>NC_050485.2:32708867-33395534 GCF_012460135.2 Molothrus ater | reverse complement strand
TTTCCTATTTGTAGAGTTAAATTGGAAGCTTTGGAGCAAGTACCCTAGAAGATTTATTTTTTTTCAAACTGCATACGTGACTTGATTTCCGTTGGGGTTTTTGGTTGTTTTTTTAAGCAATAATTGTCTCAAATCCATGAGGGGAAAAAAACCAGCACTGATAGTGGCTGTGAAATTGAATTATGAGAATATTGGAGATAAATTAGCAATGAATGCTTTCAGGCAGTGTGATGCTGGATAGACAGACAGGTGTGGATTGATAGATCTCCAGATTATTTATTTATTATTATTTATTCAGGGATTGGAAACCCAGTTGGAATATTCTCCTGAACTGCCCTGGAATCACAGCAAAACTGTTCAGCCAGAAAAGTACAGAAGGACTAAAACTAGAGTTATGATATTTGTGCTGGGAATCTAAAGAGTTCTGCAATACAGAGACTACTTGGAGCAATTAAATTTCTGTGTCACTCTTGATTGCATCAGAAAGGTGGGGCAAGCAGAGGAAAATGCAATAGTGAAGGTTCTCTGATAATCAGATTTATGTTCTTAAGCTCCACAGAAACTTTTGAAAATGGATTATAAGCAACTCGGTCACTTAGATAACATAATGATTTCTTGGGAAAATTCCCTGACACACCCAATAACCCAGAAATAGCTTTAGCCAGCAATGGACAATGGGAGAAGAAGGAAGAAAACCCCATTCTCTGGCTCTGCCATGGCTTTTGAAGCTCCCTAAATTCCAGCTTGGTGCTACTCTTGGAACCTCTTTTGTTTCCTTTGTTTATTGGACACGACTTCACGCCTGTGACCTTATTTTGTTCAGTCACCAACATAACAAACCAGGTTTTTTATGCATGATTTGCTCATTAGTGGCTGCTTCAAACACCCCATCTCCCGGTACATAATCCAATTTTAAGAATAATTGGGAAAATGATGTCGTGTAATTAGCATTCCGAAATCTGGTTTAATCCGTGTGGCTCTGGGTCAGCTGGGGAGAAGCAATTTCAATTAGTGAGGAATTGCCTGGGCTGGGGCAGCAGGGAGGGGCTGTTACACAACCCTCCTGTTGGTTTAGGGTTTGTTTTTTTCCTTTTATCGAGGTTGGGATGGAAGGTATTCAAGACAATAGTGTTTATTATTTTTTATTTATATTATAGTTTCATAGGTAGTGAGTTTTGTAATTTTTTACTAATAAGGTACAAAAAATGGTTAACAATTTTTTGTTACAAGGTTTTTTTTAAGGTTAAACTATCTAATTAAAAATGATACTTAAATTATTTTTACTTTTAATTTAATAACTAATTATTTGAAGTCCACAATGCGGACTTTTTTGTTTAATTATAAAATATTATATGAACTTATGATGAAGAAAGAAGAAGAAGGTGAAGAAGGATTAGTTTCCAACAACCTCCCTTGGCCAGGCTGCTCCAGGATCTTCCAGAAAACACAGCCTTGCCAGGGATTGGCTTGGCAGAGCCTCATCCTCTGATTTATCTCAGATCTGTGAGGATCTGATCCTGCACCTTTGGAAGCTGGAGGGAGTTTAGCAATTCCCTTGGAGCAGAGTGCAGTGCTGGGTTAATTTGGGCTGGCAGGGGTTGGGGCCAGGCTCATTAGGGCTGCTCTGTGCGTGTGGGGAAGTGCAGGGGATGCTCTGGCCACACACCGATGCCAGGAATGTCACAGGAGCAAAATTCCCCCCGGAGCCTCTTCACAGCCAGCCTGGGAATGCTCCTCCTCAAAACTTGGCACTGCACGAGGAGATGCTCTGCCCTGAGATCTTCCCCTATCAGGAGAAGCATCTGACAAAAAATAGGAGTGAAAAAAACTTCTGAGCAGACAAATGAGAGCTGACATTACTAAGGTTGGAAATATCCTTAGAAACCTGTCCTGTGTGGAGAAATGGTGATTTTTATTGCTATGCAAATGGCTGTTATGTACAAGTCTCACAGGCTGCAGTGGAGATGAATCATTTAAATTGACTTAATCACTACATATTCTCTTAAAGGGTTATCTGAGAATCTCAAGTGCCACTGCTAATGGCTGGCATGTTTAGGCCATTGTTTTAAAACTCAACAGTCACCGAGTTTCCTGTCTGACAGAGAAACAAAACCCCAGGAGCTCGACAGCCTGACTTTTTATTTTGGATGCTTCACTTAATAACTCCTCAGAGAAAAAGAGTGACAGCATAGGGATTTGTGGTCTCACTTCAAGGTATTCCACAATCCAGCCTGAGAAAGTCTTAGCATTTTCTTAAGCTATTTAAAACAGAATGACTTAGGGCTTGTAAGTGTCTCATTTCTGAACTTGTTGCTTGTGCACTCTCCAGTCACATCCGTGGGGATGCACCTGGAGCTCACACCATGGAGGAGTCCCTCTGGCTCCCATTTTTCCATCCATATTAGATTTAATTGTGCTGGCTAATACAAGGATTTAGGGGATCAGCTCGGGCAATATTTATAAATGATATAAAGTAGCATTGGAGCACAGAGCTTGAAGCAGAGGATTGAATTCTCAGGCTTAATGAGATACGGGGCTCTGGCTTATCTATTCAGGCAGGGATTTTTATTGACAGCAGGAGCATGAATGCAAGCTTTGGAAATCAAGTGAATGCAGCAGCTACCCAGAAGATCACCTTGACTGCAGCTCCCGCCGTCAGATGCCCAATCTGCCAGGAAGCTTCTGCATTATCCCCAGCCTCAGTCCAAATTTGAAATCCAAAGGTTTCAGCTCATCGCTCCCATTTTCTTCCTCTGCAGAGCAGCTGGCACACGGACCTGCCTCTGTCCTCTCAATCTTCTTTTGCTTCCCTCAGTGATTTTCCACTTTGCACCCCCACACACCTTCTCCCCTCACTTGTTGCAATTGGCTTTATGCAAAATGGGCTTAATCCTTCCTGAGCCACATCCCTGTGCCAGCAGAGACATCACAGAATTCCACAGGCTGCTTTGGGTTGGAGAGGACCTTAAAACTCATCTCATTACACACCATGGGACTCCTTCCATTATCCCAGGTGGCTCCAAGCCCCATCCAGCTTGGCCTTGGGCACTTCCAGGGATCCAGGGGCAGCCCCAGCTGCTCTTGGCACCCTGTGCCAGGGCCTGCCCACCCTCACAGGGAACAAGTCTTTCCAAACATCCCATCTAAACCCACCACAAACTCATTCTGTTCTTACTGATCATAAGCAGGGGAGTGTGTTTTGAAAACCCAGCAGTAATGCAGCGTCTGCACCCCAACAATTTTATTCCTGTGGTACCAGTGGGGCTGGTTTGGGCTTGGCTTGGCCTGAGGGCAGGATGTGGGCATGGGTCTGTGCTGGACATGGCACCCAAGTGAGGGCACAGTGAAACCATGGTAACCAGCCCTGGGGTGAAGGTGCAGGGCTTGAATCTCGGGGGTCCTGGGGGTGCTGAGCACCCTCTGCCAAGATCAGTGGGATCAGGATATGGCCCCAAAGGCACAGAGGGCAACCAGGCCGCTCAGAGTCTGGCTTTTATTTCTGGAGATCACACTGTGCTGACAAACCTATCAAGAAATATTCAAGTACTACCAGTGGCTCTAAAAGCAATGTAAATTCACATGCAAACGAGGTGCAGCCCTCCAGCTCCTGGCAGCTTGCCAGGGCAGCCTTTGCTGTTGCCCCCCCGGTAGCTCATCTTTTATGGGAAAGCCATCAGTCACCCCCAGCACCCAGGGAGCAGAATTTCCCTGCATGAGCTGCATGAAGATGGCACTGCCCACTGCTGTCCTACCCAGGGCTGAGCAATTCTGCTCCCAGTGTCACCTGGATATTTTCTGAAAAATCCTCTTGGCCCAGGATTTTCTCCTGGGAAGCTGAGAAGCCTCAGAGAGGAATCAAAACAATAATTATCTGATTGCTGCTCCTGTGTTTGCTGCTTTGGAATCGGGCTTGGACATTCTTTACCAACAGGTGAATGTTTGATTGGTTCCATGTGAATTGTTTTTTCTTAATGGCCAATCACAGCCAGCTGTGTCAGACTCTCTGAGCAGTCACGAGTTTTTATTATTCATTCTTGTTATGCCTTCTAATGTCTCCTTTTTCTTTCTTTAGTATAGTTTTAGTATAGCATTCTATAATATAATGTAATATCATATCATATCATATCATATCATATCATATCATATCATATCATATCATATATCATATCATATATTATATTATATTATATCATATCATATCAGCCTTCTGAGAACATGGAGTCAGATTCTCATCTCTCACCTCATCCTGGGGACCCTCACAACCACCACATCCCAGCACTTGGTTGGCTCATTGGTTCCTTTTCCAGCCTACTGAGCAACTGCAGAAATTGGATTTATAGGATTAAAACAATAGGGTGTTTTGGAACCGAAACTTAGAGTTCTTGTGTATGTGCAAGTGATAATCCCTGGATAAAAACTGGAGTTTAACTGTCCTGTGTACATTCCCTCTTTGCAAATATTGTATTTCTTCCCGTTTCACTGGCTACTGGGTACACTTGCTTCTCTGTAAAGAATATCACAGAGAAAAGTAATTCTTAGGGGCAAAATCCCAGGCTTGGTCATCCCTACAAAAACATTTGGGGGAAGAATAACTCTAGAAATTCCTCCTGTTTACAGCTTGATTGCTTCTTGGAGTGAAATGTTAATAATGCAGCAGTGGCCAGAGAGGGTCGATAATGAGGTAATGTGTATTTATGGGCTCTGTGTCCAAATGATCCTCAGTGCATGGTTATTTGAAAATAAATAGTGTATTGATTGAAACAGCTACGGGACAAAATGGGCTTTCAACAGTGGGGAGAGCTGATAATTACTTGGAATATTTTTCCTTGTTGTTAATGCATCAATGAGTCTAATTTTAGCTCTTTTGTATGGAAAGGCAAATACACTCACAACAAAATGATAATTTTTATGGGGTTTTTTAAAATATATATATCAGGGGTTTCTGCATCAGTTTGAAAATTCTGTGATGAAAATACAATATTCACACCTATTTGCCATCACTGGGATGTTTCCATAGTCTCATTTCAACACAGTCAATGCCACTTTGAAAGAGGTTTTGAATGGCATTTAATGTAGCCATGCTACTAATATTCCATTAAAACCACATAACCTCCTGCCACGGGAAAAATCAACAGAACGAGCTGCGAGTAGTGGAATTTACAGAGTTCAATACCCAGCTCTTAAAACTCTCCATTTCGGGGGGTGAAGTCTTCATGGCAATATTTTTGGGAAATAAATGAAAATTATGTGAAAGATGAAAAAAGGGAGGAAAAACCAATGGAAAGAACAAAGCAGGGTTTTCAGATTAAGAGATTCCCCTTGGTGATTGTATGGATCCTGACCTCATACTCAGTTTTCCTTGTATCCTAAAGCCAACAGATAAAATTCCTACACAGAGAGAAAGAGCTGATGTTGCTTATTGGGTAAATATCTGATTAAAAATTCAATTCAGTTCTGAAAAAGCTGGGGTGGGTTGAAAATTTGGAGTTTCAAGCAGGAAGTATAGCGACAACTTATTGCTTGTTTTCTTTCATCCCAAAATTGCACATGAAAAATTAAAGGTTCTTTTTAAAACATTTAATAACTCTTATTCCAAGCTGCAGGCAGTCAAATCGGGCTTTCCCCAAATATCTGGGATGTTGAGATGTTTGAACCAAATATTTGGTATTGATATTTACCTATGAAATACTCATCCCAAATATTTGGTGTTGACTCTCGCAGAGGGATGTAAATATTGACCTGCAGAGCTGAGCTGGGGATGAGGAAGATACTTTGTTTTGTCTTACAGTCAGCAAGAACCACAATTCCCCACATTGTTGCCCAGCCCTTGGATTCTGCAATGGGAAAAATCCAGATTAAAGAAGTTTGATGATGTGTTCACTGTCCACAGGGCGATACACCCAAAATGTAACACATCCTCCTTCACCTGCCTTTGCTCCTTTAGTCTTTAGATCCTTTTCAATGAGGTCACAGCTAAGAAAACCACATTATTGTCTCCTCTAGGCACTTTTTTCAAGTGCCATTAAAATCTATAGCATTCTGTCCCTTGGCCTCTTCTATAATTCATAAGTATTTTGTAGTTGTGATCTTTTATATTAAGAACTTCCAAACCCCCCTAAACTATCAACTTCAATCCCACTTAATTGCCTGCCTGCAGCATCAGAAAGCAAAAAGGATGAATCATTTATTCATTTATAAACCTTCTCTCCACAGCACATCCAAGCTTTGTAGATTTAAGAACAACTTCCCTAATACCCATACGTTTAAAAGGAGAATGTTTATAACACAGAGCTATAAGCACTTCCCAGGCAATTGAGGTGTTTTTCCCTTTTTTTATGTGCCATTTTGGTAATTCAAAGGCCAGCTAATGGTTGTTTTTGGATAGGAAGGATCAGGGTTAGAGGGCGTTTGTCGAGGCACTTGTAAAGGCAGCCCAGATTCTGTAATTGCCAGTGCAAGGCTGCCTGCAGCAGCTGCAGCACTCCAGCCCTGTTTATTGATCCCTGTGATTCAGTGTTTGTGCTCATGGGCACAAGTCAGCACTTTCACAGACCAGCACGGGGGCTGGAGGATCAATCGCTCCTTCCCCCTCCTGATCCATTTTAATTGGGGTATCAAAGGTGCTCTAATCCTCTCTCAGGTCAGGAGATGTATTTGAAGCTGGGACAAAGCTGTGCAATAAAAGCAGGGAGATTCCCCTCTGCAGATCTGAAGGAAAATCTCCTCGTTCCAGGAACCCACCCCAAAGCAGCAGCCAGCGATGCTGAGCTCGCTTTAAGTGGTTACAGCAAGCAACTCAATAAATAAAGTGGTTCACTTCCCTCACCTCTCCCTTGGCAGCACTGCAGGACTGAAAGGCAAACTGCAGGACAATGGTGCTCCAGGGAAATTATTAAGTTCAGACTCAGAGTCTTTATTTTGACATTCAGGAACAAGCCAGAGTGCAGACATGTTACCAGGCATGTGAGGGCTGAGCTCAGGTGAACTTGAGCTGTGTCTTTTTCTCTTTTGAAAAAAATTCTCTTCCCTCACCTGTTTAACCAATGAGAAATAATTCTAAGGGAAAAGAAAAGATGATTCCCAGAGAAGCTTGCACTTGATGGAGAGGTGTAATTAAAGAGTTGGGACAGCAGCTTGTCAAAACACAGGATTGCTCTGTGGTGGGACTGGGGGTTTTTCCATTTTGGTTTAGAGCTTTGTCACCTCTGCTTTTGGCCCTGCAGGGTATTAAGGCTTTCACATTCCCTCTGGAAAGTTGGCCTGTAGGTTCTTAGGATTTCCTGGCACACATGGGAGCCATGGAGAGAGTAGAGGGAGAAAGGAGATTCCTCCAAGGCTGCTGCCCTGGTGCACATCAAGAAAATGCACCTGAGACTGTTTGGAGTGACTTCTCCCACCGAACTTGGGTTTTCTCCATCCTCTGGTCCTGAGATCTCTTCCAAGGAAGTTGAAATTGATAAATCCACATGAAGAAAACACCTTGTCCTCACTGACGCCACCCCTCACACACATCCTCCTTCCAGGGAAAATCAGAAATGCCTCTGGAGAGCCAAGAGAGGATTTTATCTGGGGAAGAGGTTAGAAGATTTTAGGCTGTCCAGCTGGCACTTAAGGTGGAAGAAAGACAGAAGAGCCACAGCTGCTCTTACTCCTGTTGCTTTGCAAGCAAGAGGTGGGGAGAGCCAGGTGGAGACCTTGATCCAGAGAGGAACTGCATGAACACAAGAGCCCAAATTCAGGGGTTTCATGGGAGAGGTGCAGAGTTTGCCTGGGGGTCACAGCTGAGTGGGGAGGACAGCCCCCTGCTGGCAGGAGGGGTGGCATCCTGGCTGTCCCCATGCCAGGAGGGACAGGGCGTTGCTGCCACCCCAGGCACCTCTGCCCGCTGCCAGTGGGAAGGTGAAGGGAGAGCTCCTGCCCTAATTAATTTGGAGTGGCCTGCAGATAAATCAAGGCTGAAAATGCATTCCTTGGAGCTTGGAGTTTACATTCCAGGCACGTTTTTATCCAGAGCCTCAGACTGGCTCCACCAGCAGTGGCTCACAGCAAGGGCAGGTTCTGCTGGCTCCCACAGGTGGCACACCTGGAGCCAGAGGGTTTGGGACCTGCTGCAAGCTCCATTCCCTACTTTTTAAGGAGGAAATCACTCCTCAAGCCTCTGCAAGAGGCTGCTGGTGAAGGGGGAGCCCAGGCAGCTGCTGCTTCTCTGGGCATCGCTGCATTCCAGGGGAAATACTGCTCCAGATTCATGGATGGGCTCAGCTTTCCCTGGGCTGTAAAGGACACAAATGTGGAGCCACAATCCAGGAGGAAAAAGGAGGGTGGGTTTGTTTTTTAATGTGTGTTTCACCAGGTTTATTTTCTTTGAGAACTGGGGATGATTTTGCATTTTGACCGGTTCAGAACAGTTTCATGCTGTGCTGGGGGAGCAGAGAGATGTGAACCAGAAAAACTGTGCTCAAAGGTTCCCAGTATCAGACCTGGAGACCCTCACACAGCAAAGCATAAACACAGGTAATTCTGAATGATTTGATTCCTCAAATTTTCCTTCAAAACTGACAAATTATCCTCATTTAATTTTGCATTTAATTGCAACTGCAGCACTGGACTCATGTTAGTGATCTTAGATTGAAAAGGCTTCTATCTACACAAATTGGGTAGCACATCCTGCCACCCTATTTGCATCCAGAAGCAGGCAAAGATTTGAGATCTTATTAAACACATTTGAAGTGAAGTTTGAAGTGGTGAATCTGTGACAGGGATTTGTGAAGTTGGGAGCCCCGAGTGGAAAAAAGTATCTGGGTAGATAAAATAATTAGGGAAAAAGTGTCAGCACACGAAGCAGGGGAGGGACAGAATAAGAGAGGGAAAGCAAAAAAGCAGCTTGGCTGGGCTGGGAACACACAGCAGGTGTTTGGATAGCAAACAGGCATTAGTGGATGATTTTATGGCAAGCCTACAGTGAAATGAGGGAATGTTGCAGATGGAGGTGAGCTGATGGACAGAGGTAGGTGCCTTTAAAAATTAACATGCACAGGAAGAGGGAATTGGAGGCAGAGCTGCCATGAAACTGCAGAGATGGATGCAGAGGCATCGGCCAAGAGAAGGAGGGGACGTGGATCCCGGGCTCCCCGCGGAGACAGCGATTATCACTTCCAGATAGCTTTAATAGAGCGAGTCCTTGAGATGCTGTTATCAGGAGAAGGAGGTTGAAACTCAGTCCGAGATAAGGGGAACGGGAGTTGTCGGGAGTGGTGTGAGAGCATCCAAGGCTCAGGCTGGGTCTGCTGCTCCTGGGTGCCATCCCCAGCATCCCCCCAAGGCTCAGGCTGGGTCTGCTGCTCCTGGGTGCCATCCCCAGCATCGCCCCAAGGCTCAGGCTGGGTCTGCTGCTCCTGGGTGCCATCCCCAGCCTCAGCACCCAGCTCAGGCTGAGCTTGTGGCAGATTTTCTTTGTGTTCTCTGACTAAACTTGCCAGGTTTGCAGTTTCCCTCTGAAAAATGGGATTCGAGCAGGTGACCTGGAAGTGGTTCGAGGACAGAAATGTCCTGGGTTTGTTCTGTGCTTCTTATTTTACCTGTTTAGGAATTAAAATCCAAACTCTGCGAAGGTCTCTCCAAAACTCTTTGCCTTGCTTTACATAGGTGATTTATGTATCTATACACTTATATATACATATCTATACATATATATATATATACACACATATATATACATACATATAATTTTTATATATATAATTTATATATATTCATATTGACATTTCTATATACATTTCTATATACATATATTTTATAACGGATATATAAATTTATAAATAAAAATTATATACTATAACATAATTTATACTATAAATACAATATATTTGTATTATAGAATATAATTTATTATATTAATATATTATATAACAATATAATCTATCATATAAATACAATATATTTGTATAATGTCACAGATTTTAGTATATTAATATATTCTATAATATCATCCATTATAATATAACTATTATATATTATATTATTTATAATATAAATAATATACTACTATAAACTGTGTTCTGGAACCTCTGCCCTACCATTTAATCCTCTGATGGATTTATTGCCTGTTTATGGTTTATTATGTTGCCTGTGGTGCATGTACTGCTTACTTCCCCATTCTTTTCTCATGGATATGATGAGCCCAGCTATTTTCTCACCTGTTGCAACATTCATTTCTCCTCTCCAACCTGATGCATCAGAAATCAAAATCGTGGTTGGGAAGCAATCAGAGAGAAAGGCCCCTGTGAGCTGAAGGCAGGGCTCAGCCTGATCAGTGTGCTGTCCTCCCGTTCCTGGGGTTTGGTGTCCTGCAGGCTGTCCCCATTAGGAGCAGACAGTGCTGACAGAGCTGTGCCACCCTCTGATGAGCCCCTCTTTGTTCCCAGGGAATGCCCCCACTCCCATTTCCCCAGGCAGAGCAGGGCTGTGGGAGCCCCCTCACCCCCTGACTCAGTGCTCAGCACCAGGAATGTTTTCCTCCCTCTGTCTTTTCTGTGGCCCTGGGTGATGCCTCTTTGCTGCCTTTTCTTGCTGTTCCTTCCTTTTTGTCTTTCTTTCCCTCCCAAGAGGCCTCAGAACTCTCTGCCCCTGTGTGTGCAGGGAGGCTGCTGCTCATGGATTGCTGACACAGCTTCCTGTGTTATTGCTCTAGAAGAGAATGTGGTTTTTTCAACTAAGGACATACCCAGAGTTAATCCAAGTGACGGGAATAACCTCTCTGATTTGGTACCTGATCATTGCACCTTGTTACAGGTGAGCTCCTAATGAGAGCAGAAGGGTTTTAGTGCTTCTTTCTTGAATTTCATACAACCCCAGACTGGTTTGGGTTGGAAGAGACCTTCAAGCCCATCCAGCCCCACCCCTTGCCATGGGCAAGGCCACCTTCCACTGTCCCAGGTGTTCAGAGGGAACAACAGCTCTGTCTCTCCCTCCTCCCCAGGTTCTGCCTGAAATGGCTTGATTATTTTGTATTTCGTTCTGCTCTTTCTTTGTGTGAGAGTTTGACAGTTGTATTAAGGAAAAGACAGCTCAAGGGTTTAGGTGTTGCAGCCAGTTCTGAATGTGATGAAGTCAAGGATCAGATGATCCTCACCTGGTGGTGATGTGTGCCAGGCTCCTGCCATGGCTTTCTGCTGGGAAAAAAAATTAAAATAAAGAGGAAAAAAAAAAGGAAAAGAAATAGTTGAAAATAAGCAGCACTAAGCAGCTAGGAAGTTAAAATGCTCATTTTAAAGAGTGGCTCTCTGTTTATTGTATAACAAAGAGGAAGAACTCCTTTAATTAATATTAACAATTGAGAGCAGATTAGACAAAAAATGCCCTATTACCACTTCCTCTAATCCACCTCTAATTGTGTACCAAGCTATCAAGGAGCACTTAAACCCCAAAAAGCCTCAGTAAGAAGCAGAAGGCAATTGTCTGCTTCAGCATCTCCACAGTTGGACGTGGAAGTCATCCAGCTCCAATTGTCTTTCATTTCATCCTTCCAGTGCCTTCGCAGCCCTGCAACAGTTTGGGGAATTAAATGGGGTCTGTGGGTGCAGCCAAACACCCAAAACGCAGGAGCTGCCTCTGAGGAGGAAATGTATTCCAGGGGGAGAGGACTGAGTCGGTCCTTCCCTGGATTTGTGCAGAACCAGAACATCTTCCGAGGGTATTCAAACACTTGGCCTGAAAAAAAATGTGGATCTGATTACTGCTCGTTTGCATTCCTTTTTCCTTAAGTTTGGAGAAGGCAAAGCTCTCCAGTGAATTAATTAATTTCACTCCATTTTGACAGAGTGCTTAAATCAGCTCAGAAGTGCCACAGCTGAGTAAACCCAGCTCGCAGGCAGTGATTGCTTCTTTTGGAAGGCCCTGCTCAGCAGCAGCAGCAGCTGGAGCAGAGCAGCCAGGAGAAGCACTTCATTAGAGCTGTAACAACACTGCTGCAGCCTGGGCTGCTCCTACCAGAGACTGAGCCTTTCAAGAGTGATCAGGAATTTTTTTCTTTGTGTTTGTGCTTTCATGATCTGAGGGAAGATGTTCCACTGTGTCCCAGATCTGATCCCTCTTTAATTCCCCAGCCCTGTGTGCATCCACAGCAGGTTTGCGTCCCACAGACAGAAGTCTGCAGCTGTCTTTTCCCAAGGCTGGAAGTCATTTTGTTGGTGTGGAATTAAATTGAGATGTTTCATTAACCTGAAATGTTCAGAACTTGTGTGATTGAGGTCTCTCTCTCTCACACTTTGTATATTGATAGAACTATATCTTGTAATTATATATAATTATTATATATCTTACACTTAGCCCTCCCCGGTAGATTTCCCTCTTGAAGGTCCATCAGCCTTTCTTGTGACAGCCTGGCATGAACTTTGTCCCAAAGAAAATGTTGAAAACCTTCATCACAAATGTACATATCTGTGAGGTGACCTGACAGGGGTCTAGAACAAAAGTGTTTTCCCATATTGATCCAAGTGGACACTGCTCCTGTAAAATCTGGATTCCTTCCTTGCTTGCCATTTAATTTTTGTTTTTTAAGTGCAGCAGGATTTTAAGATGGAATCACAGATCCTTCTGCCTTTAATTCCTGCACCAGGTATTTTCACGCTTCATCGTGAGACAAAAATTCAAATGCAGTCCCCTACAGCTTAGAGATGGGAATTCTGTCATCCTTATCACTGCTGTGTTTTCCCAAATTCCAGCTCATAACCACAGCCATCAACCTGTTTAAGTTTTGATCTTCTAGAGACCTGCCCTCATTGTGACCTCTTCAGAAACAACACCCTCCCCTCTGCAGCCAGATAAACTCCTGTGGTCTCCCAGCTCCCTCTTCCCTCTTGAATTATTTACTGAGGTCATGAATTTCTTAGAAAATCAGGCAACAAGACACAGAGAAGTGAAGAGAGCCCTTTCAGGCTGGTGTTTGGGAATTAATTTACTGCCTTAGATTAGGAAATGGCCAGAGGGAAGACGTGAAACCCCATACACGACACGATGAAATTGCTTGTTGTTTCTCCTTGTTCCAGGTCAGGCAGGTTATTGTGCCTGGAAATTTCTTTTATACAAGACCTGGTTGCTGCAGAGCATAAAGTAATCAAAACCTTGGGAGCCTCAGCAATTTCCATGGAAAAGCAGAGATGATGTGGGGTCAGTGCCTCACACCTGCTCCACTCAGGCCAAGGCTGCACCCAGGATGGCTTTGAAGAGGTTCTGTCAAAAACAGACCCAAAGAAAGAGTTTAGCAGCAGGAAATTGTGATCAGAGGGGAGAGTGCACGGTGCAGTCCTGAGGCTTTGTGGCACCATCTGCATGTTCATAATCTTATTTGGAAAAAAAGAATAATCATTTCTGGGTTGAAGTTGTAATGGGGGAACTGAACAGCACAGGTAATTCTAAGGTTGTGATCCAATGCTATTCCATTACCTAGACAATTCCAAAGTTCTAGGGGGCAAACAGCACATTTTAGCTCTTCTTCTTTTAATAAAATCAGATAGATTTGTGTTAGAGTTCAGTGCAGCCTCTCCTGCTGGGAAACTGAGGATTTCTGAGCAAAGCAGCTGGATGTGCGGATTTGCCAGGATGCAGAGCAGAGGAGCCGTGGGATGGGCTGCCTGGGAGCTTCTGCCATCCCTATCTTTGGGATTTCAAGGGAATTTCTGGGGGAAATCCTGAGCCAATGTGCAGGGGTTGAATCTGAACCCTCTCAAGTCCTTCCCACTGGGGAGTCTTGGGATCCTGTGAACCATTTTATAGATATTATAAAGGCTTGCTGTTAATTCATGTGCAAAATTCATTCAACAATTCATGAGGTTTTTTCTGACCTCTGTGAGCCCTGAATGAACCCTGTGAAAACGTGAAAGGGGAAAAAAAAATCCAATTTCTCCTGTCTGAAATGATCTATTTCTTTTGCTGTGGCTGCCAAAGTGAGAGGCACAGTCCCATCTGTCCTGCAGCCCTGGCCAGCCTTCCCAGCTCATCGGGGCAGGCACTGGGCACAGACTGCAATGGAGCAGTGCCAGAGAATTTATGGCTGAGGTAAAAGCTGGGAAAACGTGGGTGACTCTCAAAAAAGCTGAGGGAAGCACAAGGTCACTGTGAGGATCACAGGAGCTGTCCCAGGACTTCAGCTCCTGCACCATTATTGAGGTGTTTGGTGTTTTAGTCTCTGCAGGAGTGGCAGCAGAGGTGACCTCAGAGGAAAATCAGGTCTCCTTTTCGACTCCTTTCAGAGAGGGGAACGGTTTCAGTCCATTAAGCCTGGCATGGAATGCAATCCCAAGCAGGGAGGGCTGACCTGGCAGCAGCCAGGGCTGGGCAGGATGGGAGCAGGGCTGGGATCAGCCTCTCTGGGATGGTTTGTGTTGGAAGGAACAGGGAAGAGCAGGGAAGGGATTCTGCTGGAGCAGGGAGCCAGCAAAATGACCTGTGAAGAAGGATGGCTGTCAGTGAGGAGGGCTGGGATCTGTCAGGGCCAGAGAGACATTTCTAACAGCCCAAGACAGAGGTTAATCAAGAGCAAGATGAGCACTTTGCAGTGTGCAGTGAAAAAGCAAAACCTGCCTAAGAACGGCCTTGGAAATGTGCAGGCAAATGCACAGAATTTGCTGCAACTCCAGCAGAACTTAAATAACATAAGAGATGGTGGGACCTGTCCCTCCTTTGGGGGCTGGAATGAGATGGTCTTTAATGTCCTTTCCAACCCAAACATTCTGTGATAAATCCAGATAACAGAGCTCCTGCGAAGCAAAGGCATTGTTAAATGATTACATCTATCTAAGAGATCAAAACTTCATCTCCCTCTCTTTATTCCCATTAAAATATTTGGAATAAACTGGTGGTGAGACAATACTGAGGATACAATCCCAGCACTACTAATCAGGATCCATGGACAGCACAGCCAGGCACAGAATCCATCTCTATTTTACTCCTTGAACCCAATTAATACCAAATGGTTTATTAGCAATTAAATAGCTGATGTTTAAATATTAAAAATGTTTGGGAGATAAATATTTGAGGAAAAAGAGGCCATTACAGGCACTTTCTCTTGGCACAAAATTTATTAATCTCTTTATTGGGAGAAACAAAAGTGAGGGAAGAAAGCAAAAGCTTTTTCTTAGTGCAAATTGCCACAGAGTGAATCTTTAAAAGGAGGATGGAGCTGAGGTACAGAAGAGCCAATTGCTGCTGTCCAGGCTGGGCAATACAGACAAATCTTCACAAAAATCCCTGCTGCAATAACAAAACCCACAGTGAAGAACTCAGGTGTTGCAGCAGACATTTGGGAAAGAAACCCTTACCTGCAGTAAAATACTCCCCCAAGGCTTGGAGTTTTAAAATTCATGCAAAAAGTGTCTGAAGTTACCAATGGCTATTTATGTTCTTAAAATAAGGGATTTCACAGAACCATTTCACAGGACTTCATTTAGAAGTTTGGAGAAGCAGCTCAGTGATGAATAATGATGAGAAGAAACCATTGTGGGAAAAAGAATTCTAGAACAATTCCTGTCACTGTGGGAATGTTTTTTAGGGAGACATTCACCACCCCATTTTCTTGGTGATTGTGCAAAAATTGCAATGCCTTCTTTGGCCACAAATCCAATTTTTGCATTGTTTATTGAAGGTTAAAGAAATTAAAGAAGTTTCATTGAGACTAAAGGAAGTTTATTGAAAGTTAAAGAGATTTTATCAGTCTGCTCAGGTGGGAGGTGTCCCTGCCTGTGGTCTTTCAGGTCATTTCCAACCCAAGCCATCCTGTGACTCTGTGGCTGGAAAAGGGTTTGGAATTTGTGATCCTCAGTTGGGTCCACTGGTGGGAATTCATCTCTGGAAAACCCCTGCCTGTGACAAAAGGAATTTTTTAGAAATCCAGTGCTGGATTGCAGCCCAAAGGGCTCTGATATGCGTTGAAAACAATGCTGGGGCCCTGCATTTCTCTCTGATTTTGGTGTACTTGAATGTGCTCAGTATTTTTAATGCTGTGTTCTACCACAGGGGGGGAAATCCTAGTTAAACTCTATGCAGATATTTAGTCACTCGTGTAAAACATCTGAAATGTGAGACAGCAAACTGTCCCCCCCCAGTCAGACTTTTCCCCCTGACTTTCTAACTTCAATTATTCCCTCCTCATTGCACTGTTCTTCCTTAATTCATGGATTACATGATGGGACAGAAAAGAAGTTCTGGTTTATTTGAGAGAAAAATCCCACAAGTGCTTTTATTGCATGTCTTTACAAGAAAAGCAGCTTCCATTCCAAGGTGTCTTCATACCCACTCTCAACATAGTTTTTTTTAATACAAAAACAGGGGTATTTATTAACATAACATTTTCTTTTCCTTGATCCAGTGCTGATGCAAAAAAAACCCCATTTGCTCTTAGATTTAAATCATGCTTTAATTAGGTTGTTCTAAAATCATCTGTGACTTTATTAATCTGCACAAATAATAGTTGCTTCCTGTACCTGGTGGCTGGAGAATAGGGGTTTATATTTGTTCTAAACTGCTTGTTTTGTTAAATGAAGTGCTTGAGCTAATTAAAGACTTTTTTGGGGATGTCTCAGCTTTAACCTAATAAAGGAGAGGCATGAGAAGGTGCACACAGACACTTCTTATTGCCCATAAATCTGTTCTTATTGCAACTGTAAACTCTGGAATGGAGTTTTATGGCTCCCATTCCATCGAAAACTGTAGAGGCTGTTACTGATGCTGGATATTGGAATAAAAGCAGTTTTGAATTTTGGGTTTGATTGCTTTTACTTGTGAATTATGCCAAAACTGCTGTAGTCATTATCTTAAAAACTATTTAATTAAATGTAAGTATGCAGCTGTGTGTATTTTCAAAGAGCCAAAGTGCTCTAAGATCTCCAGCAGAAGAGCAATATATGTATTTATGTATCACAGAGTTTGCAAAACCCTTCCCTCCTCAGTTTTCCTCGAATTTCCTTACTTTGGGATATTTCATTTGCAGCCTTAATGATTGGTTTAGTGTCTGTTTCTCGTGTGCAATTTGAATTTTTGAGATAATGAGCAGAAATGAAGGCCAGGGCTCAGCTAGCACGATCAATGTGCCTTGGGCAGAGGGAGGGGTGGGAGCTCAACCCTGCTCTGCCTTCAGAGGAGGGAGCCTAAAATGCCCTGACTCTTCTGCCCACCAAACCTGAGCCTTTTTTCCTCTTGATTTTTCTTCTTTGGCCTCTCCCAGCCCTAATTGCATGTCTCCCTCTCTGAGAGACCATTGTTCTCCTGCCCCTTTCACTGCAGTCCCAGCTTTGTGCCAGCTCCATCCCAGATCCCCGGCCAAGCCTCTCTCCTCTCACTCCCTTTTGCTTTTGCCTTTTTCACAATTACCCCCTATTTTTCCTGTTTAAGTATCTGCCTTTCCCTGCTCACCTTTGAATTCATGTCTTGGCTCCTTCATCTGTCAGTGTCCTTAATCTTATTCTCCTCTGGGATGAGTTTATCTCTTCTCTCACCTCCCTTCCCCCACCTGATTTTTCAGGAAATCTCTTGATTTCCCCTCCTTTTTTTTTTTTTATTTTTTTTTTCCCATTCCAGTGGCACCCAGCCCCTTCACCCAGCCAGTCCCAGTTCCCCTCCTGTATCCACACAGGAATCTGTGCTCCCTTGGATGTGCAAATGCTCAGCCTGTTCCAAACCCCAGCAGAGTTCAGCTCAGGCTGCTGCCCAGACTTCAGCCGTGCCTCCGAGTTAATGATGTGAATTAAGGAGTCAGCATTAACTTGGAATTTTCTGGCTTTTGACTTTTCTTCTCACAGCTTGACGTTTTTGTAATGCTCTGTTTTTCTGAGACTTCAAAAAAAAAAAAAATCAAAAGCCAACCCAGATGGGGAATAAAGTGCCAGCAGGACGTGTTTTGGCAGTTCTGCCACAGCTCCCTGGGACTGTCCTGGAGTGCTGCCCCTCTTGGTGCCATGGGCCAGAAGAGCCACATTTGGTGTCTCAGAATCCCAGGATTATTTTGGGTGGAAATGACCTCCAAAATGATTGAGTCCAAGCTGTGCCCAATCCCCATTTTGTCCCCAGCCCAGAGCAGAATGCCACAGCCAGGAATGCCTTGGACACCTCCATGGTTGGGGATCCCACCACCTCCTGAGCAGCCTGTTCCTACGCTTCCAGTCCTCTCCAGGAAGAAATTGCTCCAGGTGCCCACCCTGAGCTGCCCTGGCCCAGCCTGAGGCCGTTCCCTCTGCTCCTGTCCCTGTGCCCTGGAGCAGAGCCCGACCCCCCCGGCTGTGCCCTCCTGGCAGGAGCTGTGCAGAGCCACAAGGGCCCCTGAGCCTCCTTTGCTCCAGGCTCAGCCCCTGCCCAGCTCCTCAGCCCCTCACTGGAGCTCCAAACCCTTCCCAGCTCCGTTCCCTTCCCTGGACCAGTTCCAGCCCCTTAATTCCTTTCTTGAGTGAGGGACTCCTAAGGGGGGACAGGATTCAAGGTGCTCCTCAGCAGTGCTGAGTACAGAAGGAAAATGCTGAGGGTTTCACCCCAAAGTCAGCTCAGCCACCTGGGGCAGGTGCCACCATGGGGAGGTGGCAGTTCTAGGCAGGTGTCCCAGCAGGGAACACGTTCCCTGCCAATGGTGCCAAGGGAACAGTGGAAAAAAAAGGGAAATAAGTGAGCTGACAAGCTGGGAAACAGCCAGCAGGGAAGGGTGAGCCCCCAGGCAGAGCACGGAATTGATTCACTCTGCTCCCAGATGCATCTCACTGATTTCCTGCAGCACCTTGACAGAAAGCAGATACTACAGTGATAGCTAATTTAAAGGTATCAATAGAGAGTCACACTCCAATCTGCTGAATCCCAAACCTTTCCTGTGGCCACACCATCACACCACACCTCCCCAGCCACAGGATATGCTGAGGCTGGGTGATATGACACAAATCTGCTCTGAACTGTCACAGACTGGGGCCCTGCAAGCCATTTCCAAGGTGTGGCACAGCTCTGTACACCCCAGGAATGATTTCAGGCAGTCACATCCACGGATCCAGCTTTGCACAGCTGCATTTTCTCAGGAGCAGTATCACACACTGTATCCTGCAGATCAGAGCAGGATATCTGTCCATATCCATATCCATATCCATATCCACATCCACATCCACATCCCACCTCAGCTGCCTGGAGGAGACAAATGGCACCAAAAATGTTTGATTTGAACAGAATTCCATCACCTGGATTTTGAAAATGGAATGGAGCTTGGCCCTGGGATGTGCTTAGGGATGTGGTTTAGTGGTGGACGTGGCAGGGCTGGGTTAGTGGTTGGATTTGATGGTTTTGGAGTCTTTTCCAACATGAATGATTCTGTGATCTCAGGAAATAAATGATAACGTAATCAGGGGTTAAAGAGTTATTGGATCCCCCTGAGATGCAGACAGAGAGATACAATTCCTGTGGTGACCAGCACACCTTTAATCTAAAACTGTTTCAGAAGTTCCATTTGTGTGGATTTTCGCTCTGATCTGCAGGGAAGCTCCAGCCTGGGTTAATAATACAGTGGCAGCACTTCACAATGCTCTCCACCATCCAGAAGTAGCTATTAAACTGTCAACAGCACTAAAAGATGATATTTTGATGGCAATGGATAGGAACCCCATCTCCCTGCCCGTGCTACTCAACATTTCTGCAGCTTTCAAGTGCAGTCAAGCATAATTTGTCACTGCCTTGCATATGTGACACTGTCTGAACAGGGACTCTCAGCTACAACTCTGTCAATCAATTTTTTTTTTCCCAGGCAAAACTCATGTAGCACCAACAGACAGCAATTCCCCTTCCCCACACCCCTTGCACTTTTTGGTGTTCAGCATCCACCTGCAGACCCCTGGAGGGGTGGCAGGAGGTGCCAGCTCTGGGGCTGGAGCTGATCTGGACCTGTACAATCCTCTGGAGGGGTGGCAGGACGTTCCAGTTTTGGGCAGGACCTGATCTGGACGTGCACAATGCCCTGCCCAGCTGCAGCCAGAGATATCATTTAATGCTCACAATCAGGGCTGGGTTTGGGCTCAGAGTGTCCTGCTGGGAAACATTTCCAAGGGCTGGCTTGGCCAATATCTGTCTGGCTATCTTCCTCCTTGCAGCCTGACCTTTCCTTTCATGCTGCACACATCCTAAAGGACATTTCCAGCATTCAGTTCAGGTGAAAACACATTATTTTTTTTTTTTTTGCCGTTGTCACAAGTCTGCCATAGGAGGGGGTGACCTCAGCAGTGATCTCTGTAATCAGCACCTCCAAAGTGCACCTGCAATCTGGAAGGAGCAGCAGATCCTGGTTGGTGCCAAAATCCAGCAGATAATCACAAACCCTTCTGTCCCTGCTGCAGTTTTAAGCTGGTGATCAAAGTCTTAAAAGTCATTCAATCCTATCTACATCAAACACTGAATAAAGTTGTGTTTTTCTCACTCTAAACCTGTCTAGTGCTGGAATATTAGAGGCAGAAATAAGCTTCATTTATAATTCTCAAGCAAAATCAAATTATTTCATGTCCTTGTGCCCCAAGTTGTTTTTCTTTCTTATCCTAACTGGAATAATGAGAAAAAGGTGGGAGGAGAAGTGCATCCACCTGGGCTGCTCTAGAAAGGCTCAGCAGCAAACGTTTTGAAGTCTGCCATGAAACATTCATCAGCCTCATTTGCATTACAATGTCATGGTTCTCTGGGTGAAATCCTGAAATCATTGCAAGTTTTCTTTTTTATTTATTTAAAGATTGCTAAAATCACCACATGCAGCTGATAGGAAGGTACTGGAGATCCAAGGAACAACATGAGCACGATGCAGCTCTAAAAGGATTTAAAGGAATCTGCTCTTACGTTCTCTGCATTTTAAGTTCTGTAAATTTTGTTGTTTGTTTGGCAAAAGCATATTTTCTAGAAAGGTATCTAAGAAATGCAGAGGTCACTGGTGTACTCAGAACATTTTTGCAGTATGTAATCACTGTCTCCAAAGAAATGTCTACCTCAGAAGTACTTCGAGGTATTTTCTCCTTGAAAAACCCTTGGTGCACTGTAATCAAATTAACTCTCAGTATCCTTTTGGACAGCAAACCAGGCTGAGTCACATGTTTTTCATTCTCCTTAGTGAGTTCATATAATTTCTGAGCAGTTTTTTCTATAGTTCTATTTAGAATATGGATACTGAAATTAATGCAATATTCCAGTGCTGCTCTTAGCAGTATCAGAGAAAATGATGTCAATCTCTGTTTACCCCATTAAGGCATTACATAACTACACAGGTAAATGATTAAAAATCCTTCATTGTGTTCCATCATTAGTCTTGTGATCAATTATCAGAAGGATGATTATTAAATTGTTGTTATATTCAGTTACTAATGATTTCTAAATGGCAAACATCGAGGAGAAAAATGGTGCTACCACTGATTAATTTAAAAACTTGCAATAAAAATTAAAACACCCCGGTGGAAAATATCACCTTCAAAACATAATTTCAAAAACAACACTGCAATGGATTTTGGAGTGAATTAGGAATTTGCTGTGCTTTCCCCCTCCCCCCCCTTTCATGCTTAGAAAGGGAACATTTTGGCAAACGGGAACATTTTGGGAACGGGAACATTTTGGTGAACGGGAACATTTGGTGGACAGGAACATTTTTGTGAATAGGAACATTTTATGAACAGGAACATTTTGGTGAACAGGAACATTTTGGTGAATAGGAACATTTTATGAACAGGAACATTTTGGCGAACAGGAACATTTTATGAACAGGAACATTTTGGTGACAGGAACATTTTGGCGAATAGGAACATTTTGTGAACAGGAACATTTTGTGAACAGGAACATTTTGGTGAACAGGAACATTTTTGTGAATAGGAACATTTTGCGAACAGGAACATTTTGTCGAACGGAACATTTTGGTGGACAGGGACATTTTGGCGAACAGGAACATTTTGGTGAACAGGAACATTTTGGTGAACAGGTGTGTTCGCTATTTAAAAATCCGGGAGGTCATTACAGAAAAATGTGCAAGCAGCAGATTTGAACATTTCCTCTTAACTTTGCTCCAGAACACTCAGAAGGAGGGACACAGCTTCAATATTTAAATCAAGAACTGCTCCCAGCACCCAAGGGCGAGCGAGAGGGCACAGGTGCGACGCGGGCTGTCCCCAGCCAGCGCACCCAGCTTTTCTCTCCCCGGCGTTGTTAAATCCGATTTTCGCGGGACACAAAGCCGGCAGTGAGCGGCTGCCGGAGCAGAGCAGCTGCAGCGGCGCTGGAGGGTGAATAATTGATGTGCTGGCAGCTCCGGGCTGGTCCTGTCGCTGTCACCCGGCCGGGAGCGCATCCCGGGGATGCCCCGGCCAGCGCAGCCCTCGGGCATCTTCTGCACCCCGGGCTGGAGGGAAACGCGGCTTTGGGGTGAGTTTGGGGTGAGTTTGGGCAACTTCGGGGGGGTTCTGAGCGTCCTGCCAGCTCCTTTCGCTCCTGTGCCGGTCTTTCTGAAACCAGACTCTGTTCTTTTGGAGTCTGAAGTGAGTTTTAAAAAGCCTAAAAAGGCAGGAAGTACTTTTCTTTTTAACTCTAGGGAATATGTAAACAGCACCTACAGAACTGGCACTGAAGTTGTGATGAAGCTGACTGAAATTAGCTGGTGGTATTTAAGTTTTCAACCCCCCCCTCCCCTCCCTGTAGCTAGCCCTGGACAAGCTACTAAAACAAAAGATATTTATGTTCCCTTTATGATTTTCCCAAACTAAGATTAATGTAATTTGGTGTGAAATGTCTGAGCTTGAAAGAAGTTTTGTTTTCCATAGAAAAAAAGTTGGTTCCCTGTCGGAAGTTTAACTTGTGCTGTTGTTTTTATTCAGTTAGAGACATTTCTCAATGTCATTTCTCAGTGACCTGAGACCTGCATCAAGTTCTTAATTAATAACTCTGCATTCAATGCTCTATTTTACCTTAAAGTAGTGGAAAAGTAACCTAATTTTCCTAAGGATAGTGAGGAGATATATTTTATATATAAAGCACATGGTAGTGACGAACTAAAGCAACTCTCACCCCTTCTTTATAAGGCGAAAAACATCAAAGTATTTTTGTTCTGTTAATCATTAACAGCACCTACCTATAACACTTGTTCAACTGTCTGAGTTATTTTCCAGCAGCTCTCCTGCCAGCAGTGCCTGGGAGCTCTCAGGTAACTCAGTCCTTGGCACAGTTAAAAATTGATACAAAAGCAATCAGCTCCCGAGAGCAGAGGCCAGGGGTAGGAGCAGGGATGTGAGATGAATCATGAATAAGCCTTGATTGTGAATAACAAGTTCCCTCTCCTTTTATTTGTTTTTAATTGCATAGTGCACATTCTGCTGCTCCTGCTTTATTTCCTTTGTTTTGATCACAAAAGCATTTCTTCTTTGGCATCTCAAACCCAGCCAAATTTTGAAGGGATACAAGTCCAGCACAATGATATCTGGTGCTAACAGTAATTAAATGCCCATGTTAAAAAAAAAAAAAAAAAAGAAAACAACAAAAAACCAAGAGGTGAAAAGAGGGATGTGTAAACACCAGGAGATATGCAAAGAATGGATGTAATCCTGCACTCCTTAACCATGGGAGTCATCCTTATTCAGGAAAATAATCCTGCTGCTTTCAATAGACATCAGTGGGTGCTGGAGCACCAGGCCCAGCTTTTCCAAGGAGATAACAGTGTTTTACCTGGGTTTTTTCTGCACTGCAATTTTAGCAACACAGCTCTTGCTGATGTGTTTGAATGCATTAGTGATAATATTAAATTAGGCTTTACCTGATGTCTGTTTTGCCTCTGCAAGTGTGAAAGAGAAAATGGGATAATGGATGAGATGTGGCAGGGAGAAGGTACAAACCCCACGTGTTTTATTGGCTACCCCTGTTCCCTGTGTTTGCAAATCACTTTTTGGTCCATGGGATGTATCAAATTTGCTTTTTTTGGTTTTTTGGTTTTTTTTTAGGATAGGATGCAACTTTAGCACCAAAAAACTCCTGCTGTCCCTTAAAGTGTATTCGGATCTTCCTAAAATTGATGTTAATAAATATTGTCCATCAGATTTAAATACAAGGGGACTGTAATAATGTCCAGGGAGTGTTTTTTACTGTTGTGATGCTCTGTGATCTTGCAGGAATGACACATTTTTATATAAATGTGGTGGTTTTGTTGCCCTTTTCACCAGCCCAGCTCAGCATTTCTGAGCTTTGCCCTCCCAGGCAGCGTGGTGCTGCCCTGTAATCCAGGAGGGGGCTTGGGAGCACCTGAGTGCCCTTCCCCAGGCAGAGCAGCTGTTAATGAGGAAAACTAATTACCTAAAAGCTTTCAGCAGGATGGGGTTGTGAAGTATAAATAGTCATGAACTGCTCCTGGTGCTCTGTGTTTGTGCTGCTGCCAGCACTGGTGGGGTGGAGGGGAGTGACCCTTTGCAGTCACTGCTCTGTGGGGGAAAATTAGGAAAGAAATTATATGTGAAAAGTTGAAATAGAAAAAATTACAAGTGAAAATGCACTGGATGATGATCCCAGGTGATATTAAAAGCTTACTCTGAAGTGAGGTTGGCATTAAGTCTCCATTGGCTTTTTGTTGTTGCATTGAGCTATCAAGAACGAGCTGGTTTTCTTCCCTCAGCTTTCTTACATGGTGGTTTCTATTTAAACATGAGGTTTAGTAGATTAACAGCATTTATTTGCTGCAGAAGCAGTTTAGGGCTGAGGTTACATCACTCTCAGAGAGCTGGAAGCCATAAAATGACCCCGGTGCCAAGGGCTGGGGGTACAAAGTGGCGGCTGCAGGAGGCTGCGGTGGCCCTGGGCAGAATTTCCCTTCTCTTACTCCATGCAGAGTCCCAGCAGCAGCATCAGCTCCCTCCAGGGAAGTCCCTTTCTGTCCCTGAACCCTGCCCATGGAGAGTTCCCAGTCCTTGGAGAACCCCACAAGCACTGGTTGTGTGTTAATTTGAACTTTATGAGTTTTGAAGGTGCATTTCTTGCATCTGCTCTTTTTTATTGAATTCTACCTATAAAAATCCAAACCACACATGCAGCAATTGTTATTTGAGGATCTCCTTCTGGCATTGGGCACAGGTTAAGTGCCCATTTTAGTTTTTATTACTTTTTGAGAATTCCAGAGGTGGCTGTTCAAGCAAATTTCTTGGAAAGTTTTTCAATCTTGGCCAAAATATGCTCTGGAATGGTTCAGCCTGTTTTGTATCAAAAATTGTGTGTGCAGTGATGTAAAATGGCTGGGTTTGGGGTTTTTTTTTGGTATAAATAGTGTATGGAAAAGGTGTTTTCTGTGATTATTGATGTGTCATTCTTATGTCTCTCGTTGTCATGGCTGGTACTTGGTCAGAGGTTGGACTTGATGATCTTGGAGGTAATTTCCAGCCTTAATGATGCTGTGATCCTGTGACTTTGAGGTCCTTTCCAACCTCAGTTATTCTGTGATCTTGTGATTTTAAGTGGAAAAGCTGAGCTGGTGTGAGTGTACATGTTGTATTTCATGGATGACTACAGGCAGATGATAAATCTGCAATGCATATTTTTAAAATGAAGGTTTTCCCTTGTCCTCCACGAGTTCCTCTGCTGCAAATCCCAGCCTGGGAGCAGAGTTCCCAACACTCCTCGCTTGTTTGTGCTCCAGCCCAACCCCAATGTCCCCCCAGGGCATTTTCAAGGGCGTTCTTGTCTCCTGCGCTGCTGCTCCTGATCCATGAGACATTTCTGCATCCCTGGGAGAGCAGGGGACAGCCCCACTCCCACCTCTGTGTGTGGTCCCACCCCAAACCTGTCCCAGATTGCCATCAGTGCTGTGCATTAATCACTGAGTTAATTGGGTGATGCTGTAACTCCTCAGTCACACACCTGGCAATCCACTGAGCAAACTCCTCTGGGGAATAAGCCCTGACCAATGCCTGTGACAAGGGATTCTCTTCCTCCCCTCCCTGCAAAGTACAAACAGCTCTAAGTGTTGGGTCCCCACTTCTGGATGGTGTGCTGCCATTAATAATTATTAGGGTCCTGCACAGGCTTGTATCACAAGCAGCTAAAAATGTCTTTAGTGCCCATGGCAGGAGGTGGAACGAGGTATAGAAACCTTTGCTGGTGATTAAAGCCCGTCAGTGCAGGGTTTATGAGGGGCAGAGGACAAAACAGTGCAGGAAACACACAATAGCCAGTGACAAAATCAGCTAATCACAATTACCTTGGCTGTCTTTTGGAAGAAGAATGGAATCAAGAGAATATGGACATATTTTCCCTTGTGCCTGTAGGATAAATAAAATGGAAAAAAGAAGTGTTTTGGCAGCAGAAGGTAACTCTGGCCACATGGCCATGGGTGCTCTGGGACACCTCTGGGACTGGGTTTCAGATCTCTTTGGGTTTAACTGATTGCATTTAGTTTTCTGCTTCTATTGCTCTGGATTCCTAGTGCCATGTGAAGCTGCCAGTATGGAAAATGGATTTGGGAGGTTGGGCAGCTTGGGGAGATACCTGGCAAGGCTTGGCCCTGCAATTCCCATGAGAAACAGGGCAAGGCAGAGCCCAGGGCCACACATGGAGAGCTTCTGCCTCTTCTGAAACCAGCTGCTGCTCTTTGGAGCATTTAAAATTATTTTTAAATTCCCTTTCTGGATAAAATCAAACTTTAACAGGCAAAGTTCCTGTGCAGAACAAGAGAACATTGTTTTTAATGTAATTTTGGTTAACAGGACACCTGTAAGAACAGATTATACTGAAAGCAAGGTTTCATCAACATTAGGTGGCTGGGGCTCACTTTGCTTAATTTTCTGGGGCTGAGCTGCCCATGAGATCCCTCACCTGCATGAATTGTCAGCTTTGCAAAGGCAGAGGAGCAGCCTGCAGGTGACTGCACCAAATCCCTCTGTTTTTCAAAGAGCAATTGAAGCAATGTGGTTTTATTCCCATTTTCCATGCCTGGAGCTGGTTGAGATCCCACAAAGGGCATTGTCCCAGCGTGTGACACGCAGGGAGGGCACTGTGGGAGGATGCCCTGGCCGTGCACAATGAAATGCTCTCTCCATGGAAAATGAGAGAGTTGATGTCAGCCTTTGCCTGCTGGGCCCAGAGCTGAGCCACCCAAACTCTCCTTTCCCTGTTTTATCCTCTCAGTGTTACCTCAGCCTGACTTTCTCACTGCTGAATTTCCTAGCAGGCAAACACTGCTCACTCTGGGTTTTTCCCTTTCTTTCCTTGCCTGCACATTGCCTTGAACAACAGCTCCTGACCTACTTCTGTCTTTTAATTGCTGCTGCAATATGAATTTTAATTCCAGCCAGAGTCCAGATGTACTGAGGATGCACAGCACATGCCAGGGCCAGGCCATTTATCTCCCAGGCCAGTCTTTCCCAGCCCTTTGAATCCAGGGGCCCCTTAACCTTTCTGAAAAAATATCTGAAGCCATCATCACGTATTTCCCTGTTGTCTGCTGATGGGAAATGCAGATAATAACTGCTAATCTAAATGCTAATATGTATTTTCTCTGACAGCTTAGTTGGTTTTACTGTTCTTTAACCTTTGGCTGAAAATATTAATGGAGATGGATGTGAGCCTGGTGCTTCCATCCCCCAGTGCCCAAATGAACCTGGGCAGTGACAATTTATAGGTCAATTTATATTTTTATTGTTATACTGAGTACTTTTTGCTTCTTTTCATGGCTCTTTTTGGGGAATTATGGACATTAGAGGATGAGTGGGTCACTGAAAACTCAGAATTCTGGATCTGGGGAGATCACAGTTGATGAACAAGGAATTAAGTTTAGCATTTTCCAGAAGGGTTCTGTGAACTTTGTTCCCCCCAAAAAATATCCTTATTTACTTCTCTACACTTGAGAAGAAACACTGGCTACAGGTGCTGCATTTTGAGCATCTCAAGAATTTCCTCTCCTGGGGACATTGTTTTGCTTAGCTAAGATCTCCCTCTTTTTATTCCACAGAAATGGGAAATGAGGACAAGTTATCAATGTGCCTTCTCCTCAATTAAATTAACTCACAGAATTAAAACTGAACTCAAGAAAAGCTTTAATCTTAATCATTCTGTGGTTGTAGCTTGTGAAGGACTCAGGAATCCTTTGGGAGGGGGAAAAATGTATTTAAAAACATAAGCTGGTTTAGGCTCAGGTTTTTCTGGGATACACTAGATTTTAATTAAACAGGAGTTCAATTAATTATAATTAATAAGTAGAATACAGAAAAGGAGAGCTGCTCATACTCTGGAGAGTCAGAAAATGAGGAGAAAATTGGGGATACAGCCTCACACAAGCCCTGGGAATGCGGCTGGGAGGAGAAGTCCAGGGAAGGACGGCACACAGAGGAGGATGCTTCCCTCCACCATTCCAGAATCCTCTTTCCCATAAATATTTTCCAGCCCTTTGCTTGCTGGTCACTCTGCCAAGGGAGGATTTAACAGCACAGATGCATCAAATCATTATCCCAGTGATGTATTACAGGTACAATGTGTATTGCAACCTGTTCTCACAGCAGCCAGAACGTTAGTGCCTGATATTATTACTGATATTTGATGTACAATCCAACTCTATTTAATTAGTTCACTAAAATGCATTTTCTGCCAGAGATACAGTGAACAGGAAGGAAAATCACCTTCCTGGAGAAATGCCTTGTAGCAGGATGACTGAAAAAAGCTGATAGTAGAGTCTGAGAGGCAGAAATTGAGCACATCAATCCTGCAGATCCCCCAAAATGTGTGGAACCTCGTAGCTGAGATTTTGGAATACAAGCTGGCAATTTAGCTGTAAAATAAAACTCTTTAAAAGGAAACTCCCATGATGTTACCTATAAACACTTTAGAACAGCAGATTAATCTGGAGTTTATGGGTAAGATAGCAGAGAGATGCTTCTGTGCTCAAGGAAGTATTTTTATGTTTGCCTAAATGACCTCTTCTTCATCCAAAGAGCTGCAGCTTTGCCTTAGACACGAAATTGAGCTGTGGCCTGGGGAGTCATCCCTACCACAGCCACACTTGTGTTGTCTCCTTGGTACCCACGGTCACAGTGGCACCAGGGGATCATTAAGAAAGGTTTCATCTTCTTTTTGCATCCTCTGAGGAGGCAGGAGAGCAGGATTTTGGCACGAGCTCTGAGTTGGGCTCTGGGCTCCTCTGCGTGCTGGATGGCAATTTGTGCACTGCTGTGCTGCCCAAAGCCACAGCCTCCCTGAGCAGCACAGAGCCCTTCCCTGAGCACCTGAGGGGGCAGAAACAGCCTCCTCCTCCTCCTCCTTCTGTCCTGTGGGAAACTATTGTGAAACAGGGCCCCCGACAAACGAGGGAATGATGCATCTGACTCCATGTTCTCAGAAGGCTAATTTATTACTTTATGATACTATATTATATTAAAGAATATTATACTATACTAAAAATACAGCAAGGATACTTACAGAAGGCTAAAAAGATAATAATGAAAACTTGTGACTCTTTCCAGAGTCTTCACACAGCTTGGCTCTGATTGGCCAAAGAGTGAAAACAACTCACAGCAGAGTCCAATGAAACAATCTCCAAACACATTCCACATGAGCACAACACAGGAGAAGCAAATGAGATAAGAATCGTTTTTCTTTTCTCTGAGGCCTCTCAGCTTCCCAGGAGAAAATCCCTCGGCCAAGGAATTTTTTCAGAGAATGTGAATGCCACAGGAAACCTGGGCTGGCTTGGTTGCTGTACGTGGGTGGAGGATGCAGGAGCCAAACACCACTGCAGGTCCTGTTCTCCTGTAGGTGGGAAGATAAAAGGGCTTGGAAATGGATCTCTGAGCCCTCTTCCATGAAACCAGGAGGAAACCAGGGGATCTCCTCCTGCTCAGGGCTCACTGGGGGCTGTGAAAAGGGCTCCACTTGTGTTGCTGCTGCTGCTCTCCCCCTGTGGGGTTGGCACTGGGGTGGAATCGCAGCTCCTGGACCACTGGATTAGGGAAGGTGTCCCTGCAATGGCAGGAGCTGGAATCAGGTGACCTTCAAGGTCCTTTCCAACCCAAACCTGATTCCCACAGTGCCTGGTTGGGAATGGTCCCACTTCTAAACTGTCATTCCCTGCAAACCTCTCCATAATCAGTGAGCTCTGGGAAGGGCCATGGAAGCCTCCAAGGGAAGAGGGCTGGATGTGGGGTTCGTGGCTTGTGCAGAGTGAAAGAGCTGCTTTGGTGGCTCCTTCCACCAGACAGGCCAGAGAGATCCAGAGGGGAGAAACCTGAACAGTGAGCTGCAAGGAAACCTCTGCTGCTGCCTGTGTTCCTGTCTTGGTTTGAAAAGCCAGGTGTCTGCTAAGGAAAGGAGGAGCCTCTCTTGGAAAGGAAAATGTAAACCCCCTCCCTCTGAATTATTGCAATTTTGTTTCTGCTCTCAGGCAAAGATATGGGAGCAGGAATAACAGTTCATTATTAGGAAAACTAAAAATACAAATGTAATAGTACCAAAAAAAATCAACAAACCACCGAGAGAGTCAGACCATGCCCTGCCCCCTGTGTGTCAGGGGGTGGCACAGCCCCATCCCATGGGGGCTCAGCCCTCCTGCAGTGCCAGCTGTGGCTCTGCTGGAGCAGGGATCCTGCACAAGGGGGGAGTTTTCCTCTGCAGCTCCAGGGCTGCTGGAGATGGGCCTGGGCTCCCTCTGGCAATGCAGGGCAGCAGAAGCTGCTCCTTTGGGAATGCACTGGGCAAAGGCTGCTGTGCTGTCCCAAAGCTCAGATTGGATCCAGGTAGGAATGCTTGGCTCCTCCCCTGGGCGGAGCATCTCCCCCTGGGATGATGGATTGGATCAGCCATGCAGGGACACTCACTGGCCATGGACAGAAAATAATTAATAATTAATGGCCCATGAATAGAAGATATCTCCTGGAGGGAGGATTGGTTGTGGGAGAGATAAAGAAAACTGCTCAATGAACAGCAGACAACTGCCCCAGCTCTGACAGATGGAAATAGAATACAGCCTTCCATTTCCAACCTAAGGCAGTTCCCAGGCTGGTAAATGGAGCCTTGCCCTGGGTCTGGCAGCTGAGGGAGGAGGGAGGGAGGCAGGAAGGGGTGTTTTCCCCTCATCCCAGGCCTGCCTTTCCGACCCTTCCAGCCTGGATAGGAATGGCAGGACACCATGGAATGATTCAGTCTTAATCACCTGTGCTCATTTCCTGTGTGGATCTGCAGCGAGCTGCTCTGCCACATCCAAATTCCACTTTATTGCTTCTCTTGTTCTTTCTCTTTCCCTTTGTACTCCTTAGGTAGCAACTGCATTTTAGCTTGTTTTCAGGAACCAGCAGTAATATTTCCTGAGCCAATTCCTTTCTTTAATTTGTTGTTGTTTTGGTGTCTGACACATCCAGAGCTCTCCCTGGACTCCAGAGTCTCTGTACAGTACAAGTGTCTTAAGCACAGTTTATTTTAATCAGGCCTCCCAGAATTCAGTAAATACTTCAGGCCAATTCCTCCAGTAAATCTGAACACATTCAGCAAAAACATGTGCAGCCAGTGCTCAGACATAATTGCCAACAATTTCACACCCACAGAATCCTCGCTTGCCTCTGACATTCCCAGAGCCCATCTTCCCCATCGCTGTTTCCAGCAGGAACCCCCCAGTTGCTAAGGGGATGGAGGTTCTGATGCAGCCCTAAATGAAATATTTTCAGCACAGAGTGCAGAATTACGCATGTAGTTTTCTGGTTAATGTTCTCTGTGTCAGAGAGGAAGGAGCACGCTGCAGAGAGAAGCAGCTCTCCAGAGGTCTGGAGGCCAGGTTTGATCCAGGCACTACCCAGGCATTCAAAATATGAATTGAATGCATGTCTGCTGCATTTAACTGGAACTCTGACAATTACAGGCTGTCACAGGAGACTTCCACTCCTCTTCCTGACTCAATTACCCAGGCTCACGCTTCTCCTAAGATTGAGCTTGACTTTATGTACCATTGCTGTAAATAAAGTCAAGCTCGTTTTCTTTTTTCTTTGCTATTCTAAGGAAAAGGGAGAGGCTGATTTTAGCACCCAGCATCCAACTGAGCCCAAGCCTCAGGGGGAGCTTTTGGCTGAATTGCAATTAAGTATTTATTTTTTTAGCCAAGTTGTGGTTATTGATGCACTGAATTTTAACAAACCAAAAAAACCCCACTTCCCATGTTTATTGCCCACTCCCAAATCTTTGCTATAGGAGTATCTATCATAAAGTCTTAAAATAACAAATATACATAATCAACTCAGGTCCCCTTAAAATTTTACAGACACCAATCATTACTAGGCAAAATACTGCAGCATTCCACTGAGTTATGTTATTTCCATTGTATTTTCCATAATATCCTGCTCCTTATGCAGCCTTGTTTTCCTTATTCCCCATTTTTTTTGTGCTGAAAAGTTGTTTGCATTAAGCTGCTCACAAGTCCTGGTTCCTTTTGTGAGTGATCTGTTGATTGCAGCTCAATAATGTTTGAGAATATCAAATTATTTCTTGCATTTTGGTGGTGATCTGAGTGTGTCCCTGTACAATTCCTGACTTGTGTCCTGCTCTGGAGTTCATTAACTCTGCATGAGTCAGGCAGGCTGCACTTCCCACTTCCCCATGGAAGTGCTCCCCTTCTTCTGCTTCTCCCCTTTTCCCACTGGGATGGCACAGCAGCATTATGGGAATAAATCACCCAGGATTATTTTGTTCATGGTGGTGGAAAAAAGGCCATTCTTTATTCACAGAACTCCTTTTTATACAGTTTCACAGACCTCGTGTGGGACTCCAATTGGTCAGGAGCTTTCTTGCCAATTACTTTATTGGTCAGTAACAAATTGGTATTGATTGTATTGATTGTATCAAACTCTCAGTGTATAAGTGCTGAAAAGTTGTTTGTGAGAGATAGTTTTCATTTTTCTATCTAAGGTGTAAAAGCAATTTATACAGGTGTTAGTTGTTTTTCACCCAGGAATATTTTGTTATGTTAATGGGCTGCTCACACCAGGATTGCTTTCACATGGGAACCTGTAAAATGCCAGCTTGACTAAGAAGAAATGACAGGCCAGCCAGAGCAGGCCTGGTTTTATAAGGCTTTTTCAAATAGTTTTTCTACCTTACTGCAACAAAGGATGAGCAGATGATCATCCATGGAAGTGCTGTCCCACAGAAATGAAATCCCTCTAAAGCTGGGAAGTGCCCACCACAGTGCTGTGCAACTTTGGATGGATTGCTCCCAGATGTTGTGTGGAAGTGTTTAACTGAGCTGAATGGGATAAATGCCTGAAAAAAATTCCATATCTTGTGGAAATTCCTGCTGTGCTCCCATGGTTTGAGTTGGAAGGGGCCTTAAATCCCACCCAGTGCCACCCCTGCCATGGCAGGGACACCTCCCACTGTCCCAGGCTGCTCCAAGCTCCAATGTCCAGCCTGGCCTTGGGCACTTGCAGGGATCCAGGGCAGCCAGAAATGACAAATTGTGCCATTGCTGATGCTCTCATTAACTCCCCAGAGCTCCTTCAGGAGATGAAAAGTCTCCTTTTCACAGTGCAGGAGTTTTAACTGTGCCCTGGCTAAAGATTACCTCAACCTGCTATAAATTGAGATGTTTCACTAATTGCTTTCTTGGTTCATTAGCCAAATTGTGAGTCTGAGGGAAATGGAAAAGGCTCAGAATGAATTTCCCTTGCTATCCTTAATTTAAATGGTGAATAATAATTTAATGTTGAACAAAACATTTTGGGTGATTTGCTGTGCTGGAGCTCATTTTTTACCTTGGGATCATTTGCCACCTTTGAAGCTTTGTGGGGAAATGATGCTCAGCTCTGCTTCTTTCTGACGTGACACCAGGCAGCAAGGAATAATCATTATAGAATAATTGTAATAATCTCAAAATTTATTCAGAAGCACTTTTGTCATGGGAGGTCCCTCCTCAGATATTGTTTTAGGCAGTGAGATAAGAGAGATAAAAGGCAAAAATCTGTAAAGGTTTTGCTTCTGTGGATGCTGTGGCTCTATTTCCATTTCAGCCATGAAGGTGTCAAAACTACAACATGTCCCTGGTTTACTCCTTCCAACACTCAGCTGAAAATCAAAGATTAACTCTGAGCAGCTGCAGGTAACAAATTCTACTAATTCATCAAAGCCAACGCTGTAGAATTTAATCTGTTTTATGAAATTCCTCCCATGGATTGTTATGGCAGGGCTGTGGCACAGGAGGTCATTTGTGAGCTCTCAATTGCTGGTTGTGTGACAGTGAAAAAAGGAGGCCAAAAGAAAGGTTAAATTAAAGAAGCTCCTAGAAGCTATTTATGTGAGATGAATGTATATTATCTAAATTAATGACAGCAAACCTCCAATTAGCTGAACACTGATGCACAATTTGAGCTTTATAAGGTAAATGCATGTTTTGTGCAGCCAAAGGGTTGGGTGAGGAAGGTTTCACTGGGGTGGGGTTACAGGTAAATGAACATTTTCCTTTCTTGGGGCACAGTGACCTCACTGCTGCTGCTGACAAATCTTTACAATAAATCTGTCACTGTTTCCCAACATCAATAAGGAGTGTGAAACTTAGGACCTTTCCTTCTAAAATATCCTCCTATAACATGGGATGAGCAAAAACCTTGAATGTGCTGCTTTGTGTTTCAATAAACAACTTAATTTTTATTTTAGAGCAGAGATTTCCTCCTCAGACCAGTGCATGTTGGTTTGGCTGAAATAAACTTGTTTCTGTTTTGTTCATTTAGAGAATTCCTCTGTAAAAATACAACAAAGAGGGCTGCAGCTATCAACTCCTTCAAGGGATTCAAAGGAAATTTCTAATGGTTTTTGCAGTTTATACATGCTAAAATAATGGTGTAATGGAGTGATTTGATCAATTTACTCTTTGGGGAGGGTAGGATTTAGTTGTAGATCATCAGTTACTTCATTATCCTGATTATGGTCATTGAGAGTCAAGATTTAATTACATTTTGTGCAGAAAAACTCTATTTTAATGTACCCAGGAGCTTCACATCTCCTCATACCTCTTCCTATGCATCTTCTGAATTTTGTGATTTTAGGGAATCTCTACCCCATTACTTCTTTTTTTGACTTGCTAATGATTCCCAACTCATTTAGTGTCAGTATTTTGCAGTAATGTGCCCCTTTCAGGGTCATTCTGGGAAAATATCAATTCCTAGAGTACTTCTGCTCATTTAGGATGAGTTGAGGGAGATGTGGAAGCCCTACTCTATACTATTTGTTTATATTTTCTTTGATTTCTGGCTCTGTTGTTTTGTCACCCTGGTCTTCAGTCTTGTCAAGGTAATTTACGCTGGCTTTATATATTTTCTTCATATTATCCTCTGATGTATCCTAATCCTATCCTAATTTTGAGATGCCTGAGATATCAAGATCCCTTTTTAAAATTTAAGCAGCACTCTGGGTTACTCAGCACTTTTGTGCTGTGTGCTTATATTCAAACTCACACACTTTGTATTGCTTCAGTTGCTATTTTTAAGCTCCACGTACAAATTCAGCTTTCCTTGTTTTCACTGTTCTTTGTAAATTTTTTTGTTATTTTTTTTTGGTTTTTTGTTTTTTTGTTTTTTTAAGCTGAGATTTTCTCTGTCCATTCTGTCCAAAAATACAGAGGCTTTTATAAACAACTTTCCTTCAGCTTTTAGCTGGGGAGAAAAAAAACCAATTCAAAAAAAAATCCATAAAAACTCTCTCAACTTTAAAAGCATTAACTGCTGTTCTCTTCTGGAGAGGATGGAGCCAGGCTTTCTTTGCAGCCTCCTCCTCAGTCCCCAGGGTTTTCCCAGTAAAATTCCCTATTTTCCTTCTCTCCAGTGCCTTTTTCTGTGCCATTAGAGTGGGACTATTTTTCATGTGAGGGATTTTCTTTTGTTCCCTGTGTCCCACTCATGTTTCCCACTTTGTCTAAGTGGGATTGCTCTCTTTCTGAAAGCTGAGGGACATTTCTAACACACAGAATTGCAGAAAATTATTACATGTGTGCTTGACCCAGGTCACCAGCTGGTCACCACCCACCTTTTCCTTCATTTTTATTCCCCTACCTTTGATCCCAACTGCTGTTTATTCTGCATTTCTGGCAGGAGACATTTAGCAAAGGCTTTGGCTATAAGATGAATCCCCAAATCCACAGAGTTTCCCCATATTGTATTTTCACACTGAAATCCCCTTGAAAGGTCACTTGAAAGTTTGAAATACCAGAGCACTTTGATTGCTGTTGATTTTTCTCATGGTGATTGAGGAGCCATCGAGCTCATCAAGCTTTACTAAAAACACAGTCACTGGTTAAATTTCTCTTCTTGTGAAGAAAGAGCCCACTGAGCTTTCCCACACAGCTGCTGCTGGAACTGCATTCTTCAGGGATGGATATCCCCAGGAATGACACCAGGATCTGCCCAAATGGGGCAGAGAAGAAACTATTCCATGTACCTGCTGGAATTAAGGGAGAGCACAGCTCCACTTAGCCGTGATTATGATGAGAAATTAATTTCCACAGCTCAGCAGTGGTTGAGGTACTCAGTGCATGGCCCAGAGCATTTGTGGCTGCCCCTGCATCCCTGCAAGTGTCCAAGGCCAGGCTGGACATTGGGGCTGGGAGCATCTGGGATATTGGAAGGTGTCCTTGCCCATGTGTCTTGGTTTGAAGAGCAAGGTGTCTGCTGAGGAAGGCAGGAGCCTCCCCTGAAATGGAAACTGCAAATCCCCTCCCTCTGAATTGTTATAATTTTGAAATTAAGGGGCTCTCAGGCAAAGATGTGGGAGCAGGAATAACAGTTCTTTATTAGAGAAAAAAAAAGAAAATATAAAAATAAAAAAGCAGTAATACAAAACAACACCGAGAGAGTCAGACCATGCCCTGTCCCCTGTGTGTCAGGGTGTGGCACAGCCCCATCCCATGGGGGCTCAGCCCTCCTGCAGTGCCAGCTGTGGCTCTGCTGGAGCAGGGATCCTGCACAAGGGGGGAGTTTTCCTCTGCAGCTCCAGGGCTGCTGGAGATGGGCCTGGGCTCCCTCTGGCAATGCAGGGCAGCAGAAGCTGCTCCTCTGGCAATGCACTGGGCAAAGGCTGCTGTGCTGTCCCAAACCTCAGATTGGATCCAGGTAGGAATGCTTGGCTCCTCCCCTGGGCGGAGCATCTCCCCATGGGATGATGGAATTGGATCAGCCATGCAGGGACACTCACTGGCCATGGACAGAAGATAATTAATAATTAATGGCTCATGAACAGCAGAGATCTCCTGGGGGGAGGATTGGTTGTGGGAGGGATAAAGAAAACTGCCCCATGAACAGAGATAAGTGTCCCAGCTCTGACAGATGGGAATTTTGAATTGAATACGCACCCAGCTAAACCTGAGACACCATGGCAGGGGGTGGGATGGGGTGGGATTTAGGTCCCTTCCAACCCAAACCATTCCATGATCAAAATTCCTCTAAAATTAACTCAGAACTACACCCCCAGGGAGGTGACCTCTTTATTTTTGGGGCTGGTTTGTAAGGGGTTTGTTGAGTGAATCATTTTTGGGATCATGCTAATAACAGGCTTTCAGTCACCCCATAGGCTGTAGATGTGTTCTATGAGATAATGTATTTATGGGTTTGTTCACCAAGTTTGGCTCAAATAAAGATTACTGACTTCACAGGTTTATAGGCAGTCCAAACAATGGGTAATGTCAGTATAAGTAGCAATGGATAATTTCAGTATAATAACAATGCATAATTTCAGTATAAATAACCCTGAATTCCCTCAGGAATGGCTGAATATGGTTCTTTTGTAAAAGCAGTAACTATAACCCTACCACCATCAAAAATGCAAAGATCTAATTGCTTCTGAGACTTTAGAAAAATAATATTGAAGATTTTTGCCTAAATGGTGATTTCTCTCAGCATTGACCTGCCTGCCCATGAGTTTGATGCTGTTGTAGTTAATCTTTTTTAGGCAGAATGATGAAGTGTCTAAACTTCCCTGTGTCATCCCAGTGCCCTTTTCTCTTTGCCATCAGGATGTTTCTGTTGTCCCACTCTGAGTTCATGCCCTTAAAACACTTTTCCACTCACCTTCCAGGCTTTGAGGATCCAGCTCTGCACTGACAAAGGCAGAGGGCTGAATTATGCTAGAAAAATATTAATATTATACAGTGAAATTTTTTTTATCCTTGGGAGAAGATAAGATCATATAAATGAGGCAATCACTGCTGAGAAGAGAACTTAACAATCTTTCCTTTTTCCAGTACAAAATGCCAAGCCTTATTAAGGAAAAGGAAGATGGGAAGTGCTGTGTAGAGCTCAGTAGCAGAAATGTAATAGCCCTGTGTACCCCTCTTTGAAAAGCTGCAAGTTGGTTTTTTTAATGAGTGAAAAAGTAAATTGTATATTATTTTTTACAAGGAAATTAGCTTTTATTTATGTAAGGCAATCAGTGTTTATTATAAGTTAAGCATTTGGAGAAACAGATTTAAAAAATCCCTACATTCTCTTGGATTTACAATGAGGGTTATGTGCTTGGTTTTCACCACAGCTGAATAAAACCTCATCCTTCCAAAAATCCTGTTAAATATTCTTCAATTCTTGTAAGTATCCCTGAATTCTTATTAAATGCTCTTCAATTCTGTATAATCCTGTATCATCTTCTCTTTGGCAGCCGCACAGCAGCTGTTGGCTCGCTGTCCCTTGATTAATTCTCTCCCTGTTCCAGGGTGGAATACACCTAGTTTGTTTAGTGAAAAGGAATATGGCTCATATTTAAAAATCCCTTTTAATGCAGTTACAGCATCTTTGCAGATTTAATTAGGTCTCAGCCCCTTCCAAATCGCTCAAGTCAAAGGTCCCATCTTACTTGTCCCTGAGGCACCGTTACACCGAGTCCCCAGACGGCGCCGAGTTCCTGAGCGATGACTTTGCCATATAGGGGCTAATTACTTCTAATCTTACACATTGATGAGCCTGGATTTTATGTCTCTGAGCCACTGGGACTGGAACTGCCAAATTATCCTCTCCATAGCACGGGGGTTGTTTCTGCATTAAAGGGACTGGCTCCACAAATGACAGTCCCTTCCCACCAGGCGCTCGCGTTTGAAACCCTAATTATTGCTGGCACTGGCTGCATCCATGAGCTCCTGGTAATCCCTGTCAGGATCTGAGGCAAGCTGCTGAGCCTGGCTCAGCTAAGCCAGGGAAGGGTGAGCAGAGCAGCAGAGGGGAGCAGGAGCTGAGTCATGAGGGGACATGGAAGCTGCAGCTGGATATGAAACATCCTTGAGCTGGGCCTGGAGCAGCATCCCCGAGCCAGGCCTGGGAGAGCATCCCTGAGCTCAGCCTGGAGCAGCATCCCCGAGCCAGGCCTGGGAGAGCATCCCTGAGCCTGGCCTGGGAGAGCATCCCTGAGCCTGGCCTGGGAGAGCATCCCTGAGCTCAGCCTGGAGCAGCATCCCTGAGCCCAGCCTGGGAGAGCATCCCTAAGCCTAGCCTGGCAGAGCAGCTCTGAGCCCTGCCTTGAGCACTAGCTCTTTCATTTAATGAACAATAACTTCCACCAGGTCTTTAAAAGAAATGACTCAACACTTTCACCTTCTCAGAGCGGGAGGAAAAAATGTCTTTGGAGTCTATAATGCATGAAGGTGTTGGAAGCCTAATCTAGTATAAGCTGCCTTCAGCCAGGCCTTTTCAGCACCAGGGAAGAGAAATGAATGTCTAAAAAGCAGCAAATAGCTCCAATTGCACTCTGATTTCGTGGCAGTGTGTGCTGGAGGTCAGGAACATAAAGCTGTTTATTTCTCCCCACAAAGCAGAGGCTGTTATCATAACCTGCTGTAGGTGCAGGTATTGCAAACTTCTTCAGGGAAATATTGGATTTTATTACAGCATTACTTCACACCATGTAAGCTCCTTTCCCTGCTTCTTTCTGTTGTAGTCTTGACCTAGCCTTGGAGTTGTGTCCAAAAAGGAGGAGTTTTTTCCAGGAATCTGAGTGGAGTTACAGTAATTTGGGTTGAGCATTTACCAGATCTTTCCAGCTCTATTTACCAGATTTATCCAGCTCATTTACCATATTTATCCAGCTCTGCCAATGGACAACCATGACATGGAAGCTTTGTTAGGAAAGGAGAGGGTTGGGAAGACTAAGGTTTGGAGCTGGTGAAACTTTTAGTTGTCTATATGCAAGGAAATAAATAACACCTTGATTTAGCTGTTGCTTTTTAAAAGGCAACAGGGAACTAAGTGGAAAAAAACCCAAACACCAAAAATCCCCCAAACCCCACGTTCTCAACCTTGGAAATCCTGGGAAAATCCTAATATTATCACAATACACAGCCAGAAACACCAATGTACACCCAAGGCACAGAAACATCTTGTGCTCATTTCAGTATTTTATTGAAATATAAAAAGACCATTATAAATTAGAGAAATCCACATAATTTTGACTTAATAAACTTCCCTTAACTATTGAATGAAGTATATAAATCTAAATTTATACATCGATCAGCATTAAATTTCTGGCCAAGGTGTTAATCCCAACATTCTTTTAACTAAGGCTAACTACATTTAGAGTAATAAGATGGTTTTAAATCAATATGACATAGACAAGACACATCCTCCAAAATCATGCTTTCAGTTTAGGTTGTAAGAAATATTTTTGCCTTTTTATTTAAATAATGAGTGACTTGCTGGAATTATTGGGATTTTTTTTAACATCATAGATGACCTTTATCCCACTAAGCACCAAAAAGTGCATAAAGTGCATGTACTTCTGAGCGTATTTGAAATTTTTTTTTTTGAAAAAAATTTTAAAGGAAAAAATTTAAAAGCTTGGGTTTTAATCTGTTTAAAGAGGACTAACCTTTAACCCAATGCCCTTGCAGGTATCCCTGCAGTGTTTGTCTGTCCTGTGGGCTGCTGTTGGTTGGGTTTAATTTACAGTAAATTCTCCTGTTGTAAATATTGGCCTTTTTGCCTCCCTTGACTAATGCAGTGCTCTCTAGAGTGAATCCCTGTGTGTGCACATCTGTTTAGCATTCCCACCATCCAGATTGCATGGGTGAGTTCGAGGAGAGAAAATTCAGGATCACTGAGCTCCGTGGTGCAGAGTTGGAAATAAAACTGGCCTGTTTACTTCCTCAGGGTGGGACAGCTGCTGGAGTGCTCCCAGCACACATTTTTACCTGTCCTAGCAAAGACCAGGCTTTTCTCCATTTTCCCTTTGGATATAAGAGCCACCAAGGGACCTTTTTGGAGGATGGATGTAATGGATGTAAAAACACATCCATTACAAACCAAAAAAAAAAAAAGCAAACAAAACAGACAAAGCCACGTCTCATCCTTAAAACCAAAAACCAAAAAACCAAAACTACACAAACCAAAAAACCCATCAAATTAAAATTGCAAATTAACTCTGTGGAACTAATCCAATAGAGATATCTACCTGAGCCTATTGGTCCAAGAAAACCAGGATAAAAAGAAGATATGGGTGCAGAAAGGGTGCACTCAGTTTGCTGAGGGCTGCAGCCATGTGGGTTGGCTGTACAGTTTCATATCCACATTTCCAGCAGCAGCTTTCCCAGAATAAACTGAACCTTTCACCTGAGCTTTGCTGCCCTTGGCTTTGGGCAGATCCTGACCTGGTCACGTCCCAGCACAGGGCTGGGAGCTCAGGGTGCTCCTTGTTGAGCCTGAAAGGGCTCAGCCATGTCCTGCAGGTCATTCCCAGGGTTTGATGGAACAGGGAGTATTAATAGTGAGCAAAGAGGTTTCTGAAAGCACATCCAGCAAAGTCTTATTACAGCATTACTTCACACCATGCAAGCTCCTTTCCCTGCTTCTTTCTCTAGTAGTCTTGACCTAACCTTGGAGTTGTGTCCCAAAAGCAGGAGAGATGTTTGGGATCAATTCCATCCCAAAGCACCCAATAGAAAGGCTGGATGTGGAGGGTTTGGCTGGGGGAAGAGTGCAGCTGAGTTATTTAATGGTTTGTGTGTTGGCTCTGGATCAGAGATTGTTGTGGAAAGGAACAACTGCAGGACAAACAAAGTGGTGCTGGTGGCAACTGTCCCCAGCCACCTCATTTGCCTTGGAGAGAGAATTGTTTCAGCATTTGGTTGTTCTGAGCTGCTCAGCTATCACTTCACATGGCATTATTCCAAGCATTCTCTGCAGTAAAATCTGGGAATCTGATGCTGAGTCTGTCACATTTAGGAGGGTGACTGCTCCAGCAGTGCTTTGCTCTGTGACTTCTAACAGTACAGATGGTTATGTCTGAGGTACCCCACTACCAGAGTCAAGCAGCTGTGGCATTATTTGATTTTCTCCAAGCCCCTCAATTTCCATAATCTTACCAGGAGATTTCCATATATTTTTAGAGAATGAAAACAAGAATGTGAAATGGAAAATGCAGGCTGACAAAAAGAGGCCATTCCATGAGAGCTGACAGAACCCATGAGCCCAGACCCAAATATTGTTCCTCACTCCTCCTCATGTCTCCTTTCCCTTCCCCTCTTCCATCTGCCCCTGTGCCTGCTCCCATGACAAGGGAAGTGTCCTGCCTGAGTGGGAAACGTGTCCATGGATCCAACAGGGATGACCTGGTCAGCTTCTGTCTGTGGCATCCTCTCGTTCCCACAAATCCACTGATTTTCGTGGTCAGCTTGTTGGGACATCAGCTATCAACCCTTCTGTCAACTTGCTTGGAAGAGACCACAACTTCAAAAATCTCAGGTTGGGCATAAAGAAGGATAGGGCATTAATCAAATTCCTTTTGGAAATCAGGCTAAAAATGTGATCTAAGTAGAGGGCACAGTGCAAAAGTTGTTGGGTTTTTTTGTTGTTTTGGTTGGTTTTTCTTTTCCTTACTTGTTTCACATGCAGTAAATAATAATTAGGAGAAAAATCAGGACTTCTAAACCACAGGGTCAAATTTTTTGCAGGGAAATTTGTGTAATGCCCAAGAGAATGCAACAAGTTTTAAGTTTGTTCCTATGTCACCCTTAGTGACATCATCATTAAAATGTAAAGCTATATGAATGACTTTATCCATGCAAGTAGCTCTTGAAGGATAACTATTACAAAAAATAACTATTCACATATTGAAATATTTTTCTGATTGGCCTGGCATTGGATTTGCTGGGGGGAGGTGTGTGTATTTTACAAACACAGCCTTGGAGAATGAGGAATTACAGGACAATGCTCTTTCTTACCCATCTGATGCAGCTCTGGTGTTGAATGCAATTATTGTTGAATGCAATAATTTGATATCTGAGCTTATTTTTGCACAAGAACTGGAATACACAAACAGGTTTGGGTGGTTGCTAGGCAGCAGCTCTTTCCCTCTCGGAAAAGCAGTCAGGGCTGCCTGGGCTGGGTGCTGACAGCCCAGCCCTGCTCCTTCCCATCCAGGTGACATCCACAGCCAAAAGAAAGCTGGAGAGAACTCCACGTTTCACCCCAAAAAGCTGCCAGGAGTTACAGGTTTGAGAGCTTTAACGTTTAATCATCGATTCCGGACTTTTCTGCACCATTTCAGAGCTCAAAGCCTGAGTGATTAGAAAAGAAAAAAAAGGCAATGGCAAAGGCCAATTGTTTTCTGCTGAATCTGGTGATAAAACCAACAGCCCCCATGCCCTGTTTTCATGGTCATATGACAACATTTTTGGTTTAATCTCGATTATTTAATCTCTATCTGGGTTTCTCCACCGTTGCAATGGAATCCAAAAAGGGTAATTTCAAGATGAAACAAATGTGGGTGTGTAGTAAAAGCACGTTATGAATAGAGATTTGGTTTTCTGCTTTCCCTTCCAAAGGCAAATTCAGGTAATAATTCACCAACTGGAAAGTTTTACGTGGTGGAATAACTGCAAAGTTCAGCTGTTAGATTTCAAATAGGGGCAAGTCCATGGCAACTGAAATAAATTTAGAGGGAGCTGCAAAATATTCTTAAATTTTGCAAAACAAAACTATTTGTCATCACACCAGCGACTTAGAAACTGAACTTTTGAGGCCTCATAGTTATTTAAATCTTGCCTATTGTGTTTTTATCCTGTGAAAGCTGATTTTTTTTTATCTTGGTTTTAGCCTCCTGCATCCCCTCTTATCAAGCAGTTTGTGATGTCTGTAATCACAGCAGTTAATGTGAGAGGTTTCCCAGAAAGAAAGAATAATCCCAAGTATAACACAAAAAATGAATGCTTCTATTGTACAAAAGCAACATGAAAAGTCTGTATTCAATCTGGCATGGCTGGAAATCCAGCAAGTTTTGTTTTGTTGTACAAATCGTTCAGTGTCAAATTTGGCTCCTGAACATCCCATTTCTTTGTTTTGGAAACAAAATGGGAGTGATAGAGATATGGGCTGGAGTCACTCCTTTGATACTTCCACAAAAACATCTGTACCCACGGCACACATCATTTTCTGGAGTCACTGCTGTTTTAAGAGTATTAAAAGAAAAAAAAAATCAATAAATACCATTGTTACGCCAAAGCATCTCAAAAAAACCCTGCAGCAGGACATAAATTGAGTCATGAAATGCATAACAGGCAGCACACTTGTCCTCTCTGAATTTCTCTTTCAAAAGCAGGTAAATATAAGAAATATTGAATTGGGAGGCTACACAAAAACCTCGAGCTCTTATTATGCACAAGCAGCTCTGGGCAAATGTGTACATTTTGTAATTGCTACCAGTTCTGAGCAACACAGGCAGAATTTTTATTTACAGAATCCATTTGTGCCATCAAACTCTATGCATGTTGTGACCTTTACATAAATACTCATAATAACACTAAAATCACTCTTCATAAATATAATTTTTGGCTGCAGAACTGCTTTGCCTTTGTTTGATTATGCACTGTATTTGTCATGTTTACAGTCACTTAAGAATTTTCTTGCTGTCTCAGGCATTCCTGGACTTCCAGAAATGGATGTGGTCTCTAAAATGGGGTTGTTTTAATGCCAGGTTGGGAAGGGGATTCTGAGAGGGGTGAAGGAAACCTTCCATCAGCTCTTTATGGAATGTTTCTGCTAATTACCTCTTTGTTCTGAGAGGATATTGGGTGCTCAGGGTCAATAAACCAAATAATATGACAGTAGGTACTAATGAATCTCAGTGCAAGGCTCTGAACCAGGAATTGTCTTCAGAATTCCCTAAAATTAGAAAAAAATTGGTGTTGATGTTGCCTGGACACACATCCTTTCTTTGTTTCTGTCTCCTGGTTACTTTATTTTCTGTACAAATTTCTGGCACATCCAGTGTTCATATTGAAATATTGAATATTTTTATTCAGGTTGGTCTAATCCAAAAGTCAGCACTACAAATTTCTGACATAAAACAGCCTCCAGTGAGTGCCTTGCTTGAGGTTTTTCCCCTCTCTTGCTTCCCATGCCAGGCCAGTGACACCTCCAGGGCAAAACCCCTCCCTGGGATCCCTGACCCCACTGAAGGGTTTGGTTAAAGAGATATCAGCAGTTTCCCAAAAGAATAAAATGGTCACCAGACAGGAATTTGGCAAGGAACCTCCTTTGGTGTGAGCACCTCATACAGGAATCAGAATTTCCCAGGATCTCCTAAGGAGGATTCCTTTTCTCTGAGCAGAATTTGGGGGTTTTTTGTTGTTCCTGCTCCTCTCACTGCTTTGCTAAATCCTTTAGAAAAATGTGTCCAAACTATAGAAACGTATCTATGTCCCAGGATCGTGGTGAGATGTATGGATAATATTGGATTGCCCAACAGCACATCACTGAAAATTAAAAAAAAAAAAAAAGGAATAAAGAAAGAAAACTTGAAGGAGAAAGGGAAAAGGGAGAAAGTGAAGAATTTTCTTAATTTTGTCTGTGTAATGGATATGCTGGGGGTGATCCCTGTCTTTTTATATTATTAATTGGAGATAAAGAGCAACAGCAATGCATAATGAAAACACCATTTTTTTTCACTTATGCATGGGTTTGAAGATCTAATTCCTGTGCTCTTTCCAGCCCCCCTGATGAGCACCTTGCTTCTAATAGCACAGATAATGAGACATTCATGACTTGTGGCTTTTTGATAGCAGACCAGAACCCATTTGTCCCTTCCATGGTGGATCCTGTAATCATCTCTGCAGGCAGCCAGCACAGCTCCAAGGTGTGCAAGCAGGGAGAGATAATTCACTTATCAAATCTCACTTGTAACAGAAGAAAATCCATCCTGACATGTTAAAAAAAAACAACAACAAAGAAAACTTTTCTATTTTGTTTACACAATGACTCCTTTTCAGGCTGCAATGATTTCAGGCTGTTAGGCTGGCTCTGATTTGAAAGCCTTCCCCACCAAGCTGCCTTAAAACACCATCATTTGGTGCCACTGTGTTCAAGTGCTTTCTTTTGTGGCAGAGTGCTTGTTTGTGTTGGTTTGGCTTTTTTCATGACAAGAGAGGTTTCAAGGAAAGGGCTGGAGCTGCTTTCCCTGCTTTGAGCCCGTGTTGCTGTTTGACCCCTGCTGTCAGGATGTGCAGGTGACACAGGAATTAGATCTTCAAACCCATGCATAAGTGAAAAAAAAATGGTGTTTTCATGATGCATTGCTGTTATTCTTTATCTCCAATTAATAATATAAAGACAGAGATCACCCCTAGCACATCCATCACATAGACAAAATTAAGAAAATTCTTCATTTTCTCCCTTTTCCCTTTCTCCTCCAAGTTTTCTTTCTTTATTCCCTTTGTAAGTTCAGCAAAGATGCTCTGAGAGGACTGAGGGACTGTCCCTCTGTCGGACTCTCTTGAGGAGCACATCCTGTGTGGTTTTTAGTGTGTTTGAGCTCTCAGGATGACTCCCTGTTCCCCTTAAGCATCCTGGTGAAAATTCCTTACACCAAGGCTGCTAAATGTGAAATCCTGCAGAGATTATCAGTGTAGCCCCTCCCCTCTTCCTTGAATTTAACATCATTCGGGAGGCTCAGGAGAATGTCTGGGAAGGACAACAAGAGAAGCTTCCTGGATCCCTGCAAGTGTCCAAGGCCAGGTTGGAAGGGGCTTGGAGCAGCCTGGGATAGTTGAAGGTGTCCCTGCCCTTGATATTAAGGTCCCTTCCAACCCAAACCATTCCATGTGCCTGTGTCAAGGCTTGCTGGAGACACAGCACTCTCTCCTCTAGCAACTAAACACATTTTTTGGTAAATTCCCTATAAATCATTTTGACACTAGCAAGGACTCTGACAAAAGGTGGAATTTTCAGCATTCGTGTCTCTACTTTTCATACCAGGAATGTGAACTTTAGCTTTGCTGCTCAGTTTTATTTCAGGTGACACCAGGCTCTGCAGTTTTATGATATCCTCTCTTTATGACACATGAAGAAGAGCAGAAGACACAGGTTTGGTTCTGGTGCTCATTCCAGCTTGGCTTTCATCTCTGATGCATCCACCACGTCTGGGAGGATTTTTTGGATGACTCACCTCAGATCTGAAGGTGTAAACCATGATCCCTCCCAGCCCTTACTGAGCAGGGAGCCTGATGAATCTTTAACCACGACACTTCTTTTTCCTCCAGGCTTCCACAGGTATTTGAATTTAAAAAAGCCACGAGGAAATTTAAACAGTTCTAATGTTTTAAACAGAGTCGAGTATAAATTACTTCCTCCAGTAAGAGTAATACAAAGGAAGAAAAGGCCTTAAAAAAATGTTTAAGTGAGACACTGTGTTAGCAGAGTGATTGCTCTGATACCCCACCCTGCAGCTAAGCCATCCCTGTCCTTTAGCTCCCAGGTGCTAAGTGGGGAATTTGAGGAATTTTTGGGAATTTTTGAGTGCTGTAGGGATCCTGCTGCCATGGACATGTCTGCCATGTCCCTCACCAGTCTCATGGATGTTGAGCTAAGATCAACAAAAAAGTAATTTTTTTGTAAAGTGGAGAAGGTTCCTCTTTTCATAGCAGTGTGTGTGTTCTGCAGTGCTGTTTGATGGTGTTTTCAGGGAAGCACTGGAGGTTCCTGGAGGCTCCAGAGTTCACTGTGAGGTGATGCTGATGGCTCAGAGGGGACAGGGGACGTGGTCAGTGCAGAGCAAGCAGGGCTTGGAGCAGAACAAGGGAGACCAGAAGTGCTGACACACATTTGAGATTTGTCAGCATGTGAACAGTAAGTGACTAAAATATGCCACTTTCCTGACAAAAACTGGGGATGAGGCCAGGGCCAGTGGTCTAAAGTCATTCCAGCTCTGCCTGGTGTCACTCTGGGTGTCAATCACAGAATGCTTGAAGTTGGAAAAGCTCTGAAATCATCGAGTCCAACCATTCCCCCTGCACTGCCAATGTCACCACTAAGCAATGTCCCCAACTGCCACCTCCACAAGATTTCTGAACATCTCCAGGGGTGGTGATACTGCTGCTTGCCCAGGCAGACTGTTCCAATTCTTGAAAACCCTTTTGGTGAAGGAATTTTCCCCAATATCCCACCCTGAGCTGCCCTGGCCCAGCCTGAGGCCGTTCCCTCTGCTCCTGTCCCTGTGCCCTGGAGCAGAGCCCGACCCCCCCGGCTGTGCCCTCCTGGCAGGAGCTGTGCAGAGCCACAAGGGCCCCTGAGCCTCCTTTGCTCCAGGCTGAGCCCCTGCCCAGCTCCCTCAGGGATTCTGCAGCCCCTGCCCAGCGCCCTCAGGGATTCTGCAGCCCCTGCCCAGCTCCCTCAGGGATTCTGCAGCCCCTTCCCAGCTCCTCAGGGATTCTGCAGCCCCTGCCCGGCTCCCTCAGGGATTCTGCAGCCCCTGCCCAGCTCCTCAGGGATTCTGCAGCCCCTGCCCAGCTCCCTCAGGGATTCTGCAGCCCCTTCCCAGCTCCCTCAGGGATTCTCCAGGCCCTGCCCAGCTCCCTCAGGGATTCTGCAGCCCCTTCCCAGTTCCATTCCCTTTCCTGGACACCCTCCAGCCCCTCAATGTCCTTCTCACTCCTGGTTTGTCATCAAACAGTGTCCTCCAGCCTGGCAAAGACCTGAACCACTGGGAAATCAGCATTTTCCATGGTTTTTATGTGAGTCCCAGGTTTTGCACAAAACCTGAGCTGGCTCCGTGTGGGGCTGTCCTGGGCCTGCCAAACATTCCCAGGCCGTGATTCCTCAGCAGCTCCCTCACCTTTGCCATCGATCTGGGCTTCAGCAGCTGATTTACAAGCACATCTTTGCTGAGCCATTATCTGAGGCAGCTGCCAGTTGGCCCGAGGCAGGATCCAGGCACTCCAGACGAGGGGGGAGAATCGGTTCCAGCTGCACTCTGTAATTAGGAAAACCCTGGGCTGCAGCCGGATGTCCAGATGCCTCACAGAATTCACAGAATTCACAGAATGACTGGGTTGGAAGAGACCTTCAAGATCATCGAGTCCAGTCCATCCCCAACAGCTCAACTCAACCCTGGCACCCAGGGCCACATCCAGGCTTTGTTAAACACACCCAGGGATGGGGACTCCAGCACCTCCCTGGGCAGCCATTCCAGAACTTTATCACCCTTTCTGTGAAAAACTTTTTCCTGCTATCCAACCTGTATTTCCCTTGAGGCTGTGTGCTCTGGTTGTGTCAGTGCTGCTGGAGAAAGAGCCCAGCCCCAGCTGAGCACAGGCACCTTTCAGGAGCTGTGAGAGCGATGAGGGCAGCCCTGAGTCTCCTTTCCTGCAGGCTGAGCACCCCCAGCTCCCTCGCCAAGGAATGCAGCATTTGCTTCAACAAACAGGATTTGTGAGGGGAGAAAATTAAGAAGAGTGAAGATGTCACAGGACAGAGGTCATGTGCAAGCAGTTGCTCCTCTGTTCCTCATGGCATCTCCCATTTTTAATTGACTGTGGTCGGAAGGGAAGGTCTGGGGAGGTTAAACCAATCCTCAGGATTTCAGCTTGGAGTGAAATAAGTTTCTCCTGCTCCCCACAGAGACAGAAAGTACTTGAAATGCCATTTCTTTCATGTTTTCACACCAGGGAAAAAGTGAACTTTGCATTTTGTTGTGTAACAAGGGTTCCAGGGCAATGTGTTTTGTCAGCAGTGAGCATTTGAACGCTCAGTGTGGGACATGTCTCAGCTAAAGCCTTGTACTCCCTGTAGTGCCTTCATTGCAAACACAGATTCAAGCTATTTTTAAAGGTTTGGGGTTTTTGGTTTTTTTTGCTTGTTCTCTTAACATGAATTAACAAACGTGAAACTTCCAACGATAGATTTAATAATACTGTGATAAATGCCTGTGCTTTTGCCACCAATGCCATTTAATCTGCCTCAGCAAATACATTCAATGAGTTGCCAAAAGTTTGAGTGTTTTCCAGCTGTAGGATTCATATAGCAATATGAGAATGTCCTTGCACAGGATAGGGTACAAAACGCAATGCAAAACTCCACTGTGGATGATTTAGCTAAAGAAATAAATATTTCCTCTTCTTCTTCTCATCTCAATTCTTCCTGCCTCTTCTCCTCCAGAAACAGCTACTTTTTAAAGTTAGGCATAAATTTACCAATCTGTTCCAAGGGATCTGTGGGATATTGGAAGGTTGTACCCACAGATTATTGCTAATCATCGGAGGTTACTTGGATAAGAATAATTTGCCTGTTCTGTGGACTTTGACAACTTGTTCTTCTTCAACCCTGTAGTCCTCAGTCTTTCTCTGGTGCTGGAAATGCATTTGAATGAAATTCATGGAAGAATGAGCCAATGGGATCTGATTTATCCCTGGACTGCCTCTGGATTTCCTTGTGCACCAGTTGAGATTCAGAAGTTGATGATCTCCTGTTGTAGTTTCCTCCTTAATCTGAGAACTGTGGGGTTTTTACTGCAAAGCATTTCAGGAAAATATTGATAACTTAGTGGAAGTTGTTGCTTTAATTACATAGGGGTTTTTATCAAATTTCTATTAATGTCCTACTCAATCCAAGATTTTCTTCTTTACCCCTCTCTGCAGGTTATTCCCTATTTAATTGCTTTAAAAAATAAATAAGAGCACGCATGGCTGTTCTTTACCATGAAGGTGCCCACGTGTGATTCACCACAGGTGATACACTGAAAATAACCTTTCCATGAGGCTTCCCCAGCAGCAGAGGAGGATTTTGTCCTTGGATCCTGTGCTCCTCACTGTGCACCATGGCAGGGTGAGGAGCTGGCTCCAAGGCATCTCACCTGTGTTTGGTGCCAGCAGTTTCCAGTGCTAGACCAGGTTCCCTGCCTTTGCACTGATGACAACCCAGCATTATTCCTTTGCCAAAAACCATGGAGTGAGCCCTCTGCTCTGGCTGTTTGCTGGATTCTGGTTTTGCCCACACTGTGGCTAATGAGTCCAGCTGCTTGCTCTGTGGCTCTGGACTCTGTTGCTCAATGACAAAAACAAACCTCTTCCTTCATGCCAGCTATGGACATACATGGTGGCATCTTGGAGATATGCTAGGGAAGCGTTAAAGTATATTTTAGTGTACCTTATTAAAACAAAAACTCATCAAACACCTTCTAAATGTTGTGGTGGGACTAAAGATTTCTTGAGGGATAGATATGATATTTTCTTCCTCTTGCCCTTCACCCAAGGAGATGAATTCTGTTGTGGTGGGTATGGTTTAATAAACAGTTCCTAAAGTGGAGATGATTTATATTCCTTTGTTAATATAATGTAACACATAAACTGAAATTCTGCTTAGCAAAAAATTTTCTCCTGTGGCAGCCTGCCTGGGTGGAAGAAAAATAATACAAAAGGTCTTACCAGTGGTGTGACATGTTGCTGTAAAACAACAGCCAGGAACGTCAAGAGATTTCAGTCCAAATGGAGAATTTCTGAAAATTAATTTTGGATGCTTAATACAAACTAGAAAGTAACGTAATTTCTGGCAAAACAGTTGACAACAGACGTAATGCATCAGTGCAATAGCCCAGACTGTGTTAAATGGAAATTAGCTCCATGCAAAAAGCTGCAGAGAGGGAATAGTGCTTGCAGAAAACAGCCCGTGACAAAAGCAGAGGTTGAGGTGCTGATGGAACAGTTGTCACTGAACTGGGAATGTTGTGATGTAATAGAATTTGTGGAAATGGTTTGGAATCACTGCAGATCTTTAAATGTGAAGGTTACTCAGTGCCAGTGAAATCCAGCTCATTGCTGGGCTGTCTGTGCTCCCCATTCTGCAGAGGGCACAGAAAGGGTGTTTGTTGAAATCTGTGGGAAATGGAAAGATAGAAACTTCCACAGACACTGAAGGGTTTGATCTGCAGCCTTGGAAGAAGCTTGGATTGATGTAAAAATACAATACACAGATATTAAGCAGAAAAATCATAAACTCATATTTCTATAGTTGTAAGTAAGAATATGCCTGAAGTAAGGGAGAAACTGCACTGATAAGGTGGTGAAGGGTTTATAATGTAGGGGTGGGGTTGTGTGGAATAAACTGAGAGTTCAGAAGTCAGAACAGAAGCAGATGTGTGCCTGTGAGACAGGAGCCCATTGGACAAAAGTATCCTCAGTGCAGCAGAAGTGAGTAAAGGTGATGGGTCAGAAAAGCAAAATAAACCCTGTGGCACCTGTCCATTGGGTTAGAAAGTTCTGGAGTGCCTTGTAACAAAGAACTTGTGACTGCTCTTGAGCTATGGCTGAATGCTTGCTCCTCTGAAATCTCAGGGACTCTGAGACTGATGTTTGTCTGAGCAATAAATCCTTCTTAGCCCAACTGTGGTCCCATCCCTTAATTAATGCAGGATTATAATAGAAATCCACAATTCCCAGCTTCCCCAGTCCCTCCACAGTCATGCCCAAAGCCATGAAAATCAAAAGCAGAGATAATGCAGCTTTGGATCAGCCCTGGACACAGTGTGGGACTGTCCAAGTCCCAGCAATAGAATCCCAGGGTTTTTCCAGAGCCTCTTCTATGCAGGGGGAGAAACAGATCCCAGGGCAATCAGATCATTTCCAGGACTCCTTCCCTCCTGCTGCACTCCATTTAAAAGCACATTTTCTAACTCATCTCCTCCAAAACACTGACAATAATGTTCTTTTCTCTGTGTTTTTCCCCAGGGGTGACACAAAAGCGCTGGGGCCCTGATGGTCAGAGGACATGCACAGGCCTTCAACGGGAGAGTGGTGTGTGGAGAAAATCCAGCCCTTCCAAGGTAAAATAAATAAATTCTGTTTGGGGAGCAGTCAGCAGAATGCAGGAGGGTTTAAAAAACAATCACTGATTGCTGAGCAGTATGTTTGGACTTGGTTTTGTTTAGCTAAGCTTAGCTTAGGCAGCAGAAAAGCCAAATATAACGATGGCTAAGTGTTGTGATTCTGTGTGCTCTTGGTGACGGGGAAAAATGGCATGTTTTGTTGAGGAAAAGAAGTTGTAAAAAACCCCCCACGAGGCTAAATCAAGCAATATCCCAAATATCAGTACAGTCTGCCTGATATGTCCTCAGGACAAAGCCTGAGGTTTTCAGCTCACCACAATTACTTTGTGTACGTGTGGATATTTTTTTCACAAGATGCAGTGAAGCTTGAAAGCTCCCAACGAGCACAGGATCAGCTGGGCAAGCTTTAAAGACCCAATTCTTTGCTAAAGATTGAGAGGAGGAAATAATACATATTTTCAACAGAAAAAAAGGAAAAGTAAATTATTTAAAATATTGGCACAGGAGTTTGTAGCTAATCAGGAGCGTTTCTGACATTCCTTTGGACTCTTGCAGGATGTCTCCATCTGTGCAGCCCTCAACAAAAGAAATAAATGTCAAATTAACTACTGGAGCATGAGAGATGCATCCAAAATAAAGTCTCTCAAGGAACATTCTTCTTTGGTGCCCTGTAGAAATCTGGGGGAAGCTTGAGAGTTTTGGAAGGCATGCAAAGGTCTTAAACCTGTAGGTAGAAGTAAATGAAGTGAAGAAAATATGAGGCAAATGTTGTTAGAAACCATGAAAGAAACAGAGGAGGAAGAAAATGCTTTCCCTGAGGCTGTGAAATTATTGAATTGTCCAAACCACAGGCAGCTGGTTTAAAGAGTTGATAAAATTTATCTGGATTTCACCTCGTTAATAAACTCTTGATCTACCTCTGCCCATTTGGGTTCCCAAGAGGCTCCTTCCCAAGGGATACAAAGGAGCTGTTTCTGGTGGTGTTTTCCTGCATGGAGGAAGAATAGAGGGGTGGTTTAATAGGAGCTCAGATCATGGAATGGTTTGAATTGGAAGAGCCCTTAAAGATCATCTCCCCATAGGCTCCAGTGTGGTGTCACTCTGATGCCTTGTGCAGGCTGCCCTAGGACAGAGGCTGGACAGAGCTAAAGAATAAAGCAGGGATTCATTAAAAGGATCTCCTCCATGGATCCACCTTGGGCAGCACCAGAGCCCAGCCAGGGCTGCACCCAAGATGAACCAAAATGGCCCCAAAATGCACGGCCGGGCACGGGCTCTGTCCCTGGGATCAGTTCTGCTCCATTTGCACCTTGCAGTTCATTGTCCCATTCCAGCTTTAGCCCCTGCAGTCCCACCCTGCTTGTTTTTCTCTCTCCAGCCCACGGGGTTTGTGCTCTTGGGCTGAGATTTGGATCATTTGTCCTTGGTGCCCAGCTGGAGCAGGAATTGTTTTGTCTCCCTGCTCTGTGCACAGAGCTCACCAACCCTTAATATGAAGCTCAAAAGTGCACATTAAAGCAGCACAGAATCTGAAACATAGAAAAGCTAAAACCTGAGGCATCATTTTCCCCTTCCTGAGCAGGGTGACCAAGGCACCAGGAAGGTCATAGCGCTGTCACCCTCACAATCCTCCTGGAGGAAGAACAGTATCGTATTTTGTGAAGCCCTAGTTGAGTCCTGGAATTGATTATCAGGTGATAGACACACTCAGCTAGGATTGGGGTGAATTCCCAATAAGCAGGAGTTGATGGAACCTAAACACAGAATGGGCTTTCTTTAGGAAGCTAATCCTCAGATCCTGCATGCCAATTCAATGTTGTATTTGGATTTTTTTTTTGTTTTCTATTAGGATCAAGGGATCTGGGAACACAGGGCAGGAGCAATCTAATCAGCCAATTTACAGCAGCAATGAGATTAGGCCAGATGCTTTATTGCATGGGACTTATGTGCCCAATGGGGTAGATAATAACAACAGGAGGCTTTAAACTCAGGTTTACTCTGTCAGAGAGCTGGAACATAAAAGCACCTCCTTTGTCACCTCAGGGGAAGTAAGGTGTGGTCTATCAAGATGGATGTTTCCTCTCATGGATGGAAAAATTAATCTGGGCCACCGCCAATCAATCTTGTACATATGTGTTTGTACATTGTTGGCAGGTGTCACCAGGGAATCATAAGCAAGAGAGAACTAATTAATTAAAATAGTGCTCAGAGCCCTTGTGAGTAACTGTATCAGTTTTTTGGGAGTTTTTCATGCCTATAACTGGTGAGGTTGTAAAGCTGTCATGCCCATGGTGCCCACATGTCTTTTGCAGCATGTGATGTCACAGGGCAGTGATCCATAATATACTTAAATGCTTTCTAAATTCCAGGAGATCATCATGAAAGATGAATTTATAGTCTGCAACTGGCAACTGTCTTTGTCATGTCCATTTTTAAACAGCCTCCAATCCCATCCATGGTCATGAGTTAAGTACTCAAAATAATACTATGGAATACAGGTTTTAAATTTTAATATTTTTCCCTTCACCAGAGTGATAAAGTTTTCATTGAAGCCTCCCAGACAATTCAGAGCTGATTTCAAGAGCGTGCATTTTTAAATGACAAAAAAGTTATTATGAATAGAAAGGTAACAAGAGATCTTGAACAAAACTGTCTGCTGTGATAGATGGTGGACAAGAAACAGTTGCACACAGGATATTGGAGTATGGTGATAACTGGGAATCTTTTCATTTGCAGGAATCTCTGCCTTCCCAAAACACGACATTGGTTTCACCAGTAATCATTGCACAGATTGATGAGGAGAAGCCCTCTGTGCCTATGCAGGCCCTGCTCCCCCAGCCCAGAGCTCATCACACAGAACCATCCTTGCCTAACCAGGGGCCAGCCATTGTTAGCAGAACATTTCTGGTGCTTCCCAGCCGCTTAGAGATCCAGGCATCCTTAGAAGACACCATGTCACCGTCGGACTCTCCCAGCCCAAAGCAGTGTCCAGGCCAGCAGAGAGGCTTTGCCTCCATCACTGTCACAGCCAGGCGTGTTCCTGTGGGCTCTGGGGAGCTGGCAGGTGGCCCTGGGGCTGGCCAGGAGCCCAGCACCGTGTCCCCCGCGCCCAGCACAGTCCCCGCTCTCCTCGAGCGCTGGCCTCCCCCAGCCCACGCAAACCAACCTCCTTTAAAGGCTCCCAAGTCTTGCTCAAGATTAGGTGAAGAACCCCATAAGCAGCTTTTTGACCCTGGAATCAAGGAGGATGGCGTGGGTCTCCAAAGCAGTGATGGGAGGGAGAAAATTCCACCTTCATTCATCTCCTGTGTCCAGCTGCAGGTGTGTGAGCCCTGTCCAAACACCATCTATTATCTGGACAGGTCACTCAGCGTGTGCATTGACCAACCTCGAGTTAAATGCCAAAAATTGTACAGATCCACGTTGTCCTTGAGCCTGAAGTGCAGTTTGTCCGGATTAACAGTAGATGGAGTAGATGGCATAGCTAATGGAGAGCCCATGGAGGAGAGCGCTCCAGGGAAGCTCCCAGGAGCGCACGGGGCTCTGCTCAGATCCCACCTGAGCACAGACTTCACGGGAAATAAGGTAATTAAGGAGGAGAAAACAAAGGAAGGACATTTGGGTCGTAAATACCCTTTGCAAAGTGTCTTTGCCTCGGGACTTCCAGCATTTGTGGATATTCCCAGAGGACCTCACAAGGCAGCAGCAGCAGAGGAAGAGGATGAGCAGCCTGGCAGCCACCACACTGTGTTTTCCCTCCAAATTCCTCATTCAAGCAATGAGGCAGGTAAGCCATTTCCAAAAACCTCAGGCTGGTGGAGCAGAGGTTCAGGCTGGAGCAGCCCCACCACAGTGATCCTGTGAGAGCAGATAAGAGCAATTCTCACTTCTGCAGAGGCTCAGGGAGCTAGAGCACAACCCAGAGGTTTCCAGCTCCAGCACTGCCATGAATATTCACCATGGTAGTGATGTGTGCTGCTCATCAGCTGAAAGAGAGAAATCCCCCTGTGTTTTCTGCATTAAACCTCTTTTTTTAACCATTTATAACAGTATTTTTTTTATTTTTCTCCCAGCAACCTGCAAGTGCTTATCCCCTGAAAATAATTAGGTTTATCTTTGAATAAGGGCTGAATTTCAAGGTGTGAATTTTAAGAAGGAGATAACTGCACTGAGCTTGGTTTTGTGCTCCTTGCAATTAAAAATGATCTTGTTTTCAGCTTTTATTTAGAAGGCTACAGTAATAAGCCCAGGCTTTTGTACTTAATGGAACCAGGTAAAAGGTTTGCAAATCTTGAACACGTTTGTTTCCAACCTTTCCAAGCATTTTACAAACATAAAATGTTCTTTGCAGCATTGCTCCTTGGGGAAGGGAGAGACGCCCTGGGGATTGCTTCCTGCCCAGAGTGGTGCAGTTCCTGCTGCACTGGGATTTCCCAGCACATTTGGATAACCACAGCTGAGTTTATTGCCTTTCCAGGAAGGGAAGGTGGATGGGAAGATTGTCAATGAGTGGAGTCTGTTTTTTACCAAAAGCACAAAGATTAAACTCACCCCCTCTGTATCCTGCAGCCTTGGGCTACATTTAATTGCAATTACCCTGTTCTTACATGGCCTTTTTGAGCTAAGGGTCAGTGCATGAACACGAGCCACTTCCTAAAGCTCCTTTGTAGCTTCATCCTCCCAGTGTGCCAGTGGAAGGAAACAGAGAGATGAGAAGGCTCACGCTGCCTCGAGGGCTGGGCAAGGTGCAAACTCCCCCGAGTCTCTGCTGCTCTCCCTTTTCCATGCCTGAAATCAGTGGGATTGTTCCTGCAGGGGCAGAGCCTGAGATAAAATATTCCTCTGTTTTCCTAAGCATAATCCAGGCTGTGTGGTGTTGGAGAGGAGAAGAACAATGGGGAACAGGAGAGGGAAGATGCCAACCAGTGGCACCAGCAAATGCAACACTTCATTGTATACACCCTAATTTTAAATATTAAGGAATATCACTCCATGGGGAGTGTTTTGTATTCAAGGCTTTGTTCAACACCATCTAAGGTTTCTCTGTGATAAAGCAGATTTAAAACTGAGCATTCCCTGGACTTAGTGATGCCATGGTGGCATGGAAGAACCACTTTTACTAGAAATAATTAGAAAGTGAATTGAGAGGCTGCTCATGGTTCCATAGTTTTACTGAAAGGAGGAAATCAGTGAAGTAAGGAGCTGAGAAATACTGGTTTGTGATAAAGGACTTCCACCATTTGTGTACACAAGACTATAGGTGTAAATAAACATGGGAAGTGTTACCTTTTAACTGCTTCCACCTTTTGTGTGTGCCATAATGTAGAATGCAAAGATATACATTTCTCCTGCTCAGACCCTTTGTAATGTGTAAGGAGGTGTTTATCAGCTTACTACAACTTTCCTGTGTGAAATTTGAATAAACAACCAGAATAATGCTCCAAAACAACAGCAGGATAATCCAAGTAGCGAGCTTGTCAACCATTAAACGGGACAAACCAGGAGAAACCTGGTGAAATGCATGGGACATCCACACTGGTCCTCAAAATGAGAGGGAATGGTGTAGTTTTAACCTGGGACACATTAAGAGCTGAGTCCTTTTTACTTCTGGACTGGGTGAAGTGAGGAGGAGAAGTATTGCTATGAGATTATCAATCATGGAATCATTTATGTTTGAAAAGACCTTTAAGATCATCCAGTCAAACCAGCCCCCAGCACTGCCAAGGCCACCACTGACCCATGTCCCCAAGTGCCACATCCAAAGGGCTTTTAAATCCCTCTAGAACTGAACAACCTTTTTGGAGAAGAACTTCTATCCCATTCTAGATTCTCAGTTATTTTGGATAGTTTTTTTTCCTCTGCTGTTTACTAATTCAAACCTGTTCCTGTTAGGCTTTGCTCTGCTCCATGTTTATGCAATGAAATGTTTGTGAAATGAAGTGTTTAAAAAGAAAGGAAACCCAGCAAAGAAGGGACAGTGAACAAGTTTTGCCACAGTGTTCGTGCTTTAACTCAGTTATCTTATGGATGAGGTAACTGCAGAGAGCACTTTGTCCATTACATTTCTGATGACCCAGAAAGTTGGAGTTTATATTGGTTTGCAGCTGTAGGCAAGAGCTTCCTGCCAGCAGAAATACAAGTGGTAATAACATCACTATGCTGAGAAAAAAAAAAAAAGGAAAAATTACTTTCAAGGCTACACTTCTCTGTATGAAATCTGTAAATGCAGTTTGCAGGATGTATAGGTTGCTTTATTAGGATCTGAGTTGGAAGGAGCACCCAAATACTTCTCTGCTTTACAGGTGCTGGGGCTGAGTTTGCTGTTTCTTCTAGGCCCAGTTGTCTTTTTCCTAATCTTTTGTGTGACTTCACTGCAGTAATGATGACTCTACTTACTGTATTACTCATATTATTTCATGTCCAAATCCAACTGTTCAGGACTTGGCTTTACATAGACCTGGATAACTTAATCTAAGGCCCTTCTTTCAGCAGGAGGCTGGGCCAGGTAATCTCCAGAGTTATATATTTCCACCATGTGCCACATATGAAAAGGATGCTTTAGGATTATTAATGAAATGTAAATCTTGGGCTCTGTTTTTGGATGGGAATTACACTTGGAAATCCAAATCTCTGGGACTCAGAGTTCAAAGCCATGGTTCATGCTAGAGCACCCCAAGGATGGAATATGATATTTTCCCACTGTGGACTCTATCTTCTATTGGCTGCACTGCTTTGGGCCTTTACTTCCATTATCTGGCAAGAAATGGGATTGTAAGGGCTGGAAAATCCATGTTATACATGAAGTCAGACTTGAACCGTGGGAGGACAGAGCCGTGGGACAGAATTGGGTTTATTTTTAGTGAGTGGCCGACATTCCCATCCCTTGGGCAGCTGCAGGAACGTGTGAAGGGTCCCACTGGGGGCCACACGAGCCACCCACCTCAGAGATGTGGCCAAGGGCCAGCCCAGGCCAAGCTCCACGAGGTGCCTGCCACGGGTGATGGATGTGCATCACCCTGCCTTTGGTCATGGCTTTTAACAAGCTGTCAGGACTTGCTAACGCTGCTCTTAGGCAATGCTGCAATTTCCTTTCCTGTCTGCAGCTGATGTCTCATAAATACAAGGTAAGTTAGAAATGAAAAGATTAGTCTTGTTTCTGCTGAAGACAGGAACATTTTTAATATTAATTTCTCACCTAGCTTTCATGAAGAATGTATTCCCCATGAATATCTAGTTCTCCATCCATCTTTCACTATCTATTACCCTACCGGGCACTGGGCTGAATTATTAAAAAGGAGAAAAAAGAAGAAAATGGGACAATTTTAAAATCTTTTTGACCTCTTGATTAAACAATATCATCACTTTTCTAGGGAAGATTATGAATGCCAACATCTAAATTTATCCATTTGAGCTTAGATAGCAGGAAACTTCACGCCTGAGCGCCTTCACACATCTCAGCTATTTTCTAAACCAAAATATTTCCTGCTTACCTCTACACTTATGTTCATGTTTTGTTGTCATACCCAAAACTGATGTGGAGAGATATTAAGGAATAACAACTGAGCTGGAGAGTGAATCCAGTCTGGATGGTGGGTGCTGTACTGGATCCCTCAGCCCTGAGCTGAGGTGCAGGTGTGCAAAGAGGGTGGGGGGAGATGACAAAAGGGAAAATCATTAATTACATTCCCATGTAAGCCACCCAAAATTAGGGACATCAGGGTTATAAGATAATCATCAGCCCTAGTGTGGCCATAGGACCAGGGCAGTGACAATATCTGTGCTGGGCACTGCTGAGGGACCTCAGATCCTGGGGTCAGCCTTGGACAAGAGAGACATGGAGGGGCTGGAGGGTGTCCAGGGAAGGGAACAGAGCTGGGGAAGGGTCTGGAGGCTCTGAGGGAGCTGGGCAGGGGCTCAGCCTGGAGCAAAGGAGGCTCAGGGGCCCTTGTGGCTCTGCACAGCTCCTGCCAGGAGGGCACAGCCGGGGGGTCGGGCTCTGCTCCAGGGCACAGGGACAGGAGCAGAGGGAATGGCCTCAGGCTGGGCCAGGGCAGGTTTGCGTTGGGTATTGGGGAAAATTCCTTCATGCAAAGGTTTTTCCAGTGGTGGAGTCCCCATCCTGGTGGGATTCAAAAGCCATGTGGAGGTGGCACTTGGGGACATGGTGGCTGTGGCAGTGCTGGGAATGGCTGGAGCTAAGGCACAGAAGGTTCCAGAGTTCCATCTGGAAGGGTTCCATGGTTCCACACTGCAGTCAGCAGCAGGAGGGGATGGCACACAATGGGTGGCTGTGATGAACGTGCTCAGCAGAGCCCTGGGAGCTCCCCTGCCTCCGGGGTGTCCAGGGCAGCACTCCCAACGTTCCTCTTGGAGAATTCAGGGATGAAATGCTTGGGAGGGGAGGGACGTGGTCACAGCAGTGAACGAGACTCCCCGGAAACTCGGTAATGCCAATGCTTGCACCTTTGCCCAAAGAGCATGGCAGGTGACTCAAAAGCATAATTTGCTTAATTAAAACAACCCAAGGCAGTGAGTGAGGAAAACTGAGATGGGATCTGGGCTTTGGGTTTGTCGAATGGCCCCAGAGGATTACAGACTTCTGTTTCCTTCTTGAACTTACTCATAACAAGTGCTGAAGTCAGCAGCGTGTTTTTAAGGGGTAAATAACTAGACTTAAATTTGTTTCAAGATCTATTTTAATTTTTTGATGCGTGTATGTATATTCCTCCTCATACTGGGGTAAAATCAGAACAGCTGGTGCTGTGGGACTTTGATAAGCTGCTACCTGCAAAGCAAAAATATATTTTTGTTTTAAATACACACTGAAGAGCTCCAGGTATTTGAGACATTTATGTATCAAGAAAATCTTGCGGGTCACCTTTAAACTAATTTATCAACCTGGTAACAGAATGGGATAATTAGGAAATCTGAAGGCTATGAGTAATATTTACTTTCATTAGTGAAATAGTATTTGAAATGCTATGATGAACGAATGTGGCCCGTTGTTCTCACCTCATCTTCTGTTTATGGGAAAGTCACCATGCAATAAGCCAGAGTACAAGATTTGTACGTGTGTAAAAAATAAATATATATATATATATACATGAACAAGATATAATTAGAGGAAAGCAGTTCCTGACAATATGGAATTTATTGTATAGAAACTTGAGCAGCTCCAGCTGATGCTAATTAACTCTCCACCCTGCAAATGTGTGCAGCAGAACTGGTGGTGAAGACAGGAGAAATATGAAATATGGCACAGGAGATTTTACTTATCTTGCACCTGCTAAGCACAAGGAGCCAAATCTTCAGCTGATGTCAACCAAGTGAAATCTCTGCCTGCAGAGGAGTGACACTGATTTACACCAGCCAGGAATCTGGCTGGGGATGTTACTGACTTGGCATTATGGACACAGCAGCTGGTGCTGACTTGTTAAGAACAAAGGACCACATGCCAAAAAGCCCATTAAAAGGAGCTCCTTTGATGTTTCACTTCATCTGGGATAAATTTAAAATGGAGGAGGCTGTCAATTTTCCTTAGTCTAGACATTCTGTGTCACTGGGTCCGTGTTACGCTGAGGTGTGACCTTCACGTGCTGCATCCCCAGAAAATGAGGATTCAATCATTGCAGGTGTTGAAAACTCGAGTGAGGAACTGCAAATCCTGTTACTCTGGAAGATGCTGCCAGCCTTTGAGACAGACCCCAGCCTGTGTGATGGGCCAGAGCAGTTGCCTCTCTTTGTCTTGGAGCTTTTAATTTCATTTGTAGAAAGAAGGGGATGCCTTGTATTTTCTGGAGGGTCCTTTTGCATTTTTTAGAGTAGCAGCTCTTCAGCTTTGCTCTGTCTCAAAGGCCTGCTGCCTTCCCCATCATCTGGTGGGACAAAGGGTGTAGGAGAAGGAAGGGATCAGCAGGAGGGGTGTTCTTTGATATTCCACTCCTTTAAACTACCTATTTATGAAATCAAAAGACAGATGTGGTGACCTCCTGTCCTGCCATATGGAGGCAAGGCTACCCCTGGAGATTGTGGGCAGTGATGTCAGCAGGGGAGAAGGGTGATGCTCAGGGCTGTGAGAGCCAAATCTGGCTTTCAGTGACAACGTTGTGATGTCACAGTGACCCTGGCTGAGATCATTTTCCTGTGGAACCAATTGTTCTTTATCAGTTTCTCTGTGGTTTAAGGCAACAAGCAGCCAGAGATGGTTGGCTCTTCTTGGGGTTTGTTTCTTTGCAATTTTCTTGTGGAATTTTTTTGTTTGGTTTTGTGTGATCATAAAATGATTTGACTGGAGTTGAAGTTTCCTTCAGGAAATGCCCTTTGAGGATTAAAGGCTCAATTTTCTGTAATGGGACATAGCAATGAAGCTGTTGGGTAGGAAGGCCATTGTTTCTCTGGAAGACAGAAGGATGTCTGCCCTGTTAATGATGATACAGAATGTGTTTTTATGAGTGAAACTTGTAAATTAGATTTTCCCAAAGATTTTCGTGTTGTCTGAAGATCCAAGTTAAAGTTCAACATATGAAAACTGAGGGTTTGTTTCTTCCTCTCTTTTCCATTTTGGATTCCATGATTTAAAGGTCTTTTCCAACCTACACCATTCTATGATTCTGTGATTCTGTGACATTTCTGAGCTGTCAGCGTTGGTAAGAATGTGAGACAGTTTGAAGTGAAAGACTGGAGGGTACAAGTCACTCGTTAGCACTCCGGGCCAGCAGCAGGGCTGGAATACCAGAATCATTAAAATAATGATTAAAAGAGATGGGCTCTGTGGATTCAGCGACTGCATTATGCCACTGGAGTAAAGAGCCTCATTTTCCCCTAATTCACACTTGGTTTAAACTAGGAACGACTCTTGTACAGTCTGTGAAATGAATACTTGGCTCAGCCTGGCTGCGGTAAATTATCAGAAGGAGCTGAACTAGGTGCCTCGGACATGATGAGAATTCCAAGTGGCCCAAGCCTTTCTTACCCTGAAAATCACCATTTAAATGTTCTGAATCATCCTGAACACTTTTTTTTTCAAGTCACACTGCATCAGATTACTCCTTGAGTCACTACAATAGCGTCTGATAGCTTCTAGTATGACGTCCTGGAAATGCAAACATGGATTTTTAACTCGGAGGTTTTGGTTCTGTGGCTGTTACAGGGAATGTCTCGAAAGTACAGCAGTAAATATTTTTTCCTTTCATCCTCTCCCAGCTCATAGGAGGAGAAAGGGAAAAATGCTAGTAAAATATACAAACACTGTAGTTGAGCAGCTGGATACTGGGAGCTCCCTGGTGTGAGCAGTCACCTCAGATTGTGTGGGTGGGTTATTAGCTGTCCACTCAAATATCCTGCTGCAATTATACCTTCTCACAATCCAGGTGTAAGGTGATGTCCTGCAGGTGCCAGGCAGGAATGTTGCCTTATCATTAAGGTTGGAAAAAGTCCTCAAAGATCACCAAGTCCAACACCACCATGTCATCTAAACCAAATCATCAAGTGCCACATCTGCTACTTTTTGGAACACTTCCAGGGATGCTGACTCCACCTGGGAAGTCTGTTTTGGGGTTAACCACTCTGTCAGTGAAGAGATCTTTCCTGCTGCCCAACCTGGACCTGCTCTGGTGCAACTGGAGGCTGTCAAATTGCAGGATTTTCCTGCTGCAGCCACTGCAAATCCTCCTTCCACCAAAATTCTCCATGGCAGCCAGACTGGGTGCAGCACATTGGTCCCCATTCCCTCCCTGGAATAAGTGATGTTCCCTTGTTTAACACCAAGGGAGAAGGTCAGTTAATTATTTGCAAAGTGCTTGGAGAAAATAAATTGGCCTTCAGCAGGGAGAGGCTGATTGTTAGGGGCTGGTGATTAGCTGGGTTTGGGATTGTTTGCTCTGAAGCCACTACAATAATTTTGCCCAAAGCCTTCTGTAAACAAGCTGTTTCTTGACATTAAGAAGCTTTTCCTACTTAGGACTGATTATAGGTTTGAAGCCTAACAGCTCTTAGGTACACTTTCTGTTTTAAATGATTACAACTTTCTACAGTCAAATATTAGCTTTTGCCAAAAGAAAGCCTCTTCCTTCTGAGAAATATGGGCACAGCTGTCAACATGGTTTAAAAAAACAACCAGAAAGAGGTAGCTAGGAAAAAGAAAAGGTTTTTTGCTAGAGATAACTTTTTAATCTAGACTCTTAGCTTGAGGTGTTATTATATAGCTGAGATAATTAAGCTTTATCCCCATCAGGCAAGGCTGTTTGAAGAAGCATTAATACAGGTGCAATGACACATTCATTGGGAACAATGGGCTGGCTGAGCCTCTCTCCTCAAGCCAGCAAAGTTACCTTGACTTTGGATCTTGACATTTCTGGGAATGGAGCTGAGGATCCTGAGGATCCAGCCCCAGGTTTTTACTGAAAGGTGAATCAAGACCTTGTTAAACATCACATTTTGAACAGGGAGTGTGGGCAGAGCCACATTACCAGGAATTCAGGTAGTTTCCATGGATGTTAATGCTGAGCAGCAGCTGATGCTGCCTCTTTCAAATGAATCATTTGAGAAGCATCAGGAGGCAGTTTGGGACAAAAGTCTCATTGCTGGTCAGCAGGAATTTTAGTCAAAACATGAATTTTGTGGCACCCCTGGCCAACTGCAGCTCAGTGACTGATCACAAGTGATGCCTTTTCTGAAAAATAAATCCTCCATCCTACCTTGCATCCCTTGACAAACCCTGGCATAACTAATAACGCTGTCATGGCTCTCAGTGTTTCCATTTCTCTGGGTTACCAGGCTGTTGAGATGATGTGCTCTGTTTGCTCACATCTAAGACTGCGTGGCTCAGCTGTGCCAACCCGTGATTCATGATAAGGCCTGGGCCATCAGTCTCTGTCAGACACAGGCTGGAGTCTTGCCTGGGATTATGGATGGCTGCTTGAGGCACGTGTGGGTCTCTACAACTACTGGGTCTAAATCTTGAAGGAGGCAGAAGTTTGTTATATTTGAGGAATGTTCATTCCTGCTCCTCTCTGCTTGGGATATTGGCAGCATCAGCTCCCAGCACGGAGGTCCGAGAGAGCTCAGCAGCTCAGGATGTGGGGATTTTATTAAATTAAAACAAACCCCCCAGCAGGTGGTCTGCAATGTACAGCTACCTCCAATGCTGATGTCTGATCTCATTAGGGACACACAGGGAATCAGCTCAGTGTCCCCTCCCCAGCCACCTCTCGGGCTGACTTGGTGGCCGGGGAGGATTTGCAGCCCTGCTTCTGCTAAAATGAACTTTGGCCAGTTTCAAAGGAGCACTTTGTCACAAATCATCAAAAATCCACACTGGAACTCTGGGAAGAGTGCTATATTCAAGGATGAAAAGCTGAATTATCCTGCTGTAAAGTGAAATGGGGGAAAAAAGCAGTAACAATGGAACAGGGGATGTTTGCCTGGATTGTGTGTGTCTCAAATTTAACCTGCTGTAAAGCAGGGTCACTTCCCGTTAGCAAAACCCCCTGAAGGGAGAGAGGGGGAAATGTAAAAAGATACTTTACAGTAAAACAATATACTTATTTTACTCCAAGATCAAGGATTCTTTTTTTTTTTTTTTTTTAAAGGAGCTTTTGAAAACCTACCCTTGGTTTGACAGAATATTTTAAACTCCTCCTATATGGTATGGTTTTCACTAAGTCATTATTTAAAAATTGAGCTCTTGTCATCTTTCTTGCACAGGGCAAAAATGACTCTTCTCCAGATGTAATTATGACTTTATTCCTTAAATTTGCTTCTATAAGCAGCTGAACTTTTCCAACTACAACCTATACTGGCTGAATTTTATTAATGGAGTCATTCTGCTTTCTGTTTCTTTGAGTTTTGCTTTCCCATATCTCCCAAAGCATTACACTTGCATGTCTTTGTTCATTGGTTTAAAGGCTTTCCTCAGCTGGCATAATAGAAAAAACATCTATTTCTGGTCATCCAGTTGCAATTCTGGCTATTCTCAGTGGGGCATATATATTTCAAGCTGGGTTGGTGGAGGGATTTAGATACACAATTCCAGATAGTCTTAATGAGAGTAACAGTCCTAATTCCCCACACAGAATATTAAAAACGGGTCCAGGGTGTACAGAGTGAAACGCTGTGATCTTACCTTTAAGTACCTTTGCCTTGTTCTTTTTTTTTTTTTTTTTTTTTTTTATTCCTAAATATCATTTGCATCTGTGTTCATTAAAGTAACTGAGAGCTGCTTTGAGGATGAGGGAGTTGATTTTTGGAGCCCCTGTCTGGTTTGCTTTGCTCTGTTTTCCTGGGGATTTGGCTCCACCTGGGTGCACCTTTGGAAGAGAAAGATTAATTCAAGAGGGAGCTGGAAGAAAGAATTTAGCAAATTGACTCTGTTATTATTCTGATTGCCTTCAGTGTTAGACAAGAAGAAGATGCACATTTTTTATTGCCTTAATTAACTACCACCAAAAAAAAGATCCCCACCATACTGTGAATCTAATAAGGATTAAGATTCAGTCAGAATATTAGAACCAGATCCACAAGGAAGAAGCTTTTCATGCAGGAAGGACGTGTTGATTTTATTCCTGAATTTCATCAGGAATCATGGGGGGTTTTGAAATTCTTCCTCAAGGCAACCTTTTATCATAAAATGCTAAGAAGCATCCATCCCCTTTTTCTAATTTTTGGCCCCATTCTTAGTTTTGTTCATGCATTTCTTTTCCTTCTCTCCTAATCCTCATCTTCATAGGGATCCCCCAGGCCTTGTTGGGAGGATGCCACTGGTGGAGTTTCTTTCAGCAGGGAAGTGGTGCAGAGAGGAGAGAAGGTTTTCTCCATTTGCACAACGTGTAAGAAATTTCCTGGAGCTTAATTGTCCATTCTTGAAGGTTGCTGTACTTACACTTGGAAGCCAATATCCATGGAGAGCTAGTCTGGTAGTTAGGAGTAAATGGGGTGTGAATACTCCAGGCAGCTCTTCTTTCTTGTGTTCAGATCAATATTCTGAGTTAGAGAGATGTGTCTTGGAGCCTCCTCCTTCCCTCACTCTGGTCTCCACTGTTTTACCCTTCTCCCTTACAGCCCATTCTGACCCCCCTGATGACTCCTGCTGATTTTGGGGAGCCCAGCAGCAGCAAACAGCCCCTCCTGTGGACACAGCATTGCCTGGAGCAATTTGACAGTGAAGCTGTTTGGCTTCACAACACACATTTGCTGCACAGACCATTTCTTGATATGAAGGCAAATTATCTCCCACTGTGATGCTGCCATGGATGAGCAGAAACTCTTTCCTCCTTTCCTCTTTCTTCTCTTCTCTGTTTACTGCTGGCCAGTAAACTATTTTAATTTAAAAGGTGATTTAATGAGATAATCTGTTTTCCATTCAGGTCCTTCCTGTGGCTTAGCTCCCTCCTTTTTTCCCCTCTATCCATCTGATTTCTTGGCTGCCTGAGTGAAAGGGTTTCCTCCCCTGCTGCTCTGCAGTTACTCAGTGCTACCTGCTGCTTTCTTCATCTTCTCCTACCCCACTGCTTGTTCCTACCTCCTCCCACAGCCACCCTTTGAGCCCATGACCCCATTAATCTGTCCCAGTGGTTTTTTCCCCCCTCTTTGTGCTATAAGACATTTTTGTGTGACTGCAGGAATGGGATTGATCGGTGAACAGGTCCATGGATATGCAAGAGCTCTGAGGGGATGCACAGAAATGAGTCTGTCCAGTTTCTTGAGAGCATTTGCATCAAAACTATTTCCATCTGAGAAAAGAGCTTAGTTGTGACAAAAGATAAGGGAGATATTTGCAATGTATGAAAAGCACAGAGAAAAATAAGTTCTGTCAGAGAGCAGGAGAGCTTGGATGCTACCCCAGAGTTTGGGAGCTCTGTGTGCACCTCCTTGCTTTGACCAGATTTTCTGTAAGGCTCTGAAACTTTGGATGGGGTTCATCTCAATGAATTTAATTAAAAACAAGGTTTGTTTTTTTTTCTGTTTGTGCTGATCTTCAGGGATCCCTCACTGGAGGATCCCCTGAGGAGCTGACTCCTTCTCACTGTATGGGCAGTGACAGGAAAGAGCTCAAGATGTTGTGGTTGGAGTCAATGATCTCAGAGGGCTTTGCCAACCTAAACAATTCTGTGGTTCTGAGCTCCAAGCTCTGATCTGCAGGGAAAGGGAAAACCAGTAAATGCTGTATCTTAATGCCTGTGATTTTCTCAGAAATACTGCAGAGTCAAAAAGATACATGAGTCAGTCAGGTCACTAAATTGCATAGGAGATCATCATTTTGTGGAAAAGAATATTTCTTATCTACTGTGAGTGGATTAAGGATTGGGAAAGTGAACTGCAAACTCCCCACAAGGCAGGATCTGATTTTAGTGAGTGACTCTGAGATAGGGAAGTGTCAAACACAGAAACACAGAATTATTTAGGTTGGAAAAACCCTTCAAGATCATCGAGTCCAACCATCACCCCAGCACTGCCCATCACTAACCCATGTCCCCAAGTGCCACATCCACAAATTCTTTACAAATTCTTTAAATCCCTGCAGTGCCATCTCACCCTTTGCCATGAATTGGCTCAAAGGAGAAAAACACTTCTAATCCTCACTCTGTCCTCAACCTGGACATGGCAAAGAGTCAGCAGAGAAAGAATTGTGTTAAATCTGCTTTTAAAAAGACAACAAGAAAGGTGAAGGAATCGTTACAATGGCCTGGAAGGACAGGACAAGAGGAATGGCTTTTCACTGCCAGAGGACAGGGAGAGATGGGATTTTGGGAAGGAATTGTTCCCTAGGAGGGTGGGGAGAAGCTGTGGCTGCCCCTGGATCCCTGGCAGTGCCCAAGGCCAGGCTGGACAGGCCTTGGAGCAGCCTGGGACAGTGGAAGGTGTCCCTGCCCATGGCAGGGGGTGGCACTGGATGTTCTTTAAGATACATTTCAACTGGAAGTGTTCCAGGATCCTAGGATTTGAAATTGTTTAAACCTCATCAAAATCATTGTTATGGGTTCAGTGGTGGCTCTGATGAAAACCAAGGCCTAGCAAGTTTTGGGATCAGGGTTTTGACCCCTCTCCAGTGGAGTGGTTGCCTCAGAAGCATCTCCCACCCCCAACATTTCCAGTGCCCCATTCTGGCTCAAAGCCACAGCAGGAACCAGCACCCAAAAGGTCCAACTTGTACAACGCTTTGCCATTGCAGTTTTTGATGAGAAGAGCATTGCTCAGCCCCTAAAACTCCAGGATCCTGCCATGCCAATAAAAATCACACGGATTAGAGGGCTGAGGAAAAAAAAAATTCCACGTTATAGGATTGTTTTTCTGTTTTTCTCAGGAACACCAATGCTGTTGGGAAGCAGGAAGAGGAGCGGCACAACAACCCCTGGCTCCCTTCCAGTTGCAGCCTCCAGAGAAACCATTGCTGCTGCTCCTGATGGCTCATCCAACAGGGCAGATCCCTCCAAAGACACCCCAAACCCAAAGAGATCCAAGCACAGGCTGTCCTGAAACCAAAAATGTCTGTCTCCAGCAGCACATGCAACATAAAGGCATCATCAGGAATCCTCTGGGAAGAAAATGTTCACAGGCAAAAGCAGCTCCTAAAAAGTAAGGTACAAATCCTACTGTGGTTGTCAGGAATATGGTTTCAATAATAAGATGAGATCAGTCTCAGAGAAAAAAAGTGAAATAATGGAAAGTCAGGCCATTTTTGTCCAGCTTTAAGTGCTGAGCGTGAGTCATCTGGTGAGAGATCAATCAGCTGATCTGACTGTATACATTGCTATGGTTCATAGAAAACAAGATTAAAATTACCAAGATAGGCTTAGACTCCCAAGAAAATCTTGAAAATGCATTAAAATAGCAAAGTCAAGCAGCCCCAGCCTAACCAAGTAATACCAGTAGTGAGGTTATTTTTACAACCTTGTTCTGATACCTTTCTTTCACTCCTTCAACCTTCTTTTTTTTTTGACACAACAACCTGAACTATGAGTATTAATAAGATTTCAGAGTGTAAAACATAATTTCTTTGGGTTCAGCTGTGTGTCGGATGTCTTACTTCCAACAATAATTCTCACAGCTAAAATGCAGATGACACCAGCAGCTGTATTCATGCACCAGGTATTTTTGCAAAAGACAACTGAGATTAATTTGGGTTTAGTATCCATATGTTTGTGAGAAACTTATTCCTGAAAAATGTTGTAATGGTGATAGAACCTTTTTTTCTTACAGCTGTGTTTTCTGAAGAGAATTTTTTGCAGGCAGGTAGGCAAAATTTGTCATCACTGGGCACAAAGCTACTGAATGTCACACATTTGGAAGCCCAAATGCTGTTTTCAGTGCCTGAAGTTAAATCATGGCATTCCCCTAACTGAAAGCAACTTTGTTTTACAAAAGTGAAGCATCCACTGAGATCTGGCAAAGCCCAACTTAATCCACACCTCTAAACCTGGCTTAGGGAGGAATTTAATTTCATGTTCACAGGTTTCAAGGTTTATTCCAAAATGTTGGTGAGAACAGTGTTAGGGAGGAAATACAGTTCAGGCTTTTATAAGGCAAATGTACCCAACACAGATCTTTTTAATATGTTTTTTTAAGTACAATATAATATGTACAATATGTCATAAAGAGGAAAATATTTTAAGTTTATTGTAACCAAAAATTGAAATGAAACAGTAACGGGCTTTATTCCCAGATATTTAGTTCTAGAAATCAAATTATTTGGCAAGGAAGGAGCACTCCATCCAGTGTGACTTTTCAAACAGTTCATATGGAGCCCTTCCGAAGTTCCTTTGTTATTTTGGATTCGTTCTGTCCTCTGAATGAGAATCTGATTTTTGAGCACACAACCTCTTTTGGTCCTAATTTGTGCAGGGAGTATCAGTCAGTGAGCATTAAAACTTAATTATAAGCATAGAAAATAATCTCTTTTTCTCAATGTGAATTGACAGCTTTCATAATAATGCCCTATAATGCACAATAACCTTTTATTGATTTTTTTTTTAATGGAGCTTTTCCACTGGCTAATGGATCTGTAGGAATGACAGAAAGCAAACTGGATTAAAAACAAAGGAAAAAAACCAAAACCAGTGGTGCTGATGAAAGGCTCAGTGTGGTGAAAGGGAAATGATTTGTGGTTAAAGCCCATAACAATCTGGTATTTTCTGCAATAAATTGGAATGAACTCTAACTGCAGGTCACAGCAAGATATCCCTGGCTTTCCATGGTGCAGATTTTGGGAAGCACCAGCAAAGAGAGCTGAGTGTCCCAGAGTTTTAATTGTGATTTCCTTCCCTGTGAGGTCTGGATAATGTGAGAGACACTCTGGGTGTCACAGGGCAGCCACCATTAGAGCTGACCTCTTCTGCCTAATGAGGCCTATTAATAACAGCCTGGCTTTCTTATTTCAGGAATTGCCCTCTCTGTCTAATGAGGTGGAGAACCCAATAAAAAATTAGCCACGCGCTCCTAACGAACTTTTAAATCTCTCCAAGGCAATTATGAATTCCCTGCTCCGAGGGACAGAGCAGAGGAGCCCGAGGCACAGGACAAGCAAGGCTGGAGGGTGCCCCTGTCCAGGGTGCCCCTGTCCAGGGTGCCCCTGTCCAGGGTGACACTACCCAGGGCTCACTCTCCAGGTGTGGCTTGGGAGAAAAACCTGCTCACCTGGCCAGAACCCCACTCCGAGCAGGAGAAAACTCCAGCAGCTCCATGGACACTGCGGGTAAAGCATCATTTTTTCCCCTTTTTCTCTTTTGTCCTGCTTATTTTTCTTTTTTTTTTCCCTTTTTCCCTTTTCTCCCCTTTCCCGCCATGGATGGTGTTTGCTTCCTGGGAACTTGTTAAGGGCAGAAGTTCACATTCCTTGATTTTTCCCTTTCCAGTGAAGTTTTGGCAGTTTGTATCCACTGCCAGAACTTGCTTGGTTGTCCAGGCTCCTTGTTTTGAGCTGCAGCTGCTGTTCCTGTGGGGGAACTTGTTAAGAGTTTGGGAATTTACAAATTCGCAGTTTCCCAAGTACCTGGCACTTCCAGCACCAGCTGTAGGTGTGGACATGGCCCAGGTGGTACCTGCCTGATGGACTTCCCTGCCATTTCCTCCTGCACATGTTGCAGACCCATCTCTGCTCCTTTCCTCTGTCCTAAGACATTCCTAAACGTTGAAGCAGCCTTTGACTGGGAAGTGTTTTCTTTCTGGATCAGCCATGGAGAGATCTGACAATCTAAATAAACAGGAAAGTTTGTGAACTGCCAGTGACGAGTTGCTTCGGTGATGGGGTGAGAAAAGGAAACAGGCAAAACATCAAGAACTTGAATTTGGATGTAGAAATATGTAATTTGAAACATAGAAATGAGTAAGCTTGACAGGACAAGGGGGAATGGCTTCCCAGTGCCCGAGGGCAGGGACGGAGGGGATATTGGGAAGGAATTCCTGGCTTGGAGGGTAGAAGCTGTGAAGAGCAGCTGTGGCTGCCCCTGGATCCCTGGCAGTGCCCAGGCCCAGGCTGGACAGGGCTTGGAGCAGCCTGGGACAGTGGAAGGTGTCCCATGGCTGGGGTGGGATGAGCTTTAAAGTCCCTCCCAACCAAACCCAGACTCATTTTCACCACTTTAGCAACCTCTAACCAAACTCAGCCCTACGCCCACGACACATTTTCCTCCCTTTGAATCACGAGGGCATAACACAGCTTCTCTGTCTCCTGCAGGAAGCCCTGGAGCTCCACAACCCCCAGTTCATCTCCCGCTCCCAGCAGAGGCTGAAGAGGCTGGAGCTCATGGTGCAGCTGAGGAGGGCCCAGCACAGGGAGGCTCCCCCAGGCACACCCCGAGCTCGGGCTCGCAAGTTCTCCACCTCCACCTCCAGCAAGAAGAGGCAATTCACCATCCCTGACCCTCTCAGTGGTGAGTTGGGAGCAGCAGCAGGTCCTTGGCTGCCTTTGGAAGTCCTAGATGGAATTTCCAAATTGAATTTGGGGAGGAACGGGAGAGCTGCTGTTCCTGGTTCACTCTCCAGTGTGGTATTTTCAGGGTCCCCCATGGCAGGAAGGAAATGATGAATCTGACTCCATGTTCTTAGAAGGCTAATTTATTATTTTATGTACTTATACTATATTAAAGAATGCTATACTAAAACTATACTAAAGAATAGGAAAGGGATACTTAGAGAAGGCTTAACAAGATACTAATTAAAAACTCATGACTTCTTCCAGAGTCCTGATACAGCTGGACTTTGATTAGTCATTGAATAAAAACAATTCACATGAACACAATCAAATAATCACCTGTTGGATAAACAATCTCCAAACCACATTCCAAAGCAGTAAAACACAGGAGAAGCAAGCAGACAATTATTGTTTTCATTTTTCTCTGAGCCTTCTCAGCTTCCCAGGAGAAGAAATCCTGGTGAAGGGATTTTCCAGAAAATATGTCAGTGACACTCCAGCATCTGTGCAGATGCTCCTGGCAGGAATTCCCAGCAGCTCAGAGAAGGGTTAGTGGGGATGAGGAGTTTCCTGTGCTCTGTGGCAGCTCCTTGGGGACTTTTTGTCCCTGTCACATGCAGCTGTGTTCTTCAGCACGGTGCAGCTGCTGCTGGTTGTGAGGTGATGGCAAAAATGACATTTCATCCTCTCCCAGCTCACAGAATGATCAGTCTGGGGACAGAGGTGACAGCAGGGAGGCAGGAGGGATTTGGGACAGGAGTCCCAGTTGCAGGTGTGGATTTGCCACTTCTGTCAGAAATCCCAGAGCTGGGGAAGAGCTCTGGTCTGCCCTGCCCTGCTAAATCAAGGCATGCAAACTCTGTGATTTCCTAATTTAACATGATTAGGTTGTGGCAAACAGCCTCAGCACCCAGTGAGGGAAACCCTTCTCTCCCTCACAGCCCGCACAGCACCTCTGTAAATGTTATCTAAGCTCAAGATGTTAAACAAATTGCTTCTCTTTTTCTTTTATTTTCTTTTTAATTGCCATCTGGATGTTAATTAACTCAGTTGACTAAAGAACAAAGATTTATTTGATTGATTGGCATTCATCTTTACATCTTGGTTTTAAATCTGTGGCTGCTTGAAGATACATTATTCTAGTGAAAAGTAAATTAATTGAAAGGATTAAACAAGCTAACAAAGACACCTGGAGGATGCAGGAAAGGGAATATTTGATGTCCTCAACCTGGGGAAACACAAACAGGTTTATGGCTCCCTGGAGAATGAGGGCGAGTGCAGGAGAGGTGGGTGCAGCCCCATTTCAGGGCTCTTGGAGTTTCCTGGAGAATTCCAGTTTCCAGTGGTCTGTCCTAATCAGAGCCCTACTGGCTTTTTATAGTGAGAGCTAAATACACATAAAGGAAACATGGCACAAAGCATGAATTCTATCTTAAAGGCTCAACAGAATTAATCCACCATTTCCACGATCCAAGTTAATTTACCTGGAATCAGATCTCTCAGGGCTGTGCAGTGGGAGGATTCTGTGAGCTCTGCCAGCAGACCATGAGTTTGTCATCTTTCTTAGCGGAAGTGGCAAAAATCTCCCACTTTTGTCTGAACATGGTTGAAAATCCCCCAAACCACTCTGAAAATAATTTATGAAACAAAATATGAAAGGCTAAACCTATTTCTCCTCAAATTATAATGAAATTTTAATCTTTATGCTTGTTTAATGAGTAATAAAATCATAATATTGAAATATATTCATTAATTATTGAAGTTAATGACTATTTCCATCTTTTAGTGGTTGGTCATTAATGGTAAATTTGTCTAGAGAGAATCTGGTTTCTGTAACTCATCTGCCTTCGTGTAGTGTGGTTTTCTGTTTGTGAGACCTTAATATTTTTATAATGACAGAATGTCACATGTGTGTAATTGAAGCAGAACTGGAGTTATGCTGGAAATCCAAATCTCTGGGTGAAGCACAGCCCTGTAGGCTGCACTACAGAGGGCTCTTGTTGGAGCCCTGGCTGCTGAGAATTCCAGACTTTCTGTGCTGGCAGGCACTGACCCCCAGGAGAGCTCTGCATTGACCTGAGGCCGTGGAGAAGCTTCCAAAAGGGAATGATGGAACTGGGATTGTGGGTGTGGAGTTTGGAGAGAAGTGTGTGATATCACAGGTGTGTGATCTCAAACTACACACTCAGAATCTCGTTCCATCATTCCATTTTGGAAGCCTTCTCCACGGCCTCAGGTCAAATGCAGTGTTCTCCTGGGGGTCAGTACAGAAAGTCTGAAATTCTCAGTACCCAGGCTGGGGAGGGGTGGGTGCCTGCTTTTATTCAGGTGGAAATGGGGCTTTAACTGCAGCCCAAGGTGTTTTGAGCAGTTTGCTGCACTCACCTCTCTCTGAAATAAGTTTGGTGCATGTGCTTCTCTCTGCTCTTGCAACTTGGATTCCAATAAAATAATTTACACCCAAAGCAAAGAGCTGCAGAGATTTTTATCTCTCCCAGAGAAATTATTCTATCAGCCTAAAACATCTTTATTGATAACATGAAATTATTGACTAGCAGGGTTTCCCTGTGTTTTGACAGTGTTGTTGCAACTTCAGTTTCTTATAGGAGAAAGAAATAATTGGCATTCAGCATAATTTCCATATAAATACCAACATCTGTGCAGTTCCCATTTACCTTCCCATCCTGCAAACCCCAAGTTGTTTACCAGTTTTTAATTGTCCTTCACGAGCGGGGGTTTTACAAAACGCTGAAAGTAATCTGAGGAAAATGAAAATGTTTATCCTGCACGAGATTTTATCATCACCAGAGCTCTTTGAAGGCACAGAACCTGCTCAGAACTCCCAGGCAGCCTTTGTGCTGGGTAATGGGCACTGCTAAATTTTGAGAGTGCTAATTAGTCCAAGATAGACAACTCTGCTGTTGACTGTGTCGAACAAATTAGGGATCCCACTGTGACGAGCTGAATAGAAACAATGTTCAAATAACTGCGTTTAAATCTCCAAAACTGTAATGTAATTACTGCAGTGACAGGACTACCAGCTGTTTATGGGCCTTTAAATCTGCAGAATGAACAGCCCTGTGATCTTGGTGTGCACAGGGACCTGGGGAGGTTTCACACAATTTCTCAGGCACCTTTGGGGTTTTTTCCCAACTTTCCTTTTCCTGTCCTTTAAGGGGTTGGTTGTTCTTTGGGATTGGCCATAGGAGTTGAAGGTTACCCTTCAACCCCGCTGTGGAGCCTGCTGAGCTCCTCTGGGTTTGCACCCAAACCCTCAATATTTAATAATATCTTAGAAACAATTCATATCCCCTCAGTCCTACTTCTAAACCTTCCCCAAAAGTTTTTTTGGATTGCTGTTTGTTTGGGTTTTCCGGGGGTGGGTTTCTCCAGCAGTCCTGTGCCAGGGAGGTTTTTATTTGGAGTGAGGGAGGGGAAGGTGGCAATCAGAGAATTTGCAATAATCCTGCAGCCACTCAGGTGTACTCCTGTGCCTTCACATTGGTGCTTAGCTGGGACTTTGTTTGAGTCATTTGTCACAGACACATTTTATGAAAAATCCTTTTGTTAGGATTTTTTCTCCTGAGAAGCTGAGAGGCCTCAGGAACAAAATGTAAACATTGATTATCTGCTGCTGTGGGATGCAACAGGTGCATCTTTGATTAGTCCTTGTTAGTTTTTTTCTAATTAATGGCCAATCACAGCCCAGCTGTCTCAGACTCTCTGCTCAGTCACAAGATTTTATTATCATTCCATTAATTTCCTTCCTAGCCTTCTGATGAAATCATTTCTTCTATTCTTTTACTATAGTTTTAATATATAATTTTCTTTTAATATAATATATATCATAAAATAATAAATCAGCCTTCTGAAACACAGAGTCAAAATCCTCGTCTCTTCTCTTGTCCTGAGACTCCTGAAAACACCACCACAGTAATTTATTTTAGGTCATTTCCCAGTTCTCTTTTCCCCATTCAAACTTCTAAGAGTGCCACCCATTCTTTTGGCTTTTTTGGCTTGCAGCTCTGAATAAAGTCCAAGCTGCAGTCAGGTAATGGAATTAGGAAGAGGAATGATCTCTTTTGAAAATATCATTCAACTAATATTAACTCTGCCACACCTTATTCAAAAGCTGCTATTTTTGGGAACAAAAATGCTTTTTAGGATTATATGCGCTAATGATATTGGAAAGATTTAGGAAAGCCAGGTGAGATGTTAATATTTTTGTTTTTTCTGGATAAAATCCATGAATATTTAAGTATCATTTGGATAAAGAGGACTGAAATCTCCAGCAACATCCCCAAAATTATTCTAATATGAAAATGTTTACATATACCTCTCAACTTTACAGCTTTTTAGAGATATTAGTACTGTTTTCCAGAAAAACTAAAATATTGAGGAGGGTCAGAAGTCTCATTAGTAGCAGGAGAGACCTGAACAGCTGGAAAATCTGGGAACCACCTTGTCACAGACATATTGTCTAAAAAAATCCTTTCACTAGGATCTTCTCTCCTGAGAAGCTGGGAAGCTTCAGCTTCTCCATGTTTTGCTACTTGAGAATGTGATTTGGAGAACTGTTTACCCAGTGTGTGAATTGTTTTTAATTAATGACCAATCACAGGTCCAGCTGTGTCGAGGCTATGAGCAATCACAAGATTTTATTATTCATTCCTTTCCTTTCTAGACTTCTGATGTCTCCTTTTTCTTTCTTTAGTACAGTTTTAATATATCAATATATAATATAATATAATATAATATAATATAATATAATATAATATAATATAATATAATATAATATAAATAAAAATAATAATATAATATAATACTATATTATACTATGTTAATAATATTAACAATATTATATAATAGTATTATTTATATATAATATATAATTATATATTATATTATATTATATTATATTATATTATATTATATTATATTATATTATATTATGTAATATAGTATAATATAGTATAATATAGTATAATATAGTATAATATAATATAATATAATATATGTTATTATATAAAATAATAATATAATATTATACTATATATAATATTATATAATATTATACTATAATATATAATAGAATATTATATTATATTATAGTATTATTTATATATAATATATAATTATATATTATATTATATTATATTATATTATATTATGTAATATAGTATAATGTACTATAATGTACTATAATGTACTATAATATAATATAATATAATATAATATAATATATGTTATTATATAAAATAATAATATAATATTATACTATATATAATATTATATAATATTATACTATACTATAATATATAATAGAATATTATATTATATTATAGTATTATTTATATATAATATATAATATAAAATTTTATATATTATATTATATTATATTATATTATATTATATTATATTATATTATATTATATTATATTATATTATATTATATTATATTATATTATATTAATAAATCAGCCAAACTTCTGAAACATGGAGTCAGGATTCTCATCTCTTCCCTTGTTGAGCTTGCCTGCAAATTCCACGCCACCTTCCTATGGGTGCCCTTGGGGCAAGGAGCATTTCTGAGCTTTAGGATTTCTGTGGGCTGAGCAGGAGCCCAGGCAGCCTCACCCTGAACCCTTAAACTCAGGGATTATTGCATTTTGTGTAAATAACACCAGAACCTCCTGTGCTGGCTGCAGCTGGAGCAGCTCAGTGCAGGAAGGCACTTCCAGGGGATGTGCAAAGTTTGGGCAGCACCCCTGGGTGTTTGCTTTACACACCCTGGATGAATTCCCAGGAAAATGTGATCCAGAGCTCAACATCACATCCACATCTACCTTAGATTCAAGGCTAATTTATTTTCTAGGGGACTGCTGATTTTAAAAACCCAGTGTTTAAAAAATGCTCTGTATCCTAGGATTTCTCTGGGCAAATGGGTTTTTGGTGCATTATTTTTTCAGTTCAGTAAAAGAGCAGTTTTTCAGTTAAATTAGAGATCCCCCAGCAGCAGTGCTTTGCTTTTCACACATCCTCAAAGTCACATTTTACCTCCTACCAAACTTTAAGAAATCACATTCATGTTAGAAGGAAATGTATTTATATTGTGTATACTTTGATAAATTTTGCCACTGTTTTTCTCTTTTAAGTGCTCCAGTGATTTAGTGGTAAATAGAAAGTCAGGGGCTGGTTCCAACACAATCATTTCATCTGTTCTCTGTCTAAATATTTACTGACTTCCCAAGCAGGAGAGTTACTCATCCTCTTGGAGGTGCAGTTTAGCATTAATTAAAATCTATTACAGAGACAACCCATTTACCTTCATTTACAGCTTGCTTTAGTGCAGATGTGAGACCAGTTGTAAATGCCAGAAAGTCAGGAGTTTCACAAGGTGTGAATAAAACAAGGAGGGGACTCAGCCCTCTCTGTCTGAACCTTTATTTAACTGTGGTGCATCCCTGGCAATGCTGAAGGTCTGCTCTGAAATCCCTGCTCCAAAAGCCATCCAAGGCTATGAAATCTGATAAGGGGCTTTGATAAGGAACAGATAAAACACAATGTAGAGGCCTGTCAGCTTGGGGAATGGTCTACATTTGATCTTTGCTTGGTAGGAAAGAGCTTTAGGTCTCCAGGATGAGCTCGAGGTTATTTCAGCTCTGAATGTTTGCTGCTTTTCCCCTTTTAAATGCTCATTCTTCTCAATGTCAAGGATTAACAACTATTTAAATCCACTCACGACTTTATTTTCTCATTTCTAGCAAATTTTTTTATTTATTTCTCCTTTAACTTTTGAATCCTAATCCTACAGTCCATCAAGGATTAGCCTCTATGATTGCATGTGATTTTTCTTCTGGTAAATAGCAAGCTGGGAAGTGCTGCAGCAATGTTTGGCCATGAGAATTAACCTCATGGCTCCATGGGGAAGTGGATTTATTTTCTTGGAGGATTTCCCCCAGAGTCTCTTTTGAGTCCATCCCTTCAAAGCCCTGCACAGCCACATATCTTGTTCCAGGGCAGGGATGGGTCTGATGCCCTTCTGTGCCAGCAGGACAGGATTGTTCTGGAGCAACAGCACCAGCACAGCTCCCAGCCTCCGTGGTGCTTCCCAGAAATTGAAAATAGAGGCCACTCTGACTTAAAGACTTACAGGAAAAATACATTTTATCAGTTTATCATGCTGCACATGGAATAGGAGGTGAGTCTGTAAATCCCTGGATGGGTTTTTCCTGTTCTGGTGGCTACACAAAGGTCTGGAATGTTCATGTGTCAGCATGCCCCATTCCTGGAGGATTCAAAGCCAGGCTGAAGGGGCTTGGAGCAACCTGGGAGAGTGGAAGGTGTCCCTGGGTCACAGACAAGCTGCTCCCTGCACTTTCAGAGTTATTTGGACAGCAGTAGCATCCAAGTGTTTATTCCTTTTAAGTGAATCAACATGCAAATGAGCGTTAGAACACTAATAAATAAAAGAGAAATGATGTTTTCCTAGCAAATCGAGCATGTGGCTGGTGTGTACTGAAGATTTAACAAGGATGATTAAGTGTAGACAACTGCTGAGGGGGGAAAGTCTGTCCTGAGGCAGAGGAGGCTTCAGAGCCTCTCTCCTTTCTGAGTTTGTGCTTTGGAAACTGCACCAGTTCAGAACTGAAACCACTGCAAAGCTCCCTTTGACTTTTGATTGGAAGGATGGAACATCTCTGCTATGGGGAATGGCTGAGAGACTTGGGGTTGTTCAGCCTGGAGAAGGCTCCAGGGAGAGCTCAGAGCCCCTGGCAGGGCCTGCAGGGGCTCCAGGAGAGCTGCAGAGGGACTGGGGACAAGGATGGAGGGACAGGACACAGGGAATGGCTTTAAGCTGACAAAAGGCAGGGATGGATGGGACATTGGGATGGAATTCCTGGCTGGGATGGAATTGCCAGAGCAGCTGGGGCTGTCCCTGGATCCCTGGCAGTGCCCAAGACCAGCCTGGACAGGGCTTGGAGCAGCCTGGGACAGTGGGAGGTGTCTCTGCCATGGCAGGGATGGGAACAGGATGAGCTTTATGGTCCCTCCCAACCAAACAATTTTGTGATTCCATGAATTTTATACAGAGATACAGCAGTAATCTCATTTATTTCTTGGCTTCCCACCTTGTACAAATATCCCCCCTTCCCATTCAGGACTCATTTTTGCAAGGAAGGTGTTAAAAATCACCTTTTCCTGAGAACCACTAACTGCTCAGATCAGAAATTATTTTCCTCTATCCAGGGAAATGCTGATTGGAATTATCACAGATCTCTTTATACTTGATCAGGAAAGAGTAATATGATTTTCCTCCTTCTAAAGCTCAGATAATTGTCCACAGCCCTGGAAAACTGGTGTAAATTGAATCAGAAATGGCTGTACCAGGGCAGGCTCCTGACACACTGAGGAGCAGCCAGGAGCAGCCTGCAGGAAACTGTGAGGAACTTTTGGAGAGATTTGGGCATTTGGATCTGGCCTTAAGCCTTCAAAACTTTAACCAGAAATGGCAAATTGTGTCTCAGTAAAATATGACATTTGAGATTTCAGTAAAAGCAGACCCCTCCAGTATTAACTTTATTTTCTCTCTGCCAGATAACCTCTTCAAACCAAAGGAGAGAGTCATTCCCGAGAAGGAGATGCACATGAGATCTAAAAGGTACAAATCCCTCTGCTTTCAGTTTGTCTATGGGGGTTTTTTTCTGCTCTATCAGTTTAGATTTGGGCAGCCCTGCCCTTTCAACACCATGGGGCACCCATGGCATGAAAACCAAACCCTCAGCAGGTCCCTCATGTTGAACACCCCAAAATGGAAGCATTGAGGTCACTTTGGGTTTTTTCCCCCCTGATTATGGCACAGAGGATGGGAATTGCAGCAAATTATGAGGATTGTGGTATCTGATCTTTAACTGCATTGTACTTCATGCAAGGGAAGCTGCAGAAGCCACTGTGGGGAATTAATCTTTGTTTTCAGATGTGTCCCATTCCTCTTCTCCAAAATCCAATCATCCAAAACAGGCTGCTTCAAGAACTGGGAACTGCAAAATATTATGAAGAGAACCCAGAACTAAACAGGCTTTGTGCTCATGCTGATGCCTCAGGTTTCAGCTTTTCCCTTTTTCCCATTCTGTGCTGCTTTAGTGGGTGGGTCTGGGCTCACACCAGGGGATGCTGAGCTCTGTGCACAGAGCAGGGAGACAAAACAATTCCTGCTCCAGCTGGGCACCAAGGACAAATGATCCAAATCTCAGCCCCAGAGCACAAACCCCGTGGGCTGGAGAGAGAAAAACAAGCAGGGTGGGACTGCAGGGGCTAAAGCTGGAATGGGACAATGAACTGCAAGGTGCAAATGGAGCAGAACTGATCCCAGGGACAGAGCCCGTGCCCGGCCGTGCATTTTGGGGCCATTTTGGTTCATCTTGGGTGCAGCCCTGGCTGGGCTCTTGTGCTGCCCAAGGTGGATCCATGGAGGAGATGCTTTGAATAAATCCCTGCTTTATTCTGGCGCTCTGTCCAGCCTCTGCTCCAGGGCATCAATGCAAACCAGGACAAGGCATCAATGCAAAACCAGGACTGTGCAGCCTTCTCTTCCAAATCCTTGGAGTTTATCACTGATTTTAATGGGAAAAGATCAGAAATCACCTTTTTAATGGCAACTCCTGTTACTTTTAGAATGGAAAGATTGTGTTGTCCTTGGTGGAACATGTTCCTAATGACAGTGAAAAAATCTAAACAGTTTGCAGGCTTATTATGATGGTTTTCTTATATTTTAGAAAAATTACTTGAAAATGATTGCTTGATAATAATTGTGTGACATAAATACAAAAATAAAACCCAACAAAGTGTACAGCCCAGATTCTGATTTGAATTTTGTTGCTAGAAATTGGAACCAATTTCACTGAGCTCCTTAGAATCTACTGTATTGAAATCACCTGATCCCATCACTTTCTTAATTTTTTTTACTCCAGAATTAGAATTTTCAGCAAGATTTGAAACCAGCCAGATTTCGTATCAAACCATGACTGTTAATAATTTATCACTCCCATGCCATAAATCAAATTTAAATACTCAGAGATGCCCATTAAAAGCATTGCATGGAAGGCAGCTATTCCCTACAGGAAAAATTAATTATTTGTGAGCCCCAGGGATGACATGAACTCTGCTTTCTGAATTCCTGACAGGATTTATGACAATTTACCTGAGGTGAAAAAGAAACAAGAAGAGAAGCAGAAGCGGATCATCATCCAGAGTAACAGGCTGCGTGTGGAGATGTTTAAAAAGGTGAGGATTTCCTGTTATTTCTGGAGCAAATGCAGCCAGTAAATTTGAAGTCTGGGATGCCAACTCCACCCCACCTCCTGTATCACTAAACATTTCTATCACCTCATGGATTTTAACAGCATTTTAAAGCATTTTTGCATTTTGTTTTTCTAGCAATTACTGGACCAGCTGCTCCACAGAAACACAGAGTGACAAAGGAGTCTCTTGCTCATCATCCTAATTGGATCTTGAATGCCTTTGACTTCTAGATAAGCCATAAAATTAACTGTTATCTCAATTACCTGGAGGTATTTTTCTTATCATTGGCTCTTTGTATAAAGAAAGATCATTTATGTTTCAATTGAAATTTTAAGGCAACTTTCATGTAATCAAAAACAGCCTAAAAGGGAGCACAGCTGTTCCAGAGCATCACCTTTTGGTCAGTTTACCCAGAGGAAATAATTTTAAGAATTTTTAATGCAAATACTGAATTACAGGGGTATTATTTATCTTAATCTTTTTTTAAAAAGCACACTTCTCTGTAGCAATAGCCCAGTGTTTATAATACATGGAAAACTTATTTCTCTGAAGTATTTTATTAATTGATTTCCTGTGAGTTAAATCCTTGAAGAAAACTGTTATTTGTTATGTTTAGGAACCAGTTGAAATAGCATTACCACATCATCAGAGCAACAGCAGTTTCACATTAATACTTAACATTCCAAAAGGGACCAATATTTCAGCTTTCTGAAGAGCTCCATTCCTGTTCATAGAGTGAAACTACCTAGCAAGCTCTCCCATTAAAAAAACAATATTTAAATATTTGTTTATAACACTTTTCCACGTTTTTCATTGTGACATACGTTTCACTCCACTTCTGTGAGCACAAAGTGTTTCTAGAAATGGCAGATGAAGGAGTGGTGCCAAGAAGGATGTTTGCATCAAAAACTTGCAGAACTCAAACCAGCTGTCATGTTTCCTCCAAAAAAATATTTAAATCTTTATTTGTACATGTTGGAAGTAAAAACAAGCAGCTCACAAACCAATGGAGTTTATTTATGGAATAAAGCATGAGGATAATATTGATCCAAGCGCTGTGTTTCTATTTGGTGCTGTTAAATAAAACAAAATTATTGAAACTGCCTGAGAAGTCGTGCCTTTGTACCCATAAATCCCATGGGGGAAAAAACCACTGCCCCTAAAAATCACTGCAAGTGTTAAATTCTGCTGCACAAAGTTTGAGCAGGGGTTTGAATGCGGCTGGAATTTGGCCTTTGATGGTTCTGCTTTGTTTTCCTAATCCAGCCTGGGATGCAAGGTCAGGATTTTTTGGAAGAGGGATGTTTGTGAGCCACTGGGATAACCTCCAGCTGGGTGACCTGTGCTGGACACAGGGACCTGGGGTGTTTTGTGCTCTGTTTCTGTTGGATTATTTTGCCTTTTTGTGTTTCAGCTTCCCAGTTAATGTGGAATAATGATGGGAATTTTTGCTCACAGAGGAGACAGAGATCTGTTGAACAAATATATTCCAGATAGATTTCCTCAAAAACTCATCAACAGTTCAATCCACTGGGAGAAGATGCGGAAGGTAAGGTAGTGAGGAAGGACCTGCCAGCGTTTTTCCCTGAAAAACACCTTTATAACCAAGGAAGTCATTCTGTACTGGAAACCCAGGCCAAGGCTGGACCACAGATGACTCCAAGAAGAACTGAGAAAAGGGACACCAAGAAGGATTCTCTTTCAAGCTTTCATCCTGTCCTAGCTCACTATGGCCAGAGACATTTCCCATGGATCAGTGCCCAGATTCTCTTTTATTTCAGTAGAAATGGAACATTTCTCCCCCTTGAGTCCTCACTCTGATTTTTTGCCTTCAGGAAAATGCAGCTTTGGTTCATCAGGGTCTGCACCCTCAGGTGCATTATTTCCTGACCATCTGGGAAGTAGAAGAATGTTATTTACATTTCACCCTGCTTTAGTGTATGCCCTTAGGCCTGCCTGGAGTCTCACCCTAAAGCCACAGCAAGATATTCTGGCATGGAGAGAAAACATTTGGGGTTTGGTGTCCATGGAGGACACAGCAAAATAATCACTCCCTGGGCTGGCACTGACACCAGAAGGGAGCCCCAGAACCTTTCCCACTTTTCTGACAGAGAGGAAGAGACAGGATCTTCCTCATTGGGAATGAGAGTGTTTTCCATGGAAGTCAGGCATTTCTCCTGCAGGATACCCAGGAATTCAAGGGAGATTGATTCATCTACATAGTCACTTGATGAACTGTTGAAGACATATTTTATGAAAAATCCTTTTGCCAGGATTTTTTCTCCTGAGAAGCTGAGAAGCCTCAGATGAAAAGAAAAACAATAATTATCTGCTGCTGTGGAATGCCACAGGTGCATCTTTGATTGGTCCATGTTAATTGTTTCTAATTAATGGCCAATCATAGCCCAGCTGGCTTGGACCGTCTGAGTCATGAGCTTTTGTTCATTCTTTTCTATTCCTTTCAAGCCTTCTGATGAAATATTTTTTTCTATTCTTTTAATATAGTTTTAATATATCATTTTCTTTTAATATAATATATATCTTTTAATATAATATAAGATAATATATATCTTTTAATATATAAAATAATAAATCAGCCTTCTGAAACATGGGGTCAAGATTCTCATCTTTTCCCTCGTCCTGGGACCCCTGTGAAGACCCCCACAATGAACCAAAGCTGCATTTTCCTGAAGTCAAAAAATCAGAGAATGAGGACTCAAGGGGGAGAAACGTTCATCCACCAGCCATGGCATGTCCCTACTCCATGCATACATAGATTTACATTTATATGTAAATCAATGTAAATAAATACGTGTATTTGACATGCTTCCCACTCTCTGGATGGGAATATCAAGCAGAGGAGCTGATCCTCCCTGGGAACCATGGCAGCCAGGTGAGGAAATTCCTTGTGAGGAAATGCATGATGTGAGCATTTCCTGGGAAGAGCAGCACAGGCTTCAGGTGGGATTTCGCCCCTTGGCACCATCATGGATCACATGGAGCAGGGAATGACGCCTCCACTGACCTGGTTTCCTCTCCCTCCTTGAGGACAGGGTACAACATTCACCTGCTGCATCCTCCCCTCCTCTGGCTCACAGCAAGAAGCCAAGTGCATCAATCAAAAGGAAAAAATCCTCGGGGTTTGTAAAAGGTTTATTTCCAAATGTTTTTATTCTCTCTAAACATGATTTTTAAAACCTGCAGGGCAAATCTGTGGCAGTCCGAGGTGGAATTTCTTGTGTACAAATAAGCTAGTGAGGAAAATGCATGATGCAAATCACTGTCTGGGAATGTTTTACATGGTACAAAACCTGTGCTTCAGAAAACCAAAAATTATCTCTGTTGTAAACCTAATTTCTCTTTCTGGGCTTGAGGAAAAAAAGCTATCTGGTAATATATCCAGCAAACAATTCTGGCATTCATTTCAGCTCCACAATCCCATCATTGTGACAGAAAATGAACTGTGCAGGAAAATGTCATTTCAGGAAAACAGGAGCCACCCAGGAATAGCCCTGGACAAAGAGGCATCAGCTTTAGGAAGTTCAGGGTTAGGGAAAAAATGGTGGGATCTCCCTTTGGCCTTGCAGGCTCTTCAAAGAGCCCATTTTCCAGCAGATACCAGGAAAGTTGGAGGTCACCCACCCTTGTCAAGCTGGAATTTTCCTTCTTGTTGGAGAAATTTTACAGACTTGAGTTCAAGTTCTGTGGGTGTTGGTGCTGTGCCTTTGGGAGGGACACGTGAGGATTTCTAACAATGCTGGTTTGGGGGAGATTTGGGAGGGTTTGGGGGCATTATAGCACACAGCCTGTGTGGACTTGTCAGCACATGGCCTTGGCATTGTCCTTCCCAAGCACAAAGGGCTGGAATCCTGCAGGAGTGGAAATGGAGCACACATGGGGTGTTGGAGGTGTGCAGGACGTGGTGTTTGCTTGTTTGCCGCCATCATTAATCTCATCTGACAGAAAAACCTCCTTAAGGGCTGGAAGTCATTGTAATGTAAAGGACTGAGGGTTCCAATGTTCTGGGGATTTATTTAAACCCAAATATTTTCCTGTGTATGTGTATGCAAGCCATTAGTTACATCTTGGAGTTTACTCAGCTGCTCTGAGGGATGAGGAGAATGTCTGGGTAGGACTTTGGAGGGGTTTTATTGTTGGATATCTGGGACTGGTCCCGTTAGTGTAATGTTTTCTGGGACAGAAATCCTGATTTACAAGGAAAACAACACACAAAAGCAGGGATAAAGTTCCTGGCAGCCCTCTGCAGAGGAAACCATTGCCTGACACAGTGAGAGCTCCAGGGCTGCAAACCCAGCTTGCCTCATGTGCAGGGGTGTTTGCCCCTTTGGCTGCGGGCACAGAAGTGCCTGTGTGCTCTGAGGGGTGGCTGATTTCCCCCCCAGGAGCTCTGAGTGGCCACTTGTCCCTGCTGGAGCCCAGTAGGGTGCAGGGGTGTCCCCAGGGTCACATTTCTCCAGGCACTGTGACTGCAGCCTGTGTAGTTCGCTGCTGCTTTGGGATGTGGCCGGATCCTGTGGGATCCCCCTGTCCTGGCCAGAGGTCAGCACCAGGAAATGGGGCTTGGAGAAATCCCAGCCCCAGCTGGGACCATTCCCCATCTGCAGCCCCTTGAATAAAAGGGCATTCATTTCAACTGAAATGCAAATTTACCTGAGCATAAAACCAGATCAGAATGAAAGAAGCTACAGAAAATGCATCCAATTTGCTGTTGGTGGAGGAGAACAGTGCATGCATGGAAATATTTATTAAGATTTGGTTTAAATATGTGTTTGCTTATGCCAAAATCACAAAAATCCTGGCCCAAAATCCTCATCAGAGAGAGAGGAGCCTGTGCTGCTCATTGTGTGGTGCCCCTCTGCCCATGGAGAATGAGGCTGGGTCCTGGAAGGGAACTTGTCTCCCACCTGGAGGTGTTTTGGGAGGTTATGGTTTTATCTCTTGCAATTTCGGTTTAGCTGTGAGAAAACCGTTGGAATAATCTTGTCATGTGAATTAGGAAGGAATTGTTCCCTGGTACAGCTGGGGCTGCCCCTGGATCCCTGGCAGTGCCCAAGGCCAGCCTGGAGCACCAGGGACAGTGGAAGGTGTCTCTGCCCATGGCTGGGGTAGCACTGTCTGGGATTTAAGGTCCCTTCCAACCCAAACCATTCCATAGTTCTGCATTAAACCTCATTTTTATGTTGAGAATATAAAGCATCCTCCCTTTTTTTAGGTCAGGAATTTTACTTTTCTGAGTTCTCCTTGGCTCTGTACCAAAGCTGTGGGAGGTAGAATGACTTAATACTCATTTTAGATGACCCAAAGAATAAGATAATGAGGTGTATCATCTCCCTACCAGCTGCAGAGTGATGAAAAAGTAAAAAGAAAAAGAAAAAAGGAGAAGAAACTGCACCCATTTTCTCATGGTACACAGAGTTACACAAAATGGCATAAAATAGGAGCAGTGCAATGAACTGCTTGAGGATGGTATTACCTAGATAGGAATTTGTAAAAGAGCTCTTAATTGCAGAAATTTGGTGGATATTTAAAAAAATATTATCACAGGATGTATTTTTAGACTTCATGTTTAAAATACTTTTATTTTCTGCAGTATCTTACCATGACTAGATTCAGTTACTATATAATAGATTAGTTAATATATAATTATAAGGTACAAACACCTATCACAGAGAGGCTGCTCCATGGTTCTGGAGTTATTTCAAGTCTGCAACTGGCTTGAAAAATTGGTATAAAATAGCAAAAAACTTTTTGGAAACAACTTTATCTTCAACTTTTTGCTTGAGCCATCTGCTGTTTCACCATCTGATGGGCTCTTGCAGCTGTGCTTGAATGGAGAGACATCCATTCCTATTTCATGTTTCTGTGGTTTTCCAGAACTTTTTGTGCCCTAAAGTGAGCACTTTGTATCCATGATGTGGGGAAGATTAATAAAAATCCTGACCAAAGGGTGGTCAGGGGAATTGTGTCCAGTCTGAATGTGGGCTAATTTTCTGATTGCCTGATAATGGTGTCTGGAAGGAAGGTCCCTCAGCAGTCATTTAATTTATTGTGATATATAACTGTGGCCAGGGAGTCAAACAAAAACCATATTGAGGACAAGAGTCTGGTTTTGTAACTGGGTTGTCCTCTGAAATTGTGTCACTGCAGAGGGAGGCAGGGAAATGGGCTGGAGACAGATTTTGCCTTGATTTGGGGGAGAAATGATGAGAAAAGAGCAATGTTCTGGTTAAACCCCAGGGTGGGGTGGAAGGGACCTTAAAGCGCACCCAGTGCCACCCCAGCCATGGCAGGGACACCTCCCACTGTCCCAGGTGCTCCCAGCCCCAGTGTCCAGCCTGGCCTTGGGCACTGCCAGGGATCCAGGGGCAGCCACAGCTGCTCTGGCAATTCCATTGGGAACAATTCCCAGTTCCCAATCTCCCATCCATCCCTGCCCTCTGGCACTGGGAGCCATTCCCTGTGTCCTGTCCCTCCATCCTTGTCCCCAGTCCCTCTGCAGCTCTCCTGGAGCCCCTTCAGGCCCTGGCAGGGTTTTAAGTTTTCCCTGGATCCTTCTCCAGGTGAGCACCCCCAGCTCTCCCAGCCAGAGCAGAGGGGCTCCTCCAAGCCCCTGTTCCTGGAATTATTGGGGTTGGAAAGGCCCTCAAAGGCCATCCAGCCCCTGAGCCCAGCAGTGCCACTGAAGCCACCACCGAGCCACGTCCCCAAGTGCCGCTTCCTGCTCCCCACAGGCCCTGGTGACAGGGGCAGATTTTTTTCTGTAGATTTCCAATTTTTGGGGAGTAACCCAGAGCTTGGATGTCCCATCCACGCGAGTTCCCCGTGGGTAATGCTGTTCCAGTGAATTCCAGAGGAATTAATAACAAATCCCCACTGAGTGGTGCCAAACCTGGACTTGTGATGTTGCTGGGAGCTCATCTCTAATTTTGGGGTTTGTCATGAGGTGAAAAAATACAACTCTGAGGGCTCTAAATGGAATTATCTAATGGCCCAAGTAAAACTGTGTGAAAGATGGATAATTATGGGCTGCCTGCTCTACCTAACACCATCAGCTGCTGTTACAAAACCAACACTTGACTCCCATTTGTTTTACTTTTGAGAGGTTTTTGCTGTGTTTGGGGCTCAAAGTTGTGCAACAGAACCCAACAGAAAATGCCTGTAATAAAGAAACTCTGTTTCATTCTTCCCTTCATAAATAACAGGAGATTAAGACCTAATTGATTTCATTCTCCTGTGATAGATACCACAGTAATTTTTAATGATTTCTCTCAAGTTTCCCATTAGGAATATTTATTTTTCTTTAAAAAATGCCCCCAAATATGCTGTCTTCCTAATTTACTGCCCCAGCTTTTATGATGATGGATGTTGCATTGTTCTGTGGTTTGCAGAGGGCTAGACAGGAATATTAAAAATATACGACTTCATAATTTTTAGTCTGAGTTGAATGCTGTCCTCTTGTGAGACATGTAAAAATTTGTGGCTTTTTTTCTTTCTTTTGTTTTCAGAGAGACAGTGAAATTTGAGGCAACAGATCAAAGCACTTATTGTCTAGTCTGGAGTAAAAAAACCCAGACCCCCTCACATATTTAATGGGTTATTTGTTGGATTTAAAGGGATTTTAGCACAGGACACCTTCCTGACATCTTGTCAGGAATGTCCTGTTTGATATAAGGATCTTGCTGGAAAATCTTCACTTCTCAGTACTGAAATTTGTGGGAAAGCCTAAAATGATGTTTCTTCCCCCATGGAGGTTTAGGGCTGTGCAGACATCCCAAAGATTGTGTGTTTGCTAACTTGTTTGGGTTTTATGGAGGTATTTGCTCGTGTGGTACTAAAGCAGAGCAATGTTCAGCTCATGGGGTTTTTTCCTCTTCCTGGAGGAAGGCTGGAAGAGGAAAATGGTGATGGGAAATCTCCTGTGGGGTAAAGCCAGGAGCCAGGGAATCACAGAAAATCCCAAATTGGAAGGGTCCCACAGGGATCATTGAGTCCAGCTCAGTGATCACCCCAACAACCCCACCCCAAACCCTCCTGTGGCTCTGGCAGCCTCGGGGCTGTGCCCATTCCCTGGGCTGTGCCCAGCACCCTCTGGAGGAAGCAGAACCTTCTCCTGATCCCCACTTTAAACCCCCCAGCCCAGCTCCAGCCCTTCCCTGGGTCCTGTTCCCATCACAGCCTGGAGCTGCAGACCCCCACGAGTTCTCCTCCAGCTGAGCAAACCCAGATGTTCTTCCTGTGGCCTCTCCAATCCCTTCCCCACCTTCATGACTCTCCTTTGGACCCTCTGGTAGATTCACAGCCTGAGCCCTACATCCCTGGGGAGCTGGGGCTGTGGGGTTTGGGGGTTTTGGGGTGCAGGGGTGGGGAGGGTGCTGGTGGTGTCCCTGCTCATGGAGAGCTCCGTGCTCTGACCCAGGGTTTGTGCTGCAGGAGAAGAACGTGTGAGCTTTGGGGCTTTGTGTTTCAACTGCTGAAGAATTTCAGGGTTGCTGTTGTTGCTGTTAAGGTCCTGGATCCTTGCAGGGGTGGATTTCTTTGTTTGCTCTTCCCTGAGCTCCTCTTGGCTTTTTCACCCCTGGCCCTGTGACAGCCGCCTGCAACGGGCTCTGTGCAGCCTCCCCACAAGGAACTGCATGAGCTTAATCAGCACTAAAGCACAGCTCACTCCCCTGCCTTGCTGGGGAAAAGGAGCTGCTTTCCAAAATTCTATTGCCCATGGAGGAGCAGGACAAACTGGGCAGGGCAAACAGGAGAAGGGGAATGTGATGAGCCCGTGGCACTCAGCATCAGCCCTGCTGTCCTTGTTCCAGCTACAAGCAATGCTGGCAGGGAGTGCTCTCCAAGCACAGCTGAATGGAAGGGGTTTGCTCTGTCTGAGTGTGTTTTATCCCTGAGACAGACTGAAAATCCTGCATCTCATTCATTAAATGCATCAAGAAATTCAGGATGGCTTTGTCAGTTTTGTTTATGCTTGGATTTATTGTTACAGTGCTTTGTCACTCAGACAAGGTAGGAGTTGGTTTAGTTGTTTTCTTTGTTAAAAGAAAAACTCAGTTTCAGTGTTTAACTGGATGTTATGTTCTGTTGATCTGCCATGGCAGTTCAAGGCTCTCTACAAAAGACCCTCTTATTCCAAACAGCTCCACAAAATCCCAGCTTCATAAGTGTGTCCTTTTTATTTGTGCAGCAAGGGAGAAACTTGAGTAAACCCTTGGTTCTCAAAGTCAGAAAATCCCAGAATGGTTTGGGTTGGAAGGGACCTTGAACATCATCCAGTGCCACCCCTGCCATGGGCAGGGCCACCTTCCACCATCCCAGGGTGCTCCAAACCCTGTCCAACCTGGCTTTGACACTTCCAGGGATGGAGCAGCCACAGGAAGAGCCTGTCCCTGTCCCTGAGCTCTGCTGGATCCCAGCTGGACACTGGGATGCTGTTCACCCTTTGCTTTGGATGAGCACCATGGCCTCGTGGCCAGTGAGGAACCAGCCCTGGCTGCTCTGCCCCCTCTTGCTGTTCCCAGCTGCATTGGCCAACTCACAGTTTTGGGACAGAAATTCCAGATGGATCCAATATTATGGGACCTTTAGGACAGGAAGGGAAAATCATAACCAGAGGAGGGGAAGGCAGGGATGAATTTTTGGGTAAGAGAACAGTGAGATTGCTGATCTTGCATTGCATATCCTGGGTGTCCCAGCGTGCTGCAGACTCATTGTGCTGCCCAGGGCAGATCAGCAGCTCCTCAAGGCATGCACAGAGGGTGGAAACCTGCCCTTGGAGACTGGGAAATCCACAGGATCCATCCCTCAAGCATGTGCAGCAAGCAGGATTTACAGCCAGGGTTTGATGTCAGAGCTCAGCCCTGGTGGATGCTGCTCCATGTCTGGAGGCTGGGACAGAGGTCTGCAGAGCAGAGCTCTGTGGCTAAAGGTCAGGCTGAATTATACTCTATCTATGCCTGTTAATTATAGAGGACTGTAATCTGCCACTGCAGTCACAATTCAGCAGGATCTTGATTGTACAGAGAGTTAATGAAGTGAGGGAGGACTGGAGACACAAAGTCTCAGCAGCTGGCTGGGGGACACACAGATTTCAAAGGGAAAAGCTTTTTTGTTTTGTTTTGTTTATTCTGAGAAGGAAAAACTTTAGCCTGGAGGCCCCAAAACTGTAGATCCCTGTAGCTAAGCCCAGACACGTCCTCATGCATTTTGGCACATAGGGGAATAATAAAAAAAAAATCTGGATACTACTCAATGCTGTGATTACAGTGAGGTTTCCTGGATATCCAAGAGGGGATCACAGCTGATCTGGGAAGATGTGAGAGCAGGGTTACAGAGGTGCTTTCTGCCCAGCTGAACCTCTTATCTTGAAATTGTTCAGCTCTCTGAAGTGGCTTAACCTCTCTTCATTTAACTCTGGCTGTAACAGAGGGATGCAAATCCTGCAGCAGACAGCTTTCCTTTTCCACCTTTTTTTCTTTTTCCTCCTTTTCCTTTCCTCATACTCCACACCCCACAGCATACCATAACCCATCTGACAATTAATATTAATTATTTACATTGCCTTGGAGCTAATGTTACCAAAGCATCACATTATCATAGCCTGAAGGATTTATTTACACTTAATCTATTATCCCTCCACTCCATATTTTTTCCCTGTTGTCTCCATCAGTCACTAATTCCTTCTCAAAACTGCTTTAAGCAAGTGGAAACAAATGGAAATTCATGTTTCCCTCGGTGCATCCTCCTCCTTGCTGGTGTCTGTGTGTTAAGCTTGTTTCCAGGTAAGTTATTCCACACTGCTCCCTTCCTCACTGCTCTCCTCCAGACTGACCTTTCCAGTGCCAAGTGAACTAAAGCTCCTCATGAATCCCTAATTTGATGAGCAGAGGCCCAGCCTGTGTTGCCACACAGACAAATATTCATGGTTTCAAATCACAAGTGCCCTTTACATCAGATTATTTCCATACCTAAATGCAAGCTGCTTTGCTGTGACCTGCGACAGTGACACGGTGACAGTCGGGGCAGGGGGAGGCAGGAGGGTCCTGGCCATGGAATGACAACAGGTAGTGATGAATGCAGGGCTCATTCCTGCAAGCATCCCCAGTTCTCACGTCCCCAGCCTCCAAAATGCCTGAGAAGTGTTTCTGTGGTGGTGTTCACAGGGGTCCCAGGACAAGAGAGGAGACCAGAATCTTGACTCCATGTTTCAGGAGGCTGATTTATTATTTTATGATATATATTATATTAAAAATATACTAAAAGAATAAAGGATTTCATCAGAAGGCTAGCAAGGAATAGAAAAGAATGGAATGATAATAAAATCTTGTGACTGACCAGAGAGTCTGAGCCAGCTGGACTGTGATTGGCCATGAATTAGAAACAACCACATGAGCCCAATCCCAGATGCACCTGTTGCATTCCACAGCAGCAGATAACCATTGGTTACAATTTGTTCCTGAGGCCTCTCAGCTTCTCAGAAGAAAAGATCCTAAGGAAAGGGTTTTTCATAAAAGATGTCTGTGACAGCCCCAAGGATTTTTCATAAAACATGTCAGTGACATGTTTCCAAAGCCCGCCAGGGGAAGCGAGCACTGCACAGTCCAGAGGTGACCCTGGCAGATCAGGGAGATCCTTGTCACCTTGTCACTTCATTCCTTGGACATTCCCCAGCCACAGGTGACACGGAGCTGCTCCTGCACACACCTCCAAGCACACAGGTGCTGGAGAGCCCCGAGAGTGCTGAAGAACAAAGCTTGGATGGATGGATGGATGGATGGATGGATGGATGGATGGATGGATGGATGGATGGATGGATGGATGGATGGATGGATGGAAAAAAAGAAAAAAGGAATAGTGAAAGCCAGAAAGGTAAAAACACCCCCAAAAGCAGTGAGACACCTCCACACCCCCATCCCTCCATTTCTCTTCCCCCAAGAGTGCTGAAGAGCAAAGGATGGGTGGATGGATGGATGGATGGATGGATGGATGGATGGATGGATGGATGGATGGATGGATGGATGGATGGATGGAGATCCATGGCCCATGGGAATAACCTGGACAATCAGGACTGTGGCCCCCTCTGAAGCAGCCACACAACCTGGATGCAATTTTCATTTCCTGCAGGGAAACTCGGCCTCGTTCTTCTGAGGTGGATAAACCAAGCCTTGCAAAACTGACCGTGGGAGGTGTTTTGACATGAGGAATTAAAAGGCCAGGCCTGGCCTCTCCCTGCACATCCCAGTGAAGCAGGGACACTTCCCATTACCTGCCCTGTGCCTGGAGGGTCCCTTTTTTCCAAGAGAATTTTGAAACGGAGGTGAAATTGTGTTATTCTCCCGTAGTAGCTGTAATTCAGTAGCATTCCTATGTGGATGTTGTTAATAAAATATTTGGGGCTCTTTTGTCATAAATTATTGATCTATCAACTTCAAGCCCATAAAATCAGTATGGTAAAAGGCAACAATTCCTTTTGGGGGGAGGAGGAGAAACTCTGATAATATCTACTTGATTCATGCTAATGAATGACCAAGATATAATTGGCTCCACATTCTCTGCTAGCAAATATTGTTACTCAGATAAAAGTACTACCACTGTAAAGAAAAGCCTTGTGGGATTACCAAAACCCTATTTAGAAGTCTTTAGCTCCCTTTAACTGATTTTCTTTTCATTTTAATGGGAAAAGTACCTTCAAAGACTAAAGATGTCTACATGGCTTTAATGGTGGCCTTCCACAAAGGATTCTTCTGTTTGAATTTTAATGTTTTTAACCAATGTTCTGTGTGGAGCACATATGTCCTTAATGAGAGAGTTGATGCAGTTCATTAGTTTATATTTGAGGGATGAAACGTCGCTGAGTGTAGCTGTTAAACTGTAATTGATAATGGCTGAGTTGGGAAAATTTAGCATTTGGCTATTTAAAGTTACACACAGGCTAATCCCTGACTGCTCCCAAGGAGAGGGGATGCACACAATGAGGAAAATGTGAGGTGAGGCAGAATTGTAGACAAAATTCAAATTTCAGAGCAATGTGAGGCGAGTCCGTGGGTCTGGTTTGGGCAGAGGGGTTAGAGGTGAAAGGTGCTTTTTAAGTGTGAAGCACAGCAGCTGATGAGAGCCCTCTGTGCACATTGTTCGTGATCCCAGCCCTTTTCCAGGTTTGTTTGTGCTGGGCTGACCTGGCATTACCACAGCTAGCCCTGGATGGCTCAGTGATGCTGCCAGGGCACCGTGCCAGGCTCCAGTTTGGGAGCCACAGAGGTTGCACCCCTGGAATTTCTGGCTCGTTTATCCCCAGAGCTGCTGAAAAGTACAGTCTGGATCACTGGGAATAATCAGCATCCTCTGCTCCAGAACAGCCTCAAATCTGTGCTTTCCAAACACCATTTTTCAGTGGGATTGCATGGCTCTTGTGCCTGCTGGCCTACAGACACATCTCAGAACACTTCTGCCAACTGTTTCGTGCACAAGGAACATGGAGCCAAGCTGCAGAACTCAGTATCAACATCCAAACTGTGAGATTTGGGAAGAATTTTAGTAAATTAAAGCTAAAAACTGCACAATAAAAGTCTGTGAGGATCTTCAGGATTGGATTCTTTTTTTTCCTGCTGCTCCACAGCAACATGTGGGCATTACATGTGTTTTGGTGGTACATTAAGGAGTAGATAATCTGCATTTGGTTATTCTCCCAGACAGTCAGTAATAATAATTTGAATGAGGGAGATTTTAAAAAATGCATCTGGCAACTCTGTGGGTGTGTTTTGTTGTTTGTTTTCTTTTTTTCTTTTTTTCCCCTTCTTTTAAAACCCCCACAATATAAAATAAGAACCAACACCAGAAACAACTCTGAAATAATTATGAAACCAATAAATAACCCCTGAGCTGTAACGTACACAGATGACTTTCCAGAGGAGGCAGGCAGGAAAAAAAAAGGGAAAACTCAGGGATGAGAGGGAGGGGGGACTCCAGAGCCCCCCGGGGCTGGGACCCTGTGGAGGGGCTCAGATGTTCCAGGGGCGCAGGATTAAGTTTGGTCCTTGCCAAAACAACAACAACAACAAAAATACGAAATAACCGACACAAACCTATTTGAATAAGGGAGGAAAAAAAAAATAAAGAGGAAAGAAAAAAAACCCCAACTCCTCTATTTTTTTTTTTTCCCCTAAGCAGCCGAGCCCAGCTCATCAGCAGCTGAGGCAGGAGCAGGAGGGGTTTTGGAGTTAACTGCATGCAGGAAATCTCTCACATCCTGAGTCCCAGCTCGCTCCTCTCGGTAACTGTATATTATGGGGCTGCTCTCCAGCCCCAGCTGATGAAAGTTTGTCTCTCCCTCAGTCTGGGCTGCGATGTCAAAGCGCCTCCAGGCAGCGCAGCCGCGCTCCCCCCGTGCGCTGCCCCCGGCCCGGCTCCCCGCGCTGCTGCTGCTGCTGCTGCTGCTGCTGGGCCCGGGCTGCCTGCTCTCCGCATCGCCCCGCGGTAAGTCTCACACAGCCCCGGGGCTTCCCCCGAAAGGATCCCGCTCCATTTTAGCCGGACGAGGAGCAGGGAGATGGATTCGGAGCGCCGCTTCCCCCCCCCCGCCCCGCTGAGGGCATGGGGCGGGAGGTCCCGGCCGGGCACACGCGGAGCTGCGGAACTCCCGCTCCTCGCGGCGGCTCCGCGGAGATTCCCCCGGAAAACTCCGCTGTGGGACCCCCTGGCACCCCCAGACCCACCACGGCACCCCCAAACCTGCTGCTCCCTTCTCTGCACCCCCAAACCTGCTGCTCGTTTCTTTGCACCCCTAAACCTGCTGCTCCCTCCTCTGCACCCCCAGACCCGCTGGGTGCCATCCCCCGGCCCCCCCAAACTTGCTGCTCCCTCCTCTGCACCCCCAGACCCGCTGAGTGCCATCCCCCGGCACCCCCAAACCTTTCCAAACCTGCTGCTCCCTCCTCTGCACCCCCAAACCCGCCGGATTCTACCCCATTCACCCCCAAATCTTTCCAGAGGTGCTGCTCCTTTCTTTGCACTCCCATCGTCCTGCACCCCCAAACCTGCTGCTCCCTTCTCGGCACCCTCAGTCCCCGGCACCCCCAAACCTGTTGCTCCCTTCTTTGCACCCCCAAACCTGCTGCTCCCTTCTCTGCACCCCCATCCCCTGGCAGCCCAAACCTCCTGCTCCCTTTTCTGCTCCCCCAAATCCACGAAGAGTCATCCCCGGGCACCCTCAAAACTGCTGCTCCCTTCTCCGCACCCCATCCCCCGGCACCCCAAACCTGCTGCTCCCTCCTCTGCACCCCCAAACCCGCTGGATTCTATCCCATGGCACCCCCAAACCTTTCCAAAGGTGCTGCTCCTTTCTTTGCACCCCCGTCCCCCTGCACCCCCAAACCTGCTGCCCCCTCCTCGGCACCCCCATCCCCACCGCTCCCATCCCGGGGATCCATTGCCCCCGTTGTGTTCATTCGGGGGTGCCCCGCAGGGTCCCGGGCACAGGGTTAGGGGGTGTTGGAAATTCTCCTCCCACGCATCCCCTCCAAACAGCCCCCGGGGCTGGATTCAAAGGTCTGGGAGTCTTGTCAGAGTTCGGGCTCTGTTTCCAGCTGGGGAAAATTGCGCGGAAAAGCCAAATAGTGATGGTAAAAGCGTCCTGGCTGGGTAGAAGTTTTCTCGCCGCCGCTGTGTTCATTCAAAGTGAGCTCCGGGCGGGGATTCAGCTGTGGAGCGCTGTGCTGTCCGTGTTATACGGATGGGAACAGCCTAGGACGGGATTGTCCCTCCCTACAGCAAGTTTGGGGTTTATTCCGGAATCCTCAGAGCGCCCAGGTCTTCTTGTCTTTGCTAAGCAGCAGCTGACTGTATATTTATGTGAGAGAGGAAAAGAGATTCTCCTCTATGAATACATTTAACAGCACCGAGGGGTGCTGTGTCCCTGAGTGTTACTACAAACTCGTGTGTTTGGTCCTTTTTTGTCTTTTTTTTTTTTTGTCCTTTTTTTTTTTTTTTTCCCCAATTGTAACTTGAAGCTTTGTAAATACTTGCTTATCTTCAAATGTATTGACAGCGACTTTCACTGGGACTTTGGCTCTGAACTTGCTAAGAGAAAAGATGGGGAGATAGTCTAACACATGGAAATCCCAGGGGGGGAAAGGACAAGGTGTTGCCTTTGATCTTGGAATTTATCTTAATGGATTAACAGGAGTTGAAGCTTTGCCTTTGGGAGGGGTCTTGGTTTCTTTTTTCCAACACTTGGATTTGCACCAAATCAGTGGGTTTGGGGTAAAGGCTGCAGAAGTTGCCTGGCAGATGAAGGGAAATAGGTGCCCTGTGGTTATTCCCTTTTTGTGGGGAAAGGAAGGGTTCCTTTGGGTGGGAGGATGGCTCCTTTCTCTGAGTGTGGGACCCACTGGCTGGCCAGCCCCTCCATGGTTTGGAAGTTCACTTGCAGTTGGGAAAATCTGAGGTAAAACACTTCAAAGTGTTCATCTCTACAGTACCAGGAGGGCAAACTGTGGGTGACTTGGCTCTGGCACACAGAGGAGTGAGCAGAATGGGAAGAGGGGGTGGAAATCCGGTTCCTGGTGCTCAGAATTCCCTCAGAGCCAAGCTGAAGCTCTAAGGTTACACTTACACCGATGATTTAAGCTCTGTGTAAAGTTTGTACCAGCTGCTCATCTCTAGATGTCTTTATGGGGTTTAGGTGTCTACATTTGGGCAGCTGTGGTGGTTGTTCGCCCCTGGATTTGCCTCCCTGTATCTTTCTGCTCCTCTTCTTTCTGTACCATGTCTGTAATTTGCATTTTTCCACCCAGAATATTCAGTGAGCACCCCCTGCCTTAATTCCACCTTTTCCTGTGGAAGCAGAGCACAGCTTCAGCCCTGCCAGAGCTTGTGCTGCTTTCTTGGGCACGGAGGTGCTGAAAGTTCCAGGCACTCCTTTCCACACTCCCAGTGACACCAGGTGCTCCTGGCTGGGCTGGAATGGCTCTCACTGGGCATTCTGGAGCCCTGCAGGACATCCCAGTGCTGCCAGGACATCCTGATTTTTACATTAACCCCTGCTTAGTGATTAAGATAAGTTGGATTATGATATGCCTTGAGACCTGGGTTTGAAATGTGGCAATAATGTGTGTCTGCCTGAGTGACAGCTCTGTTATTAAACAGAAATTATCAGCTTGTGGGCTAGACAACTTCCAAGTAGCCTTGTTGCTTGCTTTTAGTATGTTTTCTTTCCATTTTTTTTGTGGTTTTACAATTGCCCTCTTAGTTTTCAGTCTTGTGCTGGGTTTCTGCTTAAAGGAACTCGTGGACAAAAAGGAAAACTCAACCAGGCCAAATTAACTTTGTTGTCCTTGTGGAGTGGGTATAAAGTAGGATAAGATCTGATCTTCGAGTCTCAGTCAAATACCTCAAAATCTACACCTGTACAAGGTTTTTGTGCTCAAGGCTGTCCTGTTCCTGCAGGGCAGACAAAGTGATGCTGTGGTGAAGTCCAAATTAGACATTGTGTGTGTGTGTGCACAAACTTTAAAAATTCTTTTAAATACTGTTAGCTGTGTTAACTTTAAAATTCTTTTAAATACTGTGTTAGCTGGGAAAACAGAAGGGGAAAAAAAAGACTCTTGGAATGACAGAATGCTTTGGGTTGGAAGGGACCTTAAAAACCATTTTATTCCACCCCCTGCCATGGGCAGGGACACCTTCCACCATCCCAGGTGGCTCCAAGTCCTGTCCAACCTGGCCTTGGACACTCCCAGGATAGAAGAGCCACAGCTTGTCTGGGCATGAAAAAATGCAAATCCTAAAACTGCAACCCAAAATTCTTTACCTTCAGTTAAAATCACTTTTATCTCGATTTTAATTTGCTACTGATTGCAGCTTCCTTGGGTCTAATGGAAATAAATTGCAGGAGAAGAAATGTTGCTTTGTCTTGTGCTCTAAACCTGATTTCTCCATCACCCTCTGTGTTCTGGAGCTCATTTATAAATCCTGTCTTCTCTCAAACTGCTCCAGCATTTGTGGCAGATATTTCTGGTGTGTGGATAATCACCTCCTCCTGGTCTGATGATTATCCCCTTCAGACAGCCTGGCATGAGCTGTCCCTGGCCATGGGGCTCCAGAGATCCATGCCAAAATCCCCCGGCAGAGGAATTTTACTGCCACTCTTCAGCAGTGTTTGCATCCTTCACCTCCAGCTCTCTGGGGAGCTGCCAGGTTCTTCACTGCTGCTTCCTTGGGGGCCTCATCTCCTGATCTGCTTGGGATTTTTGGAGAGGTCCTGATCCAGATGCAAAGAGCATCCCTGAACCCATGGTTGCCAGGCTGTGTTTTGGGTGGTTTTGCATCCTGCTGGGAGCCCCAGGGGGATTTCTCTGGTGGCCTGAGGGTGACTGCAGCAGCCCAGGGCTGTGTTTATCTGTTTATCCCACTGAGGACACCCATTTATCTGTTATTCACTCCCAGGCCCTCACTCACCACCCATGATCATGAAATTCTGTTCTGAAAAGGCTCAGCTCATGTTGTGGGGGTTCCAGTCATTGGTTTCTCTGGGTCTGGACTGAAGGCACTTGAGAGGGCAGTTCATGTTCAGACTCAGGTGTTTGTTATTTCTTATCAGTAAAACAGTCTCACTACTGTGAGTTCAGCAGCTTTTCATGGAAGGTACAAAATGACCAACAATCTCTTGGTACAAGGCCTTTTAAGACTAAACTATCCAATTAAGAGCTGACACCTGGATTATTTCCCTTTTAACCCAATAACTGATCCCACAGAGCCCCCAGTGCAGACTTTTCTGCCCAATTACAAAATGCCACCCAAACCCATGGAGAAGAAGGAAGAAGAAGCATGGAGCAGAAACCCAGGAGGGCACCCTGGGCCCTCCATCTTGCTTCCATCCACAACACACTAAAAATCCCAAAACCTCAATTTCTCACCCAGTGATACACCTACACTGCTCTCTATAATCTATTTCACACTTTTGTGGATTCCAGTCTATCTTGAAGTCTGGGAAACTTTCTCCATGGATGAGGGTCAGAGTCAGTGCTGCCCTGGGGTCAGGGCACCCCAGAGCAGACACAGAAATATTCCCTGTGGTGCCCTGGGTTTCTCTATCATGTAAAGGTTTATTTATTCCTCCCCCAGCCTTCTCCATACCTCACATCTCCTCCTCCTGACACATTTATGCCTGATGCTTTCAGCTGATCTGACACTGCCAGGGCAACCTGGCCAAGGAGTCCAGCTGGGCTCTGGATTTTTTGTGTTCCTGAGCCTCCCTTTGTGCTGTGGCCGAGAGAAGGGTGAGCCCTGAGCTGCCTTGCTGGGCTCTTGGGGTGGGTTTCTCTTCACTTGTGCTGGGAGAGCTGCAGTAATGCAGGAATGGACATTTTCAAGGTGTTTGAAAATCTGGAATGCTGTCAGGTTGTCCAGCCAGGCTCTGCCACGCCAGCAGGCTGCCCCAGCTCTGCCTCACACCATCCATCCTGCTGAGGATGCCAGGCTGCCCATATTGCAGGGATTTTTATATTTAATCCCTTTTTCTGGTGATTTTCCTTCCTCTACAACCTCTAATGCTTTACTGCACATGACTCTGGATCTTGCTCTCTCCACTGCCTGCACTTTGCACTTTTATTTCAAGCAGCTCCTCAAATTTCTCCCTGGACAAAAGCACATCATCTGCACAGTCCTGGAGTGCTCCATCCCTGAATCACACCTGCAGAGGCTTCTCTTAGGTCCTGCTGAGTCTCCAGGGCAGATCTATGACCCAGTAAATTAAAACCCCACAGTTTGAGGGCAGCAGTTGATTCCTCATAGGGCAGTGCAGTCCAAGAGCTCAATCCCTTTTGTTTCTGGTTAACACAGAGCAAAGTGCTGCAAATGTATTCAGTTTTTATCTTTTTGCCACCCCACTAACTGAGAGAAGGGATTGTTTCTTAGTAAAGCCCTGCTCCAGCATGTTGACCGTTCTCTTTTTAGGGTTCAGGCTGGATTTTGAGACTAATTTGGTATCAAGTGACTTGAACTGCATAATCTAATCAGAAATTAATCTGTTTAATCCCTTCAGGTTGTTCCACTAATACTTTACACCCCATACAAATGAATTTGCTGTTTTCCATGACCTGGAGCTAGGATAAGCAAGAGTTTGGAGGCAGGAAATTGTCCTTTCACAAGGTCAACTTGCTAAAAGCAGTGATTAGAAGAACAAATTCTTTCTTGTCCCAAATCTATGATGTAATAAGGCAAGAAGTGAAATGTGTCATGGCCTGTTAGCCATGCTGGATAATGCACATCAAGGCAGAAAGAGCTGGAAGCAGAATTTGGCACAAAAGTTTCTTTTACTCATTTATTTTGGGGTATTCTTTAAGAGGAACTGTGTCAGCCCATGGAAATTTAGTTTAATAGTATATATCATATGCATTAAGTGAAAAACCTTCTTCTGACAATGGTGGAAGTTTGCTGTTTTCTTGCTGCTTTTAAATGTTCTAATCTTGCAAGCAGCTGAAAGATAAACCTCATGTGTGACTGCTTACCTCTGAAAGAATACATGAAGATAGAAGCTTCAATAAAATCAAGTATTTATGGGATTGTTTTGCTACAGTTATGCAAAAAAGAATTTAAAAATTACAAAATCTGGACTTTATCATTTAGTAAAGGGATCATATGGGCTGCTCAGGAATGGAGCTGAGCATGAGCAGTTTTTATCCAGCAGCACTGAATGCAGTGATGGTCTGTGCTGGGGATCCCCTGCTACTTCAACAGTTAGAAGATGTGAGGAGGATAGTTCAGTCCATATTATTGAAGTTTATATTCCATCCCTTTTCTGCCACTGAGAGCACTGTGATGATAGAGGGAGCTGGGAATAAATTCACTAAATCCCTCTGGAGCACACAGGGATGGACACAGCTCCTCAGCCATGTTCCTTTTGGAGCTGGAGATCACTAAAGGATCTCCAGGTTAAAATCTGCTCTTGCATTTTGATGTGTGCATTGATGCTTGAGGTGAGCATCCCAAAGGAATGAGGATTTATGTCTTCATCCCTTGCCTCCTCAGTAAGGCACAGAGACACTTTGGGTGAACACCAAGGTGAAAGTGTGGGATTGTTGCAGAAGAAATCCCACAATGGTTTGGGTTAGAAGGGACCTTAAATCTCATCCAGTGCCACCCCAGCCATGGCAGGGACACCTCCCACTGTCCCAGGTGCTCCCAGCCCCAGTGTCCAGCCTGGCCTTGGGCACTGCCAGGGATCCAGGGGCAGCCACAGCTGCTCTGGGAATTCCATCCCAGCCCCTCTCCACCCTTACAGAGAGGAAATTCTTCCTGATATCCAACCTAAATCTCTCTCTCCTCTTTGAGTTTAAATCTTGACACTTTAGGAAGAAGGAGCTATTTACTCTGCATGCTGTGTTTTCCTTGTTTCTATACCTGACCCTCCTTTGGGATAAATTCCCTCCTCTCCATGGACCTGACTCCTTTGTACAGCCTGGTGCTCATGTCCTGTGCTGGCATTTAAAATCCTTTCTGCAGCACCAGAGCAGATGAGCAGAGCTGTTGTAGTGACCTGGGGAGATATCCTGCCCTGAAGAAACCATAAAAATAAATGTTCTTTGCTCCTGTAGCTCATCTGCTGCAGGAATGTGAGAAAGTCAGGAGTTACAGAGCGACCCAGAGCTCATGGTGACACTTTCTGCAAGGTCACACTCATAAACCTAAGCAGCAGAGGTGGCTTCAAGAACATTAACTAACTCCAAGTTATCTTTTCATTCATGTTTTAAAAACCAGAAGAGAGATTCAGTGACAGCTTGTGCTGGAGCAGGTGCAGCTCATTTTCCTCTGCCTGCTGTTGTGTGATGTGAGGATCAGGTATTCCCCACCCAAACAGGAACTCCTGATGGATGTAAAAACCTGGACATAAACTCCTCAGCCCAGCAGCTCCTTTTCTAGGCTTGGGGAAGAGCTACAAATCACATCCCCTGCCTGCTCAGCTAAATTAACACTGCAGTTCACCCCAGCTGAGTGTGCTGTGTTTCCCAGAGAAATCTGAAAGAATAATCTGTTGTACTTGTGGGGCTCCCCAGATGAGGAAGGAATGATGAATCTTGACTCCATGTTCTCAGAAGGCCAATTTATTATTTTATGATACTATATTATATGAAAGAATGCTATACTAAACTATACTAAAGAATAGAGCAAGGATACAGACAGAAAGCTAAAAAGATAATAACAAAAACTTGTGACTCCTTCCGGAGTCTTGACACAGCTTGGCACTGATTGGCCAATGAGTCAAAACAATTCACATGAAACCAATGAAACAATCACCTGTGGGTAAACAATCTCCAACCACATTCCAAAGCAGCAAAACACAGGAGAAGCAAACCAGATAATTATTGTTTTCCTTTTTCTCTGAGGCTTCTCAGCTTCCCAGGAGCAAAATCCTGGGTGAAGGGATTTTTCCAGACAATATGAAAGGCACAGATCATTGTGGCAGTGAGGAGCTTGGTGCTTCTCTGTGCTGGTTGTACACAGCAAGGAACATCCCTCATTTCACTGTGCGAGGGTTCCTTGCACTCGCCGAGGCAGGTTAGTAAATCACTGCAGAGAGGGATTGCACTGCACCTTTTGAAAGAACAAGAGGAAATTGTATTTTGGAGAGTAATTTGAACTTCACTCAGTGAAAGTAGCCTTTCATGAGGCTTTGGAGGGGAGGAGTTGGAGAGGAGCACTGGACCTGGATTTTCACGTAATTATGTGGACTCATTGCTGAGAAGTGAAGATATATTTAGTACCTTTTTCTCTGCCCTTGGAGCTGGGTGGATTCCTTGTGCTTGTAAAGCACAGGTTATTATTTCTCTGCCTCAGTAAGTGTTTTTGGCTGGTACAGAAGGGTGCAAGGCTGAGTTCATAATCAAAAACAAAGATCTGTGGGGCTCTTTGGGGAAGAAGCAGCAATTTAGGAACAAGCATATGTGTCCCAGAGTGGAGATGGGCCATCCTTCACTCTGGCAGCGTGGAGATACCTGTGGGAAAGGCACTGTGCAACTCTTGAGGATTTTCATCCATTATGAGCCCTGTCCTGCCTGTTTTTACAAGGGGGAAGGGCTGGGCCAATTGATACAGTGTGGATCAGGGCTTGGAAAAGAAGCAGCTGAAAACAGGATTTGCAGCACGGGGACAGAAGTTCTCCTAAGCTGCTGTGTCATGGACTTTCCAAAGCTCCTTTGGGTTGCAATCTTGCATTTCTGGCTTGCCCTCTTCTGTGAACTCCAAGTCCTGAGCTCTTCCATGGGGGGAGCCTCTCGATCCTCCCCCATGACCCACTCTGCTGGAATGCCCTTTCCTGCACTGCTTTATTCCTCTATATTTTGAAATGTTCTCTTCTAGGGAAAAAAAAAAAAGACAACTCTGTCTTTGGACTGGTCCTGAATAGTAATTCCTCAGTCAAACATAACAGCATCCCAAATGAGGCTGGACAGCTGTTTCCCAAATATATCCCTGTACATATTCTATACACATCATAAAGCTGGGTTTGGGTTATTTGAAACGTTCTGCAGGCTCCCTGCCCCCTCCTGCAGTCAATGGCAAATGTTGTTCTCCCAACTCCACTTGTCACATTTTGTTCTGGAGAACAGGGAGGATATTGAGATATACTGGCTTCTCTCCTTGACTGCATTTCAATATGTATTTTGTATAATGAGGGCCCAAATCCTTCTGCCATTACTTATGCTTTAATCACACTGTGCTCTGCCCAGATTGCTTTAATCGCATTTGCATCAGCAGGAGCTGCTCTGTGATGAGCAATATTTCATCTGCAAACAGGGCAGACACATCTCAGGCACTTGAGGAGGAAGGAGCTGCCTGGCCAGGGTTTGTTGCAGCACAGCTCTCCACTGAGGGATGGTGCAGCATCCTGATTGGAGAAATAGATTTTCAGGAATTAGAAGGAACAAAGCTATTTTTATAGGTTGCTGGGTTTTTGTTTTGGTTTTTTTTGTGATTATTATTATTTTTTTTTTTGTGGCTTTTTTTGTTGTTGTTGTTTGGGGGTTTTTTTGTTTGTTTTTTTTTCATTTGTTTGGGTTTTTTTTCTTTTTTTGGGGTTTTTTGGTGGTTTTTCTGGTTTTTGTTGTTGTTGTTGTTTTGTTTTTAGTTTGGTTGGGTTGTTTTTTCTTTTTGTTTGGTTTTATTTTGGTTTTTTTTTTTTGGTTTTTAGGGGGTTTTTTTTTGGACCTGTCAAGTGTGATAGCTCCCTTTTAATTTTCTACTAAATGGCTTTTTGGCATGTGTTATCTGCTGAGAAACGCCCGGTGCAGAGCCATCGTTTTGTACTTCAGCCATGACATTACTCTAGATGAGAACTGATAAGTTATATAGATATTACACCAATATATAAACCATGTGTGTTAGGAAGACAAGTTCAGTTTTGAAATATTTGCCTTAGCTATGCTTTTCACTTTCAATCTGTGCCAAACATGTGCTTGAATGACTGATGGAGTCATATGGTTCCCTGAATAAAGCACTTTATTGTGCTCAGACTTGGAGCCTTCCAACAGTTGTATTACAGAAGCTTGAAGATTAAGATGATCCAACTGCTTAGGGGGTATGTCCCACAAGGAACATTTTAGTTTTCCTTTTCTTGTCCCCCCCACTTCTCTATTTTTTGTCTTTCTCTGTGTCATCAGTTTGTTCAGCTGCTGGGGCAGTGACATTGACCACAGAGAGTTTGGTGCAGGAGAGCAGCAAAGTCACCTCCAGATTTCAGCTTTCCCTTCCGTGTCCACATTGAGAATGCTGAACACATGACATATTCCAGGCATTTTATGGGATTTCTTGGGGGAGGGGGCAGAGGGCTGTTCCCTGTCACTGATTATTTCATCAGCAGAATCAGATTCAGGAAAGGAGTAACTGTGCATGAGCAAGTGATGACAGGAGGTAGATCTGAGAATTATAAACCCCAAATATTGAAAGCCATGTTTTTAATGCTGCTCAGTTAATGGGGATCAGGGAATCTCAACCCTCCATTCCTCATCCTGGAGCTGCCTGGTGATGCTGCAGAGCTCCATCTGCACAGACCTATCAAGCTGGAGGCAGGCTCTTTTTCCATTAGGAGCCAGAAGAACAGAAAATTAAATTCAGAAATGCATGGAGTCATCTTCCTACTGCCTCCTCTCAGGCTCATCAAAGACCTTTGCTGACTTTTCATGTTTGAAAAATTTTTGTACATGAGTTGTAATTTTTGCAGTGTGAAAAAAAGGCAAAATTCCAGCTCAAGAAGATCCATGGAATTAGTTGCTTTCCAAGGGTTACTTGTGCTTAAATGCCTGAGGTCTTGGGTTTGGGAATTTGGGAGAAGGGAGAAAACAAGTAAAACTTTGTTTGTAGTTTTTCCTTTTTTTAAAATGGCTTATTTTCCAAGCAGGCCATGAAAGGACTAGTTTTCCTGGGTTTTGTAGAAATAATCAATGTACTTTTTAGAGGAGCAAAGGTTAGCTGGGAAAATAATTAATGATTTTGAACGAATAAAAACTTTACTGCAAGAGATAAGGGTTTTACTTATGCACAGTCACATCTTGCCCAGGCTTTTTGTGCTTATAAATAAAGGAGGGCAGAGTCTGGTGTTGTGCTGCCTTTTATGAGGGTGTGGAAGTGCTGGAAGTAGGATAATGGGAAGCACCTTATCAATGTGCTGATTTTTGTCCTTTCTTTTGAGAAGGGTGTCTGTGTCCTCAGCTGGTGGATGTAAAATTACATCAAAATTTTGATGTAAAATTTAAGCTGTTGCTTCTTTGACCCCGTGCAAGTCTCAGGGATGGCTTTGTTTAACCATTATGCACTGGAAATCTGGTACTGGTTTATTTTCTAGCATTTGCACATTTAGTATGAGATATAATTACAGTTTGTATATTTTTTTCTATAGTAGTGCCCAGGGAGGTTGTGGATTCCCATCCCTGGAAGTGCCCAAGGCCAGGTTGGAGCAGCCTGGGGCAGGGGAAGGTTCCCTGTCCGTGGCAGGGATGGAATGGGCTGAGCTTTATTGCCCCTTCCAACCCAAACCACTCTGCAATTCTGTGATTTTATGAAGTACCAATTTGTTTCTCCTGTCTCAGGCACAACAGGCACCATTTTAGGTGGTTTCAGCCACATCTGTGCCTGGGTAATGTTTAACTTGGGTAATGTTTTGGCTTTTGCTGGAAGGTGGAGTGAAATAGAGGACTGGAATCACACATCCCCAGACCTTGGCCACAGAGTTGGATAATTGACACTTTTTTTTGGCATTATATGATTGACCCCTAATGTTGACAATTTCCATTTTAAGCAAGTTGGTTTTTCTTTTCTTCTTGCTTTCCTTGATGGACAAGAGCTGTCTGTGATCCTCTGTCCAATTCCATATTGGAATCCTACCCCACTTTATGTATAGGCACTTTATACTCCTGCCATCTCTAAATGTATCAGCACTGGCAAGAAAAATACCAAAAGGCATGGGGAGCTAAGGGACAATCATGGGTCCTGTCACCTTTGGTTTTCTACATTTATATAAAATAATTCTTCTAGTTGCCTTCTTGTAATTCAGCCTTTCCACTTCCCTGCTCTCCCTGGCAGCCTCTCCAAGCCACCAGATCCAGGCTCAATTCATCTTTTGTGAGTGCAGGTGAGGAGAAATGCCCCCAGCATTCCAGATGTGCTTCTCACACCAGCTCTCAGGATTAACTTGGATCTCTGGTGCTCCCTGGAAACACCTCTTTTGAAGCAGCATTATCAGTGTTATTTATCCCCAGTGCCATGTGTGGGTCATTCTGGTGTCACCTGCTTTGAAGAGCAGTGGTAGGAGCAGAAATCCTAACAATCCCTAAGGCTACAACTCTCCTGGGTTAACCCCTTGCTCCAGCCTGCAAGTTATTGTGTTCTTTGTAATATTCCTGTCCTTCTCTGTGCAGTCATGTCTCACCTCTGAGCACTGGATTTCAGGAGGACTCTTGAGTAAGGGTTGCTGAGAAAAAGACCAACTGATCCTAATATCTTCTCTTACTGAACTGTGGTAAAATCCTTCCCTTGCCTGGTTGTGGGTGCTGTGTTTGTGGGAAGCTTCCAGTTCTTACCCTGTTTCACTTCCATAAATTTCCATAAACTTACCCTGTTTCACCTCCATAACTTCCTAAAGTTCTGAAGTTCACTTCCATCTTGAAGGACAAGGCTTGGTCCTCCCCTCTCAGTGTGTAAGTGTGGGATTCACATTCTCTGAACCTGAGAGAAGCAATGAGAGAAGCAGAGAAGAGAATGATCAAAACAGTCCTTATCTCATTGGCTGTGCCTGTGTTTGTGCACAAGTGGAATGCATTGTGGAAGATTGTTTACCTGAAGGAATTTGCTTGATTGGATTGGGCTGTGAGTGTTTTGTTTTCTTGACCAGTCTCTGAAAGCTGTTGGTCAGGAGACAGTCACAAATTTTGTTCAGTTGAGTGCTTGTGCAGTTTCAGTTTAGATGTAGTGTAATGTAGTGTAATATAGTATAATAAAGTAATTAATTAACCTTCTGATATCATGGAGTCCTCCTCATCATTCCTCCTGCCCCTTGGGGGCCCTGCTAATACAATTTGTAAGCTTGGGAGTTTTGGATTAAAAAATTCTGGTTGGAATTTTTCTGGAGGTGGCAGAAGAATCACCCCAAAGGAGAGAGAAGTCCCTGCTGGGGGGGATAAATCTCTTTAGACCTGCTGGGCCCCCAGGCAGCAGTGCAGGCTCTGGGGGTGCCTCAGGAACTGGCCACAGCCCCAGTGAGGGAGAGCTGGGTGCAGCCAGGTGTAAATGCCTCCCTCCACACCCAGGTCATGGATGCCACAAACTGAGAGCTAAACTGAGGAAACTGAAGAAAATGAGGAGGGAAATGGATAAAGGATGTCCTTCCTGGCTTCCAGGGCATTGCCTGTGGCACGGAGCACTGCCATTAGCTGATTTCAGTTTGCAGAAAGATTACTCTGTTCCATTGTTCTTTCCAATCCAAAGATTATTCCAGTGCTTTGGGTGTTTTCCTGCAGAGAAAAACGAGGACAGGCTGTGACTTATGATTTAGAGTTGGTTTTCAGTAGGAAAGGTAACACAGGGATAATTTAATTTAATCTTTTTTTATTCCCCCACTTCTATAATTTTCATAGCTCAGCAGTAAGTGCAGGGGGGGACATGAGGGGTGTTTGGGGACAGTGTGAGGAGACAGAGCTCCAGTCTGGGATGGAAAAGGACACCCCACAGCATCACTGGGACCTTGGCTGGGCTGGGCTTTTGTGGGGCTCTGGGGCTGTGTCAGTCCTGGAGCACCTCGTGACTGATGGAATCCTGGAGCCTCTCCCGTGAGGACAGCCTGGGACACTGGGGTGCTCACCTGGACAGGAGCAGCTCCAGGGAGAGCTCAGAGCCCCTGCCAGGGCCTGAAGGGGCTCCAGGAGAGCTGGAGAGGACTGGGACAAGGATGGAGGGACAGGACACAGGGAATGGCTTTAAGCTGAAAGTGGGTGGATTTAGATGGGATATTGGGAAGGGATTCTGGGCTGTGAGGGTGGGCAGGGGCTAGGATGGAATTCCCAGAGCAGCTGGGGCTGCCCCTGCATCCCTGGCAGTGCCCAAGGCCAGGCTGGACACTGGGGCTGGGAGCACCTGGGACAGTGGGAGGTGTCCCTGCCATGGCTGGGGTGGCCTGGGATGATTTGAAGTCCCTTCTCACCCAAACCATTGTGGGATTTTCTGGCCCATGTTATTCTGGGTACCCCTGTTGCTGTGTGGGATCAGAACAGGCCCATCCCCAAGGGAAGGAAGCTCAGCAGCACATTTGGCTCTTCTGTAAATTCTGTAAATTTACAGAAGAGAGATGTGTGTTAGAGATGGATGTTGTTTATAAACCAGCCCAGGTCTGACTCCTGTCCTGCTCTGTTCTGGGGGGCACTGGCAGCAGGGTTGGGCTGTGCATTGAGTGGGACATGCTCTATTTTCCTTGCACTTAATCCCATTTTATCCAGAGCTACTCAGCATTGGGTGCATTCACCTCTTTGTTTGTCATGAGCACAAATAAATGGCCCTGCCTCACTAAAAGCTTATTAATTTTAAGTGAATGCAAATCTGGAGAGGGTCTGGGTTGTTTCAGGAGGCAGTGGCCGCTAAGCAAAGATGTCACTTCACATGCTCGGAGTTTATTTTGCACACAGCTTGGAGGAACTGAAATAAAAAGCAAAAAGATGAAAACCATTCTTAACTCCTTTGCCAACAGGCCCTTGAATGATACTGTGCAAAGCAGAAAAGTTGTAGAAGTACATGGCAGATGAAAAATACTTAAGGCACACAAAAGTCACTGACAGGTAACATCTACTCATCTCACTATTTGTACAAAGTAGCTTTTATATTACTGGGGGGGGAAAAAAGAGAATAAAGGGCGCTGCATCAGCTTGTGGGCTGCTTGTGGATCAAAAGCATTACCTTCAGTGCAGGCTGAAAATAGAAAACAGACACAACTTGTGAAGGTTTTCATGTGAAAAAGTGGGAGACGAGCTTGCGTCAGGAAGAGCTGGACAGAATTTCACTGAAATGGAAAATAAGTAGGTGAGTAAGGAGGTGCACGTGACACAAAAGATAGGAAACCTGGGTCTAATCTAACTTTCTGCTGTTGCAGATGGCCTGATTTTCTTCTCCTCTCGTGACACATTACCGAAATTTCAATTCTCTGATTTCAATTATTACACTATTTATACTGCTGTAGTTCCAGGAGTCCCTGTAGGGAAGAGGCCTCATTATTAATGGAACACAACTCTAATGGTTCAGCTTCAAAGAAACCCTCCTGAAAGTGGGGAAGGGAGGTGCAGAGTGGCAGAGAGGAAATTCCAGCAGGTCTGTGAGCATGAGGAGCTGCAGCCCTGGGAGCTGGGGGAGGTTTTTGGGCGATGCAAACCCTTCCTTGGTGCAGGTGTTGGGCCCATCCCACGGCTCCTCTCCTGGTGCCCCTGGGATGCTCTTTGGGAGGCTGGGTTTGTGCTCAGGGATGGGTCCCAGAACCAGCAGAGGGAAGCTGGGGATGGGTTTTGTTCAGATACTGTGCTGGGACTGGGTGAAGTGTCCCTGACTGGGATGGATTCCTTGGTGACTCCAACCCAGGTGAGGGCCAAAGGCTCTCCAGGGTACCAGGAACTATCCCACCTGTGTACCCACCTGCTTTATCCCATTTCCCCCCAAGTTTCCTGCACTGTTTCTGCTTGATTTTTTTGGCCTGGCTCTCTCCTTATATTTTTTGTGGGTTTTTTTTCCTCCTGGTGTAGAATATTCCTCTCCCCATGTCCATGTGCCATTGCTCAGTGGCCTTTCAGAGCTCTCCTTCTCAGGATAAGTGTGGGTTGCTCTTCCAGGCTTCCCTTATTTTCTTATTTTCATAGATAAGATTATGATCCCTTATTTTCTGCCCCCTCTTCTTTGAATCAGGCTGCAGAAACCTATTTAAAGGATTTACCTATTTATCTTCCCCATCCTTTTTTTTTTTAATTTAAAGACTGGGTTAGAGTTTATTTATCGGCTATACAGGTTTCTTTATTTTGCAGTCTTTCAGAAATGCACCCAGTCCATAAATATAATGAAATTTCATGAGAAAAACATTATTTGATATACAAAAGGCACCGTGCTGTGCTTATATCACACAGAGGGCAGCTGGGAGTTAAGCAAGTGCACAATGCATGTGCCCAAATTATCTCCAGAAAGAGGCCCAAAATTGGGCTGCACTGCTTCCTCTGCCTTCCACAGGAAGCTGTGATTTTTATCACACCCAATAATTTAAATAAAAACATTCAGATAAGCAGCCAAGTATCTGGCTCAGGGAAAGCAACTAGACAGAAATTGATCTTGTGTTTTATAAATGCTGTGGCTTCAGAAGATTTGCAAACCCTGAAGCTTGTCTGCTTTGTTTCCCCCCAAATAAATTATCTTTTCCAATAAAGATATAACTGCTGCCTATAAACCTGTCTTGATGTCTGTCTCCAGACTATCAACACTTCTGCACAATGAGCTTTTTCAGCAGATAAATAAGCACGTGTGGCAGATTAAATTTGCTCGTTGTAACCTTGCTTTGTTATGCACCACGAGCATCACTTCATTGGGATGGAAGAGAAGGAGGAGTGGCAAAACTGAACCACACTTTGTGTGGATTTTCCTCCCTTCTCCCATTGTGTTTTTATAGCTGCTGCACTTCCAGAGCAGGCTATCTGTTTAGGGAATAACCCATCTGTGCAAAATGCTGATCCCCTCCCTTTTTTCTGCTGTTTTGGGTAATGCTGGGAAGTTCATGCTCTGCAGAATGGTCAGGGAAGGCCCATGGAGGAGTATCAGAGAGGCTTTGATGTTTCCTGAAATGACCATGGCAGCTCCATGGTGCAGACAGCACATCCATGGGAGGATAAGGATCCTCCAAGGGGCTCTGAAAACCTGGATCTCATGACACTTCCAGAATGCAAATCCTACAAAATAATAGAAGGGCCTGAGCCATTTAATCTGTGTGGTTGAGATTGCTCAAGTGGGCCAAGGAGAAAGGAGAGCAGGGCTGGAGCCAAACTTTTCTCATTTTGCTGAGATATGCTTCATAAATTCCTGTTCTGAGCAGGGAGCTTCCTGCCTGATAATGAGAATAAAGGCTTGGAGTTCTGTCTAGACCCTCCCAGGCTGATGAGATGGTGTCTCATGTGCCTCCCCAGGGGACAACCAAGTCTTGGGCCAGCTTTGGATCATCTCTTCTAAGGGCTGACACTGTGTCCTCCCAGCCCTCAGTCACTTGGGCTGCATTAAAGGGATGTAAGAACTCTGTATAACAAACAACTTTCCTTTCTCCAATATATTTTATCTTTTTATCTTGTGAGGTAGGGGTTTTTTTTGTTTGTTTTTTGGGGGGTTTTGTTTTGGTTTGGGGTTTTTTTTTTGTTGTTTGTTTTTTTGGTGTGTTTTAGGTCAAGTGTGGTATTTTTAAAAACACATTGAAAAAGACCAGATTTTATTTCTGCTCACGTTGGCTTAGCCATAATGACAGCAAAGATGTTTTTAAGCTAATCCTAACAGTGATTAAATGGGGCTAATTCTGCTCAGAAAATGACTCTTCATCCTTCATGAGAGCATTAGGTGAGCACAGAGAGTGTGACAAACCCCAGCAGAGTTTTGACTGTCCTGTGGCACCTGGAGGCCATCCCTGTCTTCTCTTTGATTTATTCTCAGTTATTTTTCCAGCTCTTGTCCTGTGATATTGGTTTTAGGGCTCTGCCTGGACAGGCACCATGCCATTAATGTGTTTAGTGAGAGCAAAACCTCTTGCTAAATGCTGCATGCAAACAGCTTTTTGACCTGGTGGTATGAATGGAAGTCATCTGCCTGTGGAGAGTAGAGTGTTATTTCAATGAGTTTACATTCTCTTTCTCTTCCAGACCTTTTTTTCCCCCACTAATGAGACTGTTCATCCTCTATGATGATATCCTTGCATCCTGATCTCCACTCTTAATGTGCAGTCTTTGCCTTCTGCTGCCACCATCTAATCCTCTCCAGCTCTTCCCCCTGAGCCCCTCTGATTTCACAGGTTCCCTCTGAAATTCCTGTGTGTTTTGACTCTGACATTACAAGTTTCGTGTTTAATCCTTTTCCTGAATGATTTCCTTTTGAATGTGCTGCCAAGTCCCTCAAGTACCAATGTTCCCCTTGCCAGATGCTCTTCCCAGCTAACCTGAAGTGCCTCTCCCTGTCCTTAGGTGAGAATGTGGGCAGCAAAGTGGAGTCCCCGAGGCTGCAGCTGTCCAAGGACCACTCCAAAGATTATGAGATAACAATTCCCTTCCTTCTGACTGGAGAGCAGTGGAGACCAGTGAATGGCATTTATTCAGAGGTCAGTCTTCATTTTGCCTATTTGTTTATTCTGAGGTGTGTAACAGTTTAAAGGCTGTTGGGGGAATTTAATGCACTTTCACCCTGCAGGTTATAAGAGTGTTTTTATATCGTTGTTGCCACGTGTCTGAAATTGCTGCTTATTTCATTTAAGGAATGGATAAGGGTTTTGGTTGAAATGATTACCTTTTTCCTGCAGAGATGCATTCTTCTTTCTGATGGCAGAAATGAAAGTTTAAAGTGAAATAATAGCAATTTAATTGCTTGAGATTTTGTCATGCAACAGCAGAATGAAAACTAAGGAGGGGGGGAGGCAAGCACACCAAACAGGTTTGTTTGGTAAATACAGTCTGACAGCAAGGAATTTAGGGGCCAGTGGAAATAATGGAATAAACCAGTGCTGGCTGCAGCCTGAGGCATTATCTGGGCTTAATTATCCCATGGGAGACCCCCAAATTCCATCCCTGTGCTGGATTGGGACTGAGGCTTCTCTTCACACTCTGCTTCCCCTTCCCTAACAAGGGCAGGATCTGCCCCTGGCTCTGGGATTGTTTCCCCCTCTTGACAGGCCCTGATAAGCTTTGCTCCTTTTTTCCCCCAGACGTTTGTGAATGATATAGGAAGCTGCACTTAGGAAAAAAAGGCTGGGTTTTATCTCCTTCTTGAAGTATGAAGACAGTTTGTTGTTTATTGTCACCAAATGTATCCTGGGAATCTCTTACCCAGCCTTTTAACTCAGATCTAGTTTGATTCCAGCTCACTTTTTATGTCATTCTTTAAATTATCTGAATGAGGAACGGAAAAAGTAAAGTTTTTAAATAGTTAAAAAAAAAAAAAAAAGAGGTAGGAAAAAAACCAAGCAAAAACAATTCAAAAAGTCCAGAGAGCCAATTAGAAACAGCTTTTCTTGCTGGATTGGGAAAGTATTCCATGGAGAAATCCTGCTTGACTACTGCCACTGCTTGCAGGACGTGGCTTTGGATCACGTTGCTGATTGACACAAGTAGGTGTGAAAAGATATTCCCAAACAAGGGCTCTGACTTTCAAAAAAAGCTTGTCCAGATTAAAATTGTTCCTTCTTCTCCTCTGTCCCTTCCTAAATAGGAGAGAAGGGCCAGGCCCAGTTCTGAATCTGTGCAGTGATGAAAGGGATATCAGAGTGGGTGTAGAATGGCTTATCTTTGAGAGATAACACAGATGGCTTGGTCCTAGATGTATGTGCAACTCTATTTTTAGATTATTTAATTAGAAACAGGCATTCTCCATATAGAGAGAGGCCTTTTAGCTACTCACTGGAGCTCTCTGAGAGAGTTACAACCCAGCATCACTCTGTGAGTAATGATAATGTGATTTATATCGTTAATTTGTTTCCCAGAATTACTTTCAGTTTAAGATGAACACTAGAAAAGATTTGTGGCTTGGTAGAAAGATCCACGTGCTGTATCAGCACTTTTTTTTTTCCCTTTGAATACTTCTTTTCCATGGAAACTTATAAATTAAATACACAAAAGTGCACATCAGGCTGTGGGAAGAACAACAGCTTCAGTGGTAGAGGAGAAGAGTAATGAATAGCTTGTCACATAAATATTGATCAAAAGCACAAAAGTTAAATACTGCTGTATTTGATGGCTAAATGAGATCTATTGTTCTTCAACTCGTTTCAAAGTGTTCCTCTGTTTTTTTAATTGTATATGAAGTCAAAAAAAGTATGTACTTGTAAGAGGGGAATGGTATTGCAATAGGATATATGGTAAAATAAATAATGGAGTGGCTATAAAAATGCCAAGGGATTAAAGTTATTTGTGTACAGATAATTGCCTGGCAATGATGGCCCCATTCCCCAATCCTTTAACTGTAAATACTCCTGCTTAACAATTAGTCCCTGGGAAAGCACACTCATCATTTAGTGCAGCCTTCTCTCCCATCTTGGAGATAAAACTGTCCTTTTATTTACCCCAGGAGTCGCTGCAGTATCTGTTGGAATCTCTCACTTGGAATCTGTCAGCAATGATTATTAAGCTAATGACTTTCTCGTTGAGAGCCCATACACTGTGCAAAAAATGTGAGATAATTCACACAGTCTAATGGCACAAACACACAGGACTGCTCAGCAGCAGTGAGGAAATTCCATTTACTGAGGGGAAAAAAAGAAAATTTGCTTATCTTTAACCAGATTTTATTTTAATACACTTGGGGTGTGCTTTTTCAAGGACGTCTCGTGATTTAGGTGTTTAGGTGTAAACTTATGAAAGTTTAAATTAGTGACAGGCAAACCCCAATTTTAAATACAGATATGTAATTAAATTATATTTAAAGAATTTGGGGGTTCCCAAGTGTAAATTAAGGGGTTTGATCATTTACTGGGCAGGTCAGTTTTTCTCTCCACCTTCCCCAGCTCAAGTCAAAGCTCTGTGGCACCATTTCAGAAATGTTGTTGCTTTTTGCCTGTTTAAAAGATGCCTGTGCTGATGCCAACACTTTGTGTGGAATTATGAAATCCTTTAGGCTGGAAAATGCCCCCAGGGTCATTGGGTCCAACCTTTGGGCACCACCTTATCCATTAAACCACAGCCCTGGGTGCCCCATCAGTCATTTCTTTAGGGCTCAGGGATGGAGACTCCAGCACTGCCCTGGGGAAGCCTCATCCAATTCCTATCCACTCTTTCAGTGAAAAACTTTTTCCTAATATTCAACCTGAGCACAACTTGGAGCCTTTTCCCCTTGGCCTATCAGCATCCTAGATAGGGAAGAACATTTAAAAAATAAAATATAGACACTTAAGAGAAGCTACTGTGGAAATACCTCAATTTGTACAACTGTGTGATACTGTTTGTTTAGTCAGGGTTGTTAACATTTCTCCTGGCATCTATTTTTTTTGTTTTTCAATTCAGAAAATGTATCATTTTCAGTGGGAGTATTTTACTGGTACCTAATTCTTCTATTTACTGGATATAATATTCACTTGCCAACCTTAGTGGCTGCTATTTTGAGTGCCCAGTTGTTGCTGTTGAGGAGAAAATGCTGCATTTGGGGCTGTGTGGCAGCAGGATCAGGCCCTGAAGGGTTGTGCAACATCACCCTGGGTTCCAAACAATGGCTGCCCATATTCCCTGCAGATGTGATTTCCTCCTTCCCTGAAATTTTGTGTGCATTACAGCATGTGTTGATAGGTCATTATACATTAGAGCTCCAGTTGTCCTTCCACTTCTCTTTTTTCATGTGCTCAGCACTTTGAGTTCTGTGTTGATTACCACCCCCCACCTCAGCGCTTGCTTTAAACACACAAGGGTTGGGTTCTATTTTCCTTAAATATTTCTAAGGTTTGAACAAAGTGGTTTCATTTTATATTATTTAAGTGCAGCAAAAAGAAAAAAAACAACCTCCTTTCCCCCCCCCCCATATTTCCAGCTGAATATTTTTCTTCCAAACTTGGCTCGCGATCGACAAATCAAGCCAAGTTTGATGAGAGTTTGGGTAAGTGATGTCTTAGTACACAGAACACTTTAGGGAAGATTTTTTTTGAAGACCATCTGTTTGGCTTCAGCTTTTATCCTCACACCCTGTTAGGGACACAGAGGGCTTGGTGTGTGCCAGATGCCTGCAGCACAGGAGCTCTGGGTCAGGTAATATCAGCGGTGTTGTTCCAGAGCCTCATCCCTCCTCCTGCGGAGACAAGAGCCAGGCAGGAGATGTTTCACGTGGGCATTGAGGGCCTTTTGGCTCCATTTCTGTGCTCTAAAGGAATTTAGGAACCAGTGGAAATAACGTGGGGAAATGCTGCCAGCATGGAAAAGCTGCAGTGCCCAGTGTTGCATTGCCCTGGGCTGGCACTCGTGTTCCCAGAGGGACACAGATTAGTGGAGCTGGCTTTGGACTCAGCCAAGGCTGAGTTCATGAAGTTCCTGAGAAATGGAAAGCGTTTTATGAGGGTTTGGTGTGATCAGCTCTGCAGGTAGACCCAGAGGGCTCAGGGTGTGGCAGCAGTCACTCAGGTGTGGGGTTTTCTCTGCCCCTGTCTGTGTAGGACCTGCCATGCCGTTGCTGGCGCCTGCAAGGACTCAAAGAGAATCAGGACCAAGTGCTTTGAAAGATTTAATGCTCTCAAATTTCTAAAATCACATGGGCAGGTTAGGTGCAGCATTCCTTTCTGGGGGATATTTTGGACGTTTGATGGATCTTTTGTAATCCTGATCTCTGTACCTGTCCAAGTGCAGTATTAACCTGTTGGGTGCTCCAGTCAGGTTACAGCTGCCATTCACAAAAATAAATGGGCAGGTATTTGAGGACCTGCAGCCTGGAGCTGAGTGTTGTTCCTAAAAATCCCTATGAGAAGCTGGAAAGCCCTGAGATGCTTGAGCTTTGTTTGAGTTTGCAAGTTGCCAGCCCTGGTTGCTTCCAAATGATGGAATTTCAAACAGGGAATTTGATTTTTGACGTTAAATTTGGGGGATATGTGAATCAATGAGTAAATTTTGCTGTGTGACTTCTTTAAAATAATTAACTGTGGGGAAGTAGCTGTGCACAATCTACCTGACCCTGGGTTAGACCCTTAATCCACCTGGGTCACTGTGAGCATCACAGGGCTCTTTTAAAATACTGTCACTGACCTCAGTATATAAACATAGATTGGAAAATCCTCCTCTCCCCACCTTGCAGAGAGTGAGGCCTCTTGTTCTGTGGCTCCCCACACCCCAAGAGATTGGGGTTGTGTTGGAGTTAGGGACAAGCAGAGGAGAACAAAGAAAGGTGCCCATGGTGGGCAGAGAGGATGGAAAGACCTGCAGGATATTTCCAGCTCTCACTCCCCCAACACCAGTGACTTGGAAGTGCAAATAAATCAGAAATTCTTCACCTCTCTAGGCAAGGGGCAGTGGATTCAGGGATCAGCAACACTGCTTTGCCAAGCTGGAGTGTTCAAGGCCAGATTCTGAGCTCTGAGTGTGAATCTGTTTCCTTCCCTTGCCCAGGCTGGAATAAATCAGGGCTGCAAATTGAAATCTTAAAGAAGGGTTTTTAAAAAAAGGGAGAAAGAAAGATGAGAAGGCAGAGTTCCTTTTCTTGTAGCAACACTCTTTTTTTCTTTCTTGGTGTTATGTTATGCTTTGAATATAAACTCTAGCAATGAAATGTGAAGATAAAGATGAAAGCCAGCTATAAAATATATATTTAGACCATATTTCTTGTGGTTTTTAAGTGTGCACTTGTCACAGCTCTAAGAGTGTGCATGTGAAGTGGCAGAGGATTACCATTTCCTGCTGCTTAGCATGCATTGCATCTCCCTTTGCTCCTGAAGAAGCAGCTTTTGCATCCCTGCCTGCCCCATTCCTGAGCATTGTGCCATGGATTGTATTCAGGAGCTAACATCAGAATCTTGGTTATTTGTGTGGAATTTTGGGCACTGATTACGTGAATCTCAGTGTGAAAATCTCTGCTACCTATAAAAGTATCATCAGCTCTGACAGTTGTTGGTTATCTTTATGATTCTCCAGATTTATCACATCCCTTGGGTGTTACACTGATGCTTTTCACCTTTTTGCATTTTTTAATGCCTTCACTCTAAGGTCCTAGTTCAACACCTACTAAAATTGGGATTTTTTTTTTTTGCCATTGAGATAAAATACTATTGGCAGGAAGAGAAGATAACTTTAAATTTGTTAAAAAGCCGCTGTAATAATGCTGGAGACGGAAGAACACACTGGGAGCTGCAAAGTGGCAGAAGGGGCAAAGGCAGTGATAGCCAGGGTGTTATTCAGAGTTTTGGTCTCCACGTGAGTTCCAGATTTATTAGGAACTTATTGGGGCATCACACAGATTCCCAGAATCCTGGAAAGGTTTGGGTTGGAAAGGACCCTGAAGTTTGTGTTTTTCCTCCCTCTGCCATGGGCAGGGACACCTTCTACCATCCCAGGCTGCTCCAGCCTGGCCTTGGGCACTGCCAGGGGTCCAGGGGCAGCCCCAGCTCCCAGGGCAGGTCTCTGTGCTGGTTCCCATTTCCCCTCTTTGCTGCACCCCCTGTGTGGCTCTCCCAGGCTTTGATACACGGCTGAGGGGCTCACTCTGTCAGATAATTAATTTAGAGCTCAGAGTTTTCAAGAGCAAACCCATTCAAGTTTATTTCATAACTGGCATAGCCTTCGTGCAAGTGATAATTGTTTATATTCCCTTCAACCGAGCCTCCTGCTGTTCCTTTTCATTTGAAATAATTACCAAAGTTTAGACTTCCAGACAATTGTATTAAGGGGAATCATACAGTGCTGCTTAAACAAGGCTTTGAAGGCTGAGAGGACAACTTTCATAGCTCTTTTACATGGTTGTTTTACATATCTTGAGAGAGAGAGGCATAACCAGAATTTATAGTGCTCTCCATATTTTTTATGACTCATGAGCATCGACTATAAGAGGCAGAGCTGTGCTCTCTCCACAAGCTGTGTCATCAGCTGGGAATGCAGCTTGGCACAGGCAGAGGAACAGCACTAATCCTCCACAACCTTCCCTGGGAGATCCTCTCCTTGAGCCTTTAATTAATAACCTGGAAGTCATTAATTTAATAGCCTGGTAAACAATCTGATATTTCTTTTGCTTTTCCTTATGCACGTACTCCTGCCTTGCAGGGCCACTCTGAGGAGTAATTAGTGCAAATATGCTCTATTAGTTAATAACTCTTGTGTGTTTGTTTCATTTGGAAGCAGCAGAAGTTTTGCAGGGACGCAGTCAGGGGAGGGAGCGTGGCACCTCCTCTGGCAGTCAGGGAATTTCTGTGTCCCAGGGAGCCAAAGCAGCTCAAAGCCACCCCTCTCAGCTCACCTCGTCCAAGAGGAGGAAAGCAGGTTCCCTTCCTCCCATCCAACCCCGTTTAACCATTGATCCATCTGATAATTTAATTCATGCCATTTTTCAGAAATGCTGGTGGGTGTGTCCTGGCTCCAGGGACTTGCTGGAGCTCACACAGCAGCTCCGGGGCTGAGAAACTCCTGGAGCTGGGACCACCAATGAAAACTTGGTGCTGGTGATTGAGTGGGGAAAGTTCTTTTCTCTGTCTGCCCTGCATCAGTGCCCTGGTTCCAGCTAGATACACGAGGATTCATTTCCTGCCTGAGCCACTTGGGCAAACTGGGATTGATCCCAGAAAAGTCCATTGCACCTTTAGCCCAAGTGATACAGCGTGTTCAGCTTGCAGAGCTCTGTGTGAGTGTTTTTGCTCAGGTATTGTTGGAAGTGCTGGGTGTTTTAAAGAACAGAAAATGGAGAGCTTTGTAGGAGCAAACCACCAGACACCTCCTGCTCTCCCTGGGGGTTTGCAGCTTTCCATAGGGTGAAATTCCCCTTCATCAGCTTCTGTCAGGCTGAGCTGCTGGAGGAATTCTGTCATACTTGGCCAGGGGAGATCTGCAGTGATATCATGGTGGGGAGCTCTGCCTCTCCCCCAGTACCAGGGGCTCTGCAGAGGGTGTGCTGGGGACCCACCAGCTATGAGGTAGTGTCTCAGATCCCAGCTCCAGCAATCCTTCAAAAGCTGATGGGGCTGGAGCAATCCACTTTAACTTGAGTTTTCAGGCTGGCATTTCAAAGGAGAAAAACAACCCCTCAAACAAACAGATTGTGCTTTCTGCAATTAAAAGGGAGGAGGGGGGAATATTTTGATTTTAATGATGCAGTTCACATTAGCGACCCTTTAATGTGGGATTAAAATCTAAACCTAAGTTCCTGCTTTGTGCTGGGTTTGTAAAGTGCTTGTACTGAGGCATTTTCATATTGAATTAATTTAGCTTATACTTGGCTATTTCACGTCTCTTGCAACAGATCTTGCGAGTGTAAGGTATGAATTTCAGTGTTGGATTAAAAGAATGCTTTGCTTTCCAGCTCTGAGCATGTGATCAGTTTTGGGGTTTTTTTTACAGGCAGGAGGAGAATCTCCCTTGTTCTCAATTCCTATGGTGAGTGCCTTGGGTCAGGCTGAAGCCTAGACCAGAGCAGGCTCTGTCCCACCGAGCACCCCTGGTACCAGGAATGTGCAGCTCCTGCAAGGAGCCCTTTGTGGACTTGGAACAGCAGCAAAACCTGGGGCTTTTCCAAGGACTCCAATCCTCTGAGCAGGGGAAACCATGAGCTGCTGACATCTTTTGTGATGAGGACCCTTATTTCAGAAAGCCACAGTAAATTGAGTTGTTCTCAGTGTATATTTGAAGGGTGAAGAAGTAAATTGAGCTGGTCAATCCACTGAGTCCTACAGCTAACAAGCCCAGTGCCTTTGTTGTTGAATTATAATTCTATTTCAATGTGATTTACTCAAGCCCCAGTTGATTTGCCTCTTCTATAGGAATATTTCTCATTTTTCAGAATTGTAATGAGGAGTCATAGAGGTTATATGCAGTTTAAAGCCTGATAAAAAAATAATTAGGCTTGATAATAAGGCTTTTTAAAATGCAGCAGGAATATCTTGACAATAAAAGGCTTTCAAGGTGTTGGTATTTTTCTAGAAATAAAATGACTGCCAAAAAACTCTGCCAGCTGCTTTCAAAAAGCTTGTGTAGATGAGTTAAAAATTATCTGTATCATTTTGGTATTGCAGCAGAAAGTTCATGTTCAGTTTTCATCTCGTGGAAATTGTGTGTCCCATTTGTGTGGTTGTCTTTCCTCAAGGACACAGCTCTAAAGCAAGATGGAGCTTTTGGAGCTGAACATGGCAATTTCCAGCCTGGCAGAGGTGCTGGGGTGGAATCCTTGTGAGATGCATTTCCACTGAATATTGTGTGAGGGGTGGGGCTGCTGCCAGAGCCTGCAGGGTGTTCTGGGCTGGATTGGGGTGTGCTGGGGCTGTAGAAACAGTGTCCAGTGTCACTGTAGCTCTGTTGGTGACACTGGCAGGGGCTGTTTGTGTCCACATAGCTGTGCTGGTGACACTGTCAGGGGCTGTTCTATCCCCATGGCTGTGCTGGTGACACTGTCAGGGGCTGTTTGTGTCCCCATGGCTGTGCTGGTGACACTGTCAGGGGCTGTTCTATCCCCATAGCTGTGCTGGTGACACTATCCTGAAGCTGTTTGTGTGTCCCCACAGCTGTGCTGGTGACACTGTCAGGGGCTGTTCTATCCCCATAGCTGTGCTGGTGACACTGTCAGGGGCTGTTTGTGTGTCCCCATAGCTGTGCTGGTGACACTGGCAGGGGCTGTTTGTGTCCCCATGGCTGTGCTGGTGATACTGGCAGGGGCTGTTTGTGTCCCCATAGCCGTGCTGATGACACTGTCAGGGGCTGTTTGTGTGTCCCCATAGCTGTGCTGGTGACACTGTATGGGGCTGTTTGTGTGTCCCCATAGCTGTGCTGGTGACAGTGTCAGGGGCTGTTTGTGTCCCCATAGCTGTGCTGGTGACACTGGCAGGGGCTGTTCTATCCCCACAGCTGTGCTGGTGACACTGTATGGGGCTGTTTGTGTGTCCCCACGGCTGTGCTGGTGACACTGTCAGGGGCTGTTTGTGTCCCCATAGCTGTGCTGGTGACACTGTCAGGGGCTGTTTGTGTGTCCCCATAGCTGTGCTGGTGACACTGTCAGGGGCTGTTTGTGTGTCCCCACAGCTGTGCTGGTGACACTGTATGGGGCTGTTTGTGTGTCCCCATGGCTGTGCTGGTGACCCTGTCAGGGGCTGTTTGTGTGTCCCCATAGCTGTGCTGGTGACCCTGTCAGGGGCTGTTTGTGTGTCCCCACGGCTGTGCTGGTGACACTGTATGGGGCTGTTTGTGTCCCCACGGCTGTGCTGGTGACACTGTCAGGGGCTGTTTGTGTGTCCCCACGGCTGTGCTGGTGACACTGTCAGGGGCTGTTTGTGTGTCCCCACGGCTGTGCTGGTGACACTGTCAGGGGCTGTTTGTGTGTCCCCATAGCTGTGCTGGTGGCCCTGGCTGCTCTGAGGTGTGTGTGTCTCTCCCTGCCCCAGCAGCTGCTCTTACTGGTGGTGGCTCTGTCCCAGAAGCCAGGGAGGGCTGCTGTCCCTCTCCCATGTCCCACCAGGATGTGTCCATGTATGTCACCAGCTCTGTCCCTGCCCTTGGATGCTGTGCCCAGCTCTGAGATGAAAATGTTTTGTTCCCCTGGAGCTGCAGTCGGGCTCAGGAAAGGAGGAGCTCCTCAGTCCTGCCCTCATTCCTCCTCAAGGATCAACTTCATTTGGCTTCTGCTGCGTGACCTTGTTCCCCCTTCCTCTTCTGGCCTCTCCTCCACCAGGGTGGTTCCTTGGCAGGTTCTTCTCCTCTTTTGTTCCTCCTCTCTCCACTGACCACATCCTTTGAGGAGCATTCCCTGCATAAAAATGGTCTTTTTTGGGGTGAACCTGCCAAGCCCTTCCCAGCCAGTCATCGTTGTCTGGAGCGATTCCTGGAATCACAGAATGGTTTGGCTTGGAAGGGATCTCAAAGCTCATCTCATTGCATCCCCTGCCATGGGCAGGGACACCTTCCACTGTCCCAGGGTGCTCCAAACTGGCCTTGAACTCCTCTAGGGATGGGGCAGCCACGCCTCTGCCTCCTTCTGAGGTGGCAGCATTTTGCCTTCTGAGTTAAAATGAAACCAACCTATAAATAATTTTAATATTTATAAGAATTTTACTAGCTGAGACCACCTCATTGAGCACAGGAGCAAAGATTTTTAGCCAGAGCTGCTGCATGGGGCCAGGAGGGTCAAATCTTCCCAGAGCTGCCCATTTTTGGCAGATTTTTTGGTGGATGTTATTTTCTGCCAGTGCTGGGCATGGCAGGCTCCTCTGGGCAGCAACCCTGGGTGCAATCCCACCCTGGTGTCCTCCATTATTCACTTTATCTCCTCTCTGCTGTTTCCCTGTGAGGTACAGCCTGTCCTGGGACAGAAACGCTGCTGGCCAGGGAGACAAAAGCTCTGAGATGTGAGAACTGGGACAGCCAAGAGCCTCCCTGCCCCAAAAAAGGGCCCTTGCCCTGGCAGGGCTGAACCTGCCTTGCAAAGGAGGTTCTGGACATGGATCTGCTGCAGGAAAAGTCAACAAGAGGAATTCTGTCCTCAAAACAACTGCAAGCCTGTTCCTGTGTTAGCATTGCCCACTCCCTCCAGGAGAAAGAGTGGGATCCCTAAATTCAGTGTATCCAACAGAAACTGCCTCTCTCTTGGTTTCAGCAGACAGAAGCGTTGTTGAAACCAGACTTTTTTTGGCATTTACTGGCATTACTAAGAAAGAGTTGGCCAGGAAAGCTGGCAGAAGGAGATGAGTTGGAGAAGCTTTAAAGATTTTTTTTTTTCCTATAAAATGAATATCCAGAAGCTGTGTAAATGTAATTTTTTTCACTCTGAAAAGTGTATAGAAAGACAACATATACACATTTCTGACTGAAATACCATCTCAGCTGGCTGTGCCCTCCAAATTCTTTTCCCTCGATTAAAAAGATGGGGGGAAAAAAAAAGTAAAAAGAAACGACAAAACAAAACAACACCTCAGGAAATCCCTAGAATGTTTATTCAGGAACAGAGCAGCCTGTTACAATCATTAGCTTGCAAAGGTATTTCTGTTATAGTCAGAGGGCAAAGTGAATTTTAACCTTTTATTGCCAAGAGATGTCATGTTTTTTGTGGAGGAGCTATTGAGGTGTGTAAATCCCTGTGAATGAGTGAGTGGCATCTGTAAAAACCCCAAGCAAAGCCCCAAAGCACTCCCTGCAGAGGGAAACTAAAATCAATTTCAATGCCCACAGTTAAAACATAGAGTACTACATTTCATGCTTTATTGAGTTTCTATTTATTGCTTAATTTCTGCTTGTAAAAAAGGCTTCAATTGAAGCAAAAAGATGTTTCAAAATATTTGACTCCCTTTTTCCTTATGAGCTCAGTGTGGAATTGCCAACTGCTATGGGGTTTTGATTATAAAGGGAAAAAGAAGGGCTGGATTGGTTTAAAATGTGATCTGTGGGAACCTTCCAGAGCAGGATCTTTCCCAGGAACCCCAGAGGAGAGAGAAAAGAAAGGAAAAAGCAGCTCCAGGGAGACCCAGGGTCAGGAGCCTGGGAACACTGCTTGTCACAGGGGCAGAGTTAGGAAATGGATGGAAACTCTTGGGATTTTAAAGATGGGAACCTGGATTGTTTGCTCTGTGCAGTCAAACATCTCCCTTTATTGTCCTGCCCCTTCCCATCTATCAAATGGGAATAAAGTTTAGCCCAGGCAATGGGGCATCGATTTGATTTTTGTAATTTTTCAGAGTAGAAGTGTTATTTGTGTTCCTGCTTTGGCTGTGCAACCTTTAGGAGCCAGGAATTTGCTGTTCTGCAGGAAAGAGGGATGTCTTGCACGTGTGGAAAAACCCAAATGTGCTGCTTGAACAAGGGAATAGATATTTTCAAGATTTTAGGTCTCAAGCAATGAAAGAGGAGGAGTGGTTGCAGTGCTGAGCATGAGGATTGTCACTGTTGCAAACTTGGAGGCAATTTGGAAACATCTTGTAAATATTGTGAAGAACATTAACTGAGATTTTTATAGGGTATGATGAGCCTATAACTCAGTCCAAGTTTAGACAATCACCTTTCTTTGATGGAGATCAGCAGGGACATGAAAACACTTGAAATTAAGAAATATTTTGATTATTAATATTTTGGTTTATTATGTATCTCTCATTTATATGTATATCTTTACTTCTTTCAACCACGCAATTTAATCACCAAGCACCCATTTGTTTTTAAAATTGCATTTATCAATATTATCCCACTTCCACACACACCTATTAACTAATTTAAAAAGAAACCTCAATGTGTAGAATGGAGATCAGCTCCAATTTCAGAACCTTCATGGAATAAGTATTTAGCAGTTTCCCTAAATCTGTGTGAGATGGAGACAACAACAGCTGGATTTGAGTAAATTCTTTTGCAGGGAGAACCACAGGGCTGAATTTTCCTGTATTTGTGTTAATGGAGTGGATATATCTATATAGATCTATATATATAGATAGTTATCAATGTATGTCCAAATGTATATCTATATATATTGAGATTTCTATCTATACTTACACAGCTGCTCTGTTTCCAACCTTATCTCAGGATTCAGCTCTCAAACCAGGTTTTGAATTTGTTTTTGCAAAACTCTGTGAGGAAAAAGCAGCTGAGTAAGGCTACAGCAAGATGTGGCATTGAAATCAAATCAGAAAATCGAGCAGCGGAGAGGGAGGATGCACAGCATGGAGGGCAGCTCTTATCAGAGCTCTGCTTTTCTGGGACAGGTTATTAGGGAGGAATCTCATTTAGGAGCAGGGGTTTATCAGCGTGCCCTTGTGGTGATGGACTCAGCAATGCTATAAACTTCATATACGGAGATGGAGTCATTCTAATTTTAGGATAAGGCAATGAGGGGGTGAACAAAAAGCATAATGTAAAAGAAATAAAGGCTATTCCAAGTGTGGATGTTATCTGTGCCATCACTGCACAGCCTCACATTGCAGGGGCATCCGCTGCTGCTGATATTTTGGCTGATGTGGATGAAATCAGTGTTTTCTGGAGATGCCCATTATTGTGTGCAATATTTCCTTTAATTCAGTTACTTTGAGGCAGGTATCAAAGGGAACTTTGATATTTCTGTGCAAAAAAATCAAAAAAATAGCATTTGAAAATTCTTCACAGCCTTATTTACTAAACAATTTAGACAAAGAGTCCAGTCTCTGTTTGAAGGCTTCAAAGGCAATGTTGGCTTGTTTTTCCAGCAAAATCTTTATTTTTCTCAGTGCAAGAAAAATCAATACAACCCTGGTAACACAAAGCTGTGGCTTACCAAGGTATCTTCCTTAAGCTCGGTTTGAATTCTGACATTGGCCATCATACTCAAGCCAAATTATTTGGTAATATCAAGATGTGCTTGGTTTTTTTCCCAGCAGCCATGGTGTAGTTTTTATGGTTTTGCGTTCTATATTTTTATATGATATACAAAGATTTCCTTGCCAGAGCAATGAGAGTTTCAAAAGTTCCTCATGAACCACAGTGAAGTTGTTTTCATGTTCTGTCCTTTTAGTGTGCTGGCTGGCACCTGAGCTAGTGAGAAATTTGTTCAGTATAAAATAATGATAAATAAATAAAATAAATATAATAAATGAAATTTAAAAATATTCTATATTTTTACATTATATACAAATACTTCCTTGCCAGAGCAATGAGAGTTTTAAAAGTTCCACATGAACCAAAGTGAAGTTGTTCTCATGCTCTGTCCTTTTAGTGTGCTGGCTGACACCTGAACTAGTGGGAAATTTATTCAGTATAAATAATAATATATAAATATAATAAATATAACAAATAAATAAAAGTAAAATAGTCTACATTTTTATATTATATTAAAAGGTTTCCTTGCCAGAGAAATGAGAGTTTCAAAAGTTTCTCATGAGCCACAGTGAAGTTGTTTTCATGCTCTGTCTTTTTGGTGTGCTGGCACCTGAGCTAGTGAGAAATTTATTCAGCATAAAATAAAAATAAAAAAATATAAAATAATAAATAAATACACATAAAAATAAGACAATCTATATTTTTATATTATATTAAAAGGTTTCCTTGCCAGAGAAATGAGGGTTTCAAAAGTTTCTCATGAACCACAGTGAAGTTGTTTTCATGCTGTCCTCCATCCTCTGTGCTGGCTGGCACCTGAGCTAGTGAGAAATTTATTCAGTATAAAATAATTATAAATAAAAATAATAAATAAATAAAAATAAAATATTCTATATTTTTATGTTACATAAAATATTTCCTTTCCAGAGCAATGATAGTTTCAAAAGTTCCTCATGAGCCACAGTGCAGTTGTTTTCATGCTCTGTCCTTTTAGTGTGCTGGCTGGCACCTGAGCTAGTGAGAAATTTATTCAGCATAAAATAAAGTCGCAGCGATTTATTGCTGTTGTTGCCTATCCCACAAAATCACTCCTCTGCATCCCTTGGAATGCACAAATTTGCTCCTTCAATTTTAGGGAGCTGGTTTATTGATGCAATGTCACCGTCACAGCCTTGCTGCAGGCAGAGGAAATAACTTGTATTTAGCCTCAGGCAAAGTTTGCGTGTTCAAGGTGTTCTTATCTGTGAATTTTGATTTGCAAACTGCAATTTGATGGAGTTGTTTGGGGGGGGTGCAGCTGCTGTAACTGCTTTATCAAATGCAGAATGAAAAGGATGTTTACTTAAAAACATGCTGGATGTAAAAACAAGTGTTTGTTGTCTGAGGGGAATACTGCAGCATCTCTCAGCTCAGGAATCCCTTGGGATGAGTGCACACAGGGCATCTCTGCTCTTCCTGATTCTTCCCCTAACTGTAACCAATTTAGTCAATCCTCAAATGTTTTTTTTTTTTGTGCCCCTGGAGAGGTTGTTGGAGTTCCTCTCTGAAATTCTTCAGTCTCCTGGTGATCAAGGTTTCTCATTTAGCCTGGGATGTGGCCCTAAAACGCTCCTTCCCTCATCGCCTCAGGAAATCAGCAGTGGGGGAGCCCCTGCAGAGCCCTGCTCTATTGATATGCTGATGAGTCTAAGATTTCCAGAAATGCTGGATATACTTTTAAACCTTCCAGAAGGCTCTGCCTGGCTCCTGCGCTTCAGAGCCCTGCTCTGAGCACACCATGCTCGCTGATGTTTGGGATACAACCCAAATTGGGATACAACCCAATGGCATCCCTGTCTGGGAACCACTTCCTACTTACAGGGACGCTCCTGAACCTTTCCAGGAGCCTTTCTCTTTTTATTCTGCTAAAAAATATGCCTTGGCTGTATAAAAACCACCAATATGTCAACAATATGTTATTCATAACAGCAAACTTTTAGACACTCGTGTAGTTGGATGTTATTTAAATATGTAAGAAGTGCAACATTGATGCTTTTTTCGGTAAAGGAGTGGTAATTCAGTAGTTTAGGTGCATATCTCAGTGAAAAGCTGGAGTTGTTGCTGTTTGGAAGAACAAAGAGCTGTGTTAAATGGCTCAGGAGCAGCAGTGGGGTGAGACTTGTTCATTCCTTGAGAAGTGGTGGAGTCGCCATCCCTGGAGGGATTTAAACTTGAGTGGATGTGGCACTTGGGGACATGGGTCAGTGGTGGGCTTGGAAGTGCTGGATGAAGGGCTGGACTCCATAATCTGAAAAGTCTTTTCCACCCTAAAGGATTCCATGATCAGAGGGGTAATTTCCAACGTAACCCATCCCAAGGTTCAGTGGTTGATACTGGAGGACTCAGGAGTGCAGGCGGGAGGCTGAGGATCTCACAGGAGACTCAGCCCCAGGGACTGGAGATGTCTCATAACCTCCTCCTTGGATAATTCCTGGGAAGGAAAGCAGTCATTAAAATAAATGAGGGCGATAACTCACCTGGGAGGACACGGGAAGGAGAGGCAGGAATGGCTGGAGAAACCATGGCTGTGGTGAGGAGTGAGGAGCATGGAGTGTGGAGAGGAGGAGGCTGAGCAGGGCCCTGGTGGATCCTGCAGGCAGAGAAGAGGCAGTAATTAGTCTGTGTGACACTGTTAGATGTGCTCCTGTCTAGCAGGGACAAGAAGAATGGCCTTACAAGGCAGCAAGAGAGAGCTCAGTAATAAAGATAATGAGAAAAGGATGTATTTACATGCATATCATGAGGGAGGGAGGATAAAGGTCTCTGAGTGCGCTGGAGTTTCAGAAAAGCCAGAGAAAAGCTGCTAATGAGAATGGTGCAGTTGATCCTGACATGGGGCAGGAGCCTCTGAGGTCCCAAAAGCCACATTTCCTGTGATTGGGTGCAAAGTGGAGACGGCTCCTTCTGCTTCATGGGAAGCTCCTTTGGGAGCTTTGACATCTCCGCTATACAAGAGGTAAAATTCGTATTTTTCTGGAGTTTTAGATACATGAAACTTCATAGGGAACACTTTTCCTCTGAGGTTCCTGGGCAGGAACCTCTGAGGTCCCAAAATCTACATTTTCTATGACTGGATGCAAGTGGAGGCCATTCCTTCTGCTTCATGGAAACCTCCTTTGGGAGCTTTGCCATCTCTGCTTAAACAAGGGATACAATTTCGATTTTTCTGGATCTTTAAATATCTGAAGCTTCATAGGGAGCACTTTTCTGCTGAAGGTGGGAAATGGGTGCCCAACAGCTTTTCTTTCTCTTGTATTTCTTGGTTTTGTACAACCTGGACCCAGACTAAATAACACCTGAACAACGAAAACATTAACTCCTTTCTCAGATGGGTGAAGAGAAAGAGAATTCATTAGCAGAAGTTCAGCCTTTTGTTCTATTAAATTTCGGTTTTAATTCAAAGATAGATGCTGAAATCAGAGAGGTGGATCAGGATGCCATGGAGGTTGGGATATTTAATATTCCAACCCAGCTGGTTTAGGGTGGAAGCTGTGGCTCTGTAAGGTCTTGGTAAATTTTGTGTTGTGCTGCAGCTCTCTCCTACCTGTGCCAAGTCATTGGCTTCTGGTTTTGGGGATGGGAGCAGAAGTAGAGTAGGATTATACAAATAATGGAGTAAAAAGCAGGGGAAACAGCATAAATACAGGACTGAAGGGTGTGTTAGCAACCTGGAGCTGCCCATGAGGGTGGGTAAAGAGTCCTCTCTCAGGATGGGATGCTCTGGCAGCCCAGGTCTTGCACAGAAGGATCTTGGGAGCAGATCTGATTCCATAAAGAACAATTGAAATGAAGTTTTTAGTTTATAATCTACTTGCTCCTCATCTCAGCTGCAGGGCTGCTGCTGCTTTCTCCCATTATTCCCAGGTTCCTAAAAGTCGATTTTCCCTCATCCCTATGGACACTGGACACCAGCACCTGCTGAGCTGCAGAGTTCTGCTCCTGCTGGTTCTTTCTGGGATGCTCTGCTCCATGGCGCTGAGGGTGGGAAATGGAGATGTTCCCTGAGCCTTCTGCAGGGCTTTTCTCTCTTTCCCACCCCCGTGCAGTCAGCCCAGAGCAGACTCAGGAATATTCCTGTTCATTTGCACTCTGAAGGTGAGAGCAGACTTTGCTTTGCGCTTTTATCACGTGTTGCAAATGCCTTTGAGATGTTTCTTTCTTTGTTATCTCAAAATTCTGTGCTCTATTGATTTTTGGGTTTTCTCTAAGGGGCTGAAAATTTCATCAGTAACCCTGAAACCAACTGAAATAATTGATTATCTGTTTGTACCTCCTCTTCAGTTATTTACCTCGTGCCCTTCGATGGAGAAAGGCTGTCCTATTTCTCGATGATTTACTGTAAAGCAGATCTTTGCTGAGCTTTAATATCAATTTATATAACCTTGATCCAGGGGTTATTTTTTGAGAGCCACGGGTTTATCTAATATGTCATGGAAGAACTTGTTCTAGAAATATTTCTTTATAGCTTATATTTATGTAACAGATGGGTAATGTGAAAAGAAACATATTTTCTATAAGCTCAGATTGCAATTGAAAATACTTAAATTATCTCCAAGAGTAGCTAGATGCCTAATGAACTTTATAACAAATTTAGATATCTTAAAATACACATTATCCTGAATTGATACTTTTGAATACAGGGTTTGGTTTTTTTTTTCCTTGTGTGGATATTAATGGTAACAACGTTTTTATCTGTGTTTTGTCTTTGCCTTTGTGGCAAGAAATATATTGGTCATAAATACTTTAAACCTGGGGGTTAAGTAGTCAGAAGACCACATGTGTTTTTGTTCCAGGATGAGCTTTCTGAGATAAATTTACTGTGCTTTCCACACTCCTTCGTGCCATTTGTTTTCTCCAAGAATGTCGCTGTATAGGTGTGGTATCTCTGGGCAAAGTCTCTTTCTAATTAAGCAGAAAAATGTGAGATGCTGCCCCCAGGTTCCAGGATAATTTACTTTACTAGGAAATCTTCGGCTCCTTCTTTCTCTTAGGGCACATTCCAGGATATAAAAATGATTCATGTGTCTTGGAAGTACAGCTTTGGGAAGTTTGTCAAGTTATCTTGAGTAGCCCAAGAGTGGGGTGAAATCGCCCTTTACATTAGTTTAAAAAATAAGAATATTTTATCTGCCTTTGTATAAGGCATTCATCACCTTGGAAAGACCATCAGAGACAAATTGTGGTTTGAAAGAGTGGAAATCAGACCCCAACCCCTCAGTCCTGTTCTGCATTCCAGTGCTGGGGATGCAGAAGGGAACTGGAATCCAGAAGCAGATCGGCGAGCGCAATAACAAATTAGCGCAGCAGATTTAATCAGAGCCACAAAGAGGGAGAGATGTTTAGGGAGAGCAAAGCCTGAGCTCACAGATCTTGGCACAGGCCTGGTGCAGTGCAACTCTGTGATGGGGGGGAGAGGGAGGCTCTGAAAGTGAAGAACAGCATATAAATTAAGCCAAATAAATTAAGTAATTCAAGCATTAATCTAGCCAACCCTCCGACTTCATTCAGAGAGGCAAAACATCTATCATTGCTTCTCTGGAGATTGTAGCATTGTTGAGAATTCAGTTTAGCCAGGACATTTAGACCAACCCTTGCATTCAAAAAAAAATCCTTAATTTTCTCATTGTCTGAAACTGATTGTATCTTTCTGCCTTTCAGTAAGTTTCACTTAGTTGCAATTACTTTGGCTTCAAAATCTTGAAATCGAATGAATTAATGAAAATGGAAAATCAGAACTCTTTCCTAATTAAGAACTGAGCTTTTCAAGGAATATGAAAGGATTTAATTTAGAGAGAGATGTTTGGAAAGCATGAAATGTGGCTTGAAGGAGATACATGTGCATTCAATAGAACTCACTGAGCCCAGCCAGATTTGTATTGACGGGAAACAAAAAGCATCTGAAACCCTCTTTCAGTGACAGGAAAATTTATGGGATTTCTTGAAGCTCTCCAAGTTGACTTCCAGTTCAGGGAAATGGGTGGCCACCTCTGTTTGTCTCAGTGGACACAATTCCTACTGAATTCCTCATTATTTCTCCCTGTGGCAGTTTGCTGAACCTTTGGAATAGGATTTTGGGGTTGATTTTCCATGGCTTTGTAGCCCGTCCAGGTGGATGGAGGGAAACCTCTGTCCTGGCACTGCTGCAGGTGACAGTGAGGGGTGAAAGGAGTGGCTCAGGTAAAGACTCTGACATTTCAGAATGGATTTTATCTTGTATTATCCCTGAAATCCCATTCTGTTCTGCTGCTCCCTCAGTGGACACGCACACCTTGTGTCACAGCCCCTGTGACACCCGGGGCTCACCTGCTGCTGCCCTCCCCAGGCAGAGGAACAGAGCAGAGAGCACCTGGAGGCCAGGCCATTTCTTATCTTTGTAAATTCAGTATAATTATCAGCACAATTCTCCTTCCCCACAGTCCACAGCATGTCCTGGGCTCCCTACAAGTGATGGCTGCAATAATTCTGTGTGGAAGGGGAGATGTTTCCAAGAGGGTCAGGCTGGCTGCTCAGCTCCAGCTCTCTTCTGGAACAGTGGATGTGTGGGTGGGAAAATGCAGAGCTATTAGCTGGGAATACCCTCAGGAAGCATGGTGGGACAAAGGGAGTAAGGTGCAGAAAATATAATTACACTGGGTAATGAGCTGATGAAGCCTTTGACATGGTCCATGCTTGACCTTGGCTTTTTGAGCACATGGGGAAAATGTGATGTTGTAATCAAACTTCTGGTAAAAGGAGGTCACAGCCCCCAGTGTCCTGACAAGGAGGAGGAATTTTACTTTTCCAGACAGGAACAACCCAAACAGGATCCACTACATTTGCACTGCATGGTCCTCAAAGAACTCCACGTCCATTTCAAACTGGCAAATCTCAACAGCTGCTCACTCCCATCACAATTACCCAAATTGCAAAGGACTGTCTGCAGCGAGCTCTGCTCCATAACTAAGGCAGCCCAGCCCCAGTGAATTGCTTCCTGCCTGCCAGCACTATTAACTTGTGTTTTGTGACAATTTTCTCCAGCCCAGGCATGTTTGTTTTCTTTGCACAGCCTTGCACCAAGCATTGTTTAAGCAGCACATAATGGATTCCAACCAAGAGGTGCTTTCTGCTCCCATCTGTTTGATAGCACAGCAACAGTTGTGATTCATACGTGCAGTGTAAATACTGGGTAATGACTGTGCCTTTCCTTTCAGCCAATTCCAGGTTCTTTCATTCCTGGGCCAGCTTCTGGGCTGCTTTTGAGGCAGGGGAAAAAATGTCTGAACCCAGGCTTGAAATTTTCAGGTGTTAAATGTCTCTCTAACAGAGTGACCCACCATGGTGCAGAGCTGACAGTAAAAGCTGCTACGAGCAGGAACTGCCATGAGCTTCTCAAATCTCTAAGGCTGTGTGGTGTTCAGTTGCCTTTTCTGAATATAAGGACACCCAGACACTCCCCCAGAAACTTACAGGGTATTTCCACTTCAAGCTTTTGGGGCAACATTCCTGGAATGTCCAAGGCCAGGTTGGACACTGGGGCTTGGAGCACCCTGGGACAGTGGAAGGTGCCCCTGCCCATGGCAGGGCTGGCACTGGATGAGCTTTAAGGTCCTTTTCCACCCAATCCAAGCTGTGATTCTGTGAATACAATAAGGAAAAGAAATATAGGGGATGATTCATTTTTTAGCCCATTTTTTTACCAGACTCTTCAACGAATTTTGTTTCGCTTTTTCCCCCCCTCTATTAAAAAGATTGTTTTTATTTCCAGGTCTTTCAAAAACTCAAATTTCTATTGGTGCAATCAATCAACTTCCTGGCCACCCCCTCAGGATGTCAGAGGACAGGCAGGGCTCTGGCCAGTTTAGGGGATGGGATGGGATGGGATGGGATGGGATGGGATGGGATGGGATGGGATGGGATGGGATGGGATGGATAGCAAACACACCCTTCTATCAGGCGGGGATTCAACAGCTCTGCTGCTCTTGTCCTGCTTCCAAGCTGAGATCCTGCTGCTGGTCCTGCTGGGCAGGATGGGAAGTCCCTGCACTCCGTGGAGTCACTTCAGTACCTGGATGAGCAAATTCGGGGATCTTGGATAGATTTGTGGAAATGACCCTTGACAGAGATGGTGTGTTTGGGATACACTGCAGTAAATGAGGGCTGGCTAAAAGCACACATATTTTATTATTATTTTTATTGCTTGTTCTTACTACAAAGTCAAGTTCACACTTCAGTGCAGTCATTTCCATTCAGTCAAAACCATATGCTGTTGCATCTTCTTTCTTCCCCTTTTTTGTGGCCCAAGGAATCCCCTCCCCCAGGTGCAGAGCAGGCTCCTCACAGGTCAGCAGGCATTAGGAAGGACAATAAATCCCCACCAAAGGCTGCCCTGGGCTGCTTTGCACCCAGGCTGCTGCAAAGCTCCAGGAAAGGCTCCCCTGCCTCCCCTGGCTGCTTTGTGTTCCAGCTCCATCCCTCTCCCAGCCCACATCCTGAGCTGGAGGATCCCAGAGCTCACTCCCCATCAGCTCTTTCAAAGTGTTGGCAGCACCAGTTCCCCTTTTCATAATTCACCCGTGTTTGTTCTCTCAGAGTTTGTTTTTGAAAATCTTTCAAAGATCTTTTTTTCTTGTTGCAAGGTTTGTACTGAAAAGGGAATACGGATTTTTGACCTGTTTTTAACTGACATAGTTCAGAGGATAATTGGAGGGCTGCTGTAAAAACCAAGGCTGCCCTATTTGCACTGCTTAGATTCAATAAAAAAAAAAAAGAATTTATTTTACTTTGTTTTTTAAAGTATAAAGCTGAAAATTTTCTGCTAATCCCTTTTTAGCTGGTTAAATGCACCTTAATATATTTTAGTGTAACCTCAGTGCTTGATAATGAAAATGTGGTGTAAAGGCTGAATTCAGATTTTATGCCTGACTTTTTATTGATACTGAATAAATTCACAACATAACTCAGCCTGACAAGGTGCAGATTTCTTTCAAACATCAAACCAATTATTTTGGATCTGCTCCTAAAATATTTGCTGCTTGGTGTTATGACATTTTAAACATGTTTTAGCCTGGTTAGCCTTTGATTTTTAAAAAAATGTAAATCAGGAGTAGCTCACAGAAAGGATGTAGCTAAGTTGTAAGCATGTTTTCCCTTTCCAGGAGCAGTCATTAGCTTTGTATTCCTGCATGGAAAGCAGGAAATGGGGAGCTGGAGCTCTGTAATTTTATTGATTTTGGTCTGGCACAATGAACTTCTGGGTTTCCTCTTTCTCGAGCGTTGTTTGCTTGGATTTTTAACTCTGGATAGGGATCCTGGGGCACCAGTAGTGAGCAAGGAGCTGGGAATTTAAACACAGATGTTGGAGATTCACAGGGCCTTCAGCAGATGCTGCCAAACAACCTGATGGGCAGAGGCGGGCACTGGCACTGCTGCAGAGGCAGCACACAGAAAAGTTGAGATTTTTCATTTTAATTGAAAGTGGTTTCAGCTTATGAAGAGAACTTTCCCAAATTAGGGTCATTCCCAAGAGCTCCTATTTTATCTGCACCTCGTGAGCTCCATGGTGGGGTTTCTTGCCAGCTGGTGGAAGGTTTTCCTGCTCATTGCAGGGGGATTGGACTGGTCATCTTTAAAGATTCCTTTAAATTCCTTCCAACTGAAATCCATTGAATCATTCCATGATTCCTGTAAAGAAGCCAGGGATGGAGCAGAAAAGTTGCTTTAGGATCTCATCTGCCGTGGGTTCTGCCACATTGTGTGGCAGAAGGACAGAAGGTTTTAAAAATACGTATTTTTTCTATGTTTATATATTTATATATTATATATAAAATATATGTGATATATAATAAATATGTATAATATAACTATATACATACATATATATTTATAAATCTTCCATCAATTTATAATATGACAGTATGGGGAGCAGGAAAAGGAGAGGGTGGAAAAGCCTGACTATCCCCAAGCTGCAGTTAAAATTTGCTGTAGGAGTTAAGAAAAGGAAGACAAAAATAAAATTTAAAAACCCCGAATTTAGCTATTGTGTCCTCCAGATAGAGGAATCTTGCATTTCTCTGTACAGCCAGCATGAAAGCAAAAATCTGATCATTCTGCTTTTACATAATCTCTTTAAAATAAACTTGGGGACAAACTTGCAAGTTCTTTGGTTTCCTACATTATTGGACTGGCTCAGCCAATTTGTTAAGGGCTTGGGAGTCATTGGTAAGCCATTAAAGAAAATAAAAAAACAACTGCAAAAGGCTCTGTTCGCTTAGTTGGTGCTCATTATAAGCAGCCACAGGGATACATCCTTCTCATCTGAGAGCAGGCAAAGCACAGCTGAATTTGCTGCCCCCAGGAACCTGCAAAAACAGAAGAATTAAATGTTTATGCTTTTCATGTCCTGCACATGAAATATGGCTTAGTCTTGGAGGTGTTTGCAGAAAACGTTGCACTTTGTGTTCACTCCTAAACTGAAGCCAAAAGAAAACCAGGAAATATTTATGGATTTAAAAGCATTGCATACAATTTACAGCATTTGTTGCAGGTTGTAATTATCTTAAATGTATATTTTTTGTAGACAGCTTGCATTTGTTGGATTGAGTTCCAGTTTCCATGGTAAGATTCCCTGAGTGACTTTATTTCTTACACATTTCCCAGCTTCTCCCTTTTTGTGTCTTATAGATAGTAGAGGAATAATATCAGCCCAAAGATCTGATACTGTAAATACACCTTTTAGCACTACTGCAGAACGTCAGTGTGTGATAAACGAGGGAAATAAAAGGTATTTTCATATAGATGGCAAAAAATGGCATGGAATTTTTCCCTGCTGGAAATAATGGAATCTTTCCCCAGTTATGCAATTTCTAATTTCTGGTGTTAACTCTTCTGATCCAAGAAAAAGCCTGTATGTGTGTGGAATGTGACTACCTGATAAATCTCAAAGGTCCTTAATTTCCAGAGCTGTGTTTAGGAGATAATGATCTCACAACCTTTATTTTTTGTGCTGGAATTTCTGGTTTTAAGAGCATAGAGGAGAAAGTCAATAGGATCATGGAATCACAGGAAGGTTTGGGCTGGAAAAGACCTTGAAGGTCATATGGGGACCTTAAAGCTCATCCAGTGCCACCCCTGCCATGGCAGGGACACCTCCCACTGTCCCAGGCTGCTCCAAGCCCTGTCCAGCCTGGCCTTGGGCACTGCCAGGGATCCAGGGGCAGCCACAGCTGCTCTGGGCACCTGTGCCAGGGCTGCCCACCCTCACAGGGAAGATTTTTCTCCCCCAAATCCCATCCATCCCTGCCCTCTGGCAGTGGAAGCCATTCCCTGTGTCCTGTCCTATCATTGTCACCACTAATAATGAAGGGATGGGACTATTTTCAGGCTAAGAAGGATTTATTGCTCAGACAAACATCAGTCTTAGAGGCTGTGAGATTTCAGAGGAGCAAGCATTCAGCCATAGCTCAAGAGCAGTCACAAGTTCTTTGTTACAAGGCACTCTAGAACTTTCTAACCCAATGGACAGGTGCCACAGGGTTTATTTTGCTTTTCTGACCCATCACTTTTACTCACTTCTGCTGCACTGAGGATACTTTTGTCCAATGGGCTCCTGTCTCACAGGCACACATCTGCTTCTGTTCTAACTTCTGAACTCTCAGTTTATTCCACACAACCCCACCCCTACATTATAAACCCTTCACCACCTTATCAGTGCAGTTTCTCCCTTACTTCAGGCATATTCTTACTTACAACTATAGAAATATGAGTTTATGATTTTTCTGCTTAATATCTGTGTATTGTATTTTTACATCAATCCAAGCTTCTTCCAAGGCTGCAGATCAAACCCTTCAGTGTCTGTGGGAGTTTCTGTTTTTCTGTTTCCCCCATTGTCCCTCCATCCCTTGTCCCCAGTCCCTCTCCAGCTCTCCTGGAGCCCCTTTAGGCTCTGGAAGGGCTCTGAGCTCTCCCTGGAGCCTTCTCTGGGTGAACACCCCCAGATTTCCCAGCCTGTCCCAGAGCAGAGGGGCTCCATCTCCCTCATCACCTTTGTGATGGTTCTGAGGACTTTCTCCAGCAGCTCCATGGCCATGCCCTGCCCCAGAGCTGGACTCGCTGCTCCATGTGGGCTGTCTCCAAAGTGGGCCTTGCTCAGACAGCAAACATCTGTGGTTTTAGCACAGTTTAAAACTGTGGATGAAAAAATACTCCCAGATGACCCCTTGGTAGAATCCTTTGTCCATCCAGTCATTGACTCTGGTTGGACTCAATGTAGTTTCTGTGTCCTCAAACTGAAGGCCAGGCAGGTAATTATGAAATGTGATCCCCCGTGAGGGGAGGGTTTTTATTGAGCTCCCTGTGGAATGTCAGGAGCCACGTTGCATACTACTAATTACAAGCCATAATTCTGCTCTTAATTATCATTTTTTCCTTCCTGTCTTACCAGTTTTTGCCCATTTCAGCACTGCATAGGCCAAGGTGACCTTGGGCCCAGGCAAAGCTGGGCCTGCTGCAGGGCTGGCTTTAGCAAAGTTAATACCAGCTCTGGAGGGCCTGGAAACCACTTTGCTGGATTAAACAAACCTGCCTATTTCAGTCTGGCCCTGTCAGGATATAATTTAGAACTCGGAAACCAGAGAAGCAAAATGACCCCTTTTTGTTCTATTTCTTGTGCTGATCTCTATCCTCAAACAGTGAATTTAGACACTGGATACAGCTGAAAATGCATTTCTGTTTCCAAATGAATTAATGCTGCTGCTTTGAGTTCATTTTTACTCTTTTCCTTATCTGTAGATATTTCCCTTTATTTCTATTATATAATTGCTAGAATTTATTTAAAGTTGTGTGTGCTGATCTAACTCATGCATCTCAATCCAATAAAATATTATATTTTTATAGAGTGGGAGCTGCAAAGACAGATGTGTTAGGACTCTCCATTCCATCAGTTTTCTGCTTTTCAAATGTAATAAGAAATTACTTGGAGTCTTCTCTCCCAGTCCCAGGAGGGAAAAGCTCACAGCCCTGCAGTGGGATAACAGCCCAAAGGAAAGGGGGATCCAGCAATAATTAAGATTTTGCCCAGTGACAAATCCTTTGCATTCAAATTTCAGAATGGGCATCCCACCAAGGTGAACAAATCTCCAAATGTATCTTCTCCACAAGTATTTCAGGAGTAGAAATGGGTTATTTTGTGGCTAGATATCATTATTATTAGACAGTATTCCAAACACCACCCCCACGTTCACAGGGGAAGCCCTTAATCCCTAAACTGTCCTTTCTTTTCTCTTTCTCAGTGAGGATCAATGTGATTTTAAAAGCAGAAAAAAAAGCAGTACTTATGAAACATGTACTAGTTAAAGTAGTTTTACTGCAAAACTTTTCTGACTCAGAAATAGGCTGCTGTCCCTTCATCTTCTAGTTAATCAAGTACTGATTTATTATTTTTTTTAATCTGCTTAATCAGTGAGAATTCTTGCTTGACCTTGGCTTAATGTTTCACTAATTTCCTTCAAAATATTGAGTTTATCTAACATCAATTCAGACCAAAGCCCCTCAGCTCCAAGCAAGGAAGAAGCAAATTAAGGGGCGGAAATGCTCTTCCTGGGTTTTTTTTTTATACATTTTGATGCAGATTTTGGATGCAAATCTTCTAAATAAGAGGGGAAAGTTATGGAGATTCCTACTTCAATCATCCTGAAGTTTGGCCTCTTAGGATATCAGGGAAAAGCTTGTGTGCACTGATGAAATCTTCTCTTATGCCACAAAAAAAATTACCAAAAAGGATAAGAGAAAACTGCAGTTTTAGGAGAGAAGTAGAAAACTTGAGTCTGTGGAGGAAAGAAACTAGAACCCTAAAAAATTCTTGATTATGGTTTAAATAATGCCCTCTCATCAGGTCCACTTGGCTTCCACAGTCAATAATTTTAAAGGGATCAATGTGGGAATAATTTGTGGCACCAGCATGGAAATATGTTTGTGGTTCTTAAGGAAGACTTAGAACAAGTGACTCTCAAACATTCTGAGCAGGAGGCTCTGTACCCCCACAAGGTGCTTTTTGATTATTCTCTGTGGAAAATAAAAGCTGTGCTCTAATATCTGTACTTATCATCAGTTCCATTTCACCCTGCTGACTCAGGTTTGAAAATATTGATTGTAAGGGGAGGGTATCACAGAATTTCATGGGATTTAAAATGAACTTCTAGGGGATTGTGGCAAAAATGTGCAAAAACTTTAGGAAAGACTCCACAGCCCCTGCAAGAAAACCCCCCAGAAAAAGCCCCAACAAACAAAAAATCTGAATTAATTTCACAGGAGTATGGATTAAAAAAAGAGGAGGAAAAACCAAAGCACAAACCTCAAATGCCCTTTCTGAAAGAGACTCATTTTTTCTTTACCATTAGAAATTTATAATTTCAAGTGTTTCTGTTTGCAGTCACCCTAACACCTGTGCAGTGGGTAATTTTTGCTGTATTTGTGCTTATGAATTCCAGTCAGACTAAGAAAAAATATAGTCTCATCTCCTTGCAGATGGAAAAGAAGGAAATGAGCCATTTGTTTGAAAGAAAAATTGATGGTGAAGCAAGATTCTGAACCTGGGTCTGGTGCACAGCAATGCAGCATCCATAACTGGGGCCATTATTGTGCTCCATGAGAAGAAGTTTCAGCTTTAGGAATTCTCTGAGAGATGATTTTGTCTTGTAACAGCCTGTTCTATTCTGCAGCTGCTTTTTTAACTTTGCAACTTTACCAACATCCATTGACTGTCAAATAAGTACCACTGTGAACTCATGAATAAACATAGTTGTCATTTCCATATTAAGAGGGCCTTCAGCTGAAAAGAATCCATTTGTGCCACTGCAATATCTTAATTATTTACTGTGTTATATTGTAATTAATTGTGGTTTGCTCTCTCAAAACTCCATATTCTGTAGATCTCACGGGTTTTGGAAGCAATGCACTAATATTGAAGTCATAATCAACACTGCTTCTAAATATTCATGCCAAAAAATGACTCCCATGTGTTTGCTGAGTGCCAAGGATAGTCTGAAGCATTTATTTAGCATTCTAGTGGGATCTGGTTTCTGCAGAGTTCACAGAGATGCAGAATTTCAATGCTGTTGCTGAGAAAGCACGTTTGGATTCTCACGAGCAGGACACTTTGGATAGAGCAATGGTATCTCACTCCCAGCCTGGGCTCAATAAAGCCTCAGAGCACTGGGGAGTTCTCAGCTATTTCTCATTTGAACAATTTTGTTTAGTCTATGACAGCCTCCCAATAATTTTGCTTTTTAACAAACATCTCTAATTTTTCAAACAATTTGAAAATCACTGCATTCCAAGGACGGCTCTGTCTGTCACAGAGGCTCCACTGGGGCTCTGCTGCAGCAATCACAAATTCAGACACATTTCTCAATAAATCAATTAAACACTAGAATCCTAAAATGATTCTAGCTGCCATTGGCTGACACAAATCTCCAGAAAAGCATCTTGAGTGTACAGGGGAACAGCTGATTTATGGAGCTACTGCTGGAATTTCAAACAAGGAAATGCTGTCGCGCAATCCAGTGAGTTTGTTTAATGAAATGTAAGTTAAATGTAAACAGTTTTAAAAGATATTTGAGCTGAGTCTTTTGAATCAAGAGTAGCCAGCATATTGCAAACTGTGCTTTCTCCTTGGGAGTGCAGTTTCCAGAGCCTGTGTAGGTGCATTACCCCTTCCTGCAAGTCTTTAGGCCTCCATTGCTCCAGATCCCCTCTCACAGCTCACCCCAAAATTATTGGGTTTACCTTTGGATGCTTGAGATGAAAAAGAACTGGGGTTTTATAACCAGGGGAAAGGCAGTATGAAGATTGCACACAGCCATGATGGTGCTTGAAAATGCAATCCAGATGTCCTGATCCATGCTGGAGTGCAACTGGGATTTCTGTGGGCTCTGGTGCTGGTGTTCTGTTTAGAAAGTTCTCTTAAATACTTGGATATGCATAAATAACTTGTCTGTTGTTGTCACAGAAATACTTGATAATACTGTTGACCATATTTTTATTGATATTTCACATTTTTTGCGCTTGACAATCCTTATGTGTCCCTTTCAACTCAGGATGTTTTATGCCCTTAATTCTGCAGCACCACTTCTTCTTTCTTTTAAGATAAAACTTAATTACGCCTTATGAAAAGCTTGAAATACATCTTAAAAATTTGAAATACATCTTGGATATTAGGAAGGAATTGTTCTCTCTGAGGATGCTGAGGGACAGTGGAAGGTGTCCCTGCCCATGAGAACTAAATGGTTCTCAAAACCCCTTCCAAGCCAAACCTTCCTTTGATTCCATGATGTGTCCATTTCCCTGGCAGAGCTGGGTGCAGGATGATGGGCTCTGGGTTTGGACTCAGCCAACTCTGTTTTCCTTTTTCAGAACCACCCAGCAGTGCTGCAGTTTGTAATTCAAGCTGAAAATAAACATCTGGTCATCGATCTGGAGAGGAATGAGTAAGTACCCTGCTGCATGGTCACTTTGTACTCTTGGAGGAGGGTAATAATTTTAAAATTGATGGTTTAAAATTAACCTGGGGCCAGTTTTGCTACTGGTCCCCTATACAGAGTCCCCTAACAAGAGAGTTTTGTTTCAGTTTGGGTTATGGGTATTTGTACATTGCTGATAGAGCAAGAATCTCTATGGTTGTGTGCATTTATGTGGGGATGAAAATGGACATGTTGCCTCTCAGGGTTTTCCTGTGTATTTCTTTTGGATATTTCCTCCTTTCCTGTGGTAAGGCCTTTTATTTATAGTAATCTGGAATATCCTACAGACTCTCGAATTTTTTGGGGAGGACTCATCCCTCCTAATGCTGTCTGCACCCATGATCTGCTCCATGCAGTGTCCATCAGGGGTGAAGAGTCAAGGCTTGGGGATTATCCCCTGCTGGAATGTTAAATGGAGCCCTCTGGGTCTGCTGGCAAGGGGCTGATGATAGGATGGTTGTGCTGTTCCTGCAGCCCAGGACCAACACTGGGCTTGAGCATCTTGAGCACAGTTTCTGTGCATCTTTTTCCATGTGCTCTTGGCAAATCCTGCTCATGTCCATGAGATTTCAGAGAGGGATCAGGGACTGCTGTAGATGTGATCCTATGGGCAGAGCTGTTAAAAACCAAAACAAGAATGAAATCACTACTCTGGAAGTCCATGACAAATGGAAAAAGTCATCAAAGTCTTTGTCTACTATGCAAGTGTTCTGTTTTCCTCTAAGAGAATCTCAAGGATATATGGTGGGAATCCAGATGAGGACAACTGCATGCTGTTTGTCAAAGGCAAACCAAAGATCACTCTCAACCCAGGGAAAAGCTTTTATAACAGTTCCCAAGGATCTGTGAGTTCTGCAGGTTCCCCTGCTGCGGAATCAAAGCCACAAAGGTATTTTTTTCAGTTTAATAGAGAGAGCGTGGACGTGAGTGATGCAGTTGGATGTGTTAGGAGGAAGGAATGTGCTTGTGAAAGCAAATGTCCAGGGGAGGCTGGGGATGGACAACATCAATGGAAAACCATGGGGCACCTCTTTAGTCCTCTGGAGTAAAACAGTGCAAGATGCTTTTTATTCCCACTCATTTGGATGAACCCCAACATTACCCAGCTGTGATGAATTCCAGTTCACTTTATTATTCAACATCAAGCCCAGATCTTAAGCTTCCTTTCTGTTATTTTTAATGCCCTTTAGCTGTTGGAAACCTGTCCTTGAAGGGTGTGTAGATCCCCCATGCACAGGTTGCTGTGTTCCAGTAACTAGAGGAGAATTTAATTCCTTTAGTAAACAGGGATTTCACTTTATATTCTCTTAATCTTTGTCGAAGGGTGTGCCTTCCTGCAGGAATGGGAAGTATGCAGCAATTGAGGAAACTATTTACATTCCATGTCAGTGATTAAAAGAACATAAAAACATAAAAAAACCATAAAACTGCTAATACAGGCTTTGCTGAACATACCAAACTCTCTTGTACCTGTAATAAAGTCAGATTTAGGAGATTGTAAGATGCAATCTCCACCTCTTTTAGGAGCAGGACAGGAAAATGCAATAAATTACCTTCACAGGCGTCTGTGTGACTGTGTGGATTTGGAGATGTTGAGATCTGCTCCTGAAAAAATACATTTATCAGTGATTATTTTTCAGCTGGGGTAAACTGGGATTATTTTTTTAGTGTGGTGGGGTGTCCAGCTGAAGGTTTGCGTTCTGGAAGAGCTGTGTGTGGTGTTGACAACATGAGGTTCCTCATCCCAGCAGGAGCTTTGAGGCAGTGTTAGGGAATGGAACAATCAGCCTTGCCTGGGTTTGGCATTTGTCACACAAGAGGCAGTTCACAGATCCCAAACCACCAGAAAAAATTGGTCAGGGTCTTGCAAAATCATTTAGCTCTTTTCTTCACAATTTCTGACTTTGATTTTCCTAAGAGATTATGGTCTGGGTGTTGCAAGTCCATGCAGAAGTTTTCTCAGTGTGTGCTTGTGTAGGTCAATTTTTGTTTCTGTAAATCACACCAGGCACTGGTCTGCAGGACTGGGCTGTGCTTCCCAGGGAAAACAGTGCCAAGCTCTTTGTGCTTGTCTGTGGAAGTTGTGGTTGTGTTTCTTCTGCCTGTAATGCTGGTGTTGTCTCTGGCACAAGAGGTGAAAGGAGCATCCTGCTCCTTCCAGGGACTCTGCAGGGGCATGGAGTGGGAAATAATGACCAGGAGAGAAATGAGAGCGTGCATTTCTGCAGAGCAAACATCTGACGGCAGCAGGCCAGGCTGCACCTGTGGGTTCTGGACTCCAGAGGTGGGAAAAGCTCATCAAAAACCTGGGGAAGGGAGCAGCATTCCCATCCCTGTGTCCTGGGAATCTCCAAGGATGCAGATGAGCCCCTGCTCCCTCTTTCTGATATTCATGTGGAACATGGAGCTCAAATGCAAGCATTGAGACATTACTCACCTGCTGCAGGTAGGAGTGGAGAGAGAAACACAAACACCTTGTCTGGAGTAGAAAGGGGCAGCACAGGAAGCTCTGAGACGTGTGCTGTTATCTTTCTGTGGTTTCATGTAAGCATTGGAGAATGGTGGGGGTGGAGGTGCATGGGACCCCTAAATTACATAATTTCTGCATTGGGTCATGCAAAAAAAACCTGGATGTGATTTTCCTTGATTAGGAGGAACAGCTGCTTTGAGTAGTCTTTACATTAAACTCCATTTATTGAAAACCTTAGAGATTTTCCAAACCTTGAGTTAACTTTCAAAACACGATTCAGATACATTAGACAACCCCAAGTGGGGAGCAACGTGTGAAACCATCTGTTATCTGTGGAAATACTGAATGTCAGTTTGGTGTTTTCTGATATTTAGACCCATCAAAATGTGTTCATATGTACTGGGCAAGATGTTCTGAGTGACTTCTGGAAGAGTTACTGGTACCTGACTTGGCAGCCTAGGGTTTGAAATCTCGATGGCTTGCAGCTGTTGAGATTCCTTCTGTGGATATTCATTAAATACTTTGGTGATTAATTTCAAGGCACTGCCCATTTGTAATTGCAACCCCAAAATTATTTTGTGCTGGATTCAATTTGTCACAGGCAGAAAACCTGCGAGCGAGCTCACATTGCAAGTACATTCCTTACCATGATTTAGCTGCAAAAGATGATTGCACTCTTGAGAACCTTCAGCTCTGTAGTACCTTAAATGTTTTAGAAACACTTGTCATATGGAGAGATTTCCAGAATCAGCAAAGCATCCATCAGCTGCAAAATAAACCACTTTTTGGAGCAGCTGGCCAGGCTGGGGTGCATTACATGTGTAATACTGATGCTCTGCTGGTCTGCAAGGGACAGTAATGTATGCACTCAGAAATCCCTTGGAAGTTGATTGCAGCATGTGGGTCTTAGAGGGAAGCACTTAACGGCTGTGTCAGTGAAACAGAGCCCCTGTAAGATTAAATCTGAGCTGGAGAGTGGAACAGTCTGTGGCTACTGGCTGTTTGTCTGTGACTGGAAACGTTTTGCACTCTGTCAGGGCTAGGTCTGTACACAGCAAAGCTCCTCAGTGTTCTTTTAACTTCAAACATGTGAGTGACCCAGGTGAAGTCAGAGGAATTACTGATTTTCAAAGCTAATTTCATGCTTACATGATCTGCTGACAAAGGTCATAATTATGAATGTCAGAGCAATGTAACTGTGAACAGATGCTGGGGAACTTTCCCGGTGCTGACTCCTGTGGGTACCTGAGGCTGGGCATGTCACAGAAGGATAAAAAGCTGAGATAAGTTGAGGGCATATGAGGGTGAGGATGGAGGGAGGACATCAAGAACACCCCAGGTGTGTCCTGGACAGTTTCCTTCTGCCAGGATTTCATTGTCTAGCTTTGCAGAGGTAGCAGTGAGGGTGACATCAGTGTGCTTGTGGCTGGTGGGCCACTGGCAGTGTCCATTGGAACGTGGAAATGGAAAGAAAAAGCTGGAATATTTTAGAGGAGCTGGGTTCACTCTTCATTTTCCCATCATTTTATGCTCCTTTTTGTCAGGTTTATAGCCCAGCCTTAACAAAGCAATATAAAAAAGGCAATATATGAGGTTACATTGCTGCCTTTTATTCCCTCTGTAAAAATTTTTCCATTTTATCAGGAGACAAAATCCAACTCAGGCCACGGTATAAGCCTCCATCTTATCTATAAATCCCTTAAGGTCCCAGAGGTCTCCAGAGGTTTAGGTCATCTCTGATTGTCCCCCCTGCACATTTTCCACATCTTCATAGAGACCCAGTACCCAGGGTGGGTTGGGATGTGTTGGAGGTCACTCTGAAAACTTTTCCCCAGCATTGAGGAGGCTCCAGCAGAATTCCCTGGGCTGGAAATCAGGCAATAGCCATCTTCATGCACAGTGCTGCCATGACCAGCTCCAGTGAGGCTTCAGAGTTCAGCAATGTTTTGTTTCCTCTTTTTGGTTAAAAGAAAAGAAGTCGTTCTCTCCACTTTTGTGCCCGACCTCCCTGAATGGAAGCACTGATTGGTGTGCAAGTGACATTGGAGCTGGATTAATTTAGCAGGGAAACAACCCATTCCCAGTGCCAAAGGAAATAGCTGACAGGATTTGATAATGAACTGACATGCTTCTATAGAATCAATGGCTTGAAATACAGAGAGAGAAACACATCTAAACAAACAAACCTCAAACAGAGAGCTGGGACCTGTCAGAATATACTTGCTATTGTAATTCTGTGCTGTGTCTTAGCCAAAAAACTGTGACCTCAGCCTGGTTTATCTGCAAGTGCTGGAGCTGGCAGCTGTACTGCAGCATTTCAGCCTCAGCTGACAGTTGGGATTCCACCAGAACTGAAGTAAAAAGTTTCACTTTCCTGGAAGGAGCAGATTTTCCCCTTCTGCAGTGGCACCATGGCAGTCAGGTGGTCTAACCCATACCAAAATATGGCAATTCAGCTACCAGAGCTACAGTAAATTGGGATCAGTCTGTGGCTCAAAGCTACAGGTATTTCCCACAGGTTTGTGGTTTAAAAATGCAATATTAGCATGGGGATTGAGAAACAAAGGTTTGTTCTATGTTTTTTAGCAATGGTAGTTGAAGTTGTGTGGTCAGTGCTACCTCTGGCTTTGTCATTTTGGAGTGAAAGGGTTCAGCCCCATCAGGAGAGAAACTGCTGCTTTCTTGGTCCATTTTTTTATCTTATAATCATGGAAAGTCTTGGGTTGAAAGGGACCTTAGAGATCACCTAGTTCCAACCCCCACAGACACGAGGAGTTCCCCATAAGGAGTTCCACTCCTCGCATGAATACTCCAAAAAAAAAGGAAGAGTGAAAGAAGATATTTATATGCTGATATAACATGAGGATAAAAATACTCAGAAATACAAATTCTGAGACATTTTTCTGGCTGTCATAAAGTCTATCAAGGTCAATCTTCTCTTCCAGTGCCTACAAATCAGCAGGATAATGGGGCTATGCCAAATCCCTGTAGAGAAGAGAGGGCTGTGTCCTACTCATATCCCAAACCCTGGTTTTGGGGGCACACTTGGGGTCAGGGGAGTCAGTGCTGCCCTGTCCCCACCCTGCAGCCTGGGCACAAGGGAAGGACTGAGGGATCAAACCCTTTTCTCTGGGAAAAATGAGATGTGGGAAGCTTCACACACAGTTGTGCGTGTTCTGCAGAACTACAGACCTCATTCACACAGCAAACAGGATCAGTCTGGTGGGTGGGACAGGTGCAGGTTTCTCTGCACAAGTGTTTTCCTGAGCTCCCAGAGTGTCATCAACTGGCAGCTTTGAGCCAAGGGAACTCAAAGGTTCTACTTTTTCAGTCTGTCAGAGCAATCCTGAGCTGTCCCTTTCAATTAAAGATATAACAGTAATAGGCAATTGTTAATAAATTGAATATAGAATCAGCCTGCTTTACTCTCTCAGAATACATTGCAGCAGTAGACTGCAATATTTTCTGAGCTGTGTTTTAACCTCCCTTTGGTGTGCAGAATGTGAGGTTTTCAGCACGTCCCTTTGCTGTGGCTCAGCAGAGAGGTGGGGAGGAGAGCTGGCTGTGGGGAAGGAGCAGGAACGCTGTTCCCTCCCTCAGCCCCAGCGCCGTGACTGCGAGCACGGGCAACGTGCAATCCTCCAGGAGAGAAAATTCATAACAGGGGGGGAGACAGGAGATAAAAACCTTCTGGAAAGCTGGTGATCTGCTGCTGATAGTGCAGCCCACGTGGCGAGGAGCGCTGGTGTCCCAGCTCCCTGTGCAGGCTGGCAGGGAGGGGATGGGAGCGTCCCGCTGGAGCCAGCCTTGCCTCACAAACCTCCCAAGGCCTCCTCTCCTCACGTGGCTTTTCTATCTGCTCCTTGGGCAGGTTTCAGAATCCTTCTGCTTGTTGGGTTGTTTTTTATGCAATTTTTTTTTTAAATTTGTTCCTGACAAGAGTGAGCAGTGAGGGATAAATGCTGAGCTCTGCTCTGCAGCCTCAGTGCCCCGGCAGGCCCGGGCTGTTTGAGCTCCTCCTCACAACACCTGCACAGAGACCAGGTCAGATCCAGCAGGGTTCTCTTGACTTTCAGAAGCACTTGTGGATATTGTTTTCTGGCTTCTGAACCACAGGGAGGGCTTAAATAAGTTTTAAAAGCACAGTTGAGGGTGGGCAGACCCTGGGTCCCTGGCAGTGCCCAAGGCCAGGTTGGACACTGGGGCTTGGAGCACCTGGGATGGTGGAAGGTGTCCCTGCCATGGCTGGGTTGGAATGAGGTGATCTTTAAGATTTCTTCCAACCCAAACCGTTCCATGTTTTTATGATTCATGGAATTTTCCCTTCCCTGAGTTTGCCCCCTGGGATTTTAGCTGGAGGTTGGATGTAGCAGAAGGGAGATAATAAGAGCAGGAGGAGGAAGACCTGGCAATGTGTGTCCATGTCAGAACAAACTGGGAAGAGATATCACAAGAGAAAAAAAATTCAAAAAGCAAGATGCAAGATTTAAGATTCTTTTTATGATGTCTTTCATTCTAATATTTAAGATTCATGTCCTCAAGTTTTTTCTGCTTTGCCACAAGTTTTTTAAAAAAACCAACAAACCAACCAAAAGCAAATCCCTGATAGTATTGTCACAGTCATGCTTAAATCCTAAGGTTTGGCAGCTTTGCTATGCTGTGGTCGTGGAGTTTAGATAAAAGCCTTCCCCTCACATCTGCCCCACATGATTTGTGTTTTGAGGTCCTGGGATATGGTTCTTCTAAGGCTGCATCCCTGCAGGGTTAGAAGAAGTAATTTGTATCACAAACTGAGTGTAGGGATTTTTTTAAGGGGCTAAGGAGACACTGGTCATGCTGTTCTCATAGGATTTCATACCTCACTTTCCTTTAAAGATCTCAGTCAGGAACTGAGTGCAGGAGCTCCCATCTGAATGTTCATCTAGCCTGCCTCTCTTTTATATTTTTTCTTTCTTCCGTCTTTCATTTCTTCTTCTTTATTTTCTCTTTTTTCCCCCCATTTCCAAGCTCCCTTACGAGGGATTTCCAGGTGTGTATGAATTTCCATAGGCACAGTAGGGCAGCCTTCAGCATTTCAAGCATTTCTTCCCTGCCAGGGCTGCAGGGAAGGTGGCCAAAGTGCACAGACCCCTCTCTAAAAACCTCAGGGTCCTCCTCTGCCACAAAATCCATGGAAAGAGGAGGGAAAGCAGGGGAAGGGAATTGAATGTGTGTCCACAGCAGAGTGTGATTCCTGGATGTTTCTCTGGGCAGGATCCGATTCAACATCCCTGATGTAAGAGCTCCTTTTCCATTTCTCGTGTGTGACTCAGGCTGCAGGCATGTCTGCAGAGCTGCTGCTGCTACAGCTGCCTCTCTGCACCTACCTCTGCCTCTTCAAAAATGAAAAAGGGCAAGGAAAAGATAGAATTAAAAAAAAAAATTAGGGAAGAAAGAGAGAAAAAGGCAGGTGAAAGGGATTTGAGGACAAGATTTTTCTGAGTATGGGGCCGAATTCAGAGGGGAAGCAGACGCTTTGCTGGATGCTGAATTTGAGACTCTTTCCAGAAAATGTCAGTTCCTTTCCAAGTGACAGAGCAGTTTCTCAGGGCTCCAAGGATGGCAGGAGGTGCTGCTGGAAGAATCCAAACCCATCCCTGCCTGCAGAGCGTGTGGGTCCAGGAGGTGCTCGTGCCCTGTCCCAGCCAACCCACCGCCCAGAGCCCCGCAGGGAAGGAGGGATCCCCACATTTATTTGTCTCATTTCCTCCCAGCAGAGCCTCAGGGAGGAATTTGTTCACATTTTGAGAGCCTCGAGGATGAGTCTGTTCACATTTTGAAGATGAAAAGCAGCGAAGTGTTGCGATATCAGCCAAGAGGGCTGATGCAAAAAGCAGAGTCTATATGAACAGTGGGGAGGAAATACATATATGGAAACATAAGCTTGGCAAGAAGGTGCTTTTTTCCCCCCTTCTTTGATGTCTGGCCTCAGTAATCCAGACAGATTCCTTCAAGAAATGGGTCCAATTTATTCCTCTGCTTTTATCTTTCTACCTGCTCCTCATTCATTTGAAGTAGCTGTGAAAAGTGCCTGGCTGTGTGTGGAAGGGTGCCTTTTGTAGGAATGAGGGAATTTGAGAACACTGGAATGATCCCACAGAATGGGACTATTTTTGGCAATTTGTGCTTCCCAGTCCTCCCAGAGCTTGCCTGTTCATCTGCCCCACATATTTGCAGCCTCTTGGTGTTGCTCAGTCCAGCAAAAGCTCTGTGTCCCCTTCCTATCTGATGCTTTTCCTTTCCCTAAGGGAAACAAGAGTTATGTTCAGTTTCAGCCCCAGTCAGGGTTTAGTTTCAATGCAGTCTTTCTCATGTTACATATTTTATCTGCCCAGCATACTCTGTTACAGATTATGTATTAAAAGGTCATGTTTTATTACAGTTTTTTCCCTGTGAAAGGAAAGAATAAGATGTATCTCCTGTGCTCTGATAATAAAACACGTAAACTTTTGGCTTCAGAAAAGCTGCATGTGACATTTAGGAATAAAAAAGCAAGCTCCATCACCAAATTAATCAGGAATACTTACATACAGCCCACTCTGACTTCAGGGGAATGGCTTCCCATTCACATCAGAAATGAGTTTGATACATTTGAATGTTAGTTTTACTCTGGATGGTAGATAAAGAAAAAAAAATACACAACTGGATGGGAACTAGGAAATGGAAGTAGAAATATTTTTTCAACCTGGCCTGAAAACCATGGAAATGACAGTTTTCTTTACATTGCACACAGCCCTTCAGATGCAGCTTAGAACCTGTCAGCTGTGCCTCATACTGACGTGGTTTGCAGACAGCTTCTGCCTTTTCTCCTCAGCACTGGGCCTTGCTTGCACTTTTTGACCTCCATCCCTCTCCCCCTCCCAAGCCACTGGTGAAGCAAACTCCACATCCCACCCCCAACCCAAACCCATTTATTCCTGCTCTAATTGAACACCAAGGCAGTAAATGCCTTATCAGTTTTGAAAAAAGCGGGCTGGATAATTCCAAGCAGATGTCTCCTTCTCCTCAATCACAACATCAGCTCTGTCTTGGTCACTCTTGATTAGCTGATTCTTACATAATGAGGAGCTGCAGTTAATGGCCACTTCTCTGTGGGCTGAACTTGCTGAAAAGAGCAGCTTTGGCCCTGGAGAACAAGAGGCTGATGAGGCAGTGAAATCAAGCTCAATGGAATGAGGCTGCATTATGAGTCATTAGGAGGGATGACGCTCTGGGAACAGATGAAATATCCCTGATGGAGACCAGTTGTAAAAGCACAACTCAGTGCTCAATAAATGTGTTGGGGTGACTCAGAAATCCAGGGGCCACATTTGTCTCTGGGCAGTGTTTCCTGTGCTGGATGTGTCTGGCCTTTGGAAGGGACACCCTTACACTCACTGCATGAAAGATGACTCTACCATTAATATGAAAAGAAGAGTGATCAGACCCCTTGAATTTGCTGAAAAATGGGCAGATCTCCCATAAAGTGCCTGTTAGGTGTAGGATAATTTGACTAAATTGAAAACTCATCTAGTTGAAGACCGGATTGTTGGAAGCTACAGTTCCACAAGTTGCACAGACCAGTTAACAAGTTCCACAAGACCCCTTTAATAGCTTTTCATTGGACAAATAAAAATCTAACCTAGGAAAAAGGAGGGATTCTTGCTACACAAGGAATGAAAAATTGAATTTTTCATCCCTTACCCCTACGTAAGCAGAAAAAACCCCAAATACAAATAAATAATATCACATTATTAGCTGGGTGATAGTGTTGAGGTAGAAGTGATTGCAACAGAAACGCTTCAGAACCAAAAATATTTGGGGAGGAGAGGAGGGCATGTGCTAGAAAGATTTAATTGTATTATTAGAGAACTGGGTAGTTATTAGTGTCTTCTGAAAACAAAGCAGTCAGGAGCAAATAGCTGCTGTTTTCACTTGCTTTTGGGTTGGATTAATACAGTTTTTGTTCATAGAGGAGCTGATGATTTTAATCATCATTAAAATCCTCCTCACTTTGTTTTGTGGATGCAAATTGTGGCAAATTAATGTCTTTCCAAAGGATTCTGTGTATATTGTGGATAATGGATAAATGCAGGGCATGCATTTGACTTCCTTTGAGCTCAGAGGCCTGGTGATTTGATATAGAGACCTTTTTGAAAGGAAAACAAAGCCAGTTCTTGTTAAGATATTTTTACTTGGTAGCACCTGTTTGATCTTGTTAAATAGTAAGTGCTGTTATTTTCCAAAGAAGAGTATGGATTTTTATACTAATTTAGAGGAGTATCCATCAAAATTGTAGTAGGTCCTTGGGAAGAGTTGTGGGTGCCTCAGCGTAAAGATTGCTTTATGTTGATGAATTTGCCCAACTTGTCCCGCAAGAATCCAGCATTTTCCCTGAGCTTACCAATTCCTGGAAGAAAAATACTCAGCATTGTCTGGGCAGCATCAGAGGAACTGCTTTGTTTTGGATTTTCCTTGATGTGAATTCATCTGTTTCATTCCCACACCCCCTAACAATTTAATTCAGATCAATGGTGCAGTCCTTCTTGCTGCAGCACAGCTGGCATTGTTATGCACCAAAACCTCTGAGTAACAAGGAGAGACAACACTTGCACCTTCTTTTTCTTCAGAGCTGGTGCCACCAGCCCAGTGCCCCAGGGGCAGCATCAGGGTCTCCCCAGAGAGCCCCAAGGTGTTGGGGGCCAGCCCTGAGTCACCAGCAGCAAAAAAGAGTCAGCAGCAAACATATATATATATTTTTTTATAAGTAATGAACTCACTTAGTAGGAAAAGGCAGGGTAGAGAATGAATTGTTTAACAGATTAATGTGAATGTCTTTTATATTTTATAAACCTCTTAATTCCCTGGTGTGCTGAGCCAGGTTTTGTTTATGTACATGGAAACACGAAATCTTTTCCAGTCCCTGTGCAAATAACACAGAATTGGACTTCATTACGTTGGCTAATTTAACAAGTCCTGGGAGGCTTTTTGTTACTGGGGAATCGAGGCGGAGCCACGAGCCCAGAAGTGCTGCAGCAGCACAATCTCTTGGAATGAAATAATCTGCCTTTCCTTTCGGAGATCTCCAGGAAGCCTTTGCCTGGGAGGCCTGAGCTCAAAGATTTGGGGCAAAACCCAACTTTTACTCTGGGCTACCTGGGCAGGCAGGAGCCTTTCAACCCAGCTCCTGCTGCAGCACACTCCTAATGAATAAGTAATTTATTACTTATAAAAAACTAGATATTTGCTGCTGGTGACTCAGTGCTGGCCCCCAACACCTTGGGGCTCTCTGATGTGCTGCTCCTGAGGCACTGGGCTGGTGGCACCAGCACTGGAAGAAAAAGAAGGTGCAATTATTAACTCTCCCTATTATTCAGTGGTTTAGGTGCATAACTCATATTGGTTCCTCAACAGAGAGTTGGAAGCATCTAGTTTTAGTGGGGCTCTGAGCTTTAATGAAGGATTTGGAGATCTTTTCTTTATAATGAAAAGCATAAAAATTCTAAGATTGGGAATTTATTTCTCTCTCATAACTAGTGGATAATCGTGGTGCTGAGAAGCAGGGCATTTAAAACTGCTGATATGATTGCTGCTGTGCCAGTTAAATAGAACTAATGCAAGCATTGCATAAATATTTTAATAGCTTTTTACTGTATTTCTTTAGAAAATGTTTAAAGAGCCACCTAATGTCAGGCAGAGATACTTCCTGAGTAAACACTTGTTAATTCTCTTTTAATGGCTTTATTAACATTGTGTAATTGAATATTGATACATTTAGCAGCCCTTTAAGCATCCTGTTTTATTGAGGTGTTGCACTCACATATTGATAAGTAGCACGACGTTAGAGCACTGATTAATGGCATCTTTGCTTAGTTCTCTTTGAACTGGTTCAACATGAAAGATGAAGCATAGGTACAGGAGAGCTGTCATTTTTATCATCTTGATGTATTTTATATGCATAGTTTGTACCACTTAATTGAGCTTCATTTTGATTCCCAGTCTGCCCAGTTAGTACAAGTATGATCACACTGCCAGAGATAGGAGAGTCTAAATTTTTTACTCTGTGAAATGTTGTCTTTTATCTCTTCCCTTATGAATAATTTACTTGTTGGTACAGCTTCAGAAGTGAATCCTGTTCTGCAAAAACATATATATTTTACTGGGAAAAGCAAGGATTACAGTGATATTAGCTTTCTCCTTGGAAACTCTCATCACAATATAAGAAATCTGCAGAGGAGGATGCCTTGTCTTGTGTTCCTGGTCTTAGTTGCAGTGGTTTTTCTTCTTTCCTTCCATCAAAGCTCTGGCATTACCATTCATATTTAATCATAGCATGGCTGCTTTTCTCATCTCCAGTGTTCCCCTTTGCTTCTCTATGCATATTTTTCACACAGTTCAAGCAGGGTGAAAATTTATCCAAGAGCAGAGGGAGCATGGAAGATCATGTAGTGTCTGCAAACCACATCTCCAGGGCTTTTTCCAGTGCTGGAATTTGCATACGAGCTGAGGTGAATTTTCTGGGTCTTCCTATGTTTATTCTGAACCATTGTTGAGACAATTAGAAAGGAAAAAAAAAAACCCTCTTTTGTTGGCTTCCACAGAATCCTCTAATTAGGGGTTGTGGTGTGGTGTGGTTGGGCTCTGCTCCCAGGGAACAGGGACAGGATGAGAGGAAATGGCCTCAGGCTGGGCCAGAGCAGGTTCAGGTTGGACATCAGGAGCAATTTCTGCCTGGAAAGGGTGGTTTGACATTGGAAAGGGCTGCCCAGAGAGGTGTCCCATGGACACCTGGATGTGATGGCAGAGAAAAGAAGCTGAGATAAGACACACACGCATTGGAATCATCTATGGAAAATCTTCCTGGGCCAGCAAGGTTGTACAGGAGCTGCTGCAAATGAGAGCAGAGTGATTGTGGTGAGCCCTGGAAGTCAGGAGATCACTTATGCACCCAGCTGGATGCTGAAACCTGCTCTGGTTTTCACTCCTGGAGGGATTCTGAGATCAGAATTTATCAGGGAGGGATTATTGGAATGCAGAGATAAGGAAAAATAAAGATAACATCTCAGTCTGAGCAAAAGATGAACGTCAGGGATGTGACTGACAGTATTGATAGGGCTAAAGCAGCATTCCTTTCACCCTGGCAGTTGCACACCTGGTATGAGGTTGAGAGCCCAGCTGGGATTGGAAGAAAAGGTTGGGAAGCTGTCTTTCCCTTCAGGAAATGAAGTCAGGAAAGAAGCATAAGGAAACTGATATGATATGATCATTCCTGACTAAAAATGGTACAGGAAGCATGGGTTGGATCATGGGGATACATTGCTCATTTAAGGTCATCTTAATTTGCAAAGCTGTGTTAATGTCAGTGATGAGCAATTCCTGTGGCTTCTCCATGACAAGATTTTTCTGTTCTTTAAATGAAAAGGTGATTTGGAAGAACAGTAAGCTGGGAGGAAAACAACTGGTGGAAATGGGAGAGACCACACTGATCACAGGAGAGATCCTTTGCTTACAAAACTTATGGTAAAGGGAAAACCACTGGAAAATGCATCATAAAAGAGAATTAAACAAAGCCACTGGAGTGCTTCATTCCTGACAGAATTCCCTAAACGGAGAGACACTTCCAGGGATGGGGCAGCCACAGCTGCTTTGGGCAACCTGTGCCAGGGCCTCCCCACCCTCTTTGGGAGGAATTTATTTCTCATCTCTAGTTTAAATCTACCCTCTTTCAGTGGCAAATGGACAAAGACTGGGCAATGGTGTTGGGTTGAAATTTGGTCAGGGAAAAAGTAGGAAATGTGAGTCTTAGAAAGAGGTTTAGGATGTAAGTTTAAAATTAGCCCACTTTGGAGCTTGGATGTCTTTGTGCTTTTTATCAGCTGTGTGTGTTTGGTTCAGAGGGGAATGGGAACTGCACCCAGACATGCTTAGAGAAGAACAAATGTTCTATATTCAGATATTTTAGTGAAAGTCAATTCTCATATATTTCCATGTATTACTCATGTCATTGCATGAATCATTGCGAAAGATATGGAGAGGAGAATAAAAAAAAAGTTCAATTGGGAAGGCCTGGTATTTTTCATACATTGCCAGTTATGACATTTAATCTTAATTGTGTCTGAATTTGACTGATTTTCCAATTGCCTGAGTTTAGCAAGAGTTATGTTGTTGCTAGGACACAGAGACTTCATGTGATACAACTGTCATCAACCTAAAAGAATGACTTTAAAGACTGAATCTTAGATTTGCACTCACAAGTACATTTTGAGCAGTGCAATCCTAATGCAGAAGGACCACAACATCCTTACTCTGAGATAAAATCATCTGAGATAAAATCATTGAGCCGTGGTTAAGAAATGTCTCATTTTTAAATCTTTCTGTGGATAACTGGGAAAGAGGAGCGTGTCCACCCTTGTGGTCATTTCCTGTGGTTCCTTAGTCATGGTTTGCTTGGCCTTTTCATGGTCTCAGTGGTGAAGTTTGGTCTGTTTTGGTTTTGTTCTGTCCCATGAGATGTCCCTGCCCTGTCCATTTCTGCCACTGGTGTGCTGCCTCCTTTTGAAAATGAATAATTTTTTTTTGGGCACAGTCAGAACTCCTAGCCTGTATTTTACACAGGATTTTATTGTGCATTCCCTCCAAGGGCACCTCTGACTATCATGGCCTTGGGGAATTCAGTCCTTGTGTTCATGTGGGCCTTGAACCATCCATGCAGTAATTCCAACTCCCAATTCCATAGTGGTGACTTCCCAGGCCACCTCTGGGATGTTTTTATGGAAAGGTTTGAGGCTGTGGGTTTTGTGAATCAGCTGAGTGCCTTGAGCAGCAGCAGCACTTCCATGTCTGACCCTCCCAGCCCTAAAAGTCCTCAGCAGGATTTCTGTAATGATGTAGAGTAAGAGCTGTGGGGTCCTTGGCAGGTGTGATTCATGTCCCTAAAGCCACCAAAGCTCTGCAGGTGGCTGAGATGGAGAATTGCTTCCCCTAGATGTAGTAAATGAACCAAGTGCTAATTGGGTTGAGCTATTTATAACTGTGAGCCAGTTCTTACTGCAGGTCACAGCCCTGGCTGCATTGCCAGACCCAAATGTTGTCCTGGGTGACCTGAAAGGTCCTTTGTTAATCCTCAGAGATAACTGGCATGGAAATGGACTCAGTAAGGCTCAGCTGTTAGTTAGGAATCTTCCATGGCCAAATTATGGCCATGTTTGGGTTCCAGTGAGTTCACACCACAGGATCCACTCAGCCACATTTATTATCTCTACATGGTCAGAGAATCTGTAGGATGGTAGGAGTGGAGCTGGGGAATCCTTTGGTTTCTTGCTCTTCTGTTCTGTAGACAGAGATATTTCTGGATAAAGGCACTAGAATATTGTTTTTGTTTGTTTGGGAAAAATACTTTGCAGGAAAACATTGTAATTTTTTTTTTGGTGAAGGATTTTAGAGACTGGCATAACAAAAATGGGATTTCTGGACAAAACCCTCAAGCTAACAATTATTCAAAGTGCAGGGTATGGTTCTCCAAAATAATCATTGATTTGAACTGAGTATGGAATTATTAAGGTTGGAAAGTCCTCCAAGATCATCAAGTCCAACCATTAAGGCCACCACTAACCCATGTCCCCAGGCACACAAATAAGAGATCCATTTAGACCATGCTAAAACATTTAATTTCCCAACTCTATAGAGAATTTTATTTTCATAACTAAAACTTTTGCTGAATATCAACTTTTTTTTTGGTTGGAACTTCATATTTCAGCACAGGAACGTGGTGCAAGGCCAAGGCCACTGCAGGGTGTGATGAGCACAGTTGGAATGTGATTCATCTCCTGAGTTCATGATAAACTGAAAGAAGTTTGAAATTCATGAGAGCAGAAGACAATGAGTATTTTACTAGGGCCATTTAGGACTGTCATTTGCATGAAATTAAAGATGGTCCCTTATAAATTTATGTATGAAGTTCTGACAATCCACATCATTTTGGAGACAGAGATTTAGAGGGTGATACTGGAATAACATTTGGTAGATATATTGCTAGATCAAAGTCTGTTGATATTAATATGAAATTTCAGTTTTCTTTATCTTTTACAAGGAACTTTTTTTTTGCCCTGAGGAGTCTCCAGTAATCAGTGGTTCAGCAGGATTTTAGCAGGCCCAGGGAAGGGTAGAACCCTCTTTTCGCACACTTTGCTGCTGGATGTCTTTAAATATTTTCTCCAAAAGGGCACTTTGGAGGTGAGAATTCAGTAAAAAACTCCTTTATCCAATGTGAAAGCTCAGCGTGGCCAAACCCTGATGTTTCATGGTGTCCAGAAAAGCTCTTGTGCTCTGAGGGTGGAGTGGGATGTAGGACAGATACAAATTCAGATGCCAGGGAAGAATGTGAGCAGGGATGTTGTAGGCCAGAAAAACAGGAATGGATGATGTTCTGCTGGAGAAATATGCTCATGTTATCACCCTTGGCTACCAATACTGACTTAGCTTGGGGTTTGGATTAATTGCTACAAATTGGGGGGGTTTGTGCTCACCAGAAAGTGCTTTATTATCACAAATACAGCTGACATCATGCAGCTGCCAGCATCACTTAAAATAAAAAATTCCATCCTCTTACCTCTTCTGTGTTTTAATGTTTGCATCAGCTTGCCAGGATATCAGATTATCTTCCCCAAGTGTCTGTGGCCACTGACCTGGTCATATCTGAGGATTTTACATCCTGACCTGGTCAGCAAAATGTGTTCCAGAGCTCCAGTTTCACTGCTTATCTCTATAGTTACAGAATGTATCTCTAATGAATCATTTCCAGAACATCTGGATGGCTGTGGATAATGATATCCAACTGGAATTTATCTAGTTATTTATGATTAATATTTTATCTATATGGTCATGGAATCACAGAATGGTTTGAGTTAGAGGAGACCTTAAAGCTCATCTCATCCCACCCCTCTGCCAAGGGTCCAGACCAGACCAGGTTGCTCATGTGTAGAAATGTTGTTTCAATAAAATCCTTTTTATTTATTTACAAAATACCTGTTTATCCTGATAGAAACAGAGGATTTCCCCTGTAAAACAGAGGTGGGTGAGTGAGTGCAAATATCTCCAGATGATTTGGCCATCCAGGTGTTCCCAGCTGTGAGATCAGCTGCTGATGGAAGGTTCTGGGACAGTGGCAGTTCCTTTGACTCTCCTGCTTGTCCTCCTGTGGCCCAGCAGAGTTCTGTGCCTTCCAGGCTTGTATTCTGAATGTTTTGGGATTATTATGAGGCTCTGGGAATTCCATAACCTCAGATGGACAGAGGAGTGAACATCTACTACCAGGTGATTCCTTCTACTCCTACGTTCTTGTGATTCCTTTGCAAACTATTAATGTCAGGAAATTTTATCAAGCAACACTGTAATTAGGTCATTTGAGGATGGAAATACAAAGATCAGGGACCTAGAGTATTGGGTGAGCTTTTGTGACCTATTTAAATTATATCTAAGCATAAAAAGATAAAGCTCCATTAAAACAAAGTTACAATCCATTTTTTATAAGTCTTACCTGCTGGATAGAAAATATTCCTTTCTCAGGTGCAAATTATCTATAGATGGTGCTTTAAAAACACTTTCAATATTAACATTTTGGGTTTTTAACTTGGCTTGGACTTAATTTTTCAGATTACCTTTTAAAACCTTATGCATTACGAGCAAACACGTACACAAGACCTGATTCACATTCCACTATGGTTTAGTTAATGATGTCAACACAGGAAGATAAAACAGAATAAACATTAATTTATTTTTGTGTCCATGCAAGCCCAGTGTAGTGCAGTGACTGATTTCTTCAGGGAAAAAATATCTTTGACCATAGTGTTGGACCAGGTCCCTGCAATCTGTCCAAGTCAAGCTTTCAATATAATTTTCAAGCATGTTTCTTTGAAGAAAGTATTTGACCTAGTAAACCATCATATTTCACTGTCACAATTATGATTCCCTTGGGAATTAGCCATGTTTATCCAATTTCACATGTTCTGTTGTGCTATTCTTCACTGTTGGGAAGCTGATGCTTTGGAAATGCAGTTCTGGAAGGGAATTATGTGACCTTGAAGGACAGACATGCAGTTTATATCTACTTGCTCTTTTTTCAGTTTATATCTACCTGTTTCTTTCTCCAGTTTATATTGACCTGCTTTTTCCCTAGTTTATATTTACCTGCTCTTCCTCCAGTTTATATTTACCTGCTTTTTGTCCAGTTTCTATTTACCTGTTTCTTTCCCTAGTTTATATCTACCTGCTTTCCCTCCATTTTATATTTACCTGTTTCTTTCCCCAGTTCATATTTACCTCCTTTTCCTCCATTTTATACTTACTTGTTTCTTTACCCAGTTTATATCTACCTGCTCTTCCTTCAGTTCATATTTACCTGCTGTTCCTTCAGTTTATATCTACCAGTTATTTCCCCAGTTTATATTTCCTCATTTCTTCCCCCAGTTTGTATTTACCTGCTATTCCTCCAGTTTATATTTACTTCCTTTTCTCCCAGTTTATATTTACCAGTTCTTTCCCCATTTTATATTTACCTGCTTTTCCTCCTGTCTATATCTCCCTTCTCTTTCCCCAGTTTCTACCTCCCAGTTCTTTCCCTAATTTATATTTACCTCTTTCTTTCCCCAGTTTACATTTACCAGTTCTTTCCTCCATTTATATCTACCTGCTTTTCCCCAGTTTATATCTCCCTGCTCTGTCCTCAATTTATATCTCCCAGTTCTTTCTCCAGCTTCTATTTACCAGTTCTTTCCCCAGTTTATATTTATCTCCTGGTCCTCCAGTTTATATTTACCAATTCTTTCCCCAATTTATATTTACCTGTTCATTTCCCCAGTTTATATCTCCCTGTTCTTTCTTCAGTTTAGATTTACCAGTTGTTTCTCCAGGTGATATTTACCTGCTTTTCCCCTGTTTCTCTCTCCCTGCTTTTCCTCCAGAGGTCTCTCCCAGCTCCTGGGGACAGAGTGGGGAATGGAGCCATGGACAGACAATAAATCAGAGCCTTGCAGGGAGTTCTGCTCCTTCTTTATTCCAGGGAATCTGTGATGGGATCAGGGCTTGGAGTGCACAGCCCTGCTGAGGGACATGGGGATATCAGAACCAAAGGAGGAAACTTCCATGAAGGCTCTGGAAAGAGGGCCCTGATCTCAGTGACAGTTTTGTTATGCCTTAGGGAGATGCAGCAGCTGTAGGGGGTTGCCAGTCTGAAGTGGTTTGGGGTGCAGTGTTTGAGTTGGTTTGGGTGATGCTGCTGGGCTCCCAGGCATGGGAAAAGGCTTGGAAGGAAAGCTGGGGAACAACCAGCCTGACCCATCAGCTGTGAATCCCTCCTCTGCCTGCAGAGGAAATGATTGGAGATGAATAAATGGAGCCTCAGGGGCTGGGCTGGGAGGGGTGTGGGATCCAGTCACACTTTCTAGGCAAAAACAAACTCCATCTGTAAATGGAGCTGAGAAACCTCTGAGTCTGGGCAGGACAGGCTGTGTCAAAACCTGATTTGGGCAGGGAATTAAGGGTTGATCCTTTTTGGGACAGACAGGGAATTCTTGACACTTGTGTGTCCTCCAGCAGCTCTTACATCTGTGTGTGACTTGTCAACAGTGACTGAGATATCTCAATCTAAACTCTATCAACACTGGGCTCTTTTGGGTTTGGTTTTTTAAAAGGAAACTTGTTTCAGTGAGTTGGTCTGAAACACTGGGACAACAACAAAATATTTGCTATATACTAGCAAGTGTCACAGCTGAGATTTATGCTGTAAAGGGCTTTTCTACAGAGGGAGCAAAACCCCAGCCCAGGCAGCAAAACTTCCCTGCCTTGCTCGTGGAGATTCAGAATTATTCTTCTTTCTCTGGGGATCACAAGGAATCAGTGACAGAATATAAAGGCTGTGCATGAGATTTTCCAGTACTGACCTACTTCTTCTCTCATTAAAATCACTGTGAGTCTTACCATTGACTTTTCAGGCAGAGGCAGGCCAATATTGTGTGCTAATGAAATTGCTTTCCAAAAAGCTTCTCCAGTAGTTGTGTCCAACTGTTCCAAGGCATGGGTCACAATAGGATTTCAGAAGCACTGAGGAGACCATCAGCATTGTGAAACGTATTTCCTGGCCCTGGGTGGCTCAGATTTGCATCTCACAGGCTGTGGCAGGAAGGAGAAACCACACAGAAGGCCCTTTCTGGAAGAATCTCTTTGTGCTTTTGCCTTTGTGGTCTCCTCCTTCAGGTCTCCCCCATCTTGTGGAGGAACACACAGAGGGCTGAATTACCCCAATATGCAACTCAGGGGTTGCATAAGACAGGTAGTGCCAGGGATTTCACTGCTTTATTATTTCTATCCTGTGAGCTTTTAACATTTACGGGTTTTTTTCCCTTTTAATTCTTCTGTAATTTGCTCCATAGTTCAGTGTTTCACACTGTCTGGACACTCAAGAGCCCAGAGAGCTCTGCCAGAGGAGCCCAGACACAAAGGAGAAGGATTTCCCTTGGGTTTAAGGCATTCCCATGAGAAGGAGCTTTACCTGGGTCAGGTTTTTCCTCAAGAAAATGCTGAATAAGCATAACAGCCCAAATGGATGGAAGCCTGATTTTCCTCATATTAGCAGTAGGATCAGAGCCAGGGATTTGGTTTGGGGCTAAAGGAACTGCAGGATGTAAAGCCGAGACCAAAAGAAAAACAGGATTTTAAACGGCGTGCTTTAAAGTTAATGAATAGTTACACTGTCTGGAGCACCGTGCAGGAAATAAAAACTCTGGGCTTTTTTCAACTCGTTATTTCAGGGGATTTTCCTTCTTTATTCCTTGCACAATTTAGCAGCCAGAGATCTACAAAAGGAAGATCTCAGCATTCAGATAATTTGAGGGGATCAAATTTTTTATTTTTTTTTTAATAGGAAAAAACGTTATCTATCCAAAAATCGTTGAGCTGAGGCTGTGCGAGGCTGCTTACAGCAGCAGCATTGTGCCCTCCAGTGACAGGAGCTGCTACAGCAGCAGGAGTGACATTCCTGCAGGCTCCCAGGGGACTCCTGCGCACGGGGATGCTCGGAAAGTTAATATAAATTCATCAAAAAAATGAAGTTAATCCGGCATAAATGAAATATCTACATTCCACTCTCCCCACTTTCCCTTCAGCAGATGCCTGCCTGCTTAATTTACTCCTGATTTGCTGTAATCTCCATACCCCTGGACATTCCCAGAATTGTTTTTGGCTTTTAGACTAAAGCACACCAGAAAAGAATGCAGTCTCCACATCTGTAAGGAGCTGCCAGTTGTAATAATTTTATACTCTTTGATGGGTAGTCTTGCAAGAACATGGAGCTTTGTGGTGCACAAGACCTTGATTTTGCAACTGGGTTCCAGAAGGAAGCCACTGGTTCGGGGCAGGGGCTGGAATGAGGGTATAGGATACAAAGGGAGAAATTATGAGGAGGACTCCATTGATATCAGAAGGCAAATTAATTACTTTATTATATTATTTTATATTATTTATACTATATTACATTATATTTAAATTGAATTTGTATAAGTACTCAGCTTTACTTAATTGTTTAGAATTTTGTGATTGTTAGTTGATAGTTTTGATATATATATATTTATATATATGTGGATTTAATTGGCTAGTGAATTGAAATATTTATATTAGAATTTAATTACTAATTTTTTTTAGGTAAATATTTTTTTACAATGTATTTCACTTGTGAATAATACAGTAGTAAATGAGATAAGAATTGGGGGTTTTTTTCCTGCGGTTCAGAGAACATGAATCTCAGAAATATTCTTGGGAAGTTGTGCCTTCCTTTTCTCTGTGAAGTGAAATGCAGCTACAGGAGGCTGCTCAGCATCCTGCCCCTCACTGAGCTGGAATCACTCCAAGGGCTGGTCCTGGAGGGAAATGTTGTGAGAGAGGAGAGAGAACCTGGCAGTGCCCAAGGCCAGGCTGGACAGGGCTTGGAGCAGCCTGGGATAGAGGAAGGTGTCCCTGCCATGGCAGGGGGTGGGATGAGATGATATTTAAAGGTCCCTTTCAACCCACACAATTCTATGTTTCTATTCTCTAATTGTGTCTTGGTTTAGTTTTCCAGCACTGGTGTGCCCTAAGGGCATCCCCTAAATGTGGGCAATCCAAAGGTCAAAAGAAATGTATTTCTGTAAAAATGTAATGACTGAAAACTGAGCCTTGTTCTTCTGCATGGAGAGGATAAAACCCCTGACAGGTCAGAGCCAAACTCTCTTTTATTGTTTGAGGTGTGAGATTGATGCAAGGCTCCCCTACCCTCCTTTTCTTGGGAGCAATGAACTGTATGCAGAGAGAGAAAGAGAAATCCCCTGAGCAGAGAGAAAAGGAGAAATCCCCTGAGCAGTCAGGGTCAGCTTGGACATCAGGAGGAATTTCTGCATGGAAAGGGTGATTGGACATTGGTAGGGGCTGCCCAGGAGGGTTTGGGATCCCCAGGCCTGGAGGTGTCCAAGGAAGAGCCCGATGCGGCACTCAGGGCTGGGGATTGGTGAGGATTGATCACAGATCCTTGATGATCTTGGAGATCTTTTCCCACTCCAGCCATTCTGTGATCCCAAAACAAAGAGGAAACCAAGAGAGGAGAATGAGGCCAAGGAAGCTGAAGGAGAGGCAGCATCTTTGAGGAGCTGGGTTGTGTTGCTGTGGGTGCTGTGAGCAGAGAGGTTCAGGGCTGATGAGCAGGAGTTGTCCTGGCACTGCTGAAGATCCCTGTGGATCTTCACACGAGGTGTGCCTGAAACGAGGGAAGAGGGAAATCCTTCCTCTCCAGTGGCCTGCTCATATGGAGAGCAGCTGTAATTGAATTAGAGGCTGATTTAATGAAATGCAATTAGAAGCGACACCGCCTTGCTCTGGCGTGGCAGCCCTTTGGAGCAGCACTCAAAGCAGCTGCCAGGTGGGAATCACCAGCTTTTAAACTCTCATTTCCTGGCTTTTTTCTCCACTTCTTTTTCTAAAGGGGAAAAGTACAAAGAGACCTCAGCTTGCACAGACGTGAGCAAGTTATCCTTTGCACAAAAAAAAGAGATAGTTTGAGAAAATAAGGGTTTTTTGGTCAGATCACTGTACTACATCAACTTTCTGAGTAATATTTTTGGTTTGCACGTTTTTTTTCCATACTTCATGGAGTTTTGAGGGGAACAAGTTGGTTTGCAGAGTAGAAAAATTCGTTGGTTTGCAATAACTGTCATGGAAGAGAGAGTGCAGGTTCACAAAACCACCTCGTGTTCCCTGGGTGTTTTCCATGGTGGGGATAATAGAATTCATAACTTCATCAAGAATTAAATAATTTGATTTTTAATGTGTTAAATTCTCTTTGCAGTCATAATTAGTCTCCTTTTTAACAGGAGTCTTATATGATAAAGGAATAAACTTGGAGATATTGACTGAAAGCTCTTTAGGATTCTCTGGTTTAGTTTGTGTAGCACCAAGGAGAAAATTATTTTATATGTAAGCCATATTATTGGACTCAGCTTCAAAGTAATAATTAGTAATAATAGATTCCCACAATCAAATTTCTGCAGAGCAGGAAAAATCAGTATTTTCTTTCTTTCTTCCCCTGGACCAAAACTTTCTTGGCTGTGATAAGGACAAGGAATTCTATTGCAATGGCAGCACAAAAGGAAAATTATTAATTTCTGTATTTGCTTTAAATTGAGCCATAGTACAGTTTTCTTGATTTAATCCAAAACAATAAGCAACTCTGTTTAAATGGATGCTGAAAGAAAATCAGAAAGCTATGAATAAAAAATGTCCCAGACATGATAGGGCTGGTAATTCCTGCTGTGGTTGTTAGTGCTGTGGATCAAATTTGCAGCTGTCTGGAGGTGTTACATTTAGAATAGTCTCGTTTGTAAATCATTATCAAACTTTGAACACACTTTGGGACTTTTGCTTTTATTTTTTTAATTTTTTTTAACCTTATTTACAACTAGCTTGTTGAAACAGTTCCTATTTCTGCTCTTTGTGGTTTTCCTTCCTGTTTAGTTATTAGGGCAGCAGACTTTGAAAGGCAAATTTATTCATTACAGAGGAGGACCATGCATTATATAGAATTCATGCTGTTTATCAAAGCCTGAAAAAATAATTATGGACTTTGTGCATGAAGGAATAGAATTTACACGTGTTAGTAGGATGATATTGTTGTTTATCCACCAGAAAAAAATTTGTTTGCCTGAGGCCAAGAAGGTGTAGCATTTCACAGGACTCACTTATCAGAAGCCTCCTAACTTTGTAGGAATTATTACATGGATTTAACTGCCAGCCATCCTCTTGCCTGAAATAAAACAAAATAAAAATAAAATAGGAACCTTCAGCCATTTTTTATCAGTGGTTTTGAGGTATTTGGCCTCATTCTGACCTTTCTGATCTGTTCAGTTTAGCTTGTCCTAGGGAAGGTGCAGCTCAGGCAGTCTGGGGCTGTGCTGAGCAGATTTTTGGGGGCTGATTTCTGTCCTGAAGGGAAATTACTCAGTTTTGGATCCATGAAAAATTTAAATGCATATTAGACTTGACTTAGTTTTCTGCAGAGGTTTCTGTTATGAAGGTTTAACTGCAGCTTTAATTTTATTGTCTCCATGAATCTGCCTACAGAAATTTGTCCTTTGAAGCCAAGTCATTTTCACTCAGTTGTTTTATTTATATTTGTAAATATTTCAGAAACCAAGGGTATTTCTAATTGCTTAAATCACAAATTATACAGCAGAAGGCTTTAGACTGAATGCTCATCTCCCTCCAAAAACTAAAATAAGCCTAGAAAACAATAAAGATAACAAATAATAAAAACAATAGTATAAAGCACAATAAAGTTAACAGCAGAACCCATGGTCGGCCGTAACTGCATGTTGTAGACATTTTTTTTTTCTTTGTAAATCAGAATTTCTATGATGTTTACCCAGTAGGAAAAGTAGAGACAAGAGAGTCGCCTATCTGAAGCTCCTTCCCCTGCAAAACCCCACCTGGATAATTTCCATGTGAATTCAATCTCTGGAGGCTTTCGTCAGGATGGACATCATCCCAAATATATCCCTAAAAACATCAAAACAGACCATCAAAACCTCTCCCTTCAAATATTGTCACCAGCAAGGGACCTCCAAACTTCAAGCCAAATGTTTGCATTTCTTTGAGACAAAACAAACATACCCAACCTTCTAATTGCAGCACAGCTAAATTAAACTGAATGCAAAATGGTGTTTTAGGACTTATGGAGCCTCCTGCAGTTTCACAGAAAAAAAAATTTATATATGAAAAATATGTGCTATTTTATGCAACAGCAATTTGGACTGCTACAAAAATAATTACTTTTAAAATCCACACTGCACATATGCAGATGGTTAACAAACTCTGGCTCAGCCTCCAGATGAAAATGATATTGGGAAAATCCATGCTGCAGAGATAGTGCCATTCCATTAGAAATGTGCAAAGCATGCAAAAACATTACAGCCAGATTGTTCTCCAGAACAGCCTGGATCTCAGTGCCAGATGTTTTATTCTTTGCATATCTCCTTGTAACTTCACAATTGCTGCTCTCTGGGGTTGTCCAGCCTGGGAGAGGAAATGGGAGTTTTAGATGTGCTGACCAGTGCTGGTCTGGTGATGCCCTGTGCAGGCTGCCCTAGAGCAGAGGCTGGGCAGAGCTAAAGAATAAAGCAGGGATTTATTCAAAGCATCTCCTGCATGGATCCACCTTGGGCAGCACCAGAGCCCAGCCAGGGCTGCACCCAAGATGAACCAAAATGGCCCCAAAATGCACGGCCGGGCACGGGCTCTGTCCCTGGGATCAGTTCTGCTCCATTTGCATCTTGCAGTTCATTGTCCCATTCCAGCTTTAGCCCCTGCAGTCCCACCCTGCTTGTTTTTCTCTCTCCAGCCCACGGGGTTTGTGCTCTGGGGCTGAGATTTGGGTCATTTGTCCTTGGTGCCCAGCTGGAGCAGGAATTGTTTTGTCTCCCTGCTCTGTGCACAGAGCTCAGCATCCCCTGGCGTGAGTCCAGACCCACACACTAAGACAGCACAGAATGGGAAAAATAGAAAAGTCAAACCTGAGGCATCACTGGGGCAGACAGGAGGCTCCAGGCTGTTCATGTTTCTTCCAGCTCCCTCCTGGTTATTCCTGTTCCCTGACTCACACAGGGCTCGTTCTGGTTTAACTCCTTTGGTTTTCAACCCAGGTTTAACACATGGCTATGGTAACACTGCAGAAGCAGAGCTCTTGTTATCTCAGAAGAAATCTGAGCCAGCTGGAATAAATGGGATTTTGGGGCATGGAATGGCAGGAAAGGGATGAGTGAGCCCTGTTCTGCTCTCACTACCACACTCCCAAAGTCTCCTTACCTTTGTCCCAGTGAGTTTGTTGGGGTTGGGAAAAACCTGTCTTTGAAAATGTCCATTATTCTATAGATCCAACCCTAGATTTTGTTGAAGTGAGATTTATAAGATTTTAAAGCAGATACGTTGTTGGATTTTTAGAGAATGTTGGTATTTATGTGTTCCAAAAGTGCCCTTCATCGGCTTCCACAGATCCTTCCCTTGACATGGGGTCATTGCCAGGGGCAGCAGGACCTTGGCACCTACCCATGAGTACCCTCAGACATCTACAGGTATCCAAAACTTACATTGTTTGGTAAAAGTCATTTGTTCAGTTAAAGATGGCTGATAAACAGTAAATTTTCCTTTTTTCTTCCTTTTCCAGAACATGGTTTTCCCCAAAATTTCTAAAGCATGAGCGCTTTTCTGTAGTATAGAGAGAGATTTTTATCCTGAATTAAATCAATTTCAGTTGTCATCCTTTATTCTTATTACTGAGTTACTTAATTAGTAATTTCTGAGAGCAGCCATAACTGTCACAGATACAGTGGGAGAGTCATCAACACTCTGCATGTTGATATAATTGCAGAGTTTTGTTATTTTTCCAAGTGTTCTTGTTGAGCACCAAGTGCCATTGCCAGTGTTTTGCCCACAGTATTCCATGATTGCAGGAAATCCTTCTTTAAATCAGCATGGACTGCAGTTGTAGGAGCCTCCTAAACTGCAATCCAAGTTCTGCAGGAGCATGTGTCAGGAAAAGAATCTAAAACATGGCTTAACAAGCATGTGACAATAAATTAAGGAAATACATTTGGATATGTGAGGAAGAAATGGTTTCCACAAAAATACTCATCTCCTCCCAGTCACAGCTGTGACTTTTGAATATGTATTAAGCTCTGCAAGGAGAGCTAAGCTTGGAATTTGGCAGTAATAGTCTATTCATAAATATACATGAAATGTGAAAAAAAAAGAGTTTTTGGAGCTGGAAGTGAGTATTGGCCAGGGTAAGCACACATACCTTGAGATAAAAAATGCAATTCATTGTCAGCACATGAGGCCTCTGATTTCAGCTGATAAATGTAACAGTGCCATTAGATTTCCTCATCTATTCTGCATTACTTATAATTGAATAGTGTATTAACAAGTGAATGGTTGTTTAAGAGGAGAGAAGGAACCTTCTACCCAGGCAGTTTAAGGTTTAATATCTTCTCTCCAACAGAAACAACTCGTTTAACGTTCAAAGAGAGATTTTGGCTTTTTGTCCCCCCTCACTTTACCTCCACAAACCAGATGGCAAATGTCTCACTGAAAGAGCCAGTGCAAACAGAGTCTGCATCTGCCCATCCTCCTGTTTGCCCTGCCAGCAAAGGGGAAACAATGTTAAATTTAGGGTCTTGTATCAAACACTTGCAGCTACAATTCCATGTTTTTTCCCATTTTGCATTCTCACACGTCATTGAGCCAAGCTACTGACAGCTTTTACTCATTTTGATGTATTGCAGGGAATGAAATGTATTTATTGACATCCTATTTCAGGTGGCATCTTCCAACAATGAGCAAGTGTGCCTTTGACTGGTATTTAATATTTTCCTCTGACTAGTATTTGATAGTTTTTCACTTATATGTGCACAGAAATCTCCTCATTTCCAAGGTAATTGTCTGTGATTTGAAAGCAGGATTATTATGTAAATAGATATTTATATTTATATATACACACCTCTAGAAGCCTTGGTGGTGAAGGGGAATTTTTAGAAAGGAAGGATATTGGAACAGCAAGGGTAAGATACCAAGAAAGCAAATTAAATTTTGGATTGGATTGTGTTTAGTAAGAGCTGCTGGTTGCACCTCACTTATTTTGTATTGAACAGATTCTAGTTTGATTTACCAATTCTACAACATTTAAACTTCCATATTTAGGGTAGCCAGAAAACAAATCAGATTATTTCTCAGGTTCTTTGCTGCTTGCTTCACCACTGAGAACTTTCCAGAAGAGCATCACACATTGCCTTCAGATTTCTGGGGCTTTTCCTGTGCCCTGTCAGCCACTGAGAGTCAAGGCACAGGAAGAATGGAGCATATGGAAAATGCTTCCATATTTCTCCCTGTGAAAACCTACTTGGCATTAATATTATCACATTAAGACTTTGGTTCCTGGCTGATGAGAGGGAAAACAAGGTAATAAATGATGATTTCAATGAGTTCATGTGGGAAGAGTAGGTGTGCTTTAAAGGACACGTTAAATTATGACAAAACTCTCAACAGTTACAAGAGTTTCTGGTCCAGGTTGGTGGTAAAAATGAGGGTTTTTTTTAAGAAGGGAAAGATGTTTGAAGAGGAAGGAAAACCAATTAAATATTGAGTTGGATTGTGTTTAGCAAGAGCCAGTGGTTGCACCTCACTTAATTTGTCTTGCACATATAGATATTTTCTTTAACTCTCTATCATTTAACTTCCTCCTTGGTGAATATTGCAGCAGAGAGCTCTATTGCAACATGGCTTTAACATGAGTTTAAAATACTTCAGAAACCAGATGAAAAATATATTGTTAAAATAGGAAATTTGAAAATGATGACTGAGCAGTGGCAGAGCTTCCCTGGGCCTTCTTCTGAAAGCACCACTACTATTTTCACACAAGGGTGAGAAGAGGGAAATCAGATGTTTTAGATTACCCTTGAGATAGAAAATAGATGTGATCAGTTCAAAGAACCAGGGGAGATTTTGTTTGCATAAATTGCAGCTGCTCTACATAGTTAACCTTGAAAGCCTTCTGTCAAAGAAATGCTGTTTTGTTAAAGTGGTACCAAGTCTCCTGCTCTGTGATATCTCATTATACAGGAATACTCTGCATTCCTAGGCACTCTAAACACTATTATCTGCTACTTGTCCATTTGAAAAGCGATGCCTAAATTGCTTATGCAAAGGAAATAATGGTGTTTGTGGAGAATTCACATTAATTTAGAGCTAAAGTCCTCACTGGAAGTTAATACATGGACTGGCTGACTCATGGTGTTTTCACAGCAGTGTAATTTAAAGAAATATATATGTATTTAAAAAAAAAAATCAGCTTTTCCTGATGCCTTTTTAAAGTTGCACCACAATCAGCTGATGGATGTGTAGTAATTACAGGCAACATGTACAGCAGTGCTGGAGCAGGATTTCATTAAACCCACAGAGGCAGGAGGACTCTGAGTGGGAGCACCCACCAGGCATTGTGAGTCAGAGAGGAGCAGAGGGTGGAGCTTCGTGAGTTGCTGCTGAGTGGCTGATTATAAGAGGTGTCTGGGGAGCGCGGCGAACAGGAGCGGGCAAACAGGGGTGTTGTGAGTCTCTGGGAAATATACGAGGCAGTTTGCGCGGCAGTTCGCGCAGGCAGGGCAAGCAGGCAGGGTTGCCAGTTGTCTCGCTAGTAAGGAGTCCTTTGTATTGTTTGAGGTCTTTTCTCTCCTCGGTTGTGTTTGAGGTATTTGTCAGTGATGGTCTCTACAAGGTCAAAAGCTGTGGCTGGTACAAGTGACCAAGTCGGGCCCTCCAAAAAGGATGTGTCTGTACAGACCCATCCATGCCCAGAATGTTTGAGCTTATCGGTGGCTTCAGGGAGTGTTGTGGAGGAGACCTGCCTGCGGTGTGAACAAGTGAATGACCTCCTTTCACTGGTGGCTGAGCTTAGGGAGGAAGTTGAAAGGTTAAGGAGTATCAGGGAAAGTGAAAGGGAAATAGACTGGTGGAGCTCAGCCCTTCCATCTTTAAGGGAGGCCTCTGACCAAGAGACTGAGGACTTATATGCCTCCCACCCTCGGGCAACAGAAGAGCACCTGGTAGATGAAGAGGAGTGGAAACAGGTCCCCATTCAGGGAGGTAATAACAAAAAGTCCTCCCCCTCCCTATCATCCAGCCAAGTGCCACTTCAGAATAGGTATGAGACCCTGGATAGAGAGACCCAACCAGATGATTTAGGAGAAAATTGTCTGACCAGTGAACCCCCCAGTTATGATTCATCTGTAAGACAGATCACTACCTCTAGCATCAAGAAGAAAAGAAGGGTAATCGTAGTAGGTGATTCCCTCCTGAAGGGAACTGAGGGTCCCATATGTCGACCAGACCCATCCCACAGGGAAGTCTGCTGCCTCCCTGGGGCCCGGGTACAAAATATCACTGAGAGACTTCCTGGGCTGATTCAGCCCTCTGATTATTACCCACTGCTGATACTCCAGACTGGCAGTGATGAGATTGAGAAAAGGAGTGTCAAGGCAATTAGAAAGGACTTTAGGGTACTGGGTCAGGTAGTTGATAGGGCAGGAGCTCAGGTAGTGTTCTGCTCAGTCCCTTTGGTGGCAGAGGAAAATGATGAAAGAAACAGAAGAATACGCATCATCAACAAGTGGCTCAAGGGTTGGTGTCATCAGCAAAATTTTGGATTCTTTGATCATGGGGAAACTTTTACAGCATCTTCTCTGCTGGAACCAGATGGGGTATACCTCTCTGTTAAGGGCAAAAGGGTTTTAGGATATGAACTGGCAGACCTCATTGAGAGAGCTTTAAACTAGGTTTGAAGGGGGAAGGGGAACCAGCTGAGCTATCTGGAAACAGGCCCAAGAATTACAAGGCTAAGTTAGGGGAGAAGTCAGTAGCCCAGATGAGGTGCATGTATACCAATGCACGCAGCTTGGGCAACAAACAAGAAGAGCTGGAGGCCGTGGTGCAACTGCAGAGCTATGATGCAGTTGCCATCACAGAAACATGGTGGGATGACTCACATAACTGGAGTACTGCACTGGATGGATACAAGCTCTTCAGGAGAGACAGGAAAGGAAGAAGAGGTGGAGGGGTAGCCCTTTATATTAAGCAGACTTTTGATGCCACCGAAATTGAAACTAAGGAAGACGGAGTTGAATGTCTATGGGTAAGAATAAAAGGGAAGGCCAACAAGGCTGACACCATACTGGGAGTCTGTTATCGTCCACCCGACCAGGAAGCAGAGGTAGATGACTTATTCTATAAGCAGCTAGGCAATGTTTCAAGATCATCAACCCTTGTTCTTGTGGGTGACTTCAACCTGCCAGACATCTGCTGGGAACTTAATACAGCAGTAAAGAGGCAGTCCAGGAAATTCTTAGAATGTATGGAGGACAACTTTTTGTCACAGCTGGTGGGTGAACCCACCAGGGGAGGGACTATGTTAGATCTGCTATTTGCAAATAGAGACGGGCTGGTGGGAGATGTGGTGGTTGGAGGTCGCTTGGGACAAAGTGATCACGAAATGATAGAGTTCTCAATATTTGGTGAAATCAGGAAGAGTACCAGTAAAACTCTTGCATTGGACTTCCGGAGGGCAGACTTTGGCCTGTTTAGGAGACTTATTCAGAGCGTCCCTTGGGAAGCAGTCCTAAAAAACAAAGGAGTTCAGGAAGGGTGGGCATACCTCAAAACAGAGATCTTGAGGGCACAGGAACAGACCATCCCTGTGTGCCGAAAGATCAGCCAACGGGGTAAACGTCCAGCCTGGTTGGGCAAGGAGGTTTTGGAGGAACTTAGGAATAAAAAGAGGATGTATCAGCATTGGAAGAAGGGACAGGTCTCTAAGGAAGTATTCAAGAAGGCTGCTAGAGCATGCAGAAAAAAAATTAGGAAGGCCAAAGCTCAGTTTGAACTTAGAATGGCAACTTCTGTAAAGGATAATAAAAAATGTTTTTACAAATACATTAATGGTAGAAGGAAAGGTATGACCAGCCCTTGTTCTTTATTGGACAAAGGAGGGAACTTAGTATCTGAAGATGAGGAAAAGGCAGAAGTGCTTAATGCCTATTTTGCCTCAGTTTTTAGTGGGAAGATGACTTGCCCTCAAGACACCTACCCACCTGGGCTGGTTGATGGTGACAGGAAGCAGAATGGTCCCCCCTTTATCCAAGAGGGGGCAGTCATAGAACTATTGAAATGCTTGGATACTCATAAATCTATGGGACCAGACGGAATCCACCCCAGGGTGATGAGAGAGCTGGCAAATGAGCTTGCAAAGCCACTCTCCATCATTTACCATCAGTCCTGGCTCACTGGCGAGGTTCCGGATGACTGGAAGCTGGCCAATGTGATACCCATTCACAAAAAGGGTGCAAAGGAAGATCCTGGTAATTATAGACCAGTCAGTCTGACCTCAGTACCTGGTAAAATAATGGAACAGTTTATATTAAGTGCCATCACGCAAAATTTACAGGATGGCCAGGGTATCAGACCCAGCCAGCATGGGTTTAGGAGGGGTAGGTCATGTTTAACCAACCTGGTCACCTTTTATGACCTGGTAACCCGCCTAGTCGATGCAGGTAAGGCTGTAGATGTTGTTTACTTGGATTTCAGCAAGGCCTTTGACACTGTCTCCCACAGCATACTCCTAGACAAGCTGGCAGCCCGTGGCTTGGACAGGAGTGCTCTGTGCTGGGTCAGGAACTGGCTGCATGGCCGGGCCCAGAGAGTGTTGGTGAATGGTGCTGCATCCAGCTGGCAGCCAGTCACCAGTGGTGTTCCTCAGGGTTCTGTGCTGGGGCCAGTTCTGTTTAATGTTTTTATTGATGACATGGATGAGGGTTTAGAGTCCTTTATTAGCAAATTTGCAGATGACACTAAGCTGGGAGCGTGTGTGGATCTGTTAGAAGGACGTAGGGCTTTGCAGAGGGACTTGGAACGGTTGGAGGGATGGGCAGAATCCAATGGGATGAAGTTCAATAAGTCCAAGTGCCGAGTCCTGCACTTTGGCCACAATAACCCCCTGCAACGATATAAGCTGGGGACAGTGTGGCTGGACAGTGCTCAGGAGGAAAGGGACCTGGGGGTGCTGGTTGACAGTCGGCTGAACATGAGCCAGCAGTGTGCCCAGGTGGCCAAGAAGGCCAATGGCATCCTGGCCAGTATCATGAACGGTGTGGCCAGCAGGAGCAGGGAGGTCATTCTTCCCCTGTACTCAGCACTGGTGAGGCCACACCTTGAATATTGCGTCCAATTCTGGGCCCCTCACTTTAGGAGGGACGTTGAGATGCTTGAGCGTGTCCAAAGGAGAGCAACGAGGCTGGTGAGGGGCTTAGAACACAAGCCATATGAAGAGCGACTGAGGGAGCTGGGGTTGTTCAGCCTGGAGAAAAGGAGACTCAGGGGTGACCTTATCACCCTCTTCAACTTCCTGAAGGGTAGCTGTGGTGAGCTGGGGGTCGGTCTCTTTCTCCGGGCAACAACAGACAGAACAAGAGGACACAGTCTCAAGCTGCGCCAAGGGAGATGCAAGCTAGAAATAAGGAGGAAGTATTTTACAGAAAGAGTAGTCAAATACTGGAATCATCTACCCAGGGAGGTCGTGGAGTCACCATCCCTCGAAGAGTTTAAAAAAAGACTGGATGTGGCACTTGGTGCCATGATCTAGTTGAGGTATTAGAACATGGGTTGGACTCGATGATCTTAAAGGTCTCTTCCAACCTAGAATTTCTGTGATTCTGTGATTCTGTGATTTATTGCCAGCGATGCTCCTGAGCTCTGTGCTCTCTGCAGAAGAATTGTGGAGCTTCCAGAGGGGCTGGGAGGACACAGGAGTGCAGATCTCACTATGAAAGGCTTTATTTGAAAATCCTGGTGTTCATCAGCATCCACAATCACCTTGGTGTTCTCCAGACCACTGAAATCCTGCTGCAGAATGGGCAGAGCATCCCACAGCCACAATTTCTAACTCAAAAAAAAAGCCCTCAGAGCTGCTCAGCCCCTCTGTCTCTCCTTTGCTGCATTCTTACTCAAACCCAGCAGTGATCTTTATTAAAGCCATTATTGTTTTTTCCTTGGAAAACCCCATCCCTGTGGGATGGTTCCACAAGTGGCCCATTCCAGAAGGGCATCACACATTGCCTTCAGATTTCTGGGGTTTTTCCTGTGCCCTGTCAGCCATGAGAGTCAAGGCACAGGAAGAATGGAGCATATGGAAAATGCTTCCATATTTCTCCCTGTGAAAATCTACTTGGCATTGATATTATCACGTTAAGACTTTGATTCCTGGCTGATGAGAGGGAAAACAAGGTGATAAATGATGGTTTCAATGAGTTCATGTGGGAAGAGTAGGTAAGTAGGAGCCTTAAATTAAGACAGCAAAGTCCTTTCTCCCTCATCCCACGAAATCCCTTCCAAGTTCAAGTAAGGTGTAGATTATTTGTTTACTTCAAAGTTGCTGGTGGCAGTGCAGAATAACACAGCAGCTGCCAAAAAAAAGCCTGTGGGATCCCACCAGGAGCTGAATCAGAGCATTCCTTGCTGATACTCATTTTTTGCCTTTTCCTGCTTCACTAATCCCTGTTTTATTTAGGATCTCCTGCCCATGGATCTCTGCTCAGCACAATACTGGGTGCTAACAACAATTTGAGCCATGTAATCATCTTTATAAAAGCAAACATGTAATTATATCAAGGAATGAAATCAGGTTTGCTTGGCATGACCTATTTTCCTCCAGCAATGCTAACAAAGATTAGGTTCCAAAACTTCCTTTGGCTTATAATTGTTTTATAGGCCTCAGCCTATTTAAAATGCAAATTTAGGGGGTTTTGTCCTGAATCCAGGTTAAATTCTGACATTCCCTATAGGGAGAGCAGCTCACAGTGAGAATCCTGCAGGACAAGTACTGCTCCATAAATTGGGGTAGGTGAGCTCTTAAAGGGGGTGACTCTTGCTTTTCTGTCTTCTGCAGCCATCTGATAATGGGGGAAGGGAAAAGGGGGGGATTAGAGATAAAAAATATGCCCTGATACGAAAATAAAGCACATGGAAGCCTTTGTGATGCTGCTTTAAGAAACATTCTTATATCAATGAGGTTTGGGATATTAAACAATAATGGATTTAATAAAACCCCATCTCAATTTCTCTTGCTGTTTGGATTAGCCCCATTAACATGGGTTATTTTGTTTGATTTGAAATACAATTTTATTATTATCATTCTGATTTCCCTGTAGCTTTTAGCCTGCTGGGCAGTGCCTCACCAGCTCAGCTGCACCAGCAGCTGCTCCAACTCTGAGCCTTTGGGTATCAGTGACAGAACTCCCATCACTTAACTCCCTTTCAAAATCTCAGTTTCCTAATAGGTGAAGCAAATGGGTGCCATTCAGGCCTAAAAGTGAATGTGTGAGTGACAGAAAGGCTGGAGTACAGCAAAATGCTGAATTTGGAGGCAGAGAGCACAATGGGCAGCTGAGGAGATCCCTTCAGTGAAGTGCAGCCAGCATCAGATCAGAGCTGGGAGGTGCAGGGACAGGCAAAGCCACTTTCTGTAAAATCATGGCAGAATTCAGAGCTGGAGAAATAGCCCTTAATAATGTAAGGATCCAGGTCTGGCTGCTTTGTGTCTCCTTTGTGCTGCTCATGTCTGCACCTTGCAGAGCACTTGAGAGCCTCATCCTCCTGGAGAATGGGGGATGATTTTAAATGTGCACTGGAAGTGCACAAGATAGGAAATGAGAGTTCTATTTTTCATGTATTTTAGCTGGTAATACTGAATTCCTCTCCAAGTTCTCCTTCAGACAACTAACTGGTATTGAAACCAGCAGTTTGCAGATTATTTTGTTGAAAAATAAGTGATTTTGCAATTATTTTAAAAGTATGTTGAGTAAGAATAGTTTTTACATTTGAAAGGAGTCACAATTGTTATTTATCCATAACTCAGCATGTGACTCTGAGCTTTGCCTTTTTATGAAATGGAGCAAATATGATGGATAAGAGTGGGGATGTAAAAAATGACCTTTTTAGTTGAGGGCTTGTACTCTTATTGTGGCTGAGAACAAACCCGTGGCCATTTGCTGCCAGCTCTTTATCTGTGCTTACACTGTTCTCCAGTTGTTATTTCTGGCTAAGTAACTTTCTGAAAGTTAATTAATACTAACAGTATTAATTAGTTTAGTTTATTAGTATGAGTTAATTAATACGACTAGTAATTATTACTATTTCAATAGAATAGGATAGTTGTTGTAAATAGTCTAAAACTGCTAAAACATGAACAGCTGTCAGCAAAACACAACATAAGTTACAGACAAAACCTACATGTCTAACAGGATGACATTGGAGTCTTATTGAAAAGGTAAAATAGAGGCCCTGATTCAATTCTAGAATTCATTGACAATAGAATGTTGTGTGTTTTTATACAGACAGCAGAAAATGTGGGTTTAGTCCATAATTTAAATAATTTGGAATTCCATACATTAAGATGGATTATGGTTGCTATTTAGGAGTAGTTTTTGTTGTCCCATTTCCTCCCTCCTGGATCTGTTCTCTCACCTGATAATACAGTTTCTGAACTCTTAAGAGCAGAACATGTACTAGTCCTGCAGCCTTTCTCTAGTGGGGATGTGGTAATGTATTTTATGTTGCTAATTAATTGTAATCAGGCTAGGCTTTTCCACCATGAGAATATGATGGGGTCTTCTGTGGTCAGCTCTAATTTGCCTGTGGATGTAGCCACATTCCCCCTCTGGAAGTCATGTCTGAATTATGTTTCAGTTTTAATTAAGAGTTGGGTTTATCTCTAAGACCTTGCATTAGAAGCCTGGTGAAACCAGATGTGAGACACTTCCCATGGTGAATTCCTGGAGCTGTGTCTGTCCTGCTGCACAGCCCTGGGTGAGATAAACAGGGGAGACCTCCAGGTCCCACTGCCTCCCCTGCAGTGCTGGGGGTCAGACCATGACTGCACTTCACAGCTGAGGGAGCCAAGGACTTGGAAGAGAATTCCAGAAGCTGCTTCATTATAGGAGAGTTAGAAGTAGAACCCAAGGGGTACTTGCTGCTTATTTTTCTCTTTTGTCTCCCTTACTGCTGCCTGCTCTCAAGTATTACAGCTCCTGAAAGGTGCCTGTGCTCAGCCGGGGCTGGGCTCTTTCTCCAGCAGCACTGACACAACCAGAGCACACAGCCTCAAGGGAAATACAGGTTGGATAGCAGCAAAAAGTTTTTCACAGAAAGGGTGATAAAGTTCTGGAATGGCTGCCCAGGGAGGTGGTGGAATCCCCATCCCTGGGTGTGTTTAACAAAGCCTGGATGTGGCACTGGGTGCCAGGGTTGAGTTGAGCTGTTGGGGCTGGGTTGGACTCGATGATCTTGAAGGTCTCTTCCAACCCAGTCATTCTGTAAATTCAGTAAATTATTTCAGATGCTTCTCTTTTAGCCGACCTTTAAATATTAGACTTCTCTTTCCTTTTCTTCATCACGTTAAGGAAGCTCCAGGGCATGTTTCAGGGGTGCTGGATACTTACCCTTGTAAGGGTTAAGCCTGTCCTGCTGCTCCTCAGCCTCATCAGGGCCTGATATTAGCTCCTTCAATTCCTTCAGCAATCTTCCCCTAAAGCAGCAGAACTTGATCCCCTTCACTCTGTGAGCATCGTGAACTTCAGGGAGCTGGGGGTGCTCAGCCTGCAGGAAAGGAGACTCAGGGCTGCCCTCATCGCTCTCACAGCTCCTGAAAGGTGCCTGTGCTCAGCTGGGGCTGGGCTCTTTCTCCAGCAGCACTGACACAACCAGAGCACACAGCCTCAAGGGAAATACAGGTTGGATAGCAGGAAAAAGTTTTTCACAGAAAGGGTGATAAAGTTCTGGAATGGCTGCCCAGGGAGGTGCTGGAGTCCCCATCCCTGGGTGTGTTTAACAAAGCCTGGATGTGGCACTGGGTGCCAGGGTTGAGTTGAGCTGTTGGGGATGGGTTGGACTCAATGATTTTGAAGGTCTCTTCCAACCTGGTCATTCTGTGAATTCTGTGGATAAATGCCAGCCTGCAGTGTCTCTTATCCTCTGCCTGATTTCCTCTTGGACCATGGATGGATCCCTTGACAGAGCCTTGCCCCAGGCTGAACTCCCTCCCCTCTCACACTAATGGCCTTTGGGGCACTCTCTGCCTTTCCCTTCCTTTCCTCCTGTTTGCCCTGGCAGTCCCAGTGTGCCATCAGCTGCTGGTTTAAATCCATTTGCAGTGACTCAGCCCTTCACAAGCTCCTGCACTGGGCCCAGCATCACTGAGACACCCACAACAGGAGAGGGTGAACTCCTTAATCCTCTGTGTTTAAGTTATAATGGTTGGCTTGAACTGGTTATGAACATTTGGGAAACCACATGGAAAAGATGTTTTTACCCTGGAAATTGTGTAGCCACTGACACCTCAGAGGACAATTTGGACCACTTTTGTAGGGTAATGATCCTCCCTTGTACTGTAGCACAATTTCTATTGCTCTTCTGCACTGCTTGGCTCAGGATGCTGGAGAGCCTGAACATTTTTGGGATCTCTTGCTGGGATGGAAGCACCTGGTGTTGGCCTGGAGGACACAGACCAGTGAGGAGCTGTAAAAAACCCCACCAGTTTCCTGGTACAACCTCCAGATTTTAAATTCCTGTAACTAAACTGAGAAGATTAGGTTGTGCTTTATATCTAAAGCTTCTGCAGTCTTCTGATTTTCCAGAGCCATAACCCTTGCCTCTTCCAGTTTCTCTCCATATATGAAAATTTCTCCAATTAATTTTCCTATGTTTCATTCTGCCGACAGTGCAGAAGTTGCTGATATTGGAACTGTAAATACCATGAGGGCTGCAGAGGGACTCTTTCCTGTAGTTACCCCTTCTTTTGTTTTAATGAAGATTTTTGTAGCTATTTCCAAACTCATATGGGGAATAATCAGATGTGAGGCAGAAAAATGTTGATAGTTATGGATGACCAGGAATACCTGAGGGAAGCAGGAGCTGGCCCTGCTTTTGAGATCCTTTCTTTAATGATTTTTTTTAATGAAAGCACTTTTTTTTTCTCGTCCATACTTGCTGAATGATTTTGCTCAGTCCTCTGTCTTCATGACAGCAGGGAATGGCACTTGCCCACACTCTCTTCTCTTGGTGTTTGGTTTGCCTTCTTGCCCAGAGGAGCCAGGATCTTCCTCTCTGTCCCTGGATATCAGAGCCACTGCAGTCCAAATTGCACACTTATGGGTACAGTGATGTTCTGTGGCTGGTTCTTTTGTCTCACAGCTGATTTATTTCTTTGTTAAACGGGCCACAGTGAAGAGTCACACTCTGAGTGTTCCTGTGCACAAAGGAGGTGAAGGACAATTCTGGTTTTTGTTCCTGTTTGCTGCCTTTTGGCTTTCAAGATATAGAAACACCTTGGCAGAGAGTGCCCTGAGCAAACCTGGGCTTGCAGAATGCACAAGCCCCAGGTCAGACCTGCACACCTGAGAGCTGCTTCTCTCCTCAAGCACTTGTTTGCCCAACATTTACTTTTACCAAACGATTTTAAAAGAAAAACCACACAACAGAACACTTAAAAAGCTTCAGCTGTGTGCTTAAAGATTTTTCTGAAGAGAGCTGGAACTAAGCACGTGGGTTTACTGAAATGAGGGCTGAAATCTCAGCTGGATCCTTGCCATGATTCTGCAGTTTCTATTCAGGCCTGGTAGGCTTTGCCCATTGGGAAGAGGAGGAGAAGTTTGGCTAAAGAGGAAAATGAAATTGTCCCCCCCACAAGCCATTGGCAGGAAATAGAGGGAAGAGAGAAAACTTGAAAATAATTTTCATTACAATTTCAATTGCCTGAGCTTCATTTCCTTGTGTGCAGTTCACTGTAGGGATAGTTGATGCCTGTGCCCCTCTGGACAGACCTGATTTACCTCTCCTGTGTATTGTCTGTCCCTGCCTTAGATTGAATCCTGCCTGCTGGAGCACTCCCCTCTTCCTACTGCAGATAAACCAGATTTGCTGTGATGATTTGGGCGAAATACCCACTCTGATGAAGCCAGCTCAGGGTTTGACTGCAGCAGGGAGGTTTTTATCTTGTGTGGCAGAAAATGCCTGTGTGACCTGTAGCATCATCTGCAGCAGCCAAGTGTGAAATCAGCTGTGCCAGGCAGCTCCTACGCTCTAATGAGGGAATAATTCCTCTGTGGAAATCAAAATATTCATGCTGTGGCACACCTGCTCTTGGAACATTGAGACATCCAGTGGGAAAGGGGATTTGTCAGCCTTTCTCCTTCACTGCTACTCACAGCTGACACTTTACAATAAACCCACAGGAGGTTCAAGGCTCTGTTACAGCAAGAGCTGTGTCTCCAGGAGAGGACAGGATTTCAGAATACAGATGTTTGCAGAGGGATAAAAGGGCTGAGCAGCTCTCTGAGTGCTGCAGCAGGGAGTGCTGACCTGGGATGGTTTGGTACCTGTGGCAACTCTTTCAGAGAATCACAGAATGGTTTGGGTTGGAAGGGACTTTAAAGATCATCTATTTACAGCCCTCTGTTGGGCAGGGACACCTTCCACTAGATCAGCTTTTTCTTCATTTTTAACCCCTGGAATGCCATTTTTTCCCTTTCTCCCCATCTTGGCTGCTTTTTGTTTAATAGCCATGTTTACATCTATACCACTGGAAAGGTATTGTTTCCTTGAGGATTCCTGTTATGTTCTGCACATCTGCAATCCCAGGAGCAGATAATTATGAGGAAGTGGCAAAGCTGAGAAAGAGCAGTGCACATTCCCCATCTCCCCGGTGGCTGAGGGCAGCTGGTCAGGCTGGGCTGCAGAGCTTGAATTTCCGTGGCACTGATGCCACGAGCAAAAAGCTTTCTCCCTTCAGCTTTTCCACTGCAGCTCAGCACATAAGAGCTTTGATTTAACAATTTTACATGAATTTGCCTTTTGGATCAATCTTTGACATCTCAAACTTGGTGTTTTAGGGGAAAGCCACGCTGCTGGGGAGTGAATTCGTTCTGCTGTTGCAGTCGAGAAAATAGGCTCATGCCTTTGAGAGGCCAGGAGAGGAATATTCTGGGAAGCAATTTGAGCTGATATTGTTGGGAGGGTAATACTGCCTGACAGATCTGCTGTGACAGCTGAAGATGTGCTGGAGCACAAAATAGAAAAGGCAAAGATTGTTGTTAGGCCAGCGCCAAGATGAAATCCTACTACTTGTGACAGCTGTTGGCAGCATGAAATCACTGTCCCCCAGCTTTGCACAGAGCTGCAGTACTAGAAACTTCAATATCATGTTGGATGTGTGTTTCTGGAGATCTTGTTTGGGGTAATGCTCCCTGACAGCCACTAATTGGCAATGGGGATCCCTCAGATACCGACAGAGAAACAAAACCTCAGAGTGTTTGTGCTGATCCTCTCCCAGGTCACTGCTCACAGGACCCTCACTGGTCACTGCTTCCCTACTGGAAGCATCTGCAGCTCGAAAAGTTAAGAGATTTCTTGTTTCAAAGGGAAAAAATTGGGAAGAGGTATCAGCACAATTAAGCTCAGTGAAATGCAGAGGGAATTTGGGGATTTTGCCTTCTGTCTGTTGGGGTGTAGAGTCACGAGCCCATGTTGTAGAAACTTTTAACATCTTTAGAACTCTAGATTTCAGCAAGCTTTCAATGAGGGCAATCTCACTGAGAGCTGTGTCCCTGTGCCCTCCCCTCTCCAGACACACTCCTGGCTGTTTTCTTCCCACCCAGGCTTTCCAGGTACTTTTGCTGAGGTTCTGCCACCTTTCCAACTTTTAACCATCAGGAAGCTGAGACAAGCCAAGGAGTCTCTGCTTGGGTCTTGCTGAAGCCTAAAATGCCTTTTTGGCAGAGCTCTCTGTGTCTTGGCAGATCTGGGGCCCTGGAGCTGCAGCCACTCTCCTGTCTCAGTGACACTGTACTTGGAGCCTCTCATCCATCAGAAAGGCCAAGAAGTATTTCCTCTTAGGAGAGGAGATTTCTGGAATTCCAGTGCTGTGATATTTTTTTTTTCTTCCCTCACCAGCTACAATTACTGTCTTGCATTGAGTTCAAAACTCAGCTTCATTTGGTTGCTGCCTGATGTTAATTCAAAGAGTCTCTTTTGCATTCTGGTTTTTATTGTTGTATCTCTTTCAGCTGACATGAATCACCATAGCTCAGTAGGAAATGATGAGGTTCTGCTGATCTGCCCTAATATTTATGAAATATTTCTTCCTGTGCATTATCTAATTGTGTTCAAAATATGCCCATGAAACCAAATATCAGTTCATCAGTTGAACTCCTTAAGAGTAAAGTTTTTAGCAGATCAAGGTAAAGAATTTAACAGCTGCACTGATGATCATAATCCAAGGAAAACCTCCCCATAGCTCTTGATGGTGGAAAAACCCAATATTTTGAGCTGCAGAGCAAAGCTCTTCTCTTTTGGTGTGTTATGATAAGGAGAACATGTCTCAGGAGGTCATGAAAATTGCATAACGTTGCACTTCCCAAAGTGCAGCTGGAATATTCTTCCTGTCTGGAGTGTGACAAACTGGAGCAGACCAAGGGAAATCCAGGACCAAGCAGGTCCAAGGACAGAATCAGGAAATATTTCATTAATGGCATCTAAATCCAAGGCTGTGCCAAAGATTATCATGAAATCCTCTGCCTTCCCAAAAAGCCATGGCAGGGGACATGTGGTTTATTGCTAAAATGAAAACCCTGCTTGCAGCTCAAGATGTGAGTCCAATGAATATGGGTTTTTTGAGGAAACAACAACATCCCATAAAAACTGGTCAGGAATTGGAGAAAAGCATTGTCCAGGTTTTGGCTGGGATAGAGTTAATTTTTCCTTAGTATTCAAAGCACTCAAAGCAGTGGAAGGTTGCTTCAAAGCATTGCTGACACCTGGAAAATACCTACAAATATTAACACCAAAAAAAAAAAAATCTACCCATTTATTTGGTGCTTTTTGCTTTGATTTCCCTTATTTCTGTTTTCCTTTGTGCCTTTGATTGTTTAGCTGGCTGAGCTGCTGAGCTGCCATCCCTGGGCTGGATGAGCTTTGCATGCAGGAGGTGTCAGGCAGTTTCTCTGCACCTCTCTATGCTCTGCCCATTCCAGCACCTCAGCCCTGCTCTGCCTCCTCCCAACGAGGGAATATTGGGAATTTCTGCAGCATCTCCTTCCTGCTCAGCCTGAAAAAAAAAACAGGGAATTGGCAGAACTGAGGGGGAAAGGGGAGTGTGGCTGGACTGGGTCGATTGCACCATGATGTCAGTGTCTAAGCTCAGAGCAGCTCATTTTTTGCAATCTGCACATCAGCCATCAGTTAAAAAAAACCCAAAAACAAAACAAAAAAAGCACCAAACAAAAAAAAGAAAATCAATCAAAACCCTTTCTATTATTTTGGACAAGGATCTAATTAAAATCACAAGTCTGGAGGGGAACAGCTCAGGATCCTATTTCACATTTCCCAAATTGTTGCATTCCCTGCTATTTTGTTGGTGGCTCTGATTGTATCATCTGCCCCCTCACCTGCTGGAAGTTTTTTGTTCAATATTATTGAGGTCTCCCTGACAACCTGGCACCTCCCTTCTCTTGTGCTTCCTCTGCAAGCTTTGTGGACCAGGCAGACACAGGAGGGGTAGAAATCCTCCTGCCCCTGGCTGAGCCACCAGCAGAGCTCTGATAAAACCTGATAAAATCTCCTGCTTCTCTGCCATCGAGCATTTGTAGGAGAACATCTCTCACCAAATTAAACAGCCTCATTTCCCTGGGAGTATTGACCTGGCTGGAGTGAAAAAACCACCCTTTGTTTTAGGTGTGACATGTTTTATGTCTCTTTTTGGACATTTATAGAGTGAAAATTCAGCAGTGTGCAAGGAAGCAAAGGGAATTTTTTGGCGTTTGCCATGCACTGGATAATTATATGTTGATTACCTCGAGCCTAAGACAAGGAGAAATGGTTTTAAACCAAAAGAGAAGAGATTTAGATGAGTTGTTGGGAATAAATTGTTCCCTGTGAGGGTGGGGAGGGGCTGGGATGGGATTCCCAGAGCAGCTGTGGCTGCCCCTGGATCCCTGGCAGTGCCCAAGGCCAGGCTGGACACTGGGGCTGGCAGCACCTGGGACAGTGGGAGCTGTCCCTGCCATGGCAGGGGTGGAATGGGATGGGATTTAAGGTCCCTTCCAGCCCAAACCATTCTGTGATTCTCTTGTGGTGTCTCAAAGTTTTCTTTTGGAGGGATTTCCTGCAGGGCTTTTGTCTCTCTGGTTCACTCTTGTTAAAAGCAATCTCACCTCACCTGATTCTGTCCAACACCAAAACCTGGATGAACATGTCCTGGCCTGGGTGTACCTCAAATGAAAGAAAGATGATTCTGAGAGGAGACAAAGCCAGAAAGCCTGACCCTGTGGTGTAATTAACCTTTCTGTTGAGATCCCACCTGTAACATTTGCCAGGTTTTCCTCTTGGCTGTGCTGGCACCCCCATGTGTCTGCAGGTTCTGTGGGTTTGTGTTTCTGCAGCTTGCAGTGTGCTGCTCTGGGACCAGCCTGGGCCAAGGCACTGCCTTGCCCTCCTGTCAGCAGCAGGAGACAAATTTAAGGAATAGGATCACACAGCTTCAACTTTTCCATGCTGCAGTCTCGGCTTGGGCCTGTTGGCAGAGCTTTCACCCTGCTGAATTCCTTGGTGATGAGTGTTATTTCTTTGAGTGATGTGTGCAGGCAGGGGAACATTTCTACATCACTGCCCAAACTTCCTAAAACATACTTAAATAATTTACATAAAATCCAAATCTGCGTGTGAAATACCCTCATGACTCAAGGGTTTATTCACTGTGAATCCATTCCCTGAGTGGGAGGAAACCTAAACTGTCTTGGATAAAATGGCCTTTATAAAATATAGATCCATTTCCTAATATTTATGTCAGATGCTTCTCATTATGGGTTTTTTCTTCTTTCTTATTTCAGTCTGAAACTGCCTCAGCAACCCCTTGCTAGCACTGCTTCATGTGGATGTTAACACTAAATCAGGAGAGTTTCTTCTGTGTCTGTCTCATTAAATATTATCTCTCTGATTTGCCAGGCTGGGTTACAATAGGGACATTAAAAAGGCATGTGTCTCTAATTGCTTTTTAATGCCACTGCTATTTATAGGTGATCTGAGTTTCAAAGTAACATGGAAAGTCATGTAAAAACACCGAGCTCTTGGTGATAAGGGGGTGCCAAGGAAAATTGATGACACATGAAGTTAATTAATTCAAGTAGTGTTAGGGATCCTAGGATGAAGAAGATTCCTGTGTGCAGGGTGTGGTGGTTGTGCCAGTCAAACTCAGGGTTGTACTAAATTCTGCAACCTGAGAAGCAGTAAAACCCCATCAGTTTTATAGTTCTGTATAAGCATTATTAACAAGAGTCATAGCAGTTCCAGGTATGACAGACATAGCCTGATCCATGAATAACAGAATAAAAAAAAAGTTAATTCAGTTCTGTGTGGAAATACAACCCTACATTTATCCAGCAATCCTAATTTTCACTTGTGCATGACACAGTTCCCACTGCAGAGCAAGCCCAGCTAGCTCAGAAATCTCCTAGAGATCTCCTGAAGGGTTTTACATCACTAAAAACTTTCAATACATCAGTTAGACCTGAGCTGGGGCTCAGGGGGGCTCTCCAGAATCCTCTTGAACGGTTTCCCAAATACTTGTTTCTTCACACAGTTACACAAAACAAAGCAAAGGCTGCCAGGATTTCTCAGGTCAGCAGTAGTAGCATAAACTTGCTTCATTTAAGTGTGAATAAATCTGTGTGATGTATGAGGATGGGGCACCAGGTGCATATATTTCATAGAGAAACAGTTAAATATAAGTAGTAAATAAAATTCTGAAGGGATTTTTTGTGTGTCCAACTTGCCCAAGTGCTTTAGAGAAGACTCATTTTCAGGGAGTGGTTACCCAAGAGTCTGTAGCTCTCTCTAAATTGGCAATTCTTTTTTAGGACTGTTTAATGTATGTGAAAATGCATATAGGACTCCAAAGTTATATATATGAATATATTTGTGTGTGTGCACATCTAATTTCTGCACATTTGACTCACATCTGGGTGTGTGAATAGTTTGCCTATAATCCTGTGAAACTTCATTTTCTGGCAGATGAGTCTATATTAATTCCTGAAACCCTGAGCAACAATGGAATTACTTTGCAGTGTTAGGGGGGAAAACATTACAATAAAAATGAAGCATACTTTTAATTATCTGTAGTCATTTGGATGAAATCTATAATGAGCTTGATAAATGCTGATGCTCTAGGCATCAATTTTTCAAATGACAGTAGAACCAGAAATATCTGGGAAGGCATTGTTAACTCAGACTGCACAATATTTTTGAGGTCTTGGTTAGTAGGAATAATTAAAATGACTTATGTAAGATAAGTGTCATATCTCTGTCAGCAACTAAATGTTAAATGTTATTATAAACTAATTACTTCCTGGAATTGAAAAGAAAATTATAATTTTGTGTCTTAACCACTAAAAGATGGTGTCTGATCCTTCTCTCACTAAACCAGTGACTTCTTCAGTGCAGCCTCAGAGTGGGTGAGGAGCGAGTTTGGACCAAAAACCCCACTGCAGAGAGGAGTCAGAATCTGCTTTGACATGAATCAGCTCCCAAATGAGCACAGGGTGGAGGAGCTGGGGCTGTGGGGTTTCTCTCTGTGTGGTAGGAGGAGGAGGAGGAGGAGGAGGAGGAGGAGGAGGAGGGATGGTGGCTCAGCCCTCTGCTGTCCTTCCCTCCTTCCCACGTCCATCTGCTCGGCCGTGGCTCAGCTCCCCAAAGCCACAGGCACTGCCCTGGTGCTCCCCTGCAGTCATTTGCTGTTGGATTGATGGCTTTAATTTGCTCATCAAGGGCTCTGACACATGCAGAGTCAAGGAATTGGATTCAAGGGAAGTGCAGAGCAGAGAGAGAGGTGAAAAAGCAAAGAAAGACGTTAAAAAACTGATTTAGCCTTCCTGATTTCACTGGTTATTCTTCCTCTGCTGCCTGGAAAACACCAGCATGGAGCCTGAGCTGGCAGCAGGGGTGGTGAGCAGTGTCACCTCCTTTAGAGGCCCCACTGATGCCACATCTTGTGGAGCTGGGCACTGACAGGTGCCAGCCTCACACCCTGCTGTGGTACCCACAGGTTTCAGGCTTGTTAAAGAAAAGCACCAGCGTGGTTGTGTTGCTTTTTGTGTTTTTATGTTTTTCTGTTGCTTTGGTTTTTTATGTACCAAGGAAAAATGTTTCTCCTGTTGAGTAATAAACCTCAGCATGCAAGAGGTGATGAAAGAGGCTTGGAGGGAATGATTCAGGGAAAAGGAGAGATGATGGAGAAAGATTAAAGCAAAATGCAGGGCATGTAGGAACATAATTAATGGCTAAGAAGGAGAAAGGAAGGAGGAATATTTCAGCCCCCATCCTTTCAGCTGCCTTCACCCTACAAACTCACTCATTGCTTGGAAGCTCAGGCCCATGGTTTTGTTTTGAATCACCTCATCCGAATTTTAAGTCTTATCTGGAAGCAGAGTTAGTTGTAAATGAGCCATCATCTCCTGAGAGAATAGCCTGATGTTATTTGAAATATCCTGCAGGCTTTCCCAGGACACCACAGTGCCATATCCCAGCAGCTGCTCAGAGTTTGGGATGTGTTCAGGGGCTGAGGGTGGGGACAACCCCTGTCTTTGAGGATGTGCTTGTTTCAAAAGTGGTTCAGGTGTCATCCAGTGACACCTGTGTGCAAGAGATGTGTGCAAGAGATGTGTGCAAGAGATGTTCTGCTGGCAGAGCCAGAGAGCAGCTGTGGGGTTTTGGATGGGAGTGGTGCTGACAGGGGTTGACAGGGGTCCCACACAGGTAAGAACAACCCTTTTGCTCTAGAAAACCCCATGAGCACTCCCAGGCAGCTCCAAACAAATCCACCCAGGCTCCTGACACACTGGGGATGTTCCTGGCTGGTTTTCTGTCCCACTGAACTTGGGTTTTGTGCTGGGCACTGAAATCAAAGCCTTCTCCAGGGGAGCAGCCTCCAGAGCTGCAGCCCGGTCATGCTGCCAAATTAATTGATCTTCATGGAAGTCACTGCTTTAATTGGGGAGGAAGAGTGGCAGGAGACACTGAGAACACCCTTGTGAGCTTGTGTTTCATCTCAGCTTCCACCCTGCATTGATCCCTGGCTCACAGAGGACTCAGAGGCAGAGCAGGAGCAGGATTTTGGGGAGATGTAGAATGTTCCTCCTCTTCATGAGTTATGTCCTTAGTACTGGCCACTGGGGGAGATAGAATACAGGACTAGGTACACCTTTGGATTGACAAGCTGCCATTTATTTTAGGGATTTTGCACCTACTGAGTTTTAAGGCAGATTTACAGGCTTGGGGTTTAAACATAGATTTAAACACAGAGATCTCCTTGGGGTTTAAACACAGATTTAAACACAGAAATCTCCTTGGTTTTTAAACACAGATTTAAACACAGAAATCTCCTTGGGATTTAAACACAGATTCAAACACAGAGCTCTCCTTAGGAACTCTGCCCTCTTCACTCAGCCTTTTATAAGGTTAGTGAGAGGCACACTGAGGCACAGGGCAAAATAAAGATACATCTCTGGAAATCCATAATTCTGCAAGTGAAATGTGAGCACAGCCTGCCTAGAGCAAATGGTTCATGCTGGTGGCAAGGAGGAAATTGTGAGTTTAGTTAAAAACAAAAATACGATTTCATGTTTCGACAAATTGGCAGAAATGGCAATAAAACTTCTCTAAAATTAAAAATGCAAATGCAAGCCTAGAGGCACACACTCCAAAGCAAGAATAAGGTACAAAAAGGATGCAATTGTTGGTTGGAGTCTAAGGATAAACTTAGGCTCAGTGACTTTTCATTACTGTAGGAGCTTGGCTTCCTAAAAGTATTGCAGATGCTTGCAATAACCTTTTGTAATCCCTCAGCTCTGTTTGCATTTTGTTGTATTTTAATAAGTTCTGATTTTTCATTGGACTTACTTAAATTTCTATGTTTATAAATTTTCCATGTTAAGAGCAGTTTTCTTGGATCTTTCAAGCAGAATTCCGTAGCAGTCTGAAAATGTTCAGCTGCAAGTACACCCAGACAGTTTGCCTAGTGACATCTGTTCAGCAGCATAATTTCACTCAGCTACGAGTGACATATTTTAATTAACTGAGACATTTCAAATAGAATTTGACAGCTTTCCAGCCCAGTATCTCCAAACTTACTACTTACTGAAAATGTGCCATCCTAGGAGTGCTACAGGGCCTAGGAAGAATGTTTTAGTTTTATGAAAGGCAGTGCTGGGATGTTGTAAAATAATGCATTTAAAAGATCATGTCTGCCACTTGTTGTGGATTTTTTGGGTCTTTTTTTTTTTTTTTTAAAGTTGGGATTAAATGTGTGAGATGGTATTTTCTTGTTTGGATCCAGATGTTTATTAGTTTTTATTTATATTATAGTTTCACAAACTGTGAGTTCTATAGTAATTTGCTCTAATAAGTTAAAAATTGAGTTGTGTCTCTTTTTTTATAAGGCTTTTTAAGGATAAACTGTCTAATTAAGAAATTGCACTTAAATTATTTTTACTTTTAACTCAATAATACACAAGTAGTTAATAACTAACTACTTGTGTTCTGCACAATGCAGATTTTTTATTTAATTACACAATACTGCCTAAACTCATGGAGAAGAAGGTGAAGATAAAGAAGGACTAGTCTCTGCTTTAAAACTTCTATCTTGTTTTATATATATTACTATATTTTAAAACTTTAAACTCTGCATTTTACACTGCGTGATATTACACATTTCTATTCAAGCTACACACTCACAATGTTAGTTTTATTATTCAATTTTGGAAGTTTTCTCGATGGCTTCAGGTTAAGTGTAGTGGGTTTTGGGGGGGGGGTCAATGTTTGTCAGTACAGAAAGTGTAAAATTCTCAGTACCCAGGGTTCCAGCAGCCTGTGATGTTTGTGCCTGTGAGCTCCTGAAGCATCTCCGTGATCCTGGGGAGCCTTTCAAGCCTTGGTTTTATCCAGGGCTCCCTGCACCTGCAGCTCCAGCTCTGTACTGGGGAGGCAAGATCAGAATGTCACAAAAAGCTCTTAGATTATCCTGCGCAGGTTTTAGTGGAAGCACAATGCTGGGAAGCGTGCTTCCCATCAGCAGCCACAGCACTGCCGTGTGAGGAGCAGATCCTGGAGGGGCAGCCTTCCAGAAGCTTCCAGGAAGCTCCAGAGCAGTGTCAGTCTTTGGTCCAGCCCAGGCCAACCCAGAATTCTCACAGAGACTGGTCTGGGCTCAGCCTGCAGGGTGGCAGAGCCCATTCCTGCTGACTCCTGCCACAGACACTGCAGAGGAGCAGGAGTTCAGTGGTTATTTCACTTTTGGCACATTGCTGCAGGGTTCCACTGCGGCCATTTCCATGACCTGAAATTGAAACCACTCAGTGCAGCTCGAGCAGTAAAGTCTCCCCAAAGCAGGCAGCCCACAGGCTTTGCCTGAATGTACAGAATTGTGTTTTCCCTTCAAAAATCCATTAGCCAGTAAGCACCAGCACCTCTCTATTGCTGGCAATTTGTGGCTTGTGTTATTCTGGAGCCTTTCCTGAAGTGTTTGCTTTTTATGGCACCCAGCCCAGCTGACCCAGTGACAGGATTTCTGTTCATCCAGCACACAGGGAAGCTCAGGGAGCTGATCCGAAATATTCCTCCCAAGAACAGCTCCAAGAGAGGTGCTGTAAGCTCTGGGATATCAGAACTGGACAGTGAGAAGCAGTCAGGAGGTCTTTGAGGTTAACATGGGAATGTTGGGACTCCAGTTGTGAGTTTGGCTTCTGGGATGTGTGAGGTTGATCAGCTCCACTCAAAGTCCATGGAGGAGCTGCCATTCCCTTTCCTGCTGAAGTTTTGCTGTGTGGAGACACAGTGAACCTTCCTGGCCTTCCTTTGATTCCTTCACATGTTCCCTGTGTGTTGTTTCTTCCCTCAATGCCCATCTGAGGTGTAGGGTCACCTAAACCCATCCCATTAGGGACACCCTGGACATCTTGACCAAGTTTAAGCCATTTTAGGGAAATAACTTGTTGTTACTCATCTACTTTGTTGGAAAAGTGTTATTTATCTTCTTTATGCTTTTCCCACACACTGGTTAGCAGTAGTCTCTTCATTAACATTTTGGAATTAGAGTGATGAATAAATGCTGGAGTTTTGGCAGGTAAATGCTGACAGAAATGTGACAGTGAGTGATGGAAGTGGGGTGTGCACTGAGGGCCCAGAACAGCACGGGAGGCCACCAAAATGCTGGATTTCATTTCAATCTTTGCCCATTGAAATCTGGGGAGGTGAAGCTCATGGATTATTTGCCCAGCAGCCAGGGAAGCAGAAATCTCTCAACCACTGGGTGATGGCCAGCCAGGGAGCTGTGTTCCTCCTCAGGTTTGTCGGCTCAGGCTGTTGGGTTTTCTGCATGCTGCCACCACATGCAGTGACAAGTTATGAGCACTGGGTGCTTGTGGGCTTTGAAAGGAGGATTTGTCCCTCTTCTCTCCTGTTCCCAGCAGGCCAGGGAGCAGCTAAGTGTGGAAGTGCCTGTTCCCACACCCTGTCCAGGGATCACCCAGAACATGGATCTCACCTGCAGCATGTGTTTGTCAGAACTGGCTCTCAGTGTGCCAGGCACTGCTCCACCCATTCCAGGGGATATATCTAAACACGGACTCCAATAGGCACAGGGTTATATGGATTTCTGCATCAAAAGGACTGGGTGCTAGCACAAAGACATATTTTCCAAATCTAGTGTATGATCTACTCCAATTGTCTATCTCCAGGCCATGTGAAATAGGCTGCAGGCTCCTACCATAGAGTTACTATTGAAACCTGGGATGCTTGGTTGGTTTCCCAGCTATTATAGTTTTATTTTACTCCCTTCTTTGCCTCTGAATTGTTGTGCTAATAAAGCTCACGAATTTCAATCTCTCAGGTTCTTCAATTATGACATTGCAGCCCCTCTGTGGCAGCACGCTGGAGTGTGGCAGATAGGATATTATGAAGTGGAGACATTCAATGGGAAAATGTCCAAAAACAGTTCAAATCACTTAAGATAATTAAACAAGGGAAAGAATGTGGTGTGTTTAGAGAATATGAGATGGTTTTGTGAATAGAATGGTGTTAGGTACCCGTGCATGAGAAACTCATTACCCATGCTGAACTCATTTTTTACATTGTAATGAGAAAGAAGAATTGAAAAACACCTCTGTGAACATCACTTTTGTGGGTGCTTGCACTGAGACCACCACAGCAGAGGCAGCAGGTTCAACAGACTTGTTTATTCCTCTGGATGTACCTGGGAAAAAATGCAGCAATTGAGGAAATAACAACTAATTTCAGTGTAAAGGTCAAAATGACCCGAATTGAGATACTTAAGAATTAATGGAGTAGGCTGGTGTCAGCAGGCAGAATAAATGACATTTTTTATAACTGCCTGTTCACCATGCTGCTTCAGGCTCTTCACCTCCCCCAGATGCAAGAAAGGTTTCAAATGCATTGCCAGAGGGGTTTTAATAAGAGTTTGTATAACAGAGTGAGGCAGTGCTTGAGTGGGGAGAAAACAGGCACTTGAGCATTGGGAAAAAACTCTGAGTGAGGGTCAGGGTTGTGTGTGACAGCATCCCTGAGGGGAAGGGAGGAGCACAGCCACACCTGAGCCAGCCCTGCACCACCCCTGTGGCACTGACTGCCATCCTTTACAAAGGCACAGGAATATTCAATGTTCTCCCTAAAACAGCAGTTCCTACAGCAGAGTGACTGCACAGAGCTGTGAATCAAAGGCAAGGGGAAGCAGAAGATCAGCCTTCAGAGCACACAGAATGTTCTGTTCCTCTCCAGAGGTCAGTGGGGCACAGCACCTTGTCTCCACTACTGAGAAACCAGGTAACCAAAGGGGGGCATCCCTGTGATGCTGGAGCCCAGGGTCTGCTCCTGCTGAGATGATTGATGCTGGGATTTTTCCTGAGTAGCACTGACATGAGGAATGCACAGTTCTTGTCTTTTTTTACAGCCTGATATTCTGTACTTGGTGCCTGGGTGGCTGAAGGACAATTGGATAATAATCTGCACTTTTTGTGCATTAATAATAATAATAATAATAATCTGCATTTACATCACTGTGTAAATGACAGATCTACCAAGAAGGAAAGCACTTGTCTCAGCTGGTGAAAGAAGTGGGCTAGGAAGCACTAGAAAGGCTGGATTTTGGGAAATGCATCATGACAGTAACACCTGTTGGAATGCAAAGTGACCTCCCCTGGAAGGTGGTGGGATCAGAACTGCTCCTGACGTTTGCAGCTCCATGGGGCAGAGCCTGGTTTGATCCATGGCACACTGGGCTTCCAGGAGGCCCTTGCTATGATCCACTGGGTTTTTTCCATCTCTGACTCCTGTGACTGTCTGTCTGACTTTCCCTGGGTGATGAAATATCATTATAACCTTTTGAAATAATGTATCGGTGCCTGGAGAGCAGAGACTGATTTTCCCATTTGCAAGTGAGAGGCAGTGTGTTAAATTACCACTCCTGTCATTAAATGGATTGAGGGGAAAAAATCTGATGTGCTTGAACCAGGACACTTTTCCCCTCCCCAAACAAACCACCTCAGATTTCACCTTGTGGGGGGCCAGGAAGGTGAGGATGAGAAGTTTAAATGAAATTCATCATATTCTCTGAGGCTTAGGTTGCTTGCTTGACACCTGAAAATGTTTCAGCAAGTCTGACATGGAAGCTTTCTGCTGATTTACAGAGGATGAGGGAGCCTGTGCTGTGTCTGTCAGAGATCAGGAGGCATAAAATTTATCTTTCTGGGCCATGGAAGCTTCTACTTGTTCATTTGGCTCTGGGAAATTTGATCCTGAACAGCCTGGTCTAGTGGAAGGTGTCTGTGCCCATGGCAGGGGGTGGAACTGGATGGGCTTTACAGTCCCTTCCTTCCCAAAGCATCCTGTGATTCTGTGAAGTGTGGAAAAATCACTGTGCTGATAAACACAGTGACCAAGTGTGTAAGCGATTGTGCTCAAGAATTGCACTCTGCATCTTTGAGGCATCAGTGAGAAAGTTGTGATGTTGTTCCAGCTGATTTTTATAAATCACATCAAGCAGCTGATGCAGTTCATAGCATTTGTTTCTGTCTTTCATGCAGGGCAAAGTATTGATAATCATCTGGTACTGCTGAGCATTGTAGCTGGCAACATTTGAAACTCCAGACATGGTGATGAATTGCTCTGTGATATATTAATGTTATTTTGATCCCTGCTCTTTCAGAATTACATTGATCCAATTAGGTTAAGTAGCTTGCCATCTAAATTAATTTACTTTCCTCTATTAATCTCCTTTACTCTGGGTCAAAACCAGAAATGTAAATCAATCCATTGTATTGCATATCTTTGGGGGGGTGGGAGGGTAATTAAATTACCTGATAGATACATATGCTGGATTGATTGTTTGCTGTGTTGAACATTATTGCCATAATTGGAAAGTGAAGTGGTGCACACTCAGTAGTGGAATTTGAGTGCTTGTTACACTTAATTTTCATAACCTGTCAAGAAATGCCTTGCTGTCCCTGGGTACCAACCCAGTGTGGTGGTGTTCACAGGGGTCCCAGGACAAGGGAAGAGATGAGAATCTTGACTCCGTGTTTCAGAAGGCTGATTTATTATTTTATGATATAATAATAATTTCATTATTTATATAAGTTATATTATATTTACAATTAATATTAAAATATTTAAAATTTAAAAATTATTAAATATTTATATATAAATATTATATTTATAATATTTATATTATTTTATTATATAATAGTATATTATATTAAAAGAAAATTATATATTAAGACCATACTAAAAGCATAGAAGAAAGGATTTCATCAGGAGGCTTGAAAGGAATAAAAAGGAATGGAATGGAATGATAATAAAATCTTGTGACTGACCAGAGAGTCCGAGACAGCTGGGCTGTGATTGGCCATTAATTAAAAACAACCACATGAGACCAATCAAAGATGCACCTGGATGCATTCCACAGCAGCAGATAATTATTTTTCTTTTCATCTGAGGCTTCTCAGCTTCTCAGGAGAAAAAAATCCTAGCAAAAGGATTTTTCATAAAATACGTCCGTGACAACCCTACACACCCAGCTATGCAGATTTTAGGATATTGGACATTTTGCAAGTGGGGATAAAAGCTCCTTCCTCTGCCAGGGAGGAGCTTGGACTCCCTGGCAGCATCTCAGAGGTGCTCCCCCTGTGGCTGTGGGGAAAGCCTTTCCCTGCTCAGTGTCAGGCTGGCACAGCAGGGCAGGGCCAGCAGAGCAGGTGTCCCAGCCCTGATGTCTGAGGTACCAGCTGAAGGAGGGCTGGTGCAGAGCCCCACAAAGTTCTCCTCTTTTCCCAGTGCCATGTGAAATTTCCATGGTTTGATATCGTGGAATCACAGAATGGTTTGGGTTGGGAGGGACCTTGAATCCCATCCAGTGCCATGGCAGGGACACCTCCCACTGTCCCAGGTGCTCCCAGCCCCAGTGTCCAGGCTGGCCATGGGCACTGCCAGGGATCCAGGGGCAGCCACAGCTCTGTGTCCCACACTGGGACATTCTTTTGCTTCCCTTAGGTCAGTCCCAACAGTGGGATTCCATCATCTTGGTGCTCTCACCAGTGTTTTACAGCTCACACTTGGAATTCTTCCTTTCAGCCAGTATTTTCAGGGTCTAAATCAAACTTTCATCCTGACAGGGACAGGGCTGACACCAGGAATTTGTTTACCTGCTATTTCCTCACTTTAGTGGGAAGAACTTTCCATGGAAGACTGAAACAAAAATAAAGCTCTGATGTGAGGAATGAGATCCAACCCAGTGGCTGGGAACTGAATGTTGGCACAGTTAAAACAGATACAAAGTGCAGTGGGTTTAGGTTGGGCTTGGTTAAAATCCTGCCAGGTTTGTGATAGCTTCATCTTCATGGGAGATGAAGGCAAGGGCTCTTTACAGTGGGAAAATGGATCTGGTTCCTTCCCTGTCATTGTAGCAGAAGATAAATTTGGGTCAGATGACCCCTGTAATGGGGCAGGGCAGGCTGGTGATCACAAATCCCTTCTGGTGTTCAAACCTATGGATCTATGAAGTATTTTCTAAATCTGTGCCTCAGAGCAGAATGAACAGCAGCAGAAAGGTCACCTTTATCATCATTGCTGTCAAACACCTTGGAAACAGCAGAGCACAAAGCAAGTTGCTCAATCACTTTGCCCTTCTGCTACATCTGTTACCTGTACCTGTACTTTTGTCCCATTAAATGAAACTCACTCCCCTGTCCTGGATGGAATCCCATTTCCAAAAGCTGCACAGTGAAACTCTGTTGGCTTCAGCAACAGGATCTTGCCTTTACAAAGGCAATTAATGCCTGCCAAGTGCAGAAGTGAGCAGTGTTAGATAAATAATGATAATTATGAAAGCAGCTGCTCTTTGTCATAATGAGACGGTAGGAAACAGAGAGGGACTTTTTGCAAGAGTGTGTGGTGACAGGACAAGGGGAGTGGCTCCAAACTGACACTGGGTGGATTTGGATGGGATTTTGGGCAGGAATTGTTCCCTGGCAGGGTGGTGAGGCCCTGGCACAGGGTGCCCAGAGCAGCTGGGGCTGCCCCTGGATCCCTGGCAGTGCCCAGGGGATGTTGGATGGAGCAGCCTGGCACAGGGGAAGGTGTCCCTGCCCATGGCAGGGGTGGCACTGGAAGATCTCAAAGGTCTCTTCCGACCCAAACCACTCCATGAGTGTTGGGTACAGGCCCCTGTGCTCCTGGCAGGGTTTGTGGGGGCTGCAGGCACGAGAGGTGAGGTCACCACTGCAGCCAAGTGTCCTTTGAGGCCCCACGGGTGTCCCTGTGGAGCTGCTTGGTGGGATTTATTATTGTGCATCTAAATCAACACGAGGTGTTTGGTTGGGCACCCAAATCCTGCTGTGGGTGTGGTGCTTGCCTGAGATCCAGTTCCTACAAACCCACCAAATGCTGCAGTGTTTTAACATCCCATATCTATTAATTAATATGGTAATATTTCCCACAAGCTGAAAAATTTAAAAGTTAAATGTGAGAATCTCTGCTTGAGTGCTCACTATAATGTGTTGGGGCTTCATTTTTTTGCCTTGCCACTTCCATATTTTCTTTTTTCCTTTTCTTTCTTAATTTTGGTCTTGTTTAATTCTTTTTTTTTTTTCCTACCTCAAGATAGAGGCTGGGTTTTCTTTTTCTTTTAAAGCTGGGTTTTCTCCACAGTAAGTGTTTGTAGAGCTCCTAGCACAACCAGATCCTGATGGAGCCACTGGATATTAATGTGCTGCAAATTAATCAGTAATGAAAATTAAATGTGTGTTTATACTCCAGTTATAATGTTTATACAAACACAAGAAGTATGTACCCCAACTGTGTAATGGTTCCCACCACAATATTTGCAAGGATGCAGCATTAACCAGCTTTAAATAAAAGTGCCTTGTTTGTTCAAATGAAGAACCCAAGGGAGAAACACCTCTTAGAAGTGGAACAGAATGAACATTGTGAAACACAGAGCCAGGGATTTTCAATATTCTGCACTCTCCAGTTTTCTGAGGGTGATGGTGGCGTTTATCTCTTGGCTCCTTCTGTATTGTGCTTTTGCAGCTCACCAGAAATTTTGTCAAAACTCAAGGGTGTTTGGGATGAGGAGCACAACTCAAGACCTGTGTTAGGAGTAAATGTGAATGTGTTCCTCCTTCTGGCTCTGTCAGAAATGCTCTTTAGATAAGGAGTTGAAAGCAGATCAATAGCAACACTTTTTTTTTTTTTTTTTTTTTTTTAAGAGGCAGATGCCTGAGATGAGTTCCCTACAAAAAGCGAAGTTTCTGTGGTTGTCACACACATGCCCCTCCCTGGAGGTTCCTGGAAAATGACAATTGCAAGTCCAAATTTTTTATCTCCTTGCCAAAGGCAGGAGGGGAAGTGTGGAGAGAATGGGAACAAACTGCCTCGTCCCAGTCATGATCTTGCACAGTCTCCTGTGGAGTCGTAATATTTTCATTTGTGAATATCCCTTCAGATGAGCAGGGTAAATCCAGTGCTGTAAATTCTGTGCTGTTCATGCAGTGTTTCCCTGGAGTGTCAATAGGAGGAGTTTGTTTCACTCCCCAAGTGCTAAATTAGTCTTTGGGTGGTCACTTGCTGATGAATACAACAGATTAGATGAAAAATAAGGAACACAGGGAAAACATTTTCCTTTTCTACAAACCACCATTACTTAACAATACTCTAAACCCCAGATCTCCCTAGATTTAACCTAAAATGTGTTGAAAATTACATGGAAGATTCAGCACTGAAATGTGCTGGCACAGAGTCCTCATTTGGAAGAGAAAACAGTCTGGAAACTTGTAGTCTATTCACAATTACCACAGGAAGTGTTCGTGTCCTGCAGCTTCAATATTTGGAGTTCCATTTTCCCTTATTCCCCGGAGCCATTGAATCCTTAATGCCTGCCTTTGATCCTTATCTCAAACAGAACCACTGAAGGATAAATTCAAGGTGAGGTGGCCTCAATGTTCCCTGTGCTCTGTTTTTTGCAGGGGCCTGCTGGCCAGAGGCTTCACAGAGACCCATTACCTGCAGGATGGCACTGACGTGGTTCTCACACGCAATCACACGGTAAGGCTGGGCTGTCCTGGGCAATTCATCCTTCAAATCCAAAATATCCTCTGCCAGGATCTGAGCCCTGGCATGAAACAGCTCAACATGTGGCTTTTTTTGTTTTGGGTTTTTTTTTTACTGTTGCCTTCAGTGTCTTTGTGACTGCTCTGATCTTACACATGAATTTTTAGAGGCAGCCTTTGAAGGCGAGCTCTGGGGTGAACCACGTGGCTTTTAACATTTGTGAGGTTTTTTTCAGCTTCTTGGAAATAGACCCATTAAAATGTGGTAATTATGGCAGATCAGTTATGGAGAAAAGGCCTGGTTCTGTTTGGGGGGGGAAAAAAACCCTAAATATCTGATTTCCAGAGTGCAAAAGTTCATGTCAGAGATTGGAAGGCTTGGGTGTCTTTCCTCACTGGGGAGGTCATGGGGAGGGTGTTGGTTGAGCTTTTTTTTTTTAAATCCAGGCCATAAATGTGTTGTGGATGTACTTTATACTTGTATTTGTGTGTATGTATGTGTATATTTATGTGCATGTATAAATATGGATCTATACAAAATATGGCTTGTTAAAAGAAGCATTTAAAACTGCTTTTTACAAATAAAAACCCCTTAAGGCAGGAATGTATTTTGTCCTCTGACAGCATGAATGCCTTAATTAGAAATAATGCAGCAAGCCATTTTAATTACAAAGCTTATCTTTTATCTGCCTAAGTCCCATAAAGTATTTTCTCTGTTATGGTATTTACTCACTGACACTGTCAGCAGAGACACCATGCTTTGTGTTCCCATCCATAACAGGCTTTGCTGGGATCAGGGGAAGGAATTATTTCTCTGCATAACATCTTACTTCTGAAGAAGCATCTTCATTATAGCTGCAGACACCCCAAGTAAAGCAATCATTTCAAAAGCTTTCAGGGCTTTCATTTTGCTGGGTGCTCATATCTCCTTCCAAATCAGCTCAGGAGAAAATAGTCATTTGTTTTGGGAGCAGGAAGGCTGCAGAGACTCCTGAAGGAAGTAAAAGGAAATAAATGGAACACATGAGTCTTTCAGAGATTTACCTGAGTTAACAGGAGTATGTGTACAGCTAATGACAGGTTTTTCTTGCTAAAATACAATATCTGTTTGCAAAATGGCAAAGTAAGTCATGATTAGTAATGACAGTGCATTTTGCTGCCTAAAAAAGAGAGCTCAGTGCATTCATTTTTCATTAAATGCTGCAATACAGTTGAGAAAAGACAAGACTATGATTTTATTTTTATATCTCTTCTTCACTGAGGACATCAATACAGTCTGGAGTTGAAACCAAATCTGATTTTCCATTGAAAAGTTGCTTAGTCAAATTCTGCCTGGAGGTCAAGGCAGGTTTGTGGAGCTGTCTCTTGGGCAGTTCTCTAGCACACAAGTCAGTGTCTAGGTTATTTTTCAATTTATAGCACCTGGAAAATTGTCAAGACCTGCTATTTATTAAATGATCTCAAGCAAGTATAGAGTACTGTTTTAAGTATGATGGATCAGCCTTTGGTAATTATTTGTTTTTAAGGGGTCACCCATTTTATATACTAGTTTGCAGGAATAAAAAGATTTGATAGCAGAAAAAAGTCCTGCAATTCAGTGGAATTACTGAGCTAGAAATCAATTTTCTCCCAGTCCTGTTGCAGGCCATGCTCTGATAAGTTTACATTTTCGATATTGAACTTTGGCATCACATTGCTGGATCTCAGAGAAATTGTGAAATGGGCCACAACCAGGAGCTGAGAGTTAATAAAATGACAAGTTGTATGTGGAGAGGGAAAGAAATCAGGCCCTTTGCCATAATTCACTCTTAGATAAAGACAGCTGGACCACAGCAGCAGCTGTGCAGGGTGAGATATTGGCTCCCCTCCCCATTTCACTGGCCTCAGCTCTGGCGATGCTCAAACCCAAAGATTTCTTTCTCAGGAGCTCTAAACTTCACCTCATGTTTGCTTTAAGCAATGAGAATAAACCTATTTCATTTTTGCTTTTATCATATAAGAAATTCAGTGCTTGAGTGGGAGGTGTGTTGATTGTTCTTCTTCTATCATGGATGCATGGAACTGGTAACACTGAAATAAAGTGAAATAGTGCATGCACACGGAAAGTTTGACATTCATAGCAATTGTGACTGAAGTGATCACCCCAAAAAATTCAATCTGTGACTCCTTTCTATTATGGCTTTATCTTTGCTAATGTGTTACTGACTCTTCATGAGGATTGATGATAAAAATACCCAAGAGTAAAACACTCTCACCCTGTTTCTGTCATTTCTTTCACTGACAAAAGCTACTGAGATTTGTGTTTACAAAGTCAGAGCTGACTGCTCAGTGTTCACTTGCTCGTGCTGGAAATCAAACAAACATTTTCTCTGGCACAAACTTATTTACAGAAAATTCCTGTCTGAATCATTCCATCTTGCCCAGACTGTTGCTTTCTTCACCAAAATCAAGGTGCTTTTTAGAAACCTGCTGTGAGTGAAAACCATGCCCCAGCCTGGAAAGGTTAATTAATGCAATAATGAACCAAGCCATGAGAGGCACAGGGAGATGACTGGAGTGCTGCAGCACTGATAACTTCCCTCTGCACTAATCAGATGGGAACCTTGCACAGCAGAGTTCTCACTTTCCAGGTGGTATTGAGAATGCAATATAACCTTTAGTCAACAATAAAATTAGCCTTGATTCCAGACAGATATGTGGATGAGCTTAGAAACCCTCTGTTGTGGGTGCCTTTTGCAAGCAGTGGATTATTAAAGAAATATAATAACCAAGGCACAAAATGAAATTGGACTGTTGTCTCTCAAAGTAGAAGCCCCCCCTTTATTCTTGGTTTTTTTAATAACATGCAGCTACTTGGTTGGGTATTTCAATAAAAAATTTCATTTCCAACCTGTTTCCCTTCTCATTTGCTTTGTGATTTTTTATTTCAGGTTCTAGGGTTGGGATTGGCTTTTTTATGTTTCTCTTTTCACATTCCTGCCTCCTATAGGGATACACAGATTTAAATGCCCTTAAATAAAAATAGGAGTCTATATAGAAAGGAGTAAAATGCAGCAGCTGATTTGTTAATCTGATTATTTTATAAAATATTAAAATAATATTAAAATATTAAAATAATATATATAATAAAGAGATATTAGAATAATATAAAATATAATCAAATGTTTAATTATTGTGGCTTTAAATACATAAGACAGAAAAAGGGGGTCAGTCATACAAATCCAACATTATTGATCCTTCACAAAATAAGAATACAGAACCAAACAAAAAACCTCCTATAACTTTTTGAGCTTTGGGAGCACTCAAGGTTTTTATTTAGGACTCTTTGGTCTGTTAAGCACAGAGAATATTTGGTGGGACAGGAAAGGTGCTGCCAGTGAGATTCTGAATGCTGTGGCCTGAGAGTGATAATCACCTTGAAATAAAAGGGCTGGAAACCCAGGAGCAAAGAGGATTTGTGACCAGTGAAATGTTTTCTCCTCCTGCACAGGATCACTGCTTTTACCATGGCCACGTCCAGGGGTTCCCCGGCTCCTCCGTCAGCCTCAGCACCTGCTCGGGACTCAGGTGAGCCCAGATTTCAGCAGAGTTGGAGCTCCTGAGAGCTGGGTTTGGCTTTTAATGCATGATCCAATATTGGGGAAGGGGCTGGAGCCCCAGGAGGGGCTGAGGGAGCTGGGGAGGGGCTCAGCCTGGAGCAAAGGGGGATCAGGGGGGACCTTGTGGCTCTGCTCTGGACCCTCGGGCTCTGCTCCCAGGGAACAGGGGCAGGAGGAGAGGGAATGACCTCAGGGTGGATATTGGGAACAATTTCCTCATGGAAAGGTTTGTCCAGGCCTGGCACAGCTGCCCAGGGCAGTTTGGAGTCCCCATCCCTGGAGGGATTTAAAATCCAAGCAGAGGTGGCACTTGGGGACACTGGCCTTGGCAGTGCTGGGAATGGTTGGACTCAGTCATCTTTGAGGGCTTCTCCAACAGAAATAATTCCATGATTCTCTCTTTTTCAAATGTTGGATGAATCCCCACAAATAATTTTCCCTCTGGTTGCTCTGAGGAGAAAAAAACAAAGAACAGATAACACAGTTTTGGGGGGTTTTCCAAGAGCCATCCCTTGTCTCCTGCTGCCCATCCCTCTCTGTGCCCATTCCTTGGCACATTTTCATACTGGCAGGGCCCGGTGCCTTTCCAGGCCTCTTTGTCCTCACAACTGTTTCAGCTGCCAGCTGTGGAATCACTCATTGTCCAGCAGCCTCAGCACTAGGAGAGGTGGCTTTAGAAACCAGGGACTCAAAGGTTCTGTGATACAGAGAACATGCATGGCTGTGGAGCTCAGTAATTGTGTTTGTGGCAGGTAGGATGCTCAGCTTTTGGATTTTAGCTGCTTGTTAACAGCAGAGTAGCAGATTCCTATTGCTGAAAATCAAACCTCTTCCAGTCTGACAAAGGAATGGGCTGACAAAATTTCACGTTCACAACAGACACAGTTCAGGAAACAATTATCTTTCTTACTTGGACAATCAGAGACTGGTATTTACTCACAGAGCTGTTCCAAATCACAGTAATTAACTGTAAATTGGCTCTAGGTTCTCCCTGGGAAACCCAGTTTTCCTGTCAGATTTCCAGCTGTCTCAGCCTTTTCTGGGTTTAATTTATCTACAAACAGCAGGAGTAGCTGGAATCTTTTCCCCTTGATTTTGCATTTTGTGCAGTAGTGGCATTGTCAAGGCTTCTGTAAGGGAGCTCTGGGACAGACAGCAGCAGAGAGAGCAGAGTTTGACCCCAGCACCCCTCTCCCTCTGGGAATGAGCCATTTGCTGTAGTGGATGGGATTCCTTTGACTCATTCCCACACAGAGGGGCTTTATGGGTGCTTCGCTATGGATCCAGCATCTTCCAAAAGTTTAATAAACCCCTTGCCTGAACAGTCAGAATTTATCTGTCATTCTTACTGTAAAACATATCCAGAATTTAAAACTGTTTATAAAAATCTAATGCAGAACTCTCAGTATTTTAGTTAAAGGATCACAATGCTGCAAGCTCCCCAGGGAAAATTTGTACCTCGTGGGACAGGGTCTCCATTGATGTCCTTGTTCCAGAGCTACCTGGAAATTAATCACTCTCAAGAGAAAATGCACATTAGAAGTCTTTTCTTTCTTCTCCAAAGTGCTCTCTTTGCAATTGTGGAGCTCCCAGAGTCCTTTCCCAGCTTCAGGTGGTTCAGACATGTCAAGACAGCAGATGCTGGCAGGGACATTTTCCTGGCACTGTTGCAGACAAGTGCCCAAAGTGCAAGCTGACAGGATTGGGCTCCTTCTCTGCAGCACCTTTTTCAGCACAAAACTGCAGAAATTTCCTTTGCTTTGTTCTAGTAGGAGATCAGACAAGGAGAAATCTCAGTTTCTGTGCCCGCTTCACTGCTGAGATTGATAAACAGAGTGTCCATGGGTGAGAACAGTCTGTGGTAAGAGTTCTGTGCCTGTTGATTCACTCCAAACCTGTTTCACAGCCCAACAACTGGGGGTTTCTCTGGGTCTGGATTGAAGGCACTTGAGACAGTAGTTCATGTTTGGACTCAGGTGTTTGTTATTTCCTATTTGTGAAACAGCCTCACAGCTGTGACTTTGGTAGCTTTTCATTAGTAAGGCACAAAATGGCCAACTATCTTTTGTTATAAGGTCTTTTAAGACTAGACTATTCAATTAAGAAATGATACTTAGATTATTTTCTTTTTTAACTCAATAACTGATCTCTTGAAACCTGTAACGTGGACTTTTCTGTGCAATTACAAAACACTACCCAAACTTAGGAAGAAGAAGGTGAAGAAGAACAACCTGCTTCTGCCCTAAAACCTCTATCTTGTTTCATATTTATTTCTATATTCTAAAACCCCAAACTCTAAATTTTCTACCTTGTGATATTATATACTTCTAACCAACCACACACTTGTAATCTTAGTGTTATCAATCAATTTTTGAAGCCTTCTCCACAGCCTCAGGTCAATTGTAGTATTCTTTTGTGGGTCTGTGCCTTTCAGCACAGAAAGTTTAACATTCTCAGCATCCAGGATTCCAACAAACAACCAACAGCAACAATTCCCAGACAGAATAACTCCCACATATTGCCAGTGCTTGATCACAGAAGCACAGAATGGTTTGGGTTGAAGGGACCTGAAAGCTCATCCAGTTCCACCCCTGCCATGGGCAGGGACACCTTCCACTGTCCCTGGCTGCTGCAAAAAAAAGCACAGTCCAGGAGAACTTCTTGGCTTTCTTTGCTGGCAGCTTTGCTGGCTTGAAAGAATAGATCTGGATGGGATGGGATGGGATGGGATGGGATAGGATAGGATAGGATAGGATAGGATAGGATAGGACAGGATAATGTACTTGCCACCAGCTTGCTGGAGCAGGGACTCTTGTTTTTCCAGAGCATGACAAAGACTCCAAGCTGCAGGAGCAGAGACATGAGGCTCTGTGTGGCCATGGAGCCCCAGGTGGGGACAGTCCCTGGAGCAGCCCTTTCACTTGCAGCAGCTGTTGGAAGGGAGGCCAGGTCTCGTTTTCAGGGTCTGTTCCTGGCTTTGTGACAGTTTCTAAGTGAATCAGACAAATCTCTCTGTCTCAGTTTCTCCATCTGTGAAATCCATTTAATGATTCTTACCTACCTCACACAGCTGCTGCGTGGAGCTGGGGTTCAAGTGCCTGAAAAATAATGTAATAATGTAATGAGAGGAAGTGCATGCTGTCAGCCCTCTGAAATCCTGGAGAACCCAGTATCTTCCCCCTCCCACCAGACAGGCACCCTGGGCATTGTTCCAGGTGTGGATAGGTGGGGGCTGTGCATTTTCCCCCAGACCAGCAGAGTCCATTAAAAGATATGAAACTACTCATAAAGAATAGGTCCCACATTTCAGTGTGCTCTGAAGGCTGAGTGCTCAGCAGCAGTCAGAGAAGCAAAAGGGATAACAGGAATTACTGAGACAGAAATAGAGGATAAAACAAGAACCCTCATTACCACTTTATAAATCCACAGAGCGCTCACATCCTGAGTTCTGCATGCAGTTCTTGTTTCCCCCTCCCCTGCTCCATCTCAGAAGAGGAAGAAGCAATATATCCAGAAAAGGTACAGAGAAGGGCAAAAATTTTGATCAAAGGTGTGGAGCAGCTTTTATCCAAGGAGAGAAAATAGACCAGGATTTGTCACTTTTGAAAGGCGATGACGGAGAAAAGGAGCATGATGAAACAAGGGTGAATGTCACACTGGAGAGGGGACAATCACTGAATATTCTTCATAACCTCAAAATTAGGAGACTTGAGAGCAAAGGAAAGTACTTTTTTTATTCACATAACGAAGCTGGAGCTGTCACAGGAGGGTGTCAGTGGATCAGTGACAGTGTCAATGGATTCCAAGAGGATGTGACAGTTTGGGAAGGGGAGCTCAGGGAGCCTCTGCAGGGCTGTAAAACCCTGAAATAACCCTGGCACTGCTGCTCTCAGAGCTGGGGCTGCTTGTTCTGTTCCTACCTCTCACCCCTGAGCTGCTGCTGATGGCCAAGGCCAGAGAGGAGCTGCTGAGCTGGAGGAGCCTTGCCCTGACCTCCCCCAGCCACCAAGGTCTTCCCTCCACGTGGCTGAGCAGTTGAGATGTGGTTTTAGCTCCTGAACATTTCATGATTGTTCTGTGATGAAGAACAATTGTGTGAAATCTGAATACTAAGGTTAGTCTGGTTTAAGTTTCTCAGGCAGGCAGAGGGGTGAGAGATGAAGAGGAGAGAGGAGGAGGCTCAGCTCTCTCAAGCACACATTGCTCAGCTCTGTTCCATCCTCACATAACATTCACATAACTCCTCACCTCACGTAGGAGCACAATGGCAGAAATAGTGGGATTGGCACTGAGAGCTGCCTAAAATGCAGGTTAGAGGAGAATATAATCATGCCTTAATCTGTATCCTGCTGGCTCCTCTGAGGAGGAGGAGCTGAATGGCAGAGAGGGCTCAGGAAATGCTGAGTGCACGGAATGGGAACAATGGCTAATCAGGATTTCTGGGTCCATCTGGATCAGAAAGCCAGTTAGACTGTCAGAGCTTGTGGGAAGGTGAAGGTACGACAGAGCTGAGCCATTTCCTTCCTGTCCTCAGGAAATACCCTTCTGTTTATCCAGCTTGGAGGCTCTTCAAGTTTTTAGCAAATAATTTTGGCCTCTGGCCACCGCTCACATCTTTTGTGATAAATTTGTTTAGACTTGAATGATTTTTCCCTGATTACTTTCCCTGGGAGTGCTGAATCCACCCAGAACTGCAGCCTGGAGAAGGGCACAAACCTCCCTGGGCCAGGGGCTGCCAGGGGACTCTGCCATGGAAATGTGCAGCTCCAGAAGCATCTGCAGTGACCTCTTAGATGGGGGGAGCTTGAGAGGCGCTCCCAAAAATTCCTTGGGAGCCTAAGGATAGAAATCTCCCAGGAAGCCTTTTCCTTCTGAAACCCCAAAATGCACTTGAATGTCCTCAGATGTTTTACCCAGTTGTTAGGTGATTAAGCCAGTCACACAAACAGAAAGTGTTCACTCTTTGTCCAGCCTCATCAGCAGCTGAAAGATGCAGTGTCCACAGGGACGGGGATGGGGAGAAGGCCCCAGGATGGAATTGATGCTCATTTTTACTGGGATTACAGAGTTATGGTACCCAAGGCTGCCAATACCATTTTTCAAATGGTCTGGCTGAACTCACTGCAGCCCAGACACAGTCAGCTGAAGAGGGGATTTAAATGTGACACTCCAGACATCAACTGTTGAGAAAGGAATGGAAGTAGGAAACCAGTGAGAAAAAGAAATGTAAATTCCTCACGACCCCTCAAGCAGCATTTCCCCACAGAAGAAGAGATTTCATCCAAAAGTTAAGTTAGGAGAAAATCCCCATTGAGAAAAGCACTGGTTTGGATGTGAGCTTTTCCTCCCTACTTTCTGCAGGCAGAGCTTTTAGTTCATATAAACATCCTGCATGGTTTGTAATTTATCTGACCAGGAAACTCCTGGAGGATTTTGAGCTCAGCATTAAAAACCATTCACTTTCTGGGGTTTCATGGCTTCTGTTTCATGGCTGCCTGTTCCAGGGGAGCAGCTCCTGGCTCAGGGTCACCTCTGTGCTCTGAGATGAGCATCATGTCCAGCCTTGGACCATGGTGTGCACGAGGGATCACTGCCAGGACAGGGATGAGGGATGATCCTACCCAGGTGTTTGAGCTCCTTCTCCATCCACTCTGCTGCTGGCATTTAGTGGGATATGCAAGTTGGAATCTTCTTGTCCTGTCTCTCTGTTTGCTGCAGGGTGCTATAAAATGTGCTCACTAAATTGGTACCCATGCTAATGCATCTTTCCTTCTTCATTTTCCTTCATTTTCCTTTCCTTTCCTTCATTTTCCTTTCCTTTCCTTTCCTTTCCTTTCCTTTCCTTTCCTTTCCTTTCCTTTCCTTTCCTTTCCTTTCCTTTCCTTTCCTTTCCTTTCCTTTCCTTTCCTTTCCTTTCCTTTCCTTTCCTTTCCTTTCCTTTCCTTTCCTTTCCTTTCCTTTCCTTTCCTTTCCTTTCCTTTCCTTTCCTTTCCTTTCCTTCCCTTCCCTTCCCTTCCCTTCCCTTCCCTTCCCTTCCCTTCCCTTCCCTTCCCTTCCCTTCCCTTCCCTTCCCTTCCCTTCCCTTCCCTTCCCTTCCCTTCCCTTCCCTTTCTCCTTCCCCTGCCCCTTCCTCTTCCCCTTGCCCTGAAATTTCCTTTCCAATAAATTTCCTTGAGATTTCCTTTCCTTGAAATTTCCTTCTTCCCTTTCTCTTTCCCCATCCCCACATGTGACCCTTTCTCTGACAACACAATTCCTGTTCCTTGCAGCCCAAATGCTGGACATTAAATCTCATTTTCTCCCCCCCCATCCAAGTAACTCCTTGCTGGAATTCCAGGAATCAGAGCTGCAGCTCGATCTGCACCCACCCTGGACAGATCTGTCCTGCACTGAGAAAGGATGAAGTGTGTGCTGCAGGAGGCTCTGGCCATAATTCCATTTTAGAGAATATATTTTCAGGTCCATGAAAGGCACTGGCTGGAGTGGAAGCTCTGTGAGTGATGATGTGTCTGTGTGGGAACACCTCCACCACTCCTGTGAGATGCAGAACCAGTGGTGCTACTGCTTCCACCCCCTTGGAGAGGCTGCCCTTGGCTGATTTGGGTCAGATTTGTTATTTTAATAGAATCCTCCTGTGCAGTGTACTAGGATAATGGGATTGTTTTTCTTTCCTATTGTGCTCTTCATCAATAGATGAGGTTTTTTTTCCTGTGGATACTAAAATTTTCTCTGTTTTAGAGGTGAGGAGTTGTTGCAAAAAGAGGTGACCAGAGGCAGAGACAGGAGCACATCTGCTTTCAGACTCCTGTTCTCTGCATTTCCCAGTCTCTTAAAGCTAAAGAATGACCAAACCATTTGAAAAATATCTAAATATCAGCTCTATTAGAAAAACAGTCAATAGATCATCCTGCTCATTTATCCCCACAGTATCCATCTGCAACTTATTAAAGCAGCCTAGAAGTGAAGCCCTCATTCACCACCTCATTTTTCTTTCCCTTTTGTTTGTTTGCCTGCTTACTTGCCTGGGAATTTGTTATGCAGAGCCCTGGGAATGCAGAATGTACAATAAAAATAAATAAAAATGCCCTCTGAGTGCACAGATCACCCCTGTTGAGCAGCCCTGCACTCCGGGCTCACAGGGCTCCAATTCTGGAACCTTTTCACCCAAAACTCCTTGAAATCCAGGGAAGAGCTGTGGGACCAGCCCCTGCCCCTGGGGAGCTGTGACATTGGTTGTGCAATGAGGGACCTGGAGGTTTTCAGGTGGCACAGGAGCCCTGCAGTGTCTGTGGGCAGGCACAGACTTTAAATGAATATTCAGTGTGTGAGCAGGAACTGCCCTCTAATTAATTTCTCACCAACTCAGGACATCTACATTCCTCTGCCAGTGGAAATAGAGCTTTTTATTTTTATTGTTTAGAAATAACTTTGAGCTTCATTAAAACCAAATGTTTAATTGCACTCACAGATCTCAGGTTTATCAATTTACTTAATTTCCCCTGTATAGTGCAGCAGAATAATATATAATAGTTTCATATAGTGCTGTCCCAGCCAAGTTTTGCTTCAGCATCACAATTTCTCAGACAAGTATGTGTTGATGGTTTATGTTGGCAGGACCTTTGCTTCTGCTGACAAGTCGGAAAAGAAAAATCCCATTTATATTTTGAGATTTCCTAAAGCCTGTTGATTTATGAAATACGACTGGCCTCGCTTTAGGTTTTGTTTTGGTTTTCCTTTTTAAGAGGGGAAAAAAAAAATTCTATTTGATTTTATCGACAGTTAAAAAAGTGGAATTATTCCATGAAATTGCCTTTCCCTGATTGAGAGCGTCCTGGCAATGTGGAATTGTGTGAGTTTTAATTTCTGTTTGAGGCAGGGAGAGCTCTCCCATCTCACACAGACATTCCCAGGTGTCCACGGGGCTCAGAGGGGAGGACAGGAGGCAGAGCCCCGTGGGTTTCCCACCTCCAGGGGGTCAGCAGGGATCTGGAGGTGCTTGGGCTGCTGCTGGCCCCAGGCATGAGCAGGGACCAAACCCTGTGCAGAGCTGGAGTCAAATTTAGGCCAGGCTCAGGACCACACTGGAGCTGCTTCCAGTTGGCCTGGAGCCTGGGAGCTGCTGTCTGGACGTGCTCTTGGGATGGATATTTTCCCTCCCTCTCTGCTACCAGGGATGGAGGAGACAGGGGGAGAATTTCAGGTAGGTTGGGGTTGTCTCTTGGCTTTCCTGCCTGCCTCTTTTGTAAATCTGTCTGACATCCCAGCATCTGAAGGTTTGGGACTGAGGAAAACCCAGAATTAGACACCTGACACTAAAATTTGAATAGTTCATATTGCTTTTTTTCCCCTCCAACGTTTATAATCCTGGGAATTCTAGTAGTCCTTTGTCTGATAGAAATCCCACAGACTGGTCTTAAGGACTTGCTGAAATCTCTTTGGGGTTCTTTGTGCAATGTTTGACTGGGAATCTGTAGTTTAATGTGCCATTTGCCACATTAATACTTTATTAATCTGTGGAAAACACAAGATTGTTTAGCATTAATGGCTGCTGAAAAATAGAAAAGTTTGTGGGAACATGGGCTGACTCAGGAGTGTGGGAGATCCCAGGGGGAGACACAGAAATGCTGGAGGAGTAACAGAAGCCTCTTGGAAACACCTGAGGAGAGTGGAAGGAACCAGTAGCTAGAGATTTATTTTATTTGCCTCTGAATGACTGGTGGGTATTGTTCACACACACAAAAAATAAAAAAGAAAGGAACCATAACTCTTGACTCGTTACATTTTTAAGGTGCTGTGCTTGGCACTGCACGATGGGGGAAAAATGCAATTGTAGGAAAAGAAAATTAGTCAAAACCGGAGAGCTGGCCAAGAAAATTCATATTTGATATTCATTATCTTATTACAGATGGTCACAAGCCAAGTGCTGATATCCTGTAGGCAGCACTCAAGGGATAAGTGTGCTTTAAATGAAAAGTCTGGTTTTCTTTCTGCCAAATCTGCAGATTTTCCTTCTCCTGGGATTGCTCCATAGGCAAAGGGAAACTGGTCCTTAAAGGCCCATGCTTCCCTTGAGATGGGAATCAGATGGTGTGCTCAGGAAAAACCCAGATGAATCATTCTGGGATCTGATCACTTGTCCATACCCTCAGCAGCTAAAGGAAATGAGGGGTAAAGAAATGGTTATGTAGGTCTTTTTAAAGAAATGGTTATTTGGTTCTTTTAGATAGAGGTTGGGTACATGAGGGATACATTGGCAATGTGGCATTGATGTGGCACATTTTGGATATGAACTCCTGAAAACAAGATGCTCACTTTAAAATATTTTTTAAAAAAATTTAATTGAGAGAACTCAACTTAGGATACAACTAAATCTCTCCCTTTGTAGTGTAAGTAATTAAAGAAAATTGATCAAGCTTCTAATTTTGAAAGTGAACATTCTAAGAAGGGCAAATTTAGCATTAAAAATAAACCCCTGCATGCTTTTCTGTTGTTTCTGAGCTGTCAGCACAGGGAGCTGGTCAGGCTGGCCCATTTCAAACAGTGACTAATGGACTCCTGCCTCCAAAATTAAATGATTAATTGCACAAGGCCAAGACAACAACCCTTATTTGATTGTGCTGATTACAGGGCTGCTGGTTTTTGGAGTAAAGTGAATATTTTGTCCCCATTTCCCCAATCCTCCAAGGAGTGAGGCAGCCCTGACAACAATTCAGAGCCCGAGGTTACTGAAATCAGGGGTGACCTGCCCGGGGTGTCCCATATGTCAGGAGGGCTCTTGGGATCCTGGCTGGAGCTGCTGGGATAAATCAGCCCAGCCCTCCCAGCCCTGACCCATCACTCCCAGCTGCTGGGGGATGCCTGGACGTGTCTCACCTGCTCTGCCAAGGGGGCTGAGGGAGCTGCAGATGAATTATCAGACCCTGAACCTTGGTCCAGGGCAGTAAAACAGGCTCCTGGGATTGCTGTTGGACAGATTTTGATATCCTGCCTTTCCAGGCTGCTTTTTTCTCTTGGACTTTTAGCTGTTCCAGTCCCCAGGAAAGTGTCTGTTGGCTTGGTGTTAATGGTGCTCTGAAGCAAAACTGTGCAGCCAGCTTAGAATTAATACTTCAGTTCATTTGTTAGCAGACCAAAGACTTTGAGTTTCTTCATCATATCTTCCTAATAATAGGATAACTAAGGTACCTTCTCCAAATAATTATCATTTTACTTTTAAATCGATCTTCATAGTATCATTAACCTGCTTTTGGGTCCTTTTTCTCCTATTTTATCCTTCTTTTTTGTAACTTTCTGGAAAATTGTACAGCAACACTGGCCTCACAATGGCTGTTGTATTTTACCTTTATCACAGCAGAGACAGAAATAAAAGGGGCAGACACTTCTAAAACTCCAAAAAGGTACACTAAGATAATAAAGTTGCTCCATTCCTTGTCCCAAGTCCCTCTCCAGCTCTCCTAGAGCCCCTTTAGGCCCTGCCAGGGGCTCTGAGCTCTCCCTGGAGCCTTCTCCTGTCCAGGTGAGCACCCCCAGCTCTCCCAGCCTGTCACATATTCACCCTTTTGTCACCCTTGCTTTGCTGTGGCATCTGGGCAGGACCCAGCACAAGGACCCTCTTCCTTTCCTCTTACAGGCTGTAGCTTAAAGAGCTCAGCAAGAGAGCTTTCAGTGCCAGATCTGTGAGTTCCTCAGGGAGCAGGTGGCATTGCTGTCAAAATTATTCTTTTGGGCAGTAAAATGAGCGAAACAGGAACGCGCTCTTCCCGTGTCTGAGCTTCCCTCTGCTGCCCTGCTGTGCAATATTTAATAATCCATGCTGACACCACGAGGCCTCTTTGATCTGGCAGGGTTTGCTTTAGCAGCTCTAATGGAGCTGCAGACTGGAATGGATGTTTTCCCACTGTACCTCCTTCCCAAAGTCTTTCTCTTTTTCTTTCGTTTGCCGCGGCTCCGGCGGCATCGGCAATGCATCACTGGGAGAATGGAAAACAAATAAAGCACAAATATCATTTTGCTCTGCAGTGCAGCACTTCAGAAGAGACAGATTTCTGTGAGCCATTGGTTCTTTTAAAGTATAGTGTGTGCTGCAATGACAAATGTACAGCTTTGATGTTTCCTGCTCCGCTCGCCTGTGACACTGTAAATCAGTGTTTTGCTTTCTCATACTCCATCATTATTAAACTTGGTGTAACTCTGGTGTAGACAAGCTCCTGAAAACCACGTGTCTCACTCTGCTCTCCTGTGTCCCAGGGGAATTATTGTGTTTGGAAACAAAAGCTACATTCTGGAGCCATTGGAAGGTGCTACAAGGGAACACAAGATCTACCAAGCGGAGAACCTGAGAGCAGCCCCGGGCTCCTGTGGCCACCAGCTGGACATCCCTGCCATGGGGGCTGCTGCCACTGCCACATCACAGCATCCTCCAGCTGCCAGGGTAGGTGGCTCATGTGCTTTTCTGTGTCTGCTTGGCAGCTTTTCCATATTGCTGCTCACCACAAGGGTCTCCACTGAGCAAAACCTTAACCCACACCACCGCCTTCCCTCGGTGCCGTCTGCTGAAGTGCAGATGAAATTATTTGTTAAAGCTTTATTACTTTTCCTGGACTCTCCATGCATAGCTTGCTTTTCACTTCCTTTTCAACACAGAAAAGTTTATGGGTTCATATTATGGTTGTATATTCTGGTTCTTGTATGGTTAGAACCAGAATTCGAGGCTCCCTGAGAATACTGAGCGATGTCTGGAAAAGTTCTTGCCCTCCCAAGATGAAAGAGAACATGATAGCTGGGATACTTTGCTAATACCAGGTTTGGAACCTCTGTCTTTTAGTAGCAAAGTCTCTTATGCAGACAAAACAAATTCTCAGCATATTATTTTACAGCTGTATTATTGGAGTTGCTGTGATGTTGGCAGAAATGTACTTCATGTGAGATTCATCTAGCTAATGGAAATTAGAAAATTAAATGAGCCAAAAACTAGGAAGAGGAAATGCTGTAACAAATTCCTCTGCATATTGGACAAGGGTTGTAGAAAAGGCTGGGTTAGGAATTATAGAATGATACAAATCTGCCATTAGCAGTTATTGAATGTCACATATGGGGATTTGTACTTGCATGTATGACTCAGGCTTTGCCTCAGGTCCATTGTTAAGAAAAGCAACCTAAGTGACATCTCTAGATAGAATTATGCAATGGAATTAATTTATTTTGCATTTTTAGGAATATTGCATCCAGAGCATTAGCCTTTGCATGTTACTTTATAAGAATTAAGTGTATTTCTAAAAGCATGTGTGTGGGTGGAAAACATTGGAAATACAACTTTATTAAGTTTTCCCCAAATTCTTTGTGACTTTGAATTCCACTGAAGTAGTCAGTGTAATGCAGAAGTAAAATGTGTGCATGTAGCAAACTGACACAACCAAAGCCATTTTATTATTACCCTTATGGATCTTCCATTTTGCTGCTGGCTTCAACTACATCTCAAATTTCACTTTAAATATCTGAAAAATATTTTTGCTGTGGTTCACTGGACATAATTATAAAACCTGTCAGCAGTCACATCATATGGATAGGTACAATATATTTAATGAGTAAGTTGGTTAAGCTTCTAATGTAGGAATTTTGAAAGCTGTCAAATGTCATGTGTGCAGTGAGTTTTCATATTTCAGTGTTGTCATTAAGCAGTCTGTCAGTGGGCACATCAAATAAAGATGACCTGCAAAGTGGGGAGACATGAAGCTGCTCCAAGTCACACTGGGTGACAGAATTAAGCAGAAATCTGGTCTAAGGTTCATGGGGATGATTAAAATATTTGGCTTCTTGACAGGTCTGGGGGAAGATTTTTGTTTGGTTTTATCTGCTGACTCTCCACTCAACCTCCTACACGAAATTCTTATTGAGCAGAGCTGAAAAGTGAGATCAGTGCATCACCAAGGGCTCTGTTAGATGTGAGCACAGGTGAAGGATGGCACAAGCAGCAGCCTCAGCTCCCCAGACCCAAAGAGGAGCTGCAGTGGAGCAGAGCAGGAGATGCAGAGGCTGTCACTGACAGCCTGTGCCCTGCTGGAGCGGGGTCTCTGTGAGTGCTGGGTCATTTCCTGACTCACTGGACCCTCAAATTGCACCAAGGAGCATTTTCCAGCTGAGCTCCATTGAGACAGGACCCTGAAGAATGTCTGGTGTGTAGGACACTCCCTGCAGTAGGGAATTTTCTCTGTAGCCACAAGGAAAAAAAGCCATTTTGGTGATGGCGGTGACCAGGAGCAGGCAGGGGATTTTTTAGATCATGAGGAAAGAGAGGCTGCACCACTGCAGTGTCCACCCAAGCCATGCCAATTGCCAGGCAGGGAAGGCTGAGGAAGGGGTGGGGCAGCAGGTTTGGGATGGGATCAGGTGGGGAAGAAGCAGAGGAGAGAGACCATGGTCAGAGGAACAAAGCCCATTGTCCCCCAGCTCTCACGGCTGTGTCATCGACTCCTCATTTCAGTTCTGAAGGATTAACCCAGCAAAGGGGCTGTGCAGTGATGCAGCTGGCTGCAGAGAGCAAGCTGAAAGAAGCCATAATTAGGTATATTTCATAAATAAGTATTGTATCCTAGGAGTTCACATAGCCTTTGGGCAAATCTCAGGAACAGATTTGTTATGCAAGTCAGTCACCAGAGGCTGATGTGATTTTTATGCCTGCTAGCCAATTTCTCTCCAGCTCACTCCAGTCCAAACAGTTTTACTCTTGGTGAGAGGGAAATGTTTTAAATTGACTGATGTAACAGAGCTCTCCTTGCTCCTTTGAACTCAGATTTTCCTGTATCATCTTTTCTTCTTCTCTTGGAGGAGGATGAGAGGCTCCTTGGAGATGCATCTCTTTAGGACCTCATAATAAATTTCAGGATGGGAGAGTTTCAGTGTCTGAGAGATCAATTCCATCACAAACAGCAGCCACATGGCCATTTACCTTTTGTGGCACCTCACTGGTGTCTGAGTGGCATCACACCCCAGTGCCAGAAGTTTTAAAAGAATCTACCTCAGCTCATTTGCCAGAGCCCCTAAAAAGTGTAATCCTGTCAAGTGTTTGCATCCTTGATGTTTAGTTCATTAACAGCAGCTTTTACTCCTCTCTCCATCCATAAATATGGTCCAAATTAAACTTTTTTTTTCAACTTATTGGAGTTTGCAGCACTATTAAATATTAGGGTGAAAGTCAGATACTAAAGATTGCATCGCTCACTTTTCCTCTAATTCTTGCAAAACATCAAATCATCAATCTGCAGAGAGTGAAGAGGAACAGTTTGATAATGTGAAGAAAACTTTGTGAAATCTGGCTGGAAGGAGTTGTCCAGCTCTGGCTGTGCTTAGGGGATCTCTCAGTTTGCCTTGGAGCAGTTTTCCTTGGAAAGCTTTAGTCATGTTTTAGGTTAAAGAGCTTTGCTGCAGCTCAAGACATCATGGTCAGTTGTAGGTCAGACATCTGTTTAAGCCTTCTAAGTTCTGGCAGGAAGATCAGATACTCTGCTGAGACCTCTTTTCCCTAAATGTCCTGGTCCAGACACAAGGAAGGAATGATAGGATAGATGCTGCTGCTGCTGCTGTAAATCACAGAACTCTACAGGCACTAATAGGTCACTGAAATTTAGGGTAACAAAGGAGCTGTGACATGGTTTGTACTCTTACAAAATAATTTCTTCACTGATTTTGTTTTTTCAGTAAAGCATTGTGATTCTTTTAGACCTGCATTTTATATGAATTTGCAGATACAGAATTAAATGTGTGCCTTCCATTTTTCAAGTATTAATTTGCTTCCCCAGACACCAACAGTTGGTTCTGCTTTTTTTATTTTTGGGTTTTTCTTCCTACATAATTTATCAGTTGACTGCTTGACCTCTTCTCTGCTTCACTCAATATCCCTTTCTCTCTCATTTTTCTTAGTAACCAGTTTGTCTATCATGTGAAATGTTTGTTAGAAGTTACCTCATCTCTCCTTTAAAAGTGCCTTGGAAATAGCAGAGGTCTTTCTGCTGGAGGGGATATTCTCCTGTGAGGAAAGATAACTCAAATGTTTCAACTGCAGAAAGCTGAAAGGTTGAGAGAGACTTTACACCAATCTCCTGCTTTCTGTGATCAAACCCTGAGAGGTTTTGTAAGGAAAACTTCCATGAGGAGGAGGAAGGCACTACAAATCTGTGTGTAGTAAAATCGTAGTAAAATGTAGGAAACCTGAGACACTGTGTATTTCCTCTTGCAAGCACTTTGTTGTATCAGGGCTGAAAACAAAATAAGACTTTCATGGTTTTTTTGACAGTACAAGAGGGAGACTCTGAAGACAACGAAGTACGTGGAGCTCGTTATTGTGGCGGATAATCGCGAGGTAAGGAACTGCAAAATAAAAACTTATGTGAGCAGCAAAGGGGCAGCTCAGCTCAGTTACCATGGTGCTGCAAATGAGGTGCTTCAGACAATATGATGACAATAATATGATGTTTTCTGAGGTAAACCATCCTCCCTAATTAGGGCTGAGCAAGGAAGGAATTATTAAGATAGGACAGCAGCGATACTCAGGTGTGAAATTCCTTACAATACCTCAGAAGGAGTTTGACTCTGAAATAACCGTGTCAGTATGGAAGAAGAGGCAAATAAATATTCATTCCTTGAGCAAGTTAAGTCCTCACTGCCATTCCCAGTGCCCTCAGTGGGGCTGTCAGGGTTTCTGGAGCAGTGCTTGGCCATCACATTCCATGGAGCACGACTGCCTTCCTGAGGTGTTGCAAAGGGAGCTTCAAAGTACCAGCACTGGCTGTAAAAATGTTCCAGTGAGCTGAATGGCAAAGATCTGAATCCTGGCTTAAATTATTTTGCTGCCTTTTAAAATTTTTTTCTGGTCTCCTTGAACACTGCTACTCAGACAATTGCAATCACTCTTTGCAAGACCTGCTAAGAGAAGAACTATTTCCCAAAACATCAGTCCTGAAAAGACCCCTATGTAACACTTGGAGATTTTAAAATCTTTCCACGACAACCAAAATCCTGTCCCACAGTCTGGGTTTCTTTTGGGGCAGACTGTGGATCCAGCAGGAGTCTGCTGGTGGATTTTGGCTGCCCCCTAATTCCCAAAGATCCCTGATGTGCTGGCTCTTGGGGGGAAACTCTGTGACATTTGTGCTGCTGGTCCATTGATCCTTTACATTCCAAGTTTCAGAGACAAGGCAAAGATGTGGAAAAAATTAAGCAGAGGCTGATAGAAATTGCAAACTACGTTGATAAGGTAAGAATACGAGGATTGTTTCCCTTTTCCCAACCTTCCCACACTTTCTGTAGGATGCTGAAGGAGCTAACCCTGCAGATTTGCTGGTACTCCAGTATTTCAGAGCAAAGCTCCTGGAAAAGCAAATTTAAACCTTTCATTTGCCTTTTGATAAACAAAACCATGAGCTCTGCTATGCTGCATATGGAATGTAAAGATCTATTCCCAAGAAAAAGCCCAATTTAGCCCTAGGATTTTATTCACCAGGGAAGAGGGTGGGGATAATCACCTAGAGAACAGCCTATAGAAAAAAAAGAGGATTATTTTTAAGAGAAATTTGGAGAACAAAGTCATTTGTAGCAACAAGGGAAGGTCCAGTTGTAAGGCCAACAAAGTCCCATGAAAACACAGTTAATAAGATGTGTAATCCAAGGAAGATGGCAGAATTAAAAATAAGGAAGCAGATTTGATGGCTGAGTGGAAGCAGTAAGAAAGGGATATACACTGGATTTTTTAGGTCTTGAAATAATTCCTTGACAGGAAACAATAAAGGCTAAGAATCCTCTAGAGTGGTTTTTGAACAAATTAGAGTTTATTTTTGTTAGGCTGAATGGCCAGAAAATATTAGGACTCTAGTAGTGAAATTATAACTGAAGAGTGTCTTAATTTATCTGAGAATTTATCAAGTGATACTTCAAGGGCAGTAGCTCAAGGAGAAGCATTCCTGATTAAAAACAAGCTGCTGAAGACACCTCCACCTCATCCATAATTGTCTTGCTGACTTATTGCCAGAGGACAGGTGTTTCCATGTTACCTGCTCAAAATTAATTTTGCATATTGTAATCTATTTTTTGTTTCATGCTTAATTTATGCTCAGCAAACGCTGGCGTTCTACAAATGACTGGAATGCATAGAAACAAGACAAAGATCTACTGGGTGTTTTGTCAGCCTGTCAGGCAAATCTGGACTTGATCAATCCCTGACTCCTTCCTTACATTACTCTCACACTGGAGCTGTTGCCATGGCTCTGCTGATCTTGCTCTGGCTCCCCCCTTGAGGCCAAATGGCATTTGCTGGTGGGGAATGGATAAAATTACTGGGTTTTATCTGCTCTGTGCAAGGCTGGGTGAGCCTGGCTGGTTTTCAGCTGTTACTGTGATCCACAGCACAGTTCCTCTGCCTGTGGAATGGGATCTGTGCAATCCAGGGTGGGGCAGCCCTGGGAGACTCATCTGCCATGGCCTGGGGTTCCTTCAGAGCTGAAGGACGTGGGCAGGGAGTTCAGGGAGAAGCAGGAAATCCCCTGATCTCTTTGAATGCCTTATGGGTATTGTGTTGGGTCAGAACTGTTTTCTGGGAGTCTTGGAAATATTTTGTCTGAGTCCTGTCAGGTGTTTTGCCCTGAAGAAGAAACTGTTTTAACCTCTACCAGAAAGGTTCACTATTAGGTTTTTGTTGAAATATTCTAGTCTGCAATATTTTTTAGACACATATTTCCTACTTTTCTCTTCTCCTTAGTTCTACAGGCCCCTAAACATCCGAGTGGCCCTGGTGGGAGTGGAGGTGTGGAATGACATGGACAAGTGCTCCATCTCCCAGGACCCTTTCACCAGCCTGCACGAGTTCCTGGACTGGAGAAAGCTCAAGCTCCTCCCTCGGAAAGCCCACGACAATGCCCAGCTGATCAGGTAGGCTTGGCTCTGCATTTGATACCCACCACCAGGATCTGGGCGATTTTGGGGATTTCAGGATAGCTGTGCTGAGTTCTGCCCCAGCTGCTAAGCTCTTGGAAGGAACATCTGTGCTCCTGAGGGTTTGCCTTTCCCCTCTGCAAGCATCAAACCCAAAATCGCTCTGCAGGTGCTCCAGGTGAGTTTCCTTTCCCAGCCCTGGGGCTCAAAGCCTGTCCTGAGCCTGTCTATAACTCGTGTAGAGCTGGGAGTTGGGGGTACTCAGCTGCTGCATGCTCAGGGTGTGAATTTACAACCAGTTTAAACTGCCCTCAGTCTAAATTGTCACTGGAAAAGACAGTCCTGCTCTGACCCTAAGTGAAGCCTATTTCTTGATGAAAAGACCTCAGTATGCTTTAAAATGCTGTCTAATTTAGGCAATTCATTTGCATTCAGGATTTAAAAATTAAACCATAAACATATTTTACCCTGCTGCTTTTTCTTGGAATAAGGGAATTGAGTAAAGGTCCCTTGTCAACACAAACCAGTCTATAGTTCTATAAAAGTAAAAGCACTCTTAAAAAAAAAAGGGAAGAGGAACATCTCTTTGTTGAATAGATATTATTTTGATCAATTGAGTATTCTTTATACTGAGCAGATAAACACAACTGATGTCTCAGTAATTAAAAGGAGTTATTTACTTCTTACATTACCTGAATAAGAATAAATTGAGCCTTTCCAAACTGTCCCCCCTGAGATATTTCATTGCTCTATATGTAGAATAACACTTTGTTTGAAATTATTACACTCAAGGCTGTGCATCATCACAAGCAGCACATAAACTCCCCCTGCACTACAATAACCCTGCTTTGAGTCAGAGGCTCCATCTCTATGCTTGTGCTCCTGTTCCCAACCTCAGAGAGAAGGGAGGGGGAGAAGGGTCCTGTGGCAGCAGTGAAAACTGAGGAGGGTGATTCAATGGGGCTGATCCAGTGGGGGTGACCCAATGCAGGTGATCCAATGGGGGTGATCTAGTGATGATGATCTATTGGGGTGATCCAGTGAGGGTGATCCATTGAGGTGATCCAGTGGGGGTGATCCACTTGCGATGACCCAACAAGGGTGATCCATTTGGGGCGACCCAATAGGGGTGATCCAGTGGGGAGGATCCAGTGGGGATGACCTAATGAGAGTGATTGATCCATTTGGGGTGACCAGTGGGGGTGATCGAGTGGTGATGATCTATTGGGGATGATCCAGTGAGGGTGATCCAGTGGGGATGATCCATTGGGGATGATCCAGTGAGGGTGATCGAGTGGGGGTGATCCATTGAGGGCGATCCAGTGGGGGTGATCCAATGGGAGTGATCAGTGGGTATGATCCATTTGGGGGATGATCCAATGGGGATGATCCAGTGAGGGTGGTCCATTGGGGATGATCCATTTGAGGTGATCCAGTGAGGGTGACTCAGTGGGGGTGATCCATTGAGGGTGATCCAATGGGGGTGATCCAATGGGGGGTATCCAATGGGAGTGATCAGTGGGGATGATCCATTGGAGAATCATCCAATGGGGATGATCCAGTGAGGGTGGTCGAATGAGAGTTGGGATGATCCATTTGAGGTGATCCATTGGGGGTGATCCAATGGGGATGATCCATTGGGGGTGATCCATTGGGGGTGATCCAATGGGGATGATCCATTGGGGGTGGCTCAGTGGGGGTGATGCAATGGATATTCCCAGAGCTGGGGCACTGTGGTTCAGTTCAGCTGAGGCAGCACAGCCCACCTGGGCTTCCCACTGCTTTAGAGCTGCCAATGCGAGGGGCAGAAACGGGGTCTGTGTTGGAGCCTGGCAGAAATCCAGAGCTGGAGAGGACAGGGAGGTGTCCTGGCACTGACTGGTGGCTCTGTGTCTCCTCTCCCCCTCCTGCAGCGGGGTGTACTTCCAGGGGACAACCATTGGCATGGCTCCCATCATGAGCATGTGCACAGCAGAGCAGTCTGGAGGGGTCGTCATGGTAAGTGGGGGAAGCTCTCAGCCACTCTCACTGGCCCAGCTGGGGTGACGCCACACCAGCCCCTGCACTCCTGCCTCCTGAACCAGCCCCATTTGTCCCATTTTCCATCTCTCTGTTGTTCAGATTGCTTGTAAATGACAGTTTCCATAGTGAAAACAACCAAAATATTGCATTAAAATATAGCAGGGCCTCTTTGCAAGGAGTTTATTCTTCTAATTGTTATTGAACCAGGTGCTGAGGTACTGTGAAGAAGAGAACCAGAAGATGTATTTGTTATACACTTGGGTATACTTGTGTTACAGGCAGCAGCAGTCTATCCTGAATCTTTTATTATATTGATTTTATTCTGTATTTATAGAGTTTCCTGTGTTAGGCCTTATTTTCCATCTTTGCAGCAGTGGTTTTATTGCATTGCCAGACAGAGAGAACAAACAATGGCAGCATTTATTCCAGCTGAGTCTCTCCCAGGGCATTATTGTTGTTGTTAGATGCAAGACATGGTGAACACACAAGCAAACATCTTATCCAATCTCTGGAAGGAGTCCTGATGTACTTTCTTTCTGATTTTTTTCTTTTTTTAATTTCAGTTTTGCCGTGCTTGTGCTAAGACGGAGGGAAGAAGCTTTAAACTTCTAAACAATCAAATCACATAATTCGGGAAAAGTTGTGTCAAAGTTGTAGAAAAGACAAAGGTTTCAGGCTCTTGATAGCTTGAGAAGCTGAGTCTGTAATTTCTGACTGTAACAATTATTCACTGGGTACCTGGGAGAGAGAAGTACAAAAGGAAAAGGAGGAAAAAAAAACGAAGAAAGAGCTGTAGGAGTGTCCCAGTGCACCCCCAAGTCTTGGTAAAGGCACAGATGAGGCAGAGAGCCCCATTTTACCCCTTTACTCAGCCCTGCAGTCACTGCTTTGGCTTTATCTGCAGTCAGAGATGCCTTTAATGATGACTTTTTGTCCTTTTAATTTTTAGCATAAGGTTTAAAACACTCCACAGTGTAATTTACAGCCAAGTCAGTTCTCTTTGCTCTGGAAGCTGTCAGTTTAAAGAGAAATAATTACTAATAGTTCATTCCAGTAACAAGAAAACAAGAATCAGCAATTTCCTTAGAGCATTCTCCTAGAGAGGGGACTGATTTATCTGTCCAGGACAAACCCAGGCTCTGTGGAAGAGTCCTGGCCCAGGCTGAAGCTTCTGTGATAAAGGGGAGCAGGATTTTACCCAGAGACTCAGTGAATTTAGGCTTTTGAGGTGCAAATTAATTTGAAACTTGCACAGAATAACCAGAAATGTTCTCCAGCTCTTTAAACAAACCCCTAAAAAGGAGCCAAATCCAAATGAAGCAAACACTCACCCCACAACCCAAAAGTGAAGCTGCCCAACCATCCCCTGAGTTAGCAAAGGCAGATTCAGGCACAAACAAAACACATTTATATGTATTGGTACCTGTACCCTGGCACAGATGCCCAGGGAAGGAGTGGAGTCCCCACTCCTGGAGGGATTTAAAAGCCCTGTGGAGGTGGCACTTGGGGACACGGGGCAGTGCTGGGGCATGGTTGGACTCCGTGACATTAAAGGCCTTTTCCACCATAAAAGATTCTGTGCTCTCTGAAAGAATGAATCACTCTCAGCCTGGGAAGGTCAGGGCTCAGGTGTCTCGACACTGCACAAATGAACATTTGGCCAACCTCATAATTCAGCCAATTTCTCACCCATCCCACCCCCAGCACTCAACACCAAAAGCTCCCACACTCTAAAACCTGTTCTGGAAGAAAAGACAATGAGAGACTGCGTCAGAAATGACATTTGAATACAAAATCTGGAGTGACTCTTGTCTGATGTGATTTTCCTGCTTCTTTCTGCAGTTAGTCAGCTCTACTTTATGATCTAAATTCCTCTGTCATGCCTCCCTGGGAGCCTGCCTGTCTCTTTTCTATAGGGCTGAGCTCTCTCAGTGGGTGACACCCTGTCTGCCATTAATTTTCAGAGGAACTCAAAGCAGGGAGAGCAGCCATGTGAGTGTGAGCAGCTTTAACAAGACCTTTATCATTTCATTTCCCTGTGAAGTTTCTGTAGTGTCACAGAAAAACCAAAGAGAAGTTGACATTAAAGCAAGTGTTTGACGTGATTCAGTCTTCATTCTTCTGTTTCCAAAGGTTGCCCACTGAATTCATGGATTTAAAAGTAAAATATTTCTGAGAGAAGAGGAAAGTGACTTTTTATCTAGGCAGACAGTGATGGGGCGAGGGAGAAGGGTTTAAACTTACAGAGGAGAGATTTAGATGGGATATTAGGAGGAAATTGTCCCCTGTGAGGGTGTGAGGCCCTGGCACAGGTGCCCAGAGCAGCTGTGGCTGCCCCTGGATCCCTGGCAGTGCTGGACAGGGCTTGGAGCAGCCTGGCACAGTGGAAAGTGAGCTGGGACTGGATGATTTTTGAGGTCCCTTCCAACTCAAACCATTCTGTGACTCCATGACAGAGTGAGCACACTGAAAATACCAAGAGCAGGGCATTTGCCTGGTGGAGCTGTAGGTGACAGCATTTAATGATTAGGGTTTGATTGAAATCCCAGTGGAATGAGGCAGAATTCAGCTGAAAGCAGCTGCATGTTTTGTGCAACAGCTTATAATGCCTTAACAGTAGATGGTTGCTTATTCAGTGGTTGTGAAATGTGTTTGGTAATGACTTTTACTGCTCAAGTTAACTTTGAAGGACCCTGGTGGAATAAATCAAAGTCACATTGCTATTCATTTCTTTAGTCCTTGTGATTCTTAAACGGTCTCAGTATCAAATGGAACATGTCACTGTTTGTTTTGATAATCTTCACTTATGCTGTCTTCAAATAACCTCTTGTGCTGAGGCATCACATTCCTCCTTCTGCAAACCCTCTCTAGAAGCTGATAAAATTGCATTCCAAGTGGATCTGAGCAAGTAATGAGAACCGCATGGGCTGCAATAATTGTTTGCCTTTTCAAGTCCCAAATTACATTTCACATCATTTGTTGCTCCACTTCTGGAGTGGACTGTGTGAATCCTTGGTTTTAGTTTTAGTTGACAGCTTCAGAGTATTCAGGGAAATATAATCACTGCTCAGTAAGTGGAGGAGGGAGATGCTGGAAATACAAAGAAAGTCTGAGCTCAATTTGCTGGGTGTCTGTAGCTCAGTGAGGACTCTCTGCCTTGACCAGATAGCCTGAATTTCAAGGCATCATCCAGTGAGTCAGTGGTACATTACATGGAATTATTTTGCTGTTTTCTTAATCTTCAGCCCTGCATTTTTTTTCCATTTGAGTGAGAGGTTGTGCTCTTTTTGTGACATCAGGTTCAATTACACTCAGTTCTCTAAGTATTCCATCAATTACTGTGTGCACAAAGATAAACCCATCTGTATCAGAGCAGTATCTAGATAAGATATCTCATTATTTAAGTGTTGTGCAGGACAAACTGCCTGTCACAAGATTTTTATATCAAGATTTTAAAATTCAGTTTTTGTTGTTTTGTTTTTTTTTAAAGAGACATTTTACAAACAGATAAAATTCTTTTGAGTTGATTCCAATTACAGAAGGAGCATTTTGACTTTTTCAGAATGACTGTATTCTCTTCTTAATTTTGTTTGCTGCTTGAGAAATGATTTACTAAAAACGTTAGCTCAGACAGATGAAAGAAGAAACTCTTAAATCTACCCCAAGTCATGTATTAAGGCCTCCATTAGTACACAGATAATGCTTTAGACAGTTTTACCTTCACTTCTTTTTAGTCTGGAGTTTGGCTCAGATGATGCTGAAGGAGTTATTTAAAGTGAATATATTCATGCCAGCTTCTAGAGCAGGCAGCTGTACACAGTAATTCCATTTACTGACTGATAAATAGTGGATCATGCATTTATATTACATGTTTATGCCTTCAGGGAAAGCTTTCTTACAAGTGTAGTGGATTTTTTTTGCCCTCAAGGAAAATGATCAGTGTGGAAAGGTCTCTTCCTTGTGGTTAAGCCAAAGCATCATTCTGATCAGCAGCCTGTAATCAAATCATGCAGTGAATTTCTCAGAAATTATTGTCCCAACAATCAGCATTTAAACATGGATTAGTGTTAAAATTTCAAACTGGCACTTTCAACATTTAGAGTATTTATAGGTTAATAAGAGGCCATGGAAGATTTTGGCTTGCTTTGGCCTTTCATTTTAAAAAGGAGATTTTTAATGGTTCTTGGTTTTTTTAAAAGGATTGTGAAATCTTGGGCATTCTGATATTAAAGAAACAGTCTGAAGCAAATTAAATAGACTGAGTAAAATCTCTTGCTGCATTTTTAATTTGCCTCCTGACATGAAGGACTTCTCACTTGTCCCTCACCACACTCATCCTCACCCATAAATTATTGCCCTTTCCAACACTCCATGTCTGGTTTGAGCTCTCTCTGCCACTGCTGGCACCTGGGGGTTTGGGGGATTTCTGGAACAGCAGAATTTTAAGCCCAAATAAAGAGATGTTCACAGCTGCTCAATGGTTTCAAATGGCTGATGGGAAAACTGGATGGCCAGAAAGGCTGTCCTGAAATTCCCACTCTGCCCAAGGATGAATCTAAAAGTGAGTTTATTTAACAACAGAGTAACCTCAGCTGCTAAACTTATAAAACATGTCAAAGGACAGGCAATGGGACCTTGGAGGGGGAATGTGTGCCTTGGGTTGGGTTTGTGTGCTGAACTGACTGGTTCTCCTGTGGGTTTTGTTTTGAAGGATCACTCAGAAAACCCTCTGGGTGCAGCAGTGACGCTGGCTCACGAGCTGGGCCACAACTTTGGGATGAATCACGACACCCTGGAGAGGGGCTGCAGCTGCAGAGCTTCCACTGAGAAAGGGGGCTGCATCATGAACCCCTCCACTGGGTAAGTGCCAGCCTCAGACTGGCAAGCTGCACAAGCCACAGCTACACTGGGACAGCTGTGGCTTCATTTTGTGCCTCAGGAACATTGGAAGGTACAAAAAAAGTTACAAAAGGTTTTTCAACACCTGTTAAATCTTGTTGCAGTTATCCTCCTCAAGCTGAAAAAATTAAATGTTATCAGAGCAGGTGTACTATTGCATCTTTCTATTTCCAGGTTAACAGTGTGAGAGACAAAAATGCTGTAAGAAACTGGGTAATTAAAAAAAAACAAAAAAACAAAAAACAATCCAGAACCAAACAAGCTGTGTTGCAAGTGTTAAATCAGCATTTCACCTCCTCTCATCTTGCCAGCTGAGCATCAGTCACAGTAGGAAATGAGCCAAGACTGAGATGAGTGGGTAGGAAATTCAGTAATGCAGGAAATGCCCTCTCAGGCTCTCTGCAAACTCTTTGTCTCGTGCAGAGCAGGTTTTTAACTCTGCACAAACTTTTTTGTTGCAAGTGGGGAGCACTTCAGCTTGTGAGAAAATGAAATCTGCCAGGTCGGTGGCATTAAGGCTGTTGTGTGCCCAGAGCGAGATCTTCCAAGAAAAGAGATTAGAAATGTGGGAAATAAAAGCAGTGAAGCTGTGGTCACTTCTGTGGGTGCAGGGCCAGCAGCTGCACTCAGGGATCCTGGTGGGTCCCTTGCAGCTCAGGAAATTCCCTGATTCCCTGTCAGAACTGAAGAGGGGCTCTGCTGCTGGCAGAGGCACTGTGCCAAGCACAAGAGTGTTTTGTAGACACTGGAATTTCAGGCACCCTGGGCAGAGTGAGCTGTCACTGCTTGCAGGGGTGTATTTTATGTTCCTGTTGAAACTGAAGGATATGAGGAATGAGTTCTCCATGTCCGTGTTCAGACTAGGACTGAAAGGATTAAATTGAAGTAAGATTTGCCAATTAAACTGCCTGTGACTGGAATCCAGTAAGAACCAGTGAGGCAAATATCTGCCAGCAGTGCAGGTACAGCTGGATGTGCCTTAGGACAAGAGGATGCTCTGGCTGTTCTCTGATGTCCCTTCCAGCTCCAGTGTTCACTCACTCTGTGTGCCTAAAGTTCATCTGTTGCTTAAAAACCTCCTCTGGGAACTGTGATCAGTCCTCCCTGTGCCTTTTCCAAGACTGCAGGTTTCTGGGAAAGAAGGGAATCAATGTGGGAGAGGCCAGGGAGGGTTGGGCAGGGCTGTTCCCTGCTGGTCAGCCCAACAGCAGCCTTGGAACTCCTTCAAAGGCAAAGCTGACACCCTCCACCAGGGCAGAAATCAGGGCTGTGGCCAGAGGCCAAGCACAGCAAGCTGAGACACAAACAAAAGAGAGTTGTGAGAGTGGGGGAGAATGAGTCTGGGAAAGAAAAATAACTCAGCTCTTGTGAGACAATGGGTGGTAATCATCCCCCTGGAATGCATCCTGCACTGGTCAGGGCTCTGTCACACACAGAATGACATGGGACAGGGCTCTGAGCTGAGCTGGGCCCTGGGCAGGGCTGGGCTGAGCTGGGCACTGGCAGGCTGGGCACTGGGCAGGCTGGCTGTGAGCTGAGCTGGGCACTGGGCTCTGAGCTGGGCACTGGGCAGGGCTGGGCACTGGGCTCTGAGCTGAGCTGGGCTCTGAGCTGGGCACTGGGCTCTGTGCTGGGCACTGGGCAGGGCTGGGCTGTGAGCTGAGCTGGGCTCTGAGCTGAGCTGGGCACTGGGCTCTGAGCTGGGCACTGGACAGGGCTGGGCACTGAGCTCTGAGCTGAGCTGGGCACTGGGCTCTGTGCTGGGCACTGGGCAGGGCTGGGCACTGAGCTGGGCACTAGGCAGGGCTGGGCACTGGGCTCTGAGCTGAGCTGGGCTCTGAGCCGAGCTGGGCACTGGGCTCTGTGCTGGGCACTGGGCAGGGCTGGGCTCTGATCTCCCCAAGGAAACATTCCAGCTTGGGCCAGCTCAGCTGAGTTACTGGTTCTGCACCCAGCTGCTCCACATGGCAATAAACACAGGGATGCTCTCAGGACAGAGATTTCCGGGCACTTTCTGAACTCATCTGGTGAGAGGGCCATTAAATAGCCCCTTGCTCATTCTTCCTTCACCCTGGAGTGCTTGGGTGTGTCTGACCCTGTCCTGGGTGCTGGATGTGCCAGTCCAGACTGGCACTGGGCTTGGGCTGGCTCAGGGCAAGGTCAGAGCAGGGGTGTGCCCACCCAGGGTTGCTCAGGACACGAGGAGTTGCAGATCCCATTCCTCATCCCAAGCAGCTCAGCTCCCCCACTGGGGTTCCTGCAGAACCTTCCAGGTTGAAGGTTTGGGGGATTCTCACATCCCCCTCTTTGGATTTTCACCAAACTCTGCATTCAGCTCGTGCCTGAGGAGGAGCTGTGGCTGATTGTTTGCACTGATTATTGATTCAGAAATGGAAACTTCAGCTTTGGGTTTATAGCCTTAGGCTTTATCTCCACACCGTGCTGTCAATCTGTGACAAATATTCCTGGAGCACACTCCATGCCTTGAGTCAAGCTGCCTCTCACCCATTTCAAATTAACACTTCCAGTATTTAATTACCCAACGTGTCTCACCAATAGCAATATTCCCCTGAGCACCATTATTGAAGAAACACTGAAAAGTTTTCCTCTCTGGAAGTGTTTTTCTGTTAAGGAAAGGCCAAATGAATGTTCCTTATCTCAAATGCACTCTGGAAATAGCCAAAAAATCAAAACTAAGAGAATCTCATGTCCATTTAGAGAGACAGTCTGCTCTCAGTGTACTCACTGCATTGCCTCTGTGCTTTGCTAATTGGTTTAAGGTAGATTTAATGAATGGAATAAAGAAAAATCTAGCTGAAGTTAGTGTAAAAAGCACTGAGAAGTCCTTATCTGATGTCTACAAAAATAGGAAATATCCAAGTTATGCCAGAAAGGCCTCTGAATTTCACTCTGGAGTCATTGGTGTGGTCATGCACAAAAGGGAATGTTTTAAGGCTGTTGACTTAAAAGAGATTTCATCAATTACTGTAATTTCTTTCTGTCCTTCTGTTTCAGTCTTTGAAGAGGTCTTGGAAATTATGTCTTGGTGGGAAAAAACCTCCAGGGATCAGGGTAGAATTTAAACTCTGTTGGATCTATGCTTTAATCAGCTTCCTATAGGTTTTATTCTTAAAAGATACCAGCAAGATGAGCATCAGTTGTGTGTGAGATACAAATGTCTAAACACCTACTACTTTAGCAAAATGTATTTTTTCTAACATGGAGTCAAGCACAAAACCCCACAAATTTGTGTTAATACAGAACTTTGAGAGATTCAAATATCTGCTATGAAAATCACATAAATCCTTCTGTAGAAACAGGGGTGGTTCCTATAAGGATACTATCAATAAGGAATATTTAGTACTAAAATGAGTGTTTAGTAAAACAGATGTTAATATTGAAATATATTTAATATTGATACTAGTCATATCAGTAAGGAATATTTAACACACCTTGTCCTCTTTTTTATACATCTATTGTAATGATATTCCTCTCGTTTTTTTAAATTGTCTTGTACATTAACAGTTGCAAGTGCCAAAGAAGGAAAATTAGAGATATTTGTGAATCTTTTTACTGGGATCTTATTATCTGGAAACTAAGGACCTGGCCTGAGCCAGTGAGGCCACTTCAGTATTCCACTTTTTTTCCCAAATATCTCCCTAAAGTGTGGCCTCTTAGGACTAAAAATATTCCTCCTGCCAGGCAGATAAATACCCAAGAATTCTGGTGCAGCCCAAGGCATTGGGCTGCATTTATACCCTTGCAAATGTGAGCACAATTTAGCCCTGCAGAGCAGAATGCTGCCAATTAGCAGCGCTTGTTTCTTTAATAATTCTGGAAATGCAGTTTTTACACAAATTTTTACTTCATCAAAATTGAGCACAGGGCCTTCCATGGGGTTTGAAGCCGGGTGAGCTCCCACTTAGGAGTTGAAATATTGACTTCAGATATGTCTGAGATTTTTTTGCCAGCCTTAAGGGAAGTAAAATTTTGATAGTTGGTGTTCTCCCTTCCTGTGAACTCAAGGGTTGAACTTCCCCTCTCCCACTTTCCTGTGTCCTTGAGTGCTGTGCTCTTTTAGCTCCACACTGGTGACCCATACAGGGAACTTGTCTGCAGGGAAATTTGTTCTTCCCTCCCTCTCAGGGAGTGCTCCTTGATGCCTTTCCATTTCCTCCTCCTGGTGAGGTTAATGGGAGCAGGAATCCTCCCAGGATGGGCAGTTTCACCCATTCAGATGCTCATCCTACAGCTGGTTTTTCCCTTTGAGATGCCCAATTCCTGCAATAACCAAATACCCTTTTCCCTTTGGGATGCCAAATTCCTGCAATAACAAAATACTATTTTCCCTTTAGGATGCCAAATTCCTGCAATAACCAAATACCCTTTTCCCTTTGGGATGCCAAATTCCTGCAATAACAAAATACCCTTTTCCCTTTGGGATGCCAAATTCCTGCAATAACAAAATACCCTTTTCCCTTTGGGATGCTCAATACCTGCAATAAAATCCATTTTCACTGGCCCCTGGTGGGAGCATTTTCTCTTCTCAGGTTCATTTCCTGTTGCTGGATCATCCCAGCCAGGGCTGATGGAAATGGTTCCAAGGACAGGTTCATTTCCTGTTGCTGGATCATCCCAGCCAGGGCTGATGGAAATGGTTCCAAGGACAGAGCCATTTGTTCCATCTCTCTTTGCCTCCCTACAGACACAGGCTGGTGGAAAATGGGGAAAGGGCTGCTTTGGAGTGTTCCCCTCCAATCCCCTTTGCACCTGGGTATGGGAATGGTGGAAATTTTCTCAGGTCTGTCCCACTGCCCTACCCCCCATTGCTTTCTCTGTACATTTGCTATGAGATGGAACACCTCACATTGATCTGGAAGGTTCTCCTCAAAGCCCACGATGGAGAGAAGATTAAATAAGTGCAAAATAACTTAAAATACTCAGGAAAATATAAATTCTGGGTGGGCTATTGTTTCAGGACAGGTAATGAGTGTAGATGTTCAAGAAGTGGAAAATGTGATGTGTGAGAGAGCATGGCTATTGATCTCTGCTTAACAAACTTCTGAATGAAAGAACATCTCTTGGGAAACTTATTTCAATTTAGGCTCCTATCAGACCTGGCTTTTCTCTTTTCCAAGACATATTCTGATTTCCATCCCTTGATGACACACAGGAAGGTCTGGGCCAGGAAGGAGGAAGCAGCTTCTTTAGGATCCTTCCCTCACAACAACTCCCTTTGTCCTGTTCCTTCTGTGTGATGCTCCTTTTCAAAAGTCAAGAATGAGCTGAACCCTTCTGCCTGCCTTTTTCCCCCCCGTTCTTATCTTCAATCTTGTGTTCCCATTTCCAATTTTCACAGCTAGGATTTAAAATCACTCTGTTTCTCTCTCAGATTTTAAATTGAATTTACTCAGATAAATATGACTGTAAGTGTTACAGGGAAGTGGGGCCTGGGCTGGGACACTGCGGGTGGAAATTCCTGTTTTGTGTAGTGATGACCATAAATAGAAAAAAAAAAAAGGAGAAATGAGATCAATTTAACCTCTCAGCTATAGATTATTATTTTATTATTTCAGAGGATTTTTATGGAATGGTGCCTCACATGAAAAAAAGAACAGCTAATTTTGAGTAATTGACTTTCAGTACACAATTTCACTTTAATTATTGAGGTTTTGGAGGCAGGGTCTGGGGGAGGAGACCAATTAGGAACGCAGAAAGAGCACAGAGTAGGAATCATACATAGAAAAATATGGGTTAATTTATTGTTGTAAATTGGAGAAGACATTTTTCTAACCAGTCCCAAAAAAACCTCTGCTGTTATCAGTAAAGTTTTAAGTAAAATTCAAACCTTTATGTTAGAATTAAAGCAGGGAGACAATGGGAAGCTGCCTATTTGTGAATGAGAGTGAGAGCAAAGGGGATCTGTTAAGACTCAGCTGAGTGACAATCCCAAATTAAACTAATTGCTCCAATTAAGCACTGCTGAGGAGAAATGGGGGAAAATTAACCATGGGAAGGACCATCAGGTGGGCTTCTTCCAGGTACCACTGAAAAAGAGCCTGAGTAGTTACTGGGTTTTAATTCCCTCCAGGAGCAATTAGATATTCTGCACTGAACACTGAGTACATCAGCAGTAATTAAGGTGAGATAAAATATTTAAGTGGAAACAGAGTGGCTTTTTCCTGAGCAGTAGTACCAGATGTCTGTGGGGAGCTCCAAGGGACACCAAGAGTTGCACAGGAGATGCAGCAAATGTGAACATTCCTGTTTGCCTCCCTGGGGAGGAGCTGGGCCATGGATCTGCTGTAGAAGTGGTCCAGGCATCCCTGGATGAGCTTAGGAAACATTTGCTATCCAGAGGCCAATTCCTGTGCTGTGGGATCTGGGAGAAGTCATCCTTGAAAGGCAGCTCTGCTGTGAGGAGTGTTCATTTGATGCTTTGCTTTCGTGTGTTGTCTTCACTGAAGGGGTGTATCACACTTCAGTTTGTGCTTTTTCTGTAAGTAAACACCCATTTCTGCTGGCAAGGAAAAGCTGGTTTTATTGGCTCCCCTCTATTGACAGCTTCTGTGGTAGCAAATAGATTATCAGGGACAACTTAAATAGCTTTTATTTGTTTTCTCTTCCTGCTTGTTCCATACTCTGGAAAGTCTTGCTGATTTTCCTGGTGTAAGGGCTCAGACTTTGAAGATTTCTTTGGAGTTTGTGCTCAGTGCAAGGGCAGGGCTGGCAGAAGCTTTGGCATTCAGGTGCAGCTGTAATTGCAAGAGTCCAGCAGCAAAACTCCCTCTTCCCAAACTCCTGGGCTCCAAGGATGCATCTGGAATGTTCTCCTAATGCCTTGTTCAGTCTGACCCAGAGCAGAGGCTGGACAGAGTTCCAGAATAAAGCAGGGATTTATTCAAAGCATCTCCTCCATGGATCCACCTTGGGCAGCACCAGAGCCCAGCCAGGGCTGCACCCAAGATGAACCAAAATGGCCCCAAAATGCACGGCCGGGCACGGGCTCTGTCCCTGGGATCAGTTCTGCTCCATTTGCACCTTGCAGTTCATTGTCCCATTCCAGCTTTAGCCCCTGCAGTCCCACCCTGCTTGTTTTTCTCTCTCCAGCCCACGGGGTTTGTGCTCTGGGGCTGAGATTTGGATCATTTGTCCTTGGTGCCCAGCTGGAGCAGGAATTGTTTTGTCTCCCTGCTCTGTGCACAGAGCTCAGCATGCCCTGATGAGAACCCAGACCCACACACTAAAGCAGCCCAGAATGGGAAAAATAGAAAAGCAGAACCTGAGGCATCACCCAGAGCCACTGAGGTGTCACAACCTGGATTTTACTGAATCCTTTACTATTCCTTAATTAAGTGTTAGGTCACAGGTGTGTGAATTGTATCTGTGTCCACGGTCTCTGTCCAAAAGCATCTGATATTTCTGGTGGAATTATGGGTTTGGGAAGAGACATGGGCCTCTGCACACAAACCCCAACCTGGTTTGCTCCTGTGCCACAGTTTGCTTCCACCTCTGGTGAGCTGGAGCAGCGTTTCTGGGAGAGATGTGAAAATCCAGGTGATGGGAGCCAGGCAAATGAAAAGCAAGGTTTGTGGAGGCAGGAGGGTGTGCAGGAATGAGGGTTCCTCAGGGATCTGCCTCTCCCCCTGGAGCTGGGCTGGAGGAGCAGCAGGGATGGCTCAGGCTGAGGGGATCCAGCAGCTCCTGTATTCCCCACCAGGGCAGTGTCTGGGGGAGCAGCACCCTGTGATTAAAGTGCTCCCAAGTGCTGTCCTTTGATGGTGAGGGAGGTCTGTGCTCCCCTGTGGATCCCTCATTACCATTAATGAGGTTCAGGGCTGCACATCAAAAGCAGGCCAGTGGCAGCAATGCTGATTTTACACTGCACAAGTGAATATTTGCATCTTGGAGGGCTCCTGGAGAGCTGCTGGGCTCAGTGGGTTTGGGTCTTAAAGGGTTTTTTAGGAGCCTTCTTATTTTGTCATCTGCTTTTGTTTCATTTCTGAGCTGCCACGGGAAAAAATATTTATTTAACTACTTTATAAACATGTAGTTAAATAAATAAAACATAGTGGAAACCTCTTAAGGACAAGTTGGGAAAGTACTAATCACTTGTGCCATTTGTTGTATTAAGTATTGGTTTCAATCACTTTTCTCCTTTTTGAAAAATGATCTCAAGGAAGCAGAACATAAGGTCACGCTCATTTTGGTCATTCAAAGGCAGAACTGGAGTCTCCAGATGTGAAAATACACACCCTCTAGAGATACACAGCCAGGTATGCCATGAAAACAGCATCCACTTGAAGGGAAACACACTTTTTCTAGCACTTCTCCAGATTTAAAAAAACCCAAAAACCTCAAATAAATAAATGAATAAAGCTTAAAAAAAAGACAAAATGTCAGGGTGAAATGGGAAAGAAATCAGAAACAGAGTGTGGGAAAGGACACTTCAGTCTAGTGAGTGGTTCTTTGTTTTTTCTTGTAGACGTCTTGCAGCATCTTGGAGCTGCAGAGCTGTTAATGTTAGATAATCAAACCATCAGTAGTTAGCACAGAATTCCCTGACCCCTCTCAGTTGGTTTTCAGCTGTTCAGACCTCACTTTGCATTTTTGTCTGGCAGCTTAGAGCCATTAAACTCTAGAGTCAGCAGAATTATCTGGAATTACCTCTGTTACAATTTGAGGAAAATGAAATTATCTTTCAGATGTAAACAGTTTCTAATTAAACTCTGAAGCTGTTTATGTTCCCAAACCAGTCTGAGCTGAGCTCGGCACAAAGACAGACTTCTTTGTTGTCTTTTTCTTTTTTTATTAAGGTTGATATACTGATGTAATAAATTACTTGTGACAGAGCTAGGTCTGTTGTGCCAGCAGTGCAACTGCCTTTTTTTTTTTAAAAAAAACCTTAATCAACATATCCCTCTGCCCCAGTAATTTAGCACATTGCATTCTGGTCCTTCCTTTAGTAGGAAACAGCCACGAGATTACAGAATAGATTTATGTCAGTCTTTCCCTTCACTCCAAATAGCCCCATGTCTGCAGTGCATTTGGCCTTCTTTTTTTTGTTAATAATTTCCATGCCTGGCAGATATATTTAATTTTTGTGCTAAATAAGATCTGTGTTGAAGAATTAGTAGTGTTGGTCGAAATCCATTTAATTTTCCCCAGCCCTTTGCAGGAGTGGGTCACTGTTAACAATTAGCACACAGAACTGTGGGGCAAGAAAAAGAAAAAAGGATAATTGCTTTTTATTTAGTTTAGTCTTTCCCATTTCAGTAGATGTGCTGTTAGGAGGGAAAATAATTGGCTTTGCTGGTGTACTCTGAAGGAGAACTCCCAGATTGACAGCCTGACTTTGCTGTAAGTGAAGCTGACAAGGAGAGAGGTGACTTCTCAAATGAAAGCACATTTTACTCCTGGTGTGATTATTTATAGCAGATACTTAAGGACAAGCAGGGGTTTCTGCCACGAGATGTATCCACTTTTCCTGGCCTGGATGCTGGGATGAGAGAGCTCAGCTGCCTTTTGTCTTGTTGCTGTAATATCCATAGGAAATATAGCTCTGAGAGGGACATTTTTCTCCTGCAGTGCTGCTATTGCCATGACCCACAAGAACAAATCATATCAGGACATTTCCCTTTATCTTGGCTGTTTCATCAAAAAAAAAAAAAAAAATAGAAAAAGAAGAAAAACCAAACCCCAAACTTTTCAACCTGCAGGGATAAATCTGCAGAGCAGTACATGGAGAATTAAGCACCCAGTGTCCAGTTTTAATTGGTGTTAATGAATTCCAAATTCCTGGCTTGAAAATGGGAACATACCTTAAAGGGCAAATCCTTCAGGTCACATGAAAGCTCCTTTTTGAACATGTGTTGTGTGCCCAGGAGCACTTGAAGGAGCTGGTGTGGCCTTGCAAGGCTGAATCCCTGTCAGGAACTGGTGCCCACAGCTGCGCTGGCCACAGTTGTCCTGGGAATCACAGAGCCCTTTGTGCCTGCAAAAGGTTGCAGATTTTACCCTGACAATTCCTTCCTGCAAAGCCATTCTTGATCTTTTCTGATGTCAGAACCTGCCAGGGAGGGCTGGGCACGTTCTCCTGGTGGCAGCAATGCAGGGAGGCTCCATTTCAGCCTTTGTAAATGGATGATGCAGCCCCAGTGATGGGTTAAGATAAGAAACCACCTATTTTAGAGTAAAGGCACTAAAAATGAACAGGTGAAATAACTTTGGTGTCCTGGAGAGCCTTTCTGTGGCCTCTTTCAGCATGGAAATTGTGTTCATCTCCACCCCTGGCAGCCAACCACCCCCAGGTGAGAAATCCAGAGTTGGGATGAAAACTCTCATGGGTTTCAATAAGACCAGGATTTCATCAGGATCCATGTGGGGTTGTTTTAGATTTATCAAAAGCCTTTCACTCCTGTGAGTGAAATTTTAATTTGCTCATTAAGGATCCCTAAGTCTTGGATCATGGCTGGATCCATCCTGTCCTCATGGCTTGAAATAATTAAAAAAATACAATGTGGATGCTAATTTTTCTTTGTTCCAGCTCTGTGAAAAAGAAAGAGGAAGGTAGAAAAAAGGATTCCTTGTTATATATTTATATAACAAGGAATATATATTTAGGATTTTATATATGTTATATATTTAGGATTTCTTTAAGAATTCCATTTCCACTCATCTGAGGTGTTTTAGGTGTTATGGGGTAAAGAGCTTTTTTCTCATAGCAGAAGAAGAGAAGGTGAGAATGCTGGGGAAATTCAGACTAATTTCTGGCGCTGTTTTTCCCCACTTATCTTTCCTTTGGATCTTCCCAAAGAACAAGAAATTGAGCAATGATCCTGCTGTCTTGGAGTCCTGATTTATTAAGAGCCCGGGTAGCAGAGATGCTAAGTGAAATCAATATGAGCCTGTCCCCCAGGTATTTATTGTTCCCAGCTTTTTGCAAGCTCAGATTCTTTTCTCCAGCACCCCCATCTCACCAAGTGGCATTTCCATGCACTCCATTCTCTGCTCCTGCTCTTCCCAGGGAGCAGCTTCTCCATCCAGAGGGCTGATCCTTGCGGTTTGTCTGTGCCAGGAAGGTTCTTGTGGGTCCCTTCCAACGCAGGATTTCCTATGAATTCCCTTCTCCCTGGCCTGGGTTTCTCCTCATTAGGTTTAGCCCTATTTTGGATCCATTTCCCTTAACTTGGTGTCATTTGATCTGCTCACCTGATGTCCAGGCTCATTCTCACCCAAACCCATCTCTGAGCACCATCTTTATGACTGGTCTTTCCATCAGTCTGACACCCAAAATCAGATTTTTGGTTTTTTCATCCTTGTCTGCTCCTGGCCCATTGAAAAAAAATCAATTCCAAGGTTTTTCAAGGGAGAAAATTAGAATGTAACAGCCTGGAACAAAAGCAGATTGTAAAATCATGTTGGGAACTAACCAAAGCACCTTTTCCCTAATCAGAAATCAGCAGGAAGCTGATCTTCAGCTCTGGTTTGGACCATTTGTCTTTATTTGCTCGTCACATGCTGAGGATGTTGTGTTTTGTGTGACAAAATTTAAACTCAGGGCGCTCTGCTTGTGCTCCTTATCCAGATTTTCCCTCACTGCTGGGAGCTGCTGGCAGGCACAGGGTGTCTGCATCCTGCTGTTCCTTAGCCTGGGACCAGACCTGACCTGGCCTTTTCATCCCTCCCTCTGCTCTGCCTTGCTTTCTGACTTTTCCTGCAGTCAGCATTGGATCAGCCTCAAATTCTAAGCAGTAGATTGTGAAACCTGAACTCTCAGCAATCCAGCAAATTTTTATTAATGAGGTAGTGGTCTAAAAGGAAACAGAGCAAAAGATGAGCCAGAGGCAAATTCAAACTGATTCCAGCCCCTTGCCTTGGCTGTCTGGTTTCCAACAGGAAGAACAGTTGTCTGAGTTCAATTCCCATGGAGCTTTTGCAATGCAGATAACTCCAGCACAGAGTCAGGATCCTGTCAGGGCTGATAAATTGGTTTAGTGTTGCTTCACCCCCAGAACACAAAGGAAAGTCACAACAGGCCTCTCCTCCAAGAAAAAACTTCTCTGACCATCTATTTGTCAAAGGGAAAGTAACTGCTAATAATGTTTTATTTGGCAGTTTTGTGACTGCCACAACAATCTATGCTGTATAAAGCCATTAAGTGTTGTTGCCTTGCAGAATGGATTTTTGGGAACCATCCAGGCATTTGTTCTGCCCTGAAGCCCCCCATTCAGAGTTGTAAATCTGCCTTTTTGAATATTCCAGGTAGTTAAAATTGCACCTTCTGTGTGAAGGGAGAGGCCAAGCCTCAGCTGGGGCTGTGTCAGTCCAGTCTGGGCACCTGGAGGGAGATTGCTGGAATTCATTCTGGGAATCTGCACTATCCTCAGGGGAAAATTAAAACAAACTTAAGGCATTTGTGTGCAAAGCTTAAACGCTTCCTTGGAAAGGCTTTCCTTCCAATAAGCCTGGAAATTCCACTGTAGCACAACAAGGCTCCAAGCAGACATCAATTAAATGAACACCAGTGTGAGATATCCCAGTTATTTATTGGAAGGGTGAGCAGCCACCACAGAGTGAGGGTGACAAAAGCTGCAGGAGAAATCTGGGCTTGTTTTGAAGTCACTGACCACAAACTCAGACAGAAGAGCTTTGATGTCATCTCTAACTACATGGCCCAGTTCTGTGCTCTACTTTATCGATGCTCCAGGGATTAAAACTCTAAAAGAGGAGCAAGGGAGTGAAAAATAGGCTAGAAAAATAAGTGTGGGTTGTCAGACGTCCTCTACCTTTTGAAGCAAACATCCTGTTTAAATGCTTTATCTGTAGATGAAACCACTCTTCCTTTTTAGCTAAATCCTTCCAAATCACCTGAAAAAGATGTGCCCCATCAGCTCTGGGACTGATATCTTGGGTACATCTGCTTCCAAGAGCCCAAAGGCTCCTCCAGCTTCCTCCCTCCTCCTAATTTTCCCAATTTGCTGTTTGCAAAAGCTTTAGGTGTGAAACAATCTGCAGATACCTTTAACTCCCCTTTTATTGTGCTGGTTGGGTCAAAAACTGCATTTGTGCCTTTCTCCCTCAAAAGTACTTAAAAATTAAGACATTGTTTAAATAATGGATTAAAAAGCCCTCCCATATTATGGCACTTGTCTAATTAATAGATTAAAAAGTCCTTCCACATTTTGGCACTTGTCTAATTTGAAACAATTGCTACTAAAACGTGAGGTGTAGGAAATAACGTGTAGTGACAGAACTTGATACATGAAGGGATCTGTAGTATTTGAACACCTATTTCAATATCAAAGAAAACTGGATTTTATCTCCTGCTTGACACCTAATTCTGTGAAGTTCTTTATGCTTACTAATTCATTAACATACTTGCTGTACAGAAGAGCTGGAGTGTCAAAAAATGTCATCTCATAGCAAATTCACTTTTATTCTGGTAGGCTCATCTCTCTTAGGAGCCCATAAAAAGTTGTTTTCAAAAGGTGGAGAGCAGTAATAAAATCTAGAAGGTTAAAACCAAGGGGATGCTTCTGAGTGCAAAAGAATTACGTCAATTAGATCAGGACTTAAAAGGGGGCTGGAAAATTGTCACAGTTCCTTGAAATCAACACCTCCCTGGGTCTAGAAACATTTATGCTGCTTGAGTTTCTGCCTTCTAGAGGTTTATTCTTGGGTTTCTCCCTCTAGTGCTGCCATTTTTCTGTGGAAAAGTCAGTTACACCTGTATTACCAAAACCAGCCCTATCTCTATTCTTTAATTTAATTTCCACCCCTTCGTTTTTATGTTCTTATGTAAAACTGGAATATGCAACAGAAAATTCACATATTTCTGTGTCAGGCATTTTCTAGAGTCTGAACAAGGGTGAGCTCCAACTCCCATCTCCATCCTCCAGTAAAAGAGTCTGCATTGCTCATCCCCTCCAGTTGTGAGCCAAAATTCAGGAATTTTGGAGATTAAGGAGTGTAAATATTCATATTTTTGAATCTCAAAGGGTCCTTGGGTTGAGAGAGACACAAAGTCACTGTGGTGGTCAGTTCAGACAAGGTGTTGTCATGGAAAATGTTGGAAGTTCAGGTGTTGGACCAGGGAAACTTCAGACTCAGCATCTCTCTTGTCTTCAAGCACCTTCATGCTCCTAAATGCACAGCTGATGCCAGAGCTATTTCCAGCTATGGCCTCTCAGGTTTGGGTTCTCAGGAATTCTGGGCAAAGTTCAGTCCCAGTTTTCTGCACCTTTGGCAATTAGCTAGCCAACAGTTGTCTCCATAAGCATGCTCAAAGAAAAAAAAAAAGTCCCTTTTAAAATTAATATAATCTCCAATTATCATATTACCTCAGGGAGGGAGGTCTGGTGGTACTTAACAGAGCTCTTTGGGGCTCTTGTGCATTTTAATTGAGTGAATAATTGTAAAACACTTCAGGGTGTTTTGGTAAAAGGCTCTGTATAAACATTGCCATAATGCTGAATAATCAGGTTGTGATGTGAACTGGAAGAAATGAACCCTATAAATAGATGTGTTGAACCCTATAAATAGATGTGTATATACATATAGTGTCTGTCTGGGTGTGTACACCAACATTTGGGACAGAACAATGCAGTTCCTTTAGAAAAATCCTGCAGCTCTTGAATAAGAAATAGAAAGTGAGATTGGCTAGTGATAATCATAATAATCAAAATGATTCTAGGATATGGTGAGCCTGTAGTTTATCCTGCTGTGCAATGGATAGAGAATTCCCAGAATTATTGTGTTACCCCTTGAGTGCTTGGGAAACACAAATCTGTGGTGTTTAATGGTGCAGGAGCTCAGGGGAGGTGGGCCCAAGGTTCTGAGGTGTGGACAGACAGGATTTGGAGGAATCAAAGGAGTTCCACCTTTCCTGAGGTGCTGCTGCAATGCAGCTGGAGGGGTTTGGGTCTCCTGCAGCTCAAGGCAGTGCTCCTCCAGGCATATTCCAGATGGAGCAGTGGGGAGGGAGGAATGGGAACATCCCAGCCTGAGCAGGGGGAAGGACAGGAATGGGAACATCCTAGCCTGAGCAGGAGGAAAGACAGGAATGGGAACATCCCAGCAGCCTGGGGAGGACAGGAATGGGAACATCCCAGCAGCCTGAGCAAGGGGAAAGACAGCAATGGGAACATCCCAACAGCCTGAGCAGTGGAAGGACAGGAATGGGAACATCCCAACAACCTGAGCAGTGGAAGGACAGCAATGGGAACATCCCAGCAGCCTGGGGAGGACAGCAATGGGAACATCCCAGCAGCCTGAGCAGTGGAAGGACAGGGATGGGAACATCCCAACAACCTGAGCAGTGGAAGGACAGGGACGGGAACATCCCAGCAGCCTGAGCAGTGGGGAGGGTGGGAATGGGAACATCCCAGCCTGGACAGTGGGGAGGGTAGGAATGGGAACATCCCAGCAGCCTGAGCAGGAGGAAGGACAGCAGTAGGAATATCCCAGCAGCCTGAGCAGGAGGAAGGACAGCAGTAGGAATATCCCAGCAGCCTGAGCAGGAGGAAGGACAGCAGTAGGAATATCCCAGCAGCCTGAGCAAGGGGAAGGACAGCAGTAGGAATATCCCAGCAGCCTGAGCAGTGATCACAGATCTGCTGTGACCTGCACGGATCAGCAGCCACTGCCTCTCCCCTCAGTGCTCTGCCTGTCTCATCTCCTCAGCCTGTAATTTTCTGGGGCAGTGGCTCAGTTCCTGTGCTTGTACTCTCCTGTCATTCAGCCCCTGAGGAAGGGGAATTCCTCTGGAATGGACATGACGGAGATGAGCTTTTATATTTCATAAAAAAAAAAAAAAGGAAAAGAAAAGAAGCCTGTGCTGGGCAACGAGGTGCTGGTGCAAAGAATCCTCTCTTCTTAAATGGGACTTGACAGAGTGCTGATGCCACTTCACTTAGTTAATGGAAGGAGCCATCTAATACAGGCTAAATGCAGAACTGCCTAAAGGAACCTGGCATTTGGAGGGCTGCAGTACTTGAAATATAAATGAATGGGACAAGGCCAGGCTCTGTTTCCCAAGGAATCGATTACCAGGGATCCTCTGACAACTGTGAAGGTCTTATTTGCAGGAGCAGGCAGAGCTATTTTTGTTGGAAACTGGGATATTTGTTGCTGGGGATTAAACACATCTTTAAAGCACCAAGGAGACACCAAGGAATGCTGTGGATTCAAGAGGGGCAGAAAGACTGAAGTGATTTTCCTTGCTGCAAAGGCACTGAGGAGACTGATGGTAGTGCTGGGAACAATTTGAGTTCTGTTGCGTTGTATCCACAGCCAGAACAGTTTGACAAAATGATCCATTGTGTATTAAATCTCCAGATTCAGACAGTGTGAAAAATGCATGGGACACAGCATTTTGGAATAAGAGTGAGGCTGGACTGAGGTGTCCTTTCTCTTTCCAACTGTAAGAAGAAATAAGGATCTGTAACGGAAAATGTCTTGAGTGGAGATGAATGGAGCAAAAAGACTGCTGATGAATTTTTCACCTCTGGAATGTTCTCCATGGCATTTATGAGCTGGTTTTCCAACAGAGTAAGTGTCTGAGCTACCACAGGAAGCACAAAGGTCCCTGTTTAGGTATCACTGAAATCTTGGAGACAGATCAAGGGCTGACTACACTGGAGACCCCATTTCCTTCTCCCATCCTAAGGCAGCTCCTTCCAGGTGAGATCAGAAGCCTCTTTACAGGGCAGTGGGAGGAAGCTCCTGTATTTGTTCAGAGGATGAATTCTTTTCACATCCCCATCCCTTCAGCATTTTTCACAAGCTCCAGATCCACCCAAACATTGGTTTGAGCACTGCTGACATCTGATATCTGTGACTTCCCTTCCCATCCCATCTGCCAGGCATTTCATTCTTCTGATGAAACAGCTCTGAAATTGCAAAGACAGACAAAATACAGCCTAAAATCACAAAAATCAAGTGCTGTGACTGTTACATGGAACTTTATTGGTCAAGAAAAGAAGACTGGTTGGGTATCAGAGTACCACATTAAAGATCAATCCAGTTTCCAATGAAACACCAATTGGCACCAATTGATGTGGAACCATCTTCTGCATGGTGTGGTTACCCTGAAGTTTCTCTGTTTCCACCAGCTGGGTTTATTTCTGGGTTTTTACTGCTTTATTTGGGGATTACTTGGTAAAGAAGTGTTTCAGGAAATGTCATCATGTGCCATGTGCTGCACTGATGTCAGCTGAGGAAATCAGTGTCAGGAGCAGGAAAAGCCAGGAGATGAATGGATCTCTAGGTTCAAAATAGGAAACAGCTTGAATTTCCTTTGGGGGGGGAACATAAAGCTCATTCATCAGCAATGGCACAATTCCACCTCTGGCACTGAGAGAGGACTCTGCCCTCCTGCTGGTGGACAGACACACCTCACATCCATGCCAATGATCCTGGGAATCCAGGGGTGCCCAGGAACTGCCCTGGAACAGTGACAGTTTTGCCTGGGGAGCTGTCCTCATGACCTGTGTGTGGCTGAGAGGTGTCACATGGAAATCTGCATTAATTGTGCTCCTGAGTGGATTTCATGCCCTGAGAGGTGTCTCCTTGTCTCACCCCAGTGGATATCAAAGCTGTGCCACTGAAGAGCAGGATCTTGCCTGGATGATGCAGTGTTCATTTACTCACACTTTGATATGAGGGCCCTGTCTGATCAAGCCCTCATCAGGGTTTATCAGTCAGGTGTATCTGGGTTCTTGGTTTCTTTGGTTTTTATGCACCCATCTGCTTGTTCACAGTACAAACACAGAATTTTGTGACGTTTCTTCCCGGTGACACTCAGGGTAGGACAGAAGTTTGTGGTGCCCTGTTGAGAACATTGCCAATTGCTCAATATAAAATGGTCAGTAGTTTTCTAAGAGCCTTTATTTTCTGTTCCATTACTCCAAGTACCTTCCCTGTCCTCCCTTGGGGCCCAGCTAGCAGCCTGGCTCCTACCTCCTGCTATTCTGAAATTTCTTTATTTATCTTAGACTCTGTCATTTTGCTGAAACATTGATATTTTCCAGCAATCAGCTTATTACATGGAGATGCCTATTAGCTTTCTGAAGTCATATGTCAGTGAAACTCAAAACTGTTTAGTTTAACTTGACAAGCCCTATAGTGATATTGGAAAATTATTTTCTTCTTCAGACTCATGTTTATGTTCTTTTCCAATGAGCTGGCTGTTTTATTGCAAAAGAAACTGTAAAAGAGGTAATTTTAACTAGGCAAAAAATATATTCTGTTCTGTAATGTATCCATAACCTCCTAGAAGATCCTAATTAACTTCCTTATGTCAGCATAGGAAGCTCTATTGCATTTGTCGTTGCCAAACATTTCTTCTTTAATAGAAATTATCCCTTTCTAAGACCTCAGGGGCATCATCATTCCCAAAACAAGCTTTTCATCTGAGGATATCAGAAACACCAGGAGATTAATGGAAGTCTGAAGTTCAGTAGTGCAGAATTTCTGTTATCTTGTTTGTCTGCAGAGATAACAATCCTAATGACACGTGGGTGACACAAAGCACTCAGTGAGTAAAGTGGAGTTGCCAGGTTGGCTCCTGAGCTGCTGAAATGTTGAGTTTCTGCTGGACAAAGGTATCAGTCTGAGGGGAGAAGCTGTTTTACACCGTGTTTGTGACACAGGTTCAGTGTAACTCAAGGTGCACATGAGATATTTGGGGAAATTGTTTCCTTCAAGGTGGGGAGGCCCTGGCAGGGGTTGCCCAGAGAAGCTGTGGATGGAGCAGCCACAGGAGGTGTCCAAGGCCAGGCTGACGGGGCTTGGAGCAGCCTGGGGTAGTGGGAGGTGCCCCTGGAGGTGGGATCAAATGGTCTCCAAGACCTTTTCCAGCCCAAACTGTTCCTTGGCTCTGGTTCCATGACAGCACAGAGCAGTCCCAGCAGGATGACACCTCGGGTTGGAGTTTTTCTGTTCTGTTTTGGTGTGCAGCTTTAGCTTTATATGCAGTGTTACTGGGATCTTTGCACAGGTGATGGAGACAAAACAATCCTGTTCTAGCTGGAGACTCCAGGACAATCTCCTCAAACTTCAGGCCCAAAGCACAAACAACATGGAAAGAGGAGGGTGGGCAAGCAAGCAAGGAGGATGAAACTTCATTATTTGAAGCTGTTAATTGGGCAGTTAACTCCTGTATGCAAATGGACTAAAACTTATAAAAATGTGAGATCTCGTGCCCAAGCTCTTTTGCTTCCATCTTGGAGCCATCTGGGCACTGCCAGGGTGTGGCCTTTGGAGGCACCTCAATAAATCTCCACTTTATTCCTCTGAACTCCCTCTGGCCTCTGCTGCAGCTCCCCAAGGCATCAAGGACACCGTGCCATCAGCCAGGCCCTGGTGTCACTTGGTCCCTCACCCATGAGGCAAACTGCAAACATTCCTCAGCAGAAATGGAATTGAGTTCTGCCAGAGAAGAACAGCAATTACCTGCTGGCATTTGCGCTGCACTGGACTGTTCTGTTCTCACTGTCTGGGGGTTCTGCAAAAGGAGTGGGAGCTGCTACATGTCTGCACAGCAGGGTCCAACCTGCACTCAGCACTGGGAATTCCGAACAGGAATATTTTCAGCCTGCTGATTTAAAATTATTATTAAAATATTTATAATAATATGATATAATATGATATAATATTATATAATTTAATATAATTATATAATGTAATATAATATATACCATAATATAATATAAATATAATAATAATATTATTATATTTTAAATTATTTACAGCCCTGCTGATTTAAAATAAAAACTGTCTTTGCTTTAATCATGCAGTTCCCAAGCTCAGCTTTGATGAATTGCAGAAGCATGCTCTTATCAAGTAACAGTGGGTTTTTTCTTTAGTCTTTTTTTTTTTTCCTGAAAAGAGCAGGAAGTTTGCCATTCTACAGAGCAAGATGAATGAATTTGCCATTTGAGGCTGAATTTTCCAAGAAGGATTAGGATCTTTTGCAGTCCTGCAAATGCAGGATACTACTTGCAAACCCAGCATTTCTCTAGGCTCATAATCATCATTTGCATTATAACTCCATAAGCAAAAGAGGGAGAAGGAATTTCAAATGTGAACACTTCCAATCCTTAACAGCAGCTACAAATTGAAGTGAAAAAGGGAAAATTCCCTTGCTCATAGTCAGAAAGTATCATTATTATTATTATTATTATTATTAATGGGTTGAGCTCAATTTCACAGTGAACTGCTGTATCTCAATTTTGCGTGATAAAAAGTGAACACAATCTTCTGGTTGAGGCACAGATGTGCTGAAATGTCACCAGTGTGACAGGAGAGAGAGGTTTTCACCTGATATAACAACCTTCCCTTTGTCTCCGTGTGGTTTTTCTCCAGCTATCCATTCCCCATGGTCTTCAGCAGCTGCAGCAGGAAGGACCTGGAAAACAGCCTGGAGAAAGGAGTGGGGATGTGTCTCTTTAACCTGCCTGAGGTCAAGGAGTCCTTTGGTGGCCAGAAGTGTGGGAATGGCTACGTGGAGGATGGAGAGGAGTGTGACTGTGGGGAGCCTGAGGTAAGACAGTGTGGTGGGGTTTGAGGGTCCCCAGGACAAGGGAAGAGATGAGAATCTTGACTGCCACGTTTCAGAAGGCTGGTTTATTATTTTATGATATATATTATGTTAAAAGAAAATTATATATTAAAACTATACTAAAAGAATAGAAGAAAGGAGACATCAGAAGGCTAGCAAAGAATGAATAATAAAAATCTGTGACTCTCAGAGCCTTGACACAGCTGGACCACAATTGGTCATCGAGTAAAAACAACTCACATGCAACCAATCCAAGATGCACCTGTTGGTGAACCATCTCCAGACCACATTCCACAGCCATCAGATACTCATTGTGTACATTTCTTTTCTGAGGCCTCTCAGCTTCTCAGGAGGAAACTCCTGGCAAAGGGATTTTTCAGAAAATGTGTCAGTGACAGGACACCACCTGGGAAAGGCTGCTCATGTCCTGCCTGCAGGATTTTGGCAGTGGAGGCTTGGTTTGGTGGGCTTGGTGTAAAACAGAGCTCTCACTTCTCTGCTTCTGTCCCATCAGCTCGAACCCCAGAGTCTCAGAAGAGCAGGGAGCCTCGAGTGCATTCGAGATGGGAAAGTTTAAGCAGGGCTTGGGTTAAGAATGTGCTCAGTTCATCCTTAGAGAGCAAACTCTGGCTTGTCCAGCGGACTGGCCATGACCTCCTGGTCCTAGAAGTTCCTTTCAGCATTAGCTAATCAGCTAAACTCAGAAGAAGTTTGAGAACTTGGCTGGAATTTCTCAAGCAAATGTCAGTTAGTCGAAGGTTTGTTTCTGTCAATAAGAAGCCGCTCTTATAGTTACAGTTATATATTTATGTTCATATTTATATTTTATATTTGTGTTCATATTTATATTTATAAAATTCTTGAATTGTATTTAAATTTGTATTTATTTATATCTATGTCAACATAACCACAGAAACTGTGCAGCCATAGAATGCTTTGGGTTGGAGACCATAAAGATAATCTCATTTTCTCCCTGCCATTTCACTTATTCACTATCCCAGGTTGCTCCAAGCCCTGTCCAGCCTGGCCTTGGACACTTCCAGGGATCCAGGGGCAGCCACAGTTTCTCTGGAACCCTGTGCCAGAGCCTCACTATCCATATCTATAGAATTATATAAATAGAAATATTAATATTGGCCAAGTATTTTTCATTGCAGCTTCAGTTTTTAGGTACAAGACCTTTCCTCCTTCCCTGTAGGATTTTTCTTTCCCTCTAGTCAGTTACCTCCCAACAGAAAGAGCCCTCACTGCCTCCCAAACAGATTGCTGCTGCTTCCAAGATTGTTCCATTTAGTTTAGTGACTGTGTCAGAGGACTCCTCAGATCAGCAGGAGATAGGCAAAACCTGGGGTCAAATAATATCCGAGCTGGCATCCTTATCCCTTTTACATCCTCTCCTCATTGGCTTTATTGAACTTCTCTCTGATTATGTGAATTAAAGGCAGCAGCAGATCTGGGATTTGTTTCCTGTGATAAATAGGGACCTACAGACAAAAGAGGTGGGGGCAGTTAAAGCAGCAAGATATTGCTGCATCCTGCCTGTGGAGTGCATTGGGCTTGTCCAAGCCTTGAGGATTTCCTGACAGTTCCTTCACTCTTGAGGATAACAGGGTTGGAGGAAGCAGCCTTATCTCCATGTTTAAAGTCAGTAGAGTGCAAGCAGCTTGCAAATGTCTTTGTAACCCTGTTATCTTTCTTGTTTTCATTTCTGAACGTCAGTGATACCTTTTCAAGTCAAAGCCACTTAATGTCAGCAAGCACTGCCTTGATTTGCCTCTTCTTTCTGTCTTTTTTGCCTTTTTAGTTATATTGGAAAAAATGCAGCTTGGGTGCAATTAAACTTATTTGGGATTTACTGCTGTGATCTGAGTGCTTCCAGAAAACCTGTGTGATTAGTTACTAATGCACTGCCCACTCATTTGTACCAGCTGAGTTCTGTCCATGGTGTTGCAGCATCCCAAGAATGAGTGATATTAGGATTAAATTCTTCTGTGAGGGTGGGCAGCCCTGGCACAGGTGCCCAGAGCAGCTGGGGCTGCCCCTGGATCCCTGGCAGTGCCCAAGGCCAGGTTGGGCACTGGGGTTTGGAGCACCTGGGACAGTGGGAGGTGTCCCTGCCATGGCAGGGGTGGCACTGGATGGTTTTTGGTCTCTTCAAACCCAAACCGTTCTATGATTTTATGATCCTAACAATTTTTGTCTATGTGACCAAAAATGCCTGATGTGCTGCAGTGTCTGTGGAAGGAGGGTTAATGTAAATTATAGATAGAAAGATAAAAGGATAAAGAGAAGTAAAAATCTTCAGTCCTTGAAAGATGAAAATATGTCTTTCATAACCAGCTGCAAGGAAGAACAGAAAACTACAAATTGCTAACTCAGAAGTCAGACAAATTACTTCCAAATGTAATTAGGGGTGAGTGCCCAAACAGCTGTGACATGCCAGGGACGAGTCAACACAGCTTTTGTGCCAGGAACTCTTGTCTTACAAAATCGTGTCTGACAAATCCATCACAGAGCTCTGAAGGGCTCAACAAGTGGATGGAAAGGGACAGGGCTGTCACTGCAGCCTGTGAGGGGCTCAGAGAGGCTTTGGGCCAAACCTTTCACCAAAGCATCTCTGGGAGATTGAGCAGCTGTAAAGGAGAGAAAAGTGCACGGGCAAAAATTGGGTTAAAAGATGAGAAACACAAGCAGGTGTAAATCACCCATTTCATGCAGTGGTAGGAGATCTGCTGTGCTGCATCCATGAGATGTGTCCTGGGACTACACAACTCAGCATTTTCATAAAGAGCCTGGGAGGAGGAATAGTCTTTAATTTGCTGATGATATTAGTTAGGCTGCTAGAGATGAAAACTGGCTGTGAAGGACTGCAGAGAAACCTTCTGAGGCAGCTGGAGCAGGCATTAGGATGAGAAATGGGACTCACTGAGGAGTGATGCACATTCCAAAAACACAAAGAAGATGATGGACTCTGAGCTGACTCTGACCATGGAGGAACAAGACTTCATATTGCAATAAATAGTCTCATGAAAATGTCAGCCCAGTGCTCAGGAGTGGTCTAAAAGGTAAATAGGCTGTTAGAAAGTACTAGGAGAGAAATAGGAAAACAAAACAAAGCACCAGCAGACCTCTATAAATCTGCTGTGCCTGAAACTGCTTGTGCAGGTTTTCCCTACCCCTCCCTGATCCCAGGGAGGATAAAGCAGAGTGAAAAAAGATTGAGAGAAAAGCAATAAGGTGGTTCAAAGTTTCCAAAGGGCTCTGGCTGGAAAAAAAGAAAATGAAGGGGAATGCAGCATAAGCTGATAAAATCGTGAAGGGAATGGAAAGGGTGAGAGAGGAGAGATCAACAAATGAGCAGATGAAGTTAGAAAATGGCAGGTTCCAAACAAGCAGAAGGAGCTGCTGCCCTGACTGTGTTGGTTACCTGTGAGTTCCTTTACTCTGACTCTTAGAGGTGCTAAAAATGCCCATGGAGCCAAGGGAGAGCCAAGGGAAAGGCAGGAGAATGGGAAGGTGTCAATGTCCTTAAACATCTGCTGCTGGCTGCTCTCAGGGGGACGAAAGGACAGAGGGGTTATGGGCTGACCCAGCGGGGTCTGTCCTGTGTTCTTAGAGAAGAGAGGGGGAAATCCAGGTGTCCTGTCCACAGACAGAGCCTGACATCTCGTAGGTGGTGCTGGAATTGTTCTGGGGTTGGGCTGCTCTGGTTCCTCTGAAGAGCCAGGAGAGCCACACTTAGACACCTCCTCCAATCATTACTGTTGTTATCAATAATAACTAATAATAATAATAATAATAACAAACTCCAGCACAGCAGTACTTCCAGGTGGCAGTCTCCATCCTCCCAAAACCTGGTGAGCCTTGCTTGTTTTTTCACTTGTTTAAATCATTCCTGACAATTTGATAGCCCAGGCACAAAAACTATTTACCAAGCTCATTCCCTACAATGAGCAATAAGTGAGGCAGCAATTGGAAATTTCAGAGGCTGCTGAAACACCACTCCAAGAGCTGTGTCTTTATCCCAGTCTGCCTGTGGAATGCTGCTGTGGGGCCAGAGGATGGGGTATTGCAGCTGACTGCTTCAAAATGACCTTAATGGGACTGACACTCCACCCTGCTTATCTCAGATTATTTCTGAGGTGAATTTAGAAAACGTGCTTCTGTGCAGAGGAATGTTGCTCCTGACATGCAGCAGCTGCACAGGAATATTTCTGTAGCTGCTGCTTCCCGGTGATCAGAAATAGGAGCAGGAAGTTGTTCCTCTGCTTCACAGCACAGTTGGCTTTGTACATCCAGGAAGATAATACCTAAAAAACAGTGAAATGCTGAGAATCCTTCTGGTTTGTGCTGGTGAGTCAGTTGGGAAGCTTTCAGAAGCCAGGGAAGTAACAAGAGACTGAGAGCATCACTCTAACCCACTCATTCCTCCTGTGTTCCCTCTATTGTCAGTGATCCCTTGCTAAGTCAAACAGATTTAACACAGCTGAAGAGCAATTTTATCTGCTCCTATTTCTGTGAGAGAGATGAGATTCCAGCTCAGCTGGTGTAACTTGCAGCTTGTGGGCATTATCTTGGAAAAACAAATCCATTCTTTTCTGAGGCTCCTTACGAGCTCATTCTACTGACAATAAAGTTTGCAGGAGCCCACACACGGCACCATCTAATCCACAAGTGTGAAATTGGGATGTATCAGTGAGTGAGGCTGCAATTCATGGCCATTCCATATCTCACAGCTCTATTACTGGTGTGCTCTGATAAGGGATTACATGGAATTGTGTCGTTGTCTTCCTCTGTGGCAGCCCCAGCCTGCATCCAAACAGGAGCCTGGCCAGCAGCTAGCACAAAACAGAGCTGTGGTCGTGATGCTCAGCAACTGCAGCAGCTCCTGGATCCTCTCTGGAGGCACTGGAATCATTCCACTGATTCCTGTGGCAATAAAACACCCCAGTGCTCTATCAGGGTTGGTGTCAGCACGCTCGGGTTGTTTCTGATAGTTGGGATTAGATCCATAGCTGGAATAAACCAGCCCTCCTCAGCAGCTCCTCTGGTTTTACTACACTTGTTGGGCTTGTTGAATCCGAGGGCAGACAAGGCTGTTTGGATCAGGTTGTCGAATTTCATGCATAATTCATGATTTCATGCCCAGCTTTTCTTGGCAGAGCTATAGGCAGCCTCTTGATTTACAGCTCATGGTGACTGCACGTTGTCTGCTCTAAATTTACCCTCCAAATCCATGCAGGAATGTACAAACCCGTGCTGCAATGCAACCACCTGTGCCTTGAACCCAGGAGCAGTGTGTGCACATGGGCTCTGCTGCGAGGACTGCCAGGTGAACCTGGGGAAATGTCTCTGGGTGGGGTGGGGAGGGTAGAATTCTGCATTTTTCCCTGCTTCAGTGCAGTAAGCAACGGTGGCGGAGAAGTAAATTGGTATTGATGAGCATTAAGACACTTGCATGTCATGTGAGCAATTAGATAATTCCCAAAGCAAGGATGGAGGAGAAGTAAATTGGTATTGATGAGCATTAAGACACTTGCGTGTCATGTGAGCCATTAAAAAATTCCCAAAATATAAATTATTGAAGGAGCAGATCAACAGATTTTTTTAAATTGTCTCTGTGCTTTTTGTGGCCCCTTCAGTTACTCATGCAAAACTTCTTTTTCATGAACTTTTGTGTGCTTTAATTTTTCTCATTCTTACTCAGCAAGCATTCATTAAATGCTTAACCCTCTTTTTTGGGGGGAAGGTCCTTAAATTATTAACTCTATCAACAGCATAATGTATTTTTATCAGCAGCTCATCAGCTGTTGTGGTCTCCTAACACTCTATAAAAGCCAGCTTACCACAGGCATTTACCTGCTTGAATTCTCAGACCATCCCTTGCCTGTGGGCTAATAAAGCACCCAGCAGGTTGTCTGTGGCAACCTATGAGCTTGGAGCAGCAAGGGATCCTCACAGCCAGGAATTGCTTTTTAGCAAAATCAATCTATCTTCATGTCCTTTGCTTTTTACCAAAGGCAATGTGATTAAAATTCAGCGCTGCTCCCAGAGCTCACCCAACTTTCGTGGCTGCTGTTGAGATGTGAATGTTCAGACTGGCACATTCCAAAAAAAAAATATCATTTTCCATGGAAATTGGTACAGGACAAACAGTATCTTGTAACTAAGTTTGAGGAGATCTTGATGCCCATCAGAACAACATTTCCATGAGGAAATGTAACTCCATAGATTTATTAACGTTCAAGATCTATTCAAGATCTTTGAATTGAACCTTCCAAGCTGTGAATTCTTGGGCATCTGAACCCACAACCAAGTGTGCTGGTGGCTTCCTGAGCCCTAACACAGCACAGTGTTCTGTGATCAGCTGCCCTGGATGGAAAGGTCTCTGACCTGCCCAGTGCTCCAGATCCTCCTTTCCAGAGTTCTTGTGCTCAGACACGATGAAGGAGCCACCTGCAAACATCAGGGCTGGGGTTGCCTTCTGTCTTGAGTCATGTGTGCAGCTTCATCTGAGCCTCCTTGCTGCCAAAGCCTCCCAGCATGGCTTGGATCCGTGCACTCAGAGCTCTGCCATCCCTGCCCTGTCCTCTGCAGCCAGCTGGGGCCGGGCCAGGGGGAAATCTATCTGCTCCTGTGCTGCAGGGCTGACCAGGCACAGCCCAGCCACTGAAGTTCTGTTTGTTTTGCAGCTCAAAGCAGCAGGGATTTCTTGCAGAGAGTCGAGCAATTCCTGTGATCTGCCCGAGTTCTGCACGGGGGCCAGCCCGCAGTGCCCGGCCAACGTTTACCTGCACGACGGGCACGCGTGCCACGGGGTGGATGGCTACTGCTACAATGGCATCTGCCAGACCCACGAGCAGCAGTGCATCACCCTCTGGGGCCCAGGTGAGTGCCAGAGAGGCCTCAGGTTTGGCTTTTCTCTTTTTCCCATTCTGTGCTGCTTTAGTGTGTGGGTCTGGGCTTCGCACCAGGGGATGCTGAGCTCTGTGCACAGAGCAGGGAGACAAAACAATTCCTGCTCCAGCTGGGCACCAAGGACAAATGATCCAAATCTCAGCCCCAGAGCACAAACCCCATGGGCTGGAGAGAGAAAAACAAGCAGGGTGGGACTGCAGGGGCTAAAGCTGGAATGGGACAATGAACTGCAAGGTGCAAATGGAGCAGAACTGATCCCAGGGACAGAGCCCGTGCCCGGCCGTGCATTTTGGGGCCATTTTGGTTCATCTTGGGTGCAGCCCTGGCTGGGCTCTGGTGCTGCCCAAGGTGGATCCATGGAGGAGATGCTTTGAATAAATCCCTGCTTTATTCTGGAGCTCTGTCCAGCCTCTGTTCTAGGGCAGCCTGCACAGGGCATCACCAGCACTGGGACACAGGTCTGACAGAGGCTTGGGGGAAGGAATAAAGATCTGGAGGGTGCAGCACTAATCTGTAGCTGTTTGAATCATGAGGGAATCTCTGGGTGATTCATTCCAGCCTTGATTTGCTGTCGTATTCATGTCTTGCAGCAGGAGGTAACGAGGCTCATGCAGCAACAAGCTGCAAATGGATAGGTGAACTTAGACAAATCATTTCCTCCTGACTTTGATATGGCCTGATGTCACCCCACAAGGTGCTGAACGCTCCTGGCAGGTTGAAATCACAGCCCTTTTCAGGCTGCTGTGTGAGCTTCCTCCTGTGCTCTAAACAGCTCATCTGCAAAACAGATGTGTCTGCTCCATCCCCAGCCAGGGCTCAGCTTTTGACACTGACATGAGACTCCTGGATCACTGTGTGTATTTTATTAACTGGTGTCACCTGGAAACTGCCTCCTGACAGTGCTTTTAGCAGGGTGTGCACTGAAGCAGAAAGGGGTTTATTCTCCCGTGGGAATTTGCTCCCTTTTTGCAGAAATCTGTTAACATGAGTTCTTGAGTTGTTCTCAACATGTATCCCAAGAAAGCTGTTCACCTTTCTATAAAGCCCTGTGACCCTGCCATTGAAATGCAAGTATTAACTCAGAATTTTGGTATGAATCCAAATCGTGTCTCCTTCAGCATCTCTGACCTTCTATCTCAAATTTGAAAAACTCTCTCTCCTAAGAAGAAACATTACTTAGAAATAGGTGTAATTATTTCTTTTAAACTAATATTCCAGCCTCTTTGAATTCAGCATCTCTAACTCTGCTCCAAAACCTCTGTATCAGTATAATGGCACACAGATGTTTCCCTTGGTCAAAGCCCTCCCCAGAATACTACTGAAGAATTTCTCTGTTTCCTTCCCAGAGAACGTGGACTTTTTGCAATCTCTCTTTAGAAGAGCATTAAAGCATCTCAGGAAGCAGCCCCAGTAGTGCAGACAGCAGGTCAGCTTGGCCATGTGGGTATCAGAGCACGTTCAGGAGGGGTTCCAGCTTAGAACTGAACTCCTCACGTGGAACAAAGCGTGCTGTGCTCCAATCCCACGCGTGTCCTAGAGCTGATGTGAGCTCATAGAGCCATGGACAATTATAGCCTCCAGCCTGAGTCAGACTGGGACTTCTAATCCCTGCATACAGAGACATTTCCTCTTGTAGAAAGCAAAAATCTCCTCCTGAACCAGTTTCCCATGCTGTGGAAAGTTACTTGGTCAGGCTGTTTGTGGTGTCAATGGCTGAGAAAAATTCCTCTAAAGGTCAGGGAGCTGCATTGCTGCAGCTCCTTGCCAGGTCTGCTTCCTAACACAGCAATTCCACCACGGCCCTGGGATCCCCTAATTCTCTCCTGCCTTCCTTCTTGGGACTGTTTGATATGGGCACTGGCAGGCATGGAAGCTCCATCTCTCTTTATGAGACAGATGTGTTAAGAACAGAGCTCAAACAGATTTTGGCAGGAATACCCCTTGGTTTTGTCTTGGGAAGGCCCAAGGAGAAGGATTTTAAATAGGGAGGAAGGGACGTGACCAAACCTGAACTGAAAGTCTTAATTCTTGCCACGTTTTTGGAAGAATAAATTAAAAATAAACGCAGATTCCCAGAGGGGTTTGGGCTGGAAGGGACACTAGAGATCATCTCATTCCACCCCTGCCATGAGCAGGGACACCCTGCACTAGACCAGGTTGCTCCAAGCCCTGTCTAGCTGGCCTTGGACACTTCAAATCATGCCCATATTCTGGATTTAAAGACTAGGGATGTGAATATCCACTGCTCTCTCACACATCTGGCTGAAGTGTGAGCTGGCAGATTTGGGGTGGAATGAGAAGAGGGGTGGGTGGCTCATGCAGTTGGAAAAAATGTACAGATCATGATACAGATTAAAAACCTACACGTCTTTCCAGCCTTGCCTGCAGCACAAAGAGATTTGACATTCTAAGATGCTGTCTCTGGACTTTGTACCAAAAATATACATTGGAACCTTTTCCCAGGTTGTTGTGTCTGATCAGAACTGTTTTTAACAACTGCCTGTGTTGCCTAGTTTTGTGTTAAAAAAAAAAATTCCCCCTCTAAAGGAAAATCATATTACAATTCATTTTCAGTCTCTCCTTATTTTCTTCTTCCCACTAGGAGGAATCCATGCAGAACAAAATACAATAACTTTTCCTAAAATAATATTCGGTATATTGAATTCCTTATTAATGTCTTCCCTTGTACATCTTTCTTTATTCATCAGGTTACAGATGTCCAGAAGCCCAATGATAAATGTCAATCTTCATGTTTTTAGATCTATTTAAAGAAAAATGATGAACACTGTCAGAGCTTGTTTACATTAGGCTTGAGTAGTAGGAACCTGTTTCCAGAAAAGCACTTGCATTTCCTTGGGGTTGTTTTTGTTTCTCTCAACACAGTGGCTCAGATAAAATAGAGGAATTTTTTTTTCTTCTTTCTTATCTTTGTGGAAAGCTTGGTGGGAAGAGAAGGGAGGAGCTCCTGGGGAGAATCTCTGAAAATAGCCATGAGTTCCTCTCAGAGCCCAGGTTGATTCCAGTCTGCTCCCAGAGCTCTCCATTCTCTCTCTCTCTCTCCATAATTCATGTCATTTTTATCTTTGGGGAGCAGGAAATTCTGGTGACCTTTTTTTGGTCCATATTCAAAATTATCAGATTGTACTGATCTGACCTATTGATAGCAGGGACATCAATGGTGATGCTTTGTGTGGTGGCATTTTCCAGGAGAAACAGACACACAGATAGAGCTGCTCAAGACAGAGAAATCATTGATTACCAAGGAACAGAAGATTCTCAACTTTAAACTCATGGCTTTTTCTGCATCGACAAGAAAATGATTCTTTAGGGAAGTTTGTCAGTTTGTTTTCCTGTAATTTCCCCAAGTGGGGAAAAAAGCAATGATTTTGGGGAGCCAATGGCAGGCATTGATTTAATAATTAGAAGACATTTAAATGTGTTGCATGGACATGGCCATTTGTTTAGGCAGGAACATTCTTAATTTAGATGTCAATATTTGTTACTGAGTGAGAACTTTGCAGGTTTTGCCAGGTAGAACCCTACAGACACAAAATAAATGGGCTGCCCGCCTCAGATATCTGACCCAACCACTGCTGATTTGCTTTTGGAAAACTGCTAATTGTCCAAGCACTGCAATTTCCTGAATTCAGTGAAATCAAACTATTTTGACCATCACAGATTTATGGCCAGGCCTTTTTCTTCTGGAGATGGGAAAGATATTAAATCATATTCTCAGGGGTGGTGACTTCATCCTCCTTAAATGCACAGAAATGCTCAACCCCATCTTGCTCTTGTCCAGACAGAACAGGGATCACCAGGATGGGGAGAGAGGCCAAGGGCAGCTCGTGGAACTTTTGCTTTGCAGCAAAAAGAAAGTTAATGAGCTGAAACCCAGATCACACGACAGAGAACTGTGGGTTTTATGCTTATATTTACTTGCACAGTTATTCGTGGTGCTGGCTGGCACAGCCTGAGCCACAGAACTCCAGCCTGTTACTCAGAGGTTGTTTTTTTCCCCTCTCCCCACCCACAGACAGCTGGGAGCTGAACTGAAATATCTTCCTTTTCTGCTGTCAGCCTGATAGAGCATGTTTCTTGTGTTCATGGAATCAGCACCATGGTCAGAAATTTCCCTCATTCCTTTCAAGAGGCTCTGTTGGTGTTTACCTATGGCAACAGGTCTGAAATGACACAGCATTTCTGTGCCCTGCAACTTATATTTTTATTTTTAATTTTTTTGCAACTGCATAGGGAAAGAAGTGGGCTCATCAATATACACATTTGGAGAAAAAACCCCAACAATCTCCAGGCTGGCAGCTGCAGGGGTGAGCTTTGACCTTCTGCAGCTTCCAGGGGCTGATTTAATCCCTTGAATGAGGCTTGGCATGGAAGGGCTGACAGGACCTTAATTAGAGGGTCATGATACTATAATTACCAACAGCAAAGTGAAATAAACTCTGTTCATCCAGCTCAAACCACTTAATAACCCTCAGAAATCCTTCACAAATCATTTTGCCTCTGCCTGCAGAGGTAGAAAATAGAGGAAGACAGGACTTTCTGCTTCAGTTTACGTGGTGCAGTCATGATAAATGGGTTTCCTCCAGAAACACAACATTACAATTCTCTTCCTTAAGCATCCTCTGAAAACCTCCTTTTAACTTGGTAGCTCCATCTGTTCAGCATCTCACACTCTGATGTGTTTTCATCCATAAAGAAGTACAAATATTGTGAGAAGCCAGTGAGGAGAGGGAACAGCCTTCTGAATCCCAAGCACCAGCATGTCTTGGGTGGAAACCAAAGGCAGAAAGTGAAGCTGGGTTTTGGTTTCCAGGCTGCAGATGATCATTGGGTACCAGGTGTTTCCACACACAGACTGCTCCCAGCCTGGCAGGGGAGTGGTTGTTTGTGCTCCACAAGATCCTTTTTCTTGTCAAGTGTTATTAAAGCTGGAGTTAAAGCTCAGTGTCTGAGCCCTGCAGATGTGTTTTCCTTCCTGGGGGCTGCTTTCCATCATCTCTGCAACACCAGGCTGCTGAATTCAGGAAAAAAATCAGCCACACTAAAAAAAAAAAAAACCCAAAAACTTCCACCAGGTGAAAGAGGAGCACCTTAAACTCTCTCTGTCTTCAGTGAGTGCATTCCCTTTTAAAAACCATTTTTAGAATAAGCCTTAGTTACATCCCTTGCAGTCAGAGCACAGGACATGAGCATTCATTTGGCTTTTGGCAGCTTTGGCACTGAGGGGACAGCACTGAGGGGACAGCGTGTCTGGGCTCTGGGCTGTGCTGCCACAGCTCCAAGGGAGCATCCAGCCCCTCAATTCCATGGCAGCAGCTGAGCTGGGCTGAGGCTCCTGGCCAAAAACAACACCCAGAGCAGCTGCTCACAACCAGGGCTGCACAAGCTGGTCCTTGCACATGTGGGAGAAAAAGCAGGTTTAGAAAAAACCGTTTTAGAAATAGCAGGTTTAGAAAAAGCAGTTTTAGAAAAAAGCAGTTTTAGAAAAAGCAGGTTTAGAAAAAGCAGTTTTAGAAAAAGCAGGTTTCCTTGGCCTCTTGCTCCCAGAACGTTTCTTCCCTCCCCAGCCCTTCCAAAGCTGCTATAGAATTTGTACATGGTAATGTTTGTCTCAAGCTGAACACTGAGTGTGCCCACCCTGGAAAGATGAGGAGGCATCTGCATGCTGAAAATGGAAATTTAACTTTTGCTTTTTCTGCACAGCGCCTCGTCTGGATGCTTTTCTTGATTTTTTTTTATTATTATTATTGCTTGAACTTTAATGAAAAAGAATTGAAAGAATCCTGTGTAGGTCCCTTTTAGGAGTTCTAGATTTGAAAAAATATTCTGAACTCAGCAAGCTTGATCATAATCTTCCAAAGAATTTCAGGCTCTTGTCCTTCTCTCCAGGGAACTATCAGCTCATATTCAGTTCCTTCTGTGCCTTTCTTGCTGAATTTTCCAGTTTCAGCATGTTAAAATGTTAGAAGGAAAAGAGGGTGCCATCTTAAGTCTCTCCAAGTTTTAATATTTTGTCCTTAATAGCATTAGATTGCTGTTCAGCTGTATATAGTATTAGTCAAGCTTCTGACTATGAAATGCAGATAATTAATTGAAGTTTTAATCTCTGAGTTTTTAGTGAAAAGATCCATACTGGCTGGAAGTGTTACAGTCATATTTGTATTTTCTTCTCCAGGAATCTGACCCCCTTTTTTTTCTTTTAAGAAAAGAAAAAAAGAACATTTTCCTCTTTGAAGGCTTTCAAATGAAATCTTCAGTCTGGCTCAAAGAAATGCAATGTTTTACCCACAGTTAGAGGCATACACACTTGGAAGTGACTCAAAACATTTGACAAAATGTAGCATTAGTTGAAATGTTCTGTGTCTGGTAAAGATCAGGAGCACTGTAGAAATGGGATATTCTCAGCCTTTGGGCTATCACATCACTTGCTGCCAAGTTCTTTTTGCTTTGGTTTGGCTGATCTGTCAGAAGCACAGAAATGCAGGTAGCAGGTCTCTGGTCTCAGTTTTAGCCAGAGTTTCTTCTCTGCTGCTCAAAGCCAGTCTCCCTGTTGGAGCAGTCGAAATGTTGGTGGTGACTTGATGGTGCTGTTAATTATTTTCATGGAAAGAAAATACAGAGTAGTAAAGAGCCCTAACAAAGGGCCTCTTAATCTTGCAAGAAGCAGCAATTATTGGCTGGAAATGAAAGCCACACTTCACTGTAGAACAAAGGGATTAAATTCCAGTACACTGACTAATGAATTGTTGCAGCAGTCAAACCAGGGAAGCAGATCCTTCACCTCTTCAACATTCCAGATGAACGGATGCATCTTCCCCTAGAAGATATTCTGTAATTGGTTCTAATCTGGAGGGAAATGAGCAGGAGATTGTGTGTATAAAACACTAGAAGACATGTTCTAATAGCGCCCTTGAACTTCTGAAGTGCAAGGATTAATTATCTGCCTGCACAAGCTTTTCCAGCCCTACTCCCACCAGGGAAGTTCCTTTGCCATTAGGATATGTCTTTATCAGAAAAGATCACAGCAGATAAGAGCCAGATGCTGCCTGAACTCCCATATTCCCACTTCTACCACCATGACAGAAATGCCCCTTCTTCCATGTCACTCTTCCTCTCAGGAGTGGGTGTCCTGAGGGTTAAGGTGGGATGGTCTCCTTTCCTCTCCCCAGTCCTTCAGCCTGAGTTAATAGCAGCTCATTTCCCTTTGCCATGCCAGGTGCTCACATCTTTACACCCAGTTTACAACTGGATTTTCTCTGTTGGCTTGTTCTCAATTGCAGTCAAACAGGCCTTTCTTGAAAAGAATTTTCTTTGGGATGTCACTAGAACATGAACTCCTGCAAAAGAAGAGTCAACTTTCCAGCTGGCCTTTGTCTGTCTGGTATTTGCTAGAAGTTTTTGTGTCCTAGGAGGATTGGCAAGAGGGCTATGAGCTGAGAAATCCTGGAAGAGAAGGAGTTCTGCACTGCCTGTTGCTCAGAGACAAACTCTGGCAATCCCACCCATCCAAACCCTTCCATTAGCATGCACCGCTGTCTTGTCACCTCATCAACATTCAGCTCACATCCCCCCTTTCCCCTAAAGCACCAGCAGAGCTCAAAGGAAATTATTAAAAACACCTTGTATGAGATGAGAGTTCTGATTAGGTTTTGTTTCAGGTGCAAAACCCGCTCCTGGGATCTGCTTTGAGAGAGTCAATTCTGCTGGAGACCCTTACGGCAACTGCGGGAAGGACTCCAAGAGCTCCTTTGCCAAATGTGAACCCAGGTAGGGCCTCTCCCTGCAAACACAGCAACAGGTGCTGGCAGAGGGCTTGGAACATTTCAAATGATTCACCTCATCCTTGCTTGTGTTGTGTTTATTTCCATCAGGGATGCGAAGTGTGGAAAGATCCAGTGTCAAGGAGGAGCAAACCGACCCGTCATTGGTACCAATGCAGTTTCCATAGAAACCAACATCCCACTCCAGGAGGGGGGCAAGATCCTGTGCCGTGGCACCCACGTGTATCTGGGGGATGATATGCCTGACCCTGGGCTGGTGCTGGCAGGAACCAAGTGTGGAGATGGAAAAGTAAGATTCTGGAATGCTCCCAGACGAGGGGAACATCGCTACTGTCACTCTGCCAAGTGTTTTGTACTTCTTTTTTCTTTGGATTTTTTTTTTTCCCCACAAAATAATTGCTTCTCATGCTTAGACTGAAACAAATTTTCCTCCCTTCTGGCCACTGTTCTGGATTATGGATTTTCAGATGCAAATTTGTGCAACCTGATCTGGTGGAAGGTGTCCCTGGCCGTGGCAGGGGGTTGGAAATAGATGAGCTTTAAAGTCCCTTCCAACCCAAAACATCCTGGGATTCTGTGCAATGCAAGTTGCTTAAGTTTATGACTGATTTTTTGAAGACAGTCCCAATTATCTGCCCACGGAGGCTTGAGGTTTTCTGCAAAATAAGTGCAGCAAAATACATTACAGGCTTATTAATGAATTCCTGAGCTCCATGTGTTCCCTTTCCCAGCATCTCTGGCATTGCAAAATTGTCATTAACTTCACTTGAGGTTTCAAAACGTATTTTATCTTCTGATTATGACTCCCCACTTCTTTTTTTTCATGCAGGAAAACCTATCTCTGTATGCACTCTTAGAAAACTATAAACCCATTGATGCTCCGCCACCAAAACTGATTTTAGTGTTTGTGTTTTGCAAACTTTGTGAGTTACCCACTGCAAATGCAGCCCAGATTTCACATGGCTGTGAAAAAACTCATTCTAAGTTTTCCTTTTGTGAGGAAAGGAACTGAGAAAGATGGGAGGCAGCCATGAGTTTACAGGGGGAGGAGGAATGGAAAGCAGTCCAAGATCTATTGAAATGAAGGAGGTTTCCATACCCTCAGTGGGTTTGCTTGCAAAAAGGAGGAAAAACAAGTGCTTTGATAATTTGTGGTAAATTGAAGTAAGCCTCTGAATTTCTGAAAGCTTTTGAATTACGTTGTATTATCTCACTGTACTGGGAACAGGTTTGAAATCCATCCCCAGTGAAACCACAGCTCTGCTACAGGAAAACAACCCTTACAACATTTCTAAGTCAATCTGTTCTAAAAAGTCTTTTCAAAGGCAACTCAGCACTGAGAAAGCACCCCATTATGTTTTACTAATGAGTATTTAATCTTTCTAATCTATCTAATCATACACATCCACACTATAGAATACACAGGCTAATACTTCTGAAATTGTATGTTTTACTTTGAGGACATTAGTGCATTTGTATTATGGATTAAGAATATGAATTTAAATATTCTTGGGTTTTCTCAACTGGAGATGCACAATTTGAAACGCAGCCATTTTAATGTGATCAGAATTCTGGGAGCTGCTGCACTGTGAATATTTGAATTGTGAATAGTGCTGTAATCAGACCATATTCTCTCCATGCCTGCATGTTGATGCCAATTCACTCTAATTTCCTTTCCATTTTTCCTTCTCCCCAGGGCATAAGTGCCCTGATTAAGCATCCCTGTCGCCTCCTTCAACACCATTCCCAGCTTAATGCTAATTATTGTGACTGACTTTTAGTACTACTGAACTGCACTGCAGTTAAACATGAGCAAAATGTGCAGTGTGGGGCTTTTTGACCTTTTTTGTTGTCAACATAGCATAGGAACTGTTATTCTAGTCCTAATTCCTTCTTTTTTCTGTTTGGAGTAGGGTAACTTCTCGTTACAGACGTGCTCATCAGTTGTGTTGTTGTTTGATGTTATTATTGCTCAGCACTAATCTTGCTTAACCTCAATTTTCAGCTCCATTGGCAGCGTAAAGTTTATCTGCAATGAATGGAAAACAAAAAAAAAATTTTTGAATTTTATTCCTCTGCATATGCTATTTGTTTACTTCCATTTCCTATAAATATTAAATGTTAAATAGGGTTGGTTTATATTTGACACAAAAAAAAGTTATTTAATGTGGAAAAACTTGGAAAGATCTTGGTTTTCCTGGAAAACAATGATGAGACCATAAAAATCAATGACCTCACTTAAATATTCACTACTATGGGTCCACATTCTGTAGTGGAATGAAAAATGTTTCACTATTGATATAAACAAAACTCTGATAATTTACACCATGAGGATCCAAAGCTTTGCTCAAGGAATCATCTGCTGTGGTGAAGATAGGAAGGAAAACAGAGCAGGAACCAGAAGGAATCCTGCTCAGTGCACTCTTAGTCCTGAAAAAAAATGCAAATTACTGATTTTTAAATTGGCTTTAAAAACTCCCAAACCCCAGGGTCTCCCCAGTAGTTCCACCTGAGTGGATCTGTGAGGGTTTTCTTGCACAACATCACACTGTGAACTGTGTGTGTGGAGCCAGGGCTGGCCAGGAGAGCACAATTCAACTTGCTCAGATTTGGATTTCAAAGATTTAAAAGGGGCTGAGGGAAATAATAAGAAGACACCCAATCCTGGTGTCCTTTTTGTCCATATAATGATATATATTTTTGTGTTGGGAATATTTAACTGCTGAAAGAAGGGATAGGATGCCCTGGGAGCCCCAGCAGCTCTGTCCCTGTTCAAAATCTTTTTTTTTTAATTTTGCAGATTTGCCTGAACCGGCAGTGCCAGAACACCAGCGTTTTTGGGGTCCATAAATGTGCCACCAAGTGCCATGGACGGGGGGTAAGCATCCTAGGAAAACATTTTTTACAATCCCTCAATAACCACTGGACATGAAATCACTTTCTGTAATGGCTTTGAGATCTATAATTGCCTGCCATAGATCAGAGTCACTGCAATACATTTTATTATGTATTTCCATTTCCCCTGTGCCTTATATGAAATTGTTTTTATTTGACAAAGAAATGTTTATCAGGCAGTAATTATCTTGTTCTTAATTGACAGCCTGTGATACAAAGGAATCTTGTAATCCTCAAAGCAATTTGAAGTCTGACCCCCATCATGAAGAATTCCCCTTAAAAATCAAAAATGCAATTTCTCCATAGATACAAAGAAGTTGAAGTTTTTGAATTGAGCATTGGAAACATTGGAATTGAGAGGCAAATGAAACAGCATTTCGAAAAACATTAAAAAAAGTAAAACCATATTGATGAGTTTTGTGGCATGAAAGTGGCACAGAATGAAAAATGTGATGATATCATTTAATAATATCAGTGGTTTGAAACCCAGTTTATATTATGATAATGTTAATTATGTCAAGCTTTGCCTTATTAACCTTGATGTGCTGATGAGCTGTTTGTTTCTCTGAAAAGCTGTGGCAGCCACATTGGAAGAGCCATAGAAACTCACTGTCCTCTCTGAGGAAGGATTTTAATTTGCTTTAACTTATTTTATCACCCTGAATTTGCAAAACTGAGTGTGTTGATGGTGCTGCCTCTTATCATTGAGGACGGAATGAGCAGAGGCTTGGACTGGCATTTTTTATGTCTGTACAAACAAGAACCTCTGGTGACTCCTCAGTGGCAAAACTGACCTTGTGGAATTGTAAATGGGAATTCCTGTGGTGCTTTAATTTAAAAAATAATGCTTAACAAAGTATATAACAAAGTATATTTTTAATTATCTTGCTGTCTTTGAAATGTAAATTATTTTTTTTTAATTTTACATGACCACAGCCAGTCTGAGCTCTCTGAATATTTTAGTGCTCTGCAGACACAGGGAGCACAGTGTTTCTGAAAGCCTGCCAAGCTGACCTGGCCAGAATATTGCATGCTCAGAATAACCCAAACTCCTGTGAACTGATTTGTGTCTTACTGAAAACTCATTTATTAATCTGTGCTGTGGGCTCTCCATGGTGGTGGCAGATCAGTGATGGTTGGGGTTAGCACAGAATTAAGGACCTTATTGACAACAAACCCTAAAGCCCAAAATCTTTATTTACACATTGATTTGAGCACCTAAATATGACTTCATATCCTGGGGTCAGTTTGGATCCCTCAGGACAAGGACATTGAGGGGTGGAGTTCAGGGAAGGCAATGGAGCTGGGAAGGGGCTGCAGAATCCCTGAGGGAGCCGGGCAGGGGCTGCAGAATCCCTGAGGGAGCTGGGCAGGGGCTGCAGAATCCCTGAGGAGCTGGGCAGGGGCTGCAGAATCCCTGAGGGAGCCGGGCAGGGGCTGCAGAATCCCTGAGGGAGCCGGGCAGGGGCTGCAGAATCCCTGAGGAGCTGGGCAGGGGCTGCAGAATCCCTGAGGGAGCTGGGCAGGGGCTGCAGAATCCCTGAGGAGCTGGGCAGGGGCTGCAGAATCCCTGAGGGAGCCGGGCAGGGGCTGCAGAATCCCTGAGGGAGCTGGGCAGGGGCTGCAGAATCCCTGAGGAGCTGGGCAGGGGCTGCAGAATCCCTGAGGAGCCGGGCAGGGGCTGCAGAATCCCTGAGGGAGCTGGGCAGGGGCTGCAGAATCCCTGAGGAGCCGGGCAGGGGCTGGGCCTGGAGCAAAGGAGGCTCAGGGGCCCTTGTGGCTCTGCACAGCTCCTGCCAGGAGGGCACAGCCGGGGGGGTCGGGCTCTGCTCCAGGGCACAGGGACAGGAGCAGAGGGAACGGCCTCAGGCTGGGCCAGGGCAGCCTCAGGGGAGATGTTTGCAAAAATTTCTTCATGGAAAGGTTTTTCCAGGCCTGGCACAGCTGCCCAGGGCAGTGCTGGAGTCCCCATCCCTGGAGGGATTTAAAATCCATGTGGATGTGGTGGCACCTGGGGCCATGGGTGGCCTTGTCAGTTCTGGGGAATGGTTGAAGACCTTGGAGATCTCTTCCAGCCTGAGCAGTTCTGTGACTCCATGCATTCTGTCAGGCCAGCAGGGAGCTTTAAGCTCTGTGTTCACCACACAGCAGCTGCCTGAGGAGCAGCAGGAGGAGATAATGAGGGTTTGGGGACAGTGGGGAAAGCCCTGGAGCTCTGGCTCCTGCCCTGTGTGCAGCAGGGCCAGGCTGTGCTGGTGCTGAGCTCCAGTCCCTCAGAGCTCTCTGATCCCACAGGGGTGGTCAGGCCTCACCAGCTGTTCCCTCATCCAGGTTAAAACCACCCCAGCACAGAGCACTGTGTCTCTGCAGCCAGTGCAGGTGTGGTATTGTCCTGGTTCAGTGCAAATTTTGGAGAGAACCCCCAAAGGGGCTCCTCTAGGAAAGCAGATTCAATCGGCTCCTCACCCAACTGGTTTGGGAGAAGATACCTCCTTGGGGACAAGTGGAAAAAAAACCTGTTTATTAAACAATAAAACCTAAACAACATTAAACAATAAAACCCCTTGCTGCTCCAAAAGAGATGACAAACTGAGAAAGTCCCTCCCCGGGTTGCAGCTCAGCTCACTCAGGCTCTGATCAGTCCCTCAGTGCTGGAAATGTCACAGGCCAGGCCCGGCCTGGTGGGCCCCAGGTGGAGCTGCTGGTGCTCTGCTGGTGTCCAGTCCAGAGCAGGTTTAAACAGCTCCAAAGAAAAGGGAAAAAAACCCCACAGTCCAGGGAACTTGTTTGCCTCAGCAAGCTAAAACTAACTAAAACAACGGAGAGCTCTGTCCCGCTGTCTGTCCACCCACAGACAGCACAGGCCAGGAGCAGGAATGTGGAGGAGTGAGTGCAGTGTCTGAAAACAAACTGAGCTTCTTCTCTGCCCCCTTCACTCTCTGCAACAAGTCCTAAAGTGCAAAAATTATTATTGAGCATAAACAGAACACGACAGCTGGGGATTAAAGCATCATATAGTCAGCCTAGGACAGGTATCAAAGCTCCCTCAGGGTTTCCTCAGCCCTGAGCCCATTTCACAGCTTACTCCAGCAACTGGTTCATCTTGGAGCCATGGAAAAATCTGTGCTGGGCTCAGTGCAAGCCCTTATGGAGAGGAGAGCTTGGGGTGTAGTAATTACATATCTTCTGAACAGAGAGAGACATGGCTCTCCCAGGAAAATCCTGGGAAGCTGTGTAGAAGCTGTGAGAAACTTAGATGGAAGAATTCAAACAATTATTAACTCTCTTTCTGTAACCATTGTTTATAAATACGGTTTTCTAGAGTGTGCTATTCATATTCACCAATAGTGGGAGAGAAGATTCCTAAAGGTCTTAGGTCCACCATTGTTTCTATAAGAACTGTAGATTTCTAATAATCAAGCGTCTTTTCATGCCTTCTAATAATAAAGTCTCTGTATCACCTTTGGTTGTCCCCAATACCCCTTCAGTAATACTTGGGGGGCTGACAAAGCTCTGCTGCTCCTGTGCAGGCAGGAGGAACTGAAGTTACCAGGCAGATAATGCTGCTGCTGGAAGCAAACAGAGAACAAGACTTAAGAGGTGTCTGATTATCCTCATATTATTGATGTTGTCAGCTGGGGCAACTCCAACGATTTCCTGCCAAAGAAATAATGGTTTTTAGGATCCTCTTCCTCCATGGCAAGTTGCTCTTTGCCACCTCAGTGTGCAGCAGGCAGCTATCAGCACATCTCCTTTCTTCTCCAAGTTTTATTCCTCTCTGATGTGTCACTGTCTGATTAGAAGCCCTTATCAGCCAGGGCTGCTCTCGGGTGTTTTTCATGTTAAGCCATTTGTCTTGTTTTGCAGGTCTGCAACAACAAAAAGAACTGCCACTGTGAGGCTGACTGGGCCCCCCCCTTCTGTGACAGGCCAGGCTTTGGTGGCAGCGTGGACAGTGGGCCCATCAGACAGGCAGGTCAGTGGGAATTCAGGCTCCACCTGTTTTTTTTTTTACAGGAGAAAGAGTGGAAACTGGTCAACCTCAAAAAGAATTATTTCTACACTTTGTTAAATTTACAGGATTTCATTATTCCATGCCAATTTTTCCCCAGAGTGTTGGAACATTAGTGACCTCAAAGATGTTTCTGGTTTATGTCTGAGGACATTACAGGGCAAGCAGTCTCCTCTCAAGTGGATGTACAAACTAAATCTCAGTGGGAAATAATGTCTGCTTTCATATGAACAATACTGTTCTAAACCAAAATGGATCTCTCCTCTGCATGCCAGATGCTGCAGTGGGTGGCAATAGTGAAATTATGACAGCGTGGTTATTTCCATGACAAAGCTTCCCATCATGATTTCACTGCTGAAAGATTTTTTTTTTTTGAAGATAGCAAAGAAACCCTGGCCAGGCAGTGAGCAGGCCCTTGGAAGAAGTTAACTCCATGTGATTTTTTTTACAGACAATAAGAGTTTGACCATAGGAGTGTTGATAACCATCCTGTGCCTTATCTTTGCTGGATCAATCATGTACCTCAAAAGGAAGACTTTCATGAGGTGGTTGTTTACAAGCAAGAAGACAACAATAGAGAAATTAAGGTATGCCCATTTTCCCTAATTATATTCCAATAGCTATTAAGGAAAGGAAGCAGTAAACACAGCAATTCTCATCACTGTGGATGTATTAGGAAGAACCAGCCTTGACAAAAAATATTCAGCATTATCAGCAGTGTTTTCCCTGGGTTGGTTTAATTTCATTGATAGGCAGTAAATAACACAGGTATTGGTTTGAATATATCCCTCTTTCCTTTTGGGATGAAAAATTAAGCAGCGATGGAAGTATTGTCTTTATTTCCATTTGCCTGAAACAGTTTCATTACACTGCATGGCCTTTTATCTAAACTCAGCTGAGTGAGCTGAAACTTTCCTATTTGAGGTCATTACTGTTTAAATGTTAGATTCATTAGAATAGTCTCCTGGGTGTTACAAAGCTGCATTTCCACAGATTGCAGAAGCTAATTTAACAGACTACTGGTTTCTAAAAAATCAATATTTATTTTTATTCTTGCAGGAGTGCTAGACAATTTTTACTTTCCTTGTTTACTATAACCAGGCAGAAAGTCCTTGCAAAATCCCATCCTGAAAAGAGGCTCCTGTTTAAGAAAATGTTACAAAGCAGAACGTTGTGTTCAACAATTAAATGTTTGTATTGCAGGTCTGTGAGTCCAGCAAGACCTTCCAGTTCATCTGAGCCAAATCATGTTCATACCATATGTGTTAGTAAAAACCTCATTGTGAAGCCACAAAATACAGCCATACAAAAAGTGAGTCCCTAAATATTTTTTTTAAAGTGGGGGAAAACCAGAAAAAGGTCTCATGTATTTTGATCTCAATTAAGTGATTTATTATAATACAATAATTACATGAACTTAATATCATGTAGGTAGGACTAACATTAAGTAAAATGGGAGAGGATGTAGGCTTCAAAATTCATTTGTGCCTTCCACATTGAATACAGGTGGAGCTGTCCAGTGCAGAAAATAAATAGTTTTGTCTCTAGGAGAGAAAAGCAGGGGACTCCCATGGATTTTAAAGTAGCAATAGGCCAGGTTTGATAGGGCTTGCAGCTCCCTGGTGGGAGGTGTCCCTGCTCATAGCCAGGGGTTGGAACATGCTGGTCCTTCAGATCTCTTCAGACCAAACCATCCTGTGATTCTGTGCCAGCCCTTGAAATGTACAGCTTTGGTTGGATTATTGAAATGAGTAACTTTGGTGGAAGATTTGTGTAAATGTGTGACTTTTGTTAACACCAAAATGTGTAACTTTGGTGGATGGTTGGGTTGAAATGTATTACTTTGGTTGGATTATTGAAATGTAAAACTTTGGTTGGATGGTTGAAATGTATAACTTTGGTTGGATTATTGAAATGTAAAACTTTGGTTGGATTATTGAAATGTATAACTTTGGTCGGATGATTGAAATGTATAACTTTGGTTGGGTGGCTGGAATGTGTAACTTTGGTGGATGATTGAAATGTATAACTTTGTTTGATGATTGAAATGTATAATTTTGGTTGGATGATTGCCATTTCTAACTTTGGTGGATGGTTTTTCCCAGAGGGATGGCCCCAGGCGGCCGCTGCCGTATCAGATCATCGACATCAGCGACCCTGTGAAGACACACGAGGTGCCACCATTAAAAACACCCCAGAGGGTCCTGCCACCCCTTCCCCAGCTGCCAGGACACCAAGCTGGGCCTGAGAGACCCCTGCCAGCTAATCCTTCACTGAGGTTCACCCAGGTAACCGTTCTCTTTGGACCATTGATTCTCTTCTATGTAATATTTACTCTGTGAGTGTCTGGAGAAATGAAGTGTTTTGTCATCTTTCTTGCTGCCCTTTTCCCACAGTATTTTCTTTATGTTTTGTGTGAGTTCAGAACTGTGCTGTAGAAAAATTGCCTTGTGGCTAGTGGGGCTGTGATCCTAAAATTTTGGATCCTGAACTCTGCCTTCACCACTCAAAAGACAACAACTGTGAGCTGCCAGACACAGAGAGAGAGTTTAGGGAGTCATGTTGCAGATGTGATGTGCAAGAGCAAAAGGTGTCTTAGCTTGATGTGCTTCTGCCCTGCCAAGGGCTGCATGAAGCACAGTCTGGTTTTCCAGGGCACAGACCCAAAAACCACTATTTCATGCAGACCCACCTTTCACTGCAATGTTTAAGTGGAGATGGTAATTATTTTTTATTTTTTATTTTTGAATAAGATGCATCTGAGGGCGATAGACAGGGTAGATGAAGCTGTGTGCATTAAACAGTGCCTTTCCTTGTCACTGGCTGCTCCCTTTTGGTGGCACTTTGGAGCGACTGTTTCTGTGCAAAGCACCCAGGCTGTTCCTGTTCTGGCTGTGGTACAAGGTTGAAATGGAGTGAGTGTTGTTAACACCAGGCTCTCACCTGCAGGAGCCCTGAGAGCTGCTTGAGACCCTTTCCTGGTGCTGGATAGGAGGAGACAGCTCTGAGACAGTGCTGGAGTGCAGGGCTTTGAAAAGGGATTGGAAAAATGTCAGAAACAAAGAGGGATGAGAGAGGCTGCCCAGAGAAGTTGTCAGGGAGGGTGTCCAGAGCAGCTGTGGCTGCCCCTGGATCCCTGGAAGTGCCCAAAGCCAGGTTGGACAGGGCTTGGAGCAGTCTGGGACAGTGGGAGGTGTCCCTGCCCATTGTGGCAGCAAATAAATGTTTCTAGATTTAATTTTTTCTAAGCCTGAACATTGTATCACTCAGGTTAGACCAACTTTTCCAAGTGCAATCTGTGTTTTATTTGCTTTTTTACCTTCCCTTTTCCACATTCCCAGTCATTTTCCTTTCCAGAGGAGTAAGGAACGCTGATTCTTCTAAAATAAATTTTGTAGGGAGTCAGGAGCAATATTGATTCCTCTTGCTTGTCTTTAGCTCCAGTGGTCTTAGTGTTCATTTTCTCATTTTCTCTAACATTCTGCACCATTCACAGTGGTCATAGGGAAGATTTCAAGTGCAAGTGCTTTTCTGCTTCTTAAGCAGAATATGGATGGAGAAAAGGCTTTCCAAGGAAAAGGAAAAGGAGCCATTTGTCATTCTGATACTGCATCTGCACCTGCTCCAGCCTCACTGCACATCACAGCAGCCCAGTGCTCCCCTCTACAGCTCATGTTCCTAAATCCTTGTGCTCCAAATGTCACCCAGAGTGCCAGGTGGAACACCAGACCTGCAGTACCACCACTAGCAAAGACTGACAGATCTGAAACTGCCAAAAAGCTTCTCAGCTTGGCAGCTCAAATTCATTGTGACAGTTCCTTCATCAAGCAAAATATCATTGCACCATTTTCAGCCTCTGCATGGAACACAAACAGGGGATCAGCTCAAGGCAGCCTAAAGAATGAGCAAGAATAGATTCTTTCAAAATTAGATCATAACCTCAATATTGTGAGAAACAGCTACTTTTTATGTCAGAAGGACCAAAAAACACTGTGTGGGGAGAAAATCTTTCATTCCTAAGTCAATTTTTTCCCCTCAAATCTTGGAAGAAGTAAATTAGCTTCAGAAGAGTTTGGGATAATAAATATAAATACTGCTTCATGTATTGCTTCAGCTCTCTCTTGGAAGCACATCCAGAAGGGGAGCAGAGGAAGGACTTGAAAAATCATTGCTACATTCAGGATATCACCCAGATGCTCAGTGCTGCAGGATGGTGCTGTAAATTATATAAAATTGCCTTCAGTTGTAAGTAAAATAGTTAAAAAACAAAGACAACACGAAATAAACCAAACCAATCAAGCAAACAAAAAATCCTCAGCGAATTAGCTCTTGCCAAGTTTAATATTTAATTATCTTTTTGACTGAAAAACAGCTTTTCCTTCTTTCAGATGCTCTTGCAAGGCAAACAGTCGTTATTTATGGGCCAGAGTCACAGGTCAGTATAAATCAGCAGAGCCCCATGTGAATCAAGGGAACAGTGCAGGTTTATCCTAGCCATGGGTTCAGTGCAGGCATTTGGATTTGATCTCTTTCCCCTCGATTTTGGTGCTTTTAGCATTCAGTTGCTGCCTCTGACACTCTCATCCTCTTGTTACCAAAATACATCTCGTATTTTACAGCTCATCCTAATGCCAGGGAATAGAACTTTTTTACTTCAAAATTTTACCACTTAAAAAAGTGGTTTTACTTGTTCCTCAGTAAAACCAAGCTCAGCCCAGCTCTGCTCCTTCTGCCACAGTTATCCTGGGAAATCTCTCCTGTGACACCTCAGCTTGGCTGTAATCACTGAGGGTTTTCACTTTCTTCTTCAAAAATCAGTGGAAAAAAGCTGGAATTTCATGCACCTGATGTCTTTGGAGCTGCTCAGTATGAGAATTGTGTTTTTTCATTCCAATATTTAAAACAACACTTCCCCAAGCAGGGCCTGAATGCATTAAATGCGAGGTTGTGGATATAAAATGGACAAAGAGATCCATCCATAAACGCTTTGTGAGGAAGAGCTGAAGCTTTGTAGGGGAAGGAGTGGAGGAAGGAATGAGGGAAGCAGAGCTGTGGTGGTACCCTGAGCTGTGCTGCAGATTCCCAGCACATCAAAGGCTCTGCAGGGCCCCACACGAGGTAACACACAAAGTTTGGATGCTCCTGTGGCACAGAAAGAACAGAGAAGACCCTTCTGTAATCAGTCTGGGGGATGGGATTTATTTCTTCACAGAGCTTTTCCTCTGTTCCTTGGGTTGTGTGTTCCTGGTGGCATCTCCTTTCTATCAAGTGCTGCTCCATTTTGCTTTATCTCAGCCACCATTTATTCTCCTGCTCCATTTTTATCAGAGGTCCCTTTTCAATTTTTTTCTTTCATTTACCCTTTCCTAGCAGCTTGCCACCACATTACACTTCCTGTCAAAACACTTGGCTGCTTCCTCCTTAAGGATATTTTAACTTGAGGACATTTTGAGTGGGAAATGAATGAATAAATAAATCAGGAGTTGGGCCTGTGTACCTATCAATACTAGTACTTGTTATGCAGAGAATTAAACAGAGGGTGGACATTACATGCAACTCTAAAATGTAGTTTGTGGCAAATTTAAACTTATATATGAGATTTACTTAAGCTCATGTATTTTCTTCCTTATCAAAATGCCTGTGGATAATCAATCTGCATTTCCTTCTTGAAAGAGCAAATATTTGCCATGGAAAGTAAAAAAACAAAAGGATGCTCAAAACAAATAATGAAAGTTGGACTTTATTCAGGAGCAATTCATGCTCTGATTGCTTGGATCACATCTTTCAAAGGATCTTTAATCAGATTATGCTTGTAAGCTCTTCTTGTTTCCTTTAACTTTACCAATGATCCTTAACTAAAAATAAGGAATAAAATTCCTTGGGAAAAGCTTGGCTATGCAGCTCCAGTAGTAGAAAGATCTGAAGTGAGTTTGGGGATAAACTGGAGAGATTTGTGTGCCCTGAGCAAGCCCCTTAATGTGTCCCAGCTCCCCATAACAAGGAGCACAAACAGCCACGTTTCCCTGTTTGCAGGGACCACCCAGAGGAGCCACTGGCCCAGCCTGACAGCAGATGACTTCTGTTCTTTATTAATGGAGCCTTTAATTCCACTGAATGAAAGCACAGCAAAAAAAATTCCACAGATGCTCCCAATCCAAACCAGACTGGGGCACTTTGGTTTTGTGGCCATCTGAATTTCCATTTTAACGTCATATCGAGCATTCCCACCTTTCTATAGAACTGCTTCTACAAAGTTGTGTATTGAATCTTTGCTGTTTCCATTTACCACCAAGTAAGCATTGAGTCCAGTAGAGATGCACTCTGCATTTCTAGAGCAAGGAATCAAAAGTCATAAAATCATGAAAATATAATATTAAATCTTTGGTTTAAAATTAGAGTGCCAGCTTATTAAAAATAAGTTACTTTTTACTCATTTAAACTTACCTGGTCATAACATATCTTCAGTTTAGGTTTAGATTAGGTGTTAGGAGGAAACAGTGAGGGGGGATGAGGTGTCAGTTTTACCCAGAGTGGTGGCTGCCTCCTGGAAGTGGCCAAGGCCAGGTTGGATGGGGCTTGGAACACCCCGGTGATGCCTTAAGTTTTAGCTTTCATATTTTCCAGATCCTGTACTGCATTAGTGTACAACTCTGAACTTCATATGAAGTGCCAGCAGCTCTCCTCACAGCTCAGGCACACAGAACAATCCTTTTCCAGCCCCAGAACCAAGGACACCGCTGCAGCTTCAGCCCCAGAAAGTGAAAATAGCAGGGAATTGAGGGAAGCAAATTTGGGAGGATGGGACTGCATAACCTGGAGCTGGGATTGGACAATCAACCCCAGTATGAAATGGACCAGAATTTATAAAAGTGTGAAAACTCATGACATGCCATCCATCTTGGGTCCATCTACATTAAAAATAGAATCAATATAGTCTCCAGATTTTAGCAAAAATACTGCACAAAGAAACTTTGATTAAACTCCTGGCTGTCCATTCCAGGCAGATACTCTGAAAGCAAAAATATTTCCACATTAACCCCAATATGGAAATGGACCAAAACTTACACAAGTGTGAAAACTCGTGACTCATTGTCCATCTTGGGTGGAGCCATGGCCAGGCTCTTGAACTGCCCAGGGTGTATCTGTGAAGGCCTTTTAATAAATACCTGCTTTATTCCTTTAAGTGCTTTATTCTTTATTCCTTTAACCCTGTTCTCAGCAGCCTCCCAAGGCATCACTGGGACAGTGGAAGGTGTCCCTGCCCGTGGCAGGGGTGGCACTGGGTGGGCTTTACGGTCCCTCCCAAGCCAGCCCAGCGCGTGACTCCCCAATTCTATGGCCTGACATGAGCTGTGGCCGTGTGGTGGAGGGCGTGCTGTCCCCTGTGAGAACTGACAGGAGCTCGTGTTCCCTGCAGGAGCCCCCCAAGCCCAGCGCCCCTCGGAAGCCTCTCCCCGCGGACCCGCTGGGCCGAGCGCGCCAGGGCCCCGCCGGACGGCCCCGGGCTCTGCCCCACGCCAGCCCTGCCAGGTCAGTCCCATCCTCGTGCCTTAGGATTGCAGCTCCTGTGCTTTCCATCTGCCGGTAATCCTGTAACTCAGCAGGGTGTAACCCAAACTCCACGCACCGTGCCAGCTGCTGCTTCCCCATTTTAGGCAGACACAACAATTCTCCTCCAGGCCTGGCAATCAAGGACACCTCACTGCCTCAGGGCCCACAAGTGTAAACAAAAGTGAGTTTGGGGGGAGAAAACTTGAGGAAAATTACTTCATTAACTGAAGCTGTAATTGGAAGATTAACCCCCAATATGCAAATGGACCAAACTTTAAAAAGTGTGAAAACCTGTGACCCATCATCCGTTTCTGGGTGTAGTCACTGGGGAACTTTGTCTGCCCAAAATGTGCCTGAAGTTCCTTCAATCAATATAACTAACCCCTTTTTATTCCCTTAATTTTCCCTTTTTCATAAAAGTATGAAAACCTGTGACCCACCATCCATTTCTGGGTGTGGTCCCTGAGGAGCCTTGTCTGCCCAAAATGTACCTGAACACCCTTCAATATATATATAACCTCTTTTTATTCCCTTAATTTTGTCTAGCCTCTGGTTTTAGGCAATCCCAAAAAGGTATCAATCCCAACACCTGGATTTTAGCACTTCACAGCAACATGGCTAAAACAGCTCAAGGAGCTGCTGCAACAACCACTTCCAACATAATTTCCATCCCTAATTTTACTTATCATGCTGCTTCTCACTGGGAGTGCACCAGCACAGTTGCTCTGACTCCCACAGAATATGAGGATTTATAATACCTGTGAAGGCTTGACTGTAAACACCTGGCTGTATATTTACAAAACTAACCAATAAAAAATGAATTTTCTCCACAGTTCCCCCCATCTGAATTAGGCTGAGAACTGAATGCTGTTAAAATCAGCCACCAAAAAAGTGATTTCCTCATCACCTATTTCCCAAGGAAACATCAGTTGACATCATCTGAAAATGTCACCCAAAAGATTCAAAAAGCATGGAAATTGTGCACTTCAAAAGTCTAATGTTTGAAAAAAATAGTCAGGAAGTGGAATAACCACACCCAATGTTAGTGAGTTTAGTCAATGCTGTTTTCTTACCCAATATTCCTCAGTTTCCTGTGAATAAAGTGAGCTCCAAGGAAGATAAAACTGGTGTTTTAAGCTACAAGAATTCTACCAGTAAAGCACTTCAGTGCTCAGAAACATTAAAAATAGAACCAATATTGTCTCCTATATTTTAGCAAAAAAATTGCACAAAGAAACTTTGAGTAAACCCCTGGCTGTCCATTCTAGTCAGAAATTCTGAAAGCAACAACATTTCAAGCTGACTCCTACAGCTTTTGGAGACCACTGGAATTCTGCAACATTACTGACATTTTTGATCAGGTACAAAATTGATGAGCACCCAAAGAAATGGAGATTAAGTAACAATACTCTGTTTGCTTTCTTTCCAACAGGCCTGCTCCCAAACATCCACCACAGGTATCCAGGTCCAGCAACACTATGGATGTGAAATGAAAATCTGACACCTTTATTTTAAAAAGTGAAGACAGAAGTTTGCACTATCTTTCAACTCCAGCTGGAGTTCATTTCTATGACAATACTTAGAATTTTTAATGTTTAAAACAGCATTATTTTTAAGAATTCTGAGCTACTGCCTTTGGTGCTGTGCTGTGCTATGGTGCTCTGTATACTTGCTCAGGTACTTGTAAATTATTAATTTATGTTGAATATTTATTACAGTGCAGTGCACTGTAGTAGATATTTTTACCATAGCTGAGTTTTCCTAAAAAGGAAACCTTTTTTTTGTAATATTTCACTGAACTTGAATAATTCTGCTCTGTTGGTCCTATGTAGATTTCTTAGTTTTGTTCTTTAAGGGGTGCTGATGCAGATCAATGAAATGTGTAAACAGCTCCATCTCAATGGTCCTTACCCAACTTCTGAGTAAATATGGCAGGGTGAAAAGACAAAATCTCTCCTGGAACTGGGTGAAATGCCCAATACCTGCACACAAGGTGTGACCTGCATGTAACCAAAGGCTCACTCTGTGTCTGCAGCTGTACTGTAATCTCAATTTTCACCTTACTGTTTGAGACCTCCCAGAAATCTCTGTGCTGAAAGAGGATGTATCCACCTGGGAGAAGTCCTCTCACTGAAGAAGTACTGTACATCACCAAGCTGTGGTGGTTTTAACCTCATTTTCCTCAAGCACAGCCTGCTCAGTCCATATTAATGCAGATATCAGGCCTCCCTGTGCCATCTCCTTTTTGATGCTTTGGTAATTAAATTCCACCATCTCATTGTTGTCCTGATTAGACTGGCAGTGCATTATACCCAGGGCTGGGGGGAAGCCATGGATGACAAAGAATTACATTTAAAAATCAAATTTTATATTATTTCCTTTTGCCTCACTGCTCTGCTTATCACCTGTATTTTGCATATTTACTACTGTTTTGTATTAAACTTCTACAAGGTTGCTCCAGGTTCCTTAATTCCCAAATCAAAATGTGTATTTTAATACATAGACTTGGATTATCCAAAAAATAAATAAAAAGTTCATCTCTGCTCTGTGATTACACCTGATCTCTTCTGTGCCTTCTCAGTAGCACTGCTGAACACAGTTTCACCTGTAAAAACAGCAATTTTTAATTATCAGCTGAAGCAGAGGGAGAAGGGACCATCACCTTTAATGGTTTCCTCATTGCTTGTGGTTTTTGTTTCCTTAAGCAAAAATAAAAGCATTGATAGAAACTCAGACCTGGCTTCAGGGAGTGTCATTGTATTTCATTTTCCCAGTTATTCCCCCTTGTAGCAGCACAACCTTCATGTTTATGGAGAAACTGAACAAACCAAAATAACCAAAATACACCCCAGCTCAGTTTGGTGCTCAATAGCAAAGGAAGAGCTTCACAAATGTATTTCAATTCTTAAAGCAGCAACAGGGCTTTGTGTGTGGAGAATCACAACAGAAGGTTTGGGGAACCAAAATGATGCTTTTTATGTACTTTACATATTTCTGTATTTAAAATACTAATTTTTTTGTATCTAGAGTAGGGGGTACCTCCATTTGAAGCAGCCACATGAGCTCAGTTTGCTTTTTGAATGCTCCCATTTTATCAGATTCCTTCTGCAAATTGCTGAAAACCACAAGGTGAAACTGTGGGTAGTGAAAGGTGACATGAAATGACTAAAAAGTGTCTGTTATCAGCATCAGGAGTTCTGAATTTAACAGGAGCAGCCTAGGTAAGACTTGGCACGTGTATAAACTTAAATACAACCAGCCTAGGCGGGCTTTACAATATAGAAAATAGAAATATCCACACAGGGCACCCAGCTGTGTCCCTGTCACTGCAAGCAGCCACCTCACCCACACCATGTGTTAAATTTCTTAACTATTCCCACTGAAACAAGCACAGGTATCCAAGGACAGGGAATTTAGTCCTACAGTTAAGAAGAACATATTATCTACCAGACTTACCATCTAAGACATGGCTAAACTTTGAGATTTCTAGATGTCTGGGGGAAAAAAACCCAATTCTCTGTCTGAAACACAGATAACAAAACCCAAAGATCCTGTAAAAATTAATACCATTATTGACACCAATAAAAGTTCTTACTGAATAGTACAGGGTGATTTTTTTCACAGCAAAATGTGGGTGAAATGTAGGCAAGAGCCATAAAATGTAAAATCCTTCCAGTCAGCAGTTTGCAAATTTTATATTTTTTTATATTTCTTTTATTTATTATTTATATTTTTATATTTATTTTATTACTTATATTTCACAGAACTCACAGAATGACTAGGTTGGAAGAGATCTTAAAGATCATCGAGTCCATCCCATGCCCTAACACCTCAACTAAACCAATATATTTATATTTATATTTATATTTTCAGCTGCAAAATTCTACAGGCAGAAAAGGACCTGTAGCTTGGGTGGAATGGGACAAGAAACAACACCTGACAAGAAGAGATGACACCAAATGATCCATCAAATCCTTTTCTTTTAGGGACTTTTATCAGTAGTAGCTGGTTTGAGGTGCCTTCCCACCTAATTAGTGCCTTCATGATTAGAAATGCAGATGGCATGGAAAATTCCACTGTGGAGAGCAGGTGAATGGTTTTACATCTGTAAGCAAATAAATTCCTGTGGGATACAGCAGGGTGTGAAATCCAAGGTGTGCTCCTTGCACCAGCCCTGGCATAATAAATTCAGTCCTGTCATCATAAATTCCTCCACCTCCCTGCTCAGCAAATCACCTTTTCTAAATCACCTTTAATAATTAAAGGTTAATAATTTCTAAATCACCTTTAATAATTAGGGTTACACCAACCTTTAAATCCTCAGTATTTTATGGGTCTCAGTTTATCTTGGTGGGAGAGATTTTTTGGGGCTGATTCTTCCTTTCTGTCCTCTCCCACACCCCTGGAATGCTGCCACAGCCAGGCTCCCTTTCCAGAGGGAAGGCAGGAACAGAGTGTGCTCTCCCTAAAGCTGCCTTTATGCTAATCAATAGAACAGAAAGTACAAAACACCAAAGAAAATTAATAAATAGGCAGTAAACAAAAGGAAAATTGCATATTTACCATCTTTCTCCCCATCAAGTCCCTTGGGTTTAGTATTCCCAGATTGTTTGTAAATGCTAGCAATTATCAGGGTAGCAAGATTTATCTCCTTTTAATTTCATGGAATATTTTAAAAGCCTTTTCAGAAGCTCAGAGTATAAAGAGATAACAGAGCTTCCCCCTTTGCTTCAATTCTGGTTCCTTCTGATCATTTGAGTATGCAATATTCTCTTTTATTAACTTCCAATCAAATAACAGCAGTTTCCAATTTAACTGTAAATTGCCATGTAACAGTAAACAAATTCTTTCTTTATCTCACTCTGCAAAACATCATTTTCTGAACTCAGGAAGGCTGAAACTCGCTCTGCACAGGGACCATCCTTCCACAGAACGAGACCACACAGAAATACTCCCCACAAATTACAGACAGCTGCCCTTTTCACACAACACTTATAAGAGAAATTAAAAACCTGGAGCACATTGAACATTTAGAACTCTTGGGATTCAGTTCATTCAGGAATTAATATCCAACATTATCATCATCATCATGACAAAAGATACTTTTCATTTCCATGACCCTCTTTTATTTTTTTAACCAGTGTACAAGACCACGTGTATCTGTAGAGGTGAGCAGTACATGTTTCTGCTTTATTTCAGGCCTCCATTCTTACATATTTAAATTCATTGCTTTTAATGCACTCAGGAGCAACTGGGGAAGGGTCTGGAGCACCAGGAGGGGCTGAGGGAGCTGGGCAGGGGCTCAGCTTGGAGAAAAGGAGGTTCAGGGGGGACCTTGTGGCTCTGCACAGCCCCTGGCAGGAGGGGACAAGGAGCAAGGGACAGGAGGAGAGGAAATGACCTCAAGCTGCAGCAGAGAATGTTTAGATTGGATATTGGGAAGAAATTCTTCCCTTAAAGAAGGAGGGTAGGAGAGAAGAGCATCTTCCTGCCTGTGTGTTCTCACTGCTGCAAGAACCCAGAGCAAAAATTAAAAGTTCTATCCATCAGATTGCCTTTTGTGTGTGCCATATCTTAGATTATGCTGGATTTGCAGGAAAGGACTGAATTTTTTCTAATTTTTTTAAGCAATTGAATTTTGCATTTCTCAGTGGTTTACTCTGCAATCTTGATGTTACTTGATATAAAGACCTCTAAAACTACTTTTTAAACCCCCAAACCATAACCTTCAGGAACCAATCTGAAAAGACCTCAGATCATTTATATACTTAACATATATCACTTGCTTTTATTTAGCAAATATACCAGATTATTTTACTGTTAAAACTGTAAATTACTACTTAATTCTAAAAACCAAAAACTAAAATATATCAACATATATTTTCTACAAAGATTCATTATTTTGCCTAATTTTCTGTAAGAATTTTAGACGCCTCAGCAATCTGAACATATTTTTCACTCCTAGAGCTGAAGCTAAATTTTTTGCACAAGCAGCTCATGATTTGAAGTAAAGAAGCATCTCCTTGGAAAATTTAAAGATGGATATTAACAAGGTTGGGTAAGAAATGCTATTTTTTTGTTTACTGAAGAGACAGTCATGAAAGAAAAGAGGTCTTGAAGAAGAAAAGGAAGCAGTAGAGAAGAAAAAAAAAATCAGTATTTAATTTCCAGCAGTTTTGTAATATCCTCAGGGGAATGCCAAAAAGTATCTTGTTTATTTGAATTTCTTGCTTTACATCTAACTCTGTGCAAGAGGGTTCTGCAAGGATTCAGTGTCTGTAAATCCCATGGATGCACTTAAATGCAGGAGGAGATGCTGAAGAGGAGGCTGAGCTCCAAAATTTACAGTGCCAAGGACTCAGAAATCTGAATAATAGAGGTGAAACAGGCAAGTTACAGCATTTGGGGCCAAATATTCATTTTTGCACTGTCTTGGTAGAAAAAAATCAAGTTATCTGAGGCATCATCTCCAAACTGGGGAACAGCAGTTTTTCTCTTTGTTTTTCCTTCTTGACTTCTAGCAAATTGTCCAAGCTCCAAACAAACAAAAATCACAACAAATCCAGAAGGAAATATGTTTTAAAAATAAACTCAGAGGCAGAAAACCTCTATATAGGGATTATTTATACCTACCTGTGAAAACTTCCAGTCTTTTGTAATACTGAAAGGTAAAGAGAAATGGAAAAAAAAAAACCCAAAAACTGAACCAATAAAGTCTGGGTAACTCCTCCTGCTGCAGCCCCAGCAGCACCACGTGGAAAAATCACCCTAAATCCTGTTTGAAAGGTGGAATCTCCATCCTACACCCATCTAATCCGGGCTGTTGCTGCCTGGAATTAAACTATCAAGTCAGGTTTTAACAAAGCATCAAGGACCAAAGTGCTTGGATGCCCCTGCTGCTCCTTGCAGCCCACACAAGGATGCCAAGCAGAGCCCTTACACTGCTAGAGAACCCATTAATTGCATTTCAGCACTAAGTAAAGCATTAAGTAAAGCCCAGTAACATGGAAACTGCAACAAGTAGATGGTTTGGGAGAATTTTTAGGCAGTCTGCACAAGATATTCATATTGAAATTAAAATATAGGTCAGGGACAGCTGAGAAAATTCATCAAACTCCTTGTTTATCACGAGCACAATTTTGGAGTGCATTAGGAATGTATGAAAATTTATTCATTCAATGAATACATTCAGTTTGTAGAATATTTTTCCCTAAAAATGTGGTTTGGGCACATTTTGGATTATCCCTTCCTCTCCAGTTACATTCAAGCTATTACCTGTAATTACTAACCAAAAGAACAGCTCTGAAGACAGAAAACTGTGTGGATTTAAGACAGCAGGGAGATTTTATAGAATTCCAACATTCAGTTAGGATTCAGTAAGGCATAACAAACTACAAGGCAATGGCTTTAATGTCATTTTTATGTTTTAAACTTTCTGGAGATGAAATTTCCAGTGTCAAGCAGGGCTGTCCTTCCCCACAGCCAGAGGGGAAAGTGCCTGGGCTCAGAGGTCTCTGATTTAGCACTAACCCCAGAGCACTGCCTGCCCCTAAAAAAGCACATTTCCTATTCAGTTCCCTTCAAAAAACTCTCTGAAACCTTTGCCCTTCCACATCCAGCAAATCCTCTCTTCACATTTCCCCTCTTTATCACTTTGGGGTTGTTTTCCTGCCTTTCCTTCCTTCTTTTTGTCACATCCCCTTTGTGCTCTTGTGTTGTTGTGGCTCTCCCAGCCAGCTTTATCTAAATCTCAAACCTAAAGGTGTTTACAGAGGAAGATTTTATAAAAACCTCTCCAATCTTTTGGAGAAGTTGGAATTTTTTTTTTTTCTTTATTTTCTCCTCCTTTTTTTGTGTCTGGTTTCTGTGATGAAGCTTTGCAATCTCAGATGAACACTATAAACCTCCAGGGGCACCACCATAAATAACAGCAAAGACAGTTAAATGGATTGATTGGAATAGATGAATCACACTGTCAGGATGTTCCCAGTTTGGATTTCTCTTCTCCTACAGCTTTGATTTTTCTCCACAATTGAAATAACCTGAGATTTTCTCCATTCTGTGAGGTGGCTCCACCTCAGCACTCACTGGTTACATCCTCCCCACTCCTAAAGTTTCCCAGGGCTGTGACAATGCCTTTTTTGTGGGTGGTTTTTCCAACAGGAGGTCTGTTTGCTGCTGGAATTTTAACCTTATTCACTTCTCCTTTCACCACTTCAGCTAATGCTGACAATTCCCAAAAACTACAATTGCAAAGCCAGTTCGCAGCTGCTGCCCCTGGACTTTGCTGTCCATAAACCCAGGCAGGAGCACAGGAACAGCAGCCAGGACAGCTGGACATGAGTGCACCCATCCCACTTGATAAAGGTCTCTAAAGCCCCAGAGGTTTGGAATTCTCAGCTGGAAGAAGAGTCTGGGAGACCTTGGCCATCAGTTGCCATGGCCAAGGACCTCTGGTGTTTAATGGGCTAAAATGTCTCATTGTCTGCTTTATTCTCAATATTTACCTGCCATGCCTGGTGCAGGGACCAGACTTGGCAAAGTCAGGAGGGTTTCAAATGTTCCAGGTTGTTCAAAAGGCTTGAGTTAATAATAACTAGGGTTTGTAAAGACAAATTGAGATTTAAGAAGAAAGCCCCTTAATTTCATCTTAGTCCCTTTATTCAAATAAAGTCACAGGACTCTTCTGTCTTCTCCTAGCACTTGTGGATTTTCCTTACACACTCTGGAAAGGAGATGAAAAAATTCAAGAGAAAAGGCTCTCAGCCTTTTCTGAGACTGCTGAACAGAAATTTTTTCAAATTTCACCTCTCAGGATGTGTTTCCCTCCAGCAAAGCCTCCCAGAGAACTGCAGGTCCCAGTAAATAACTTTGCAGGTTTTTCTCCTCTCAATCCATAAGCATGGACAGCAGGCTGTAGTGTACAGCAATGCACACACATTAAATAATAAAAAAATTATATCATTTCAAACACTTCAGCCATGGAATTCCTGGAGTAACAAACACCCAGCAGAATTAATTTATGAAGACAGAAACTCTGGAACCTCCTGATGGCTGGGACAGCAATGCCCACTAAGTGAGAATAATTGTGCTCCATCCTGCTCCCCAGAGCTGATCCTTTGCTACCAAACCTCCATTCCATGGTTTTCATCCTCCTTCCCTCTTCCAAAGCAGCATTTCTCCCTTCCCTAAGGGGAACCAGTTCACCATAAGCCCAGGCTAATGTTGGGAGTAGAGGGACACAAAATTCCATCACTGCTCACAAAACCCCAACAAGGCAGCACTGGGAACAGGGGATCTGTCAGGAGAGAGGAGAAAGCACCCTCAGTTCCATAAAATAAATTCAAAACTAAATTCTATCCCACAAGTTTTACGTGACACTTTAAGTCCCATACTGCTGTTGCACATTATCCTGACCATCTTCATGAAAAACATTAGAAAAACTTCAGCTTATCCAACATGCCCAGCCCTCTCTGGCCCCTTGCACTCCTGCAGGAGCCTCCATCAAGCTGATTTTTTTTTTTTTTTAATCTCAGCCTGTTTTACAGGTCATCAATTACATTTCTCCATGCTTCAGGTGCTCCCCTCTTCTCAATTGGGATAACATTACATCCATCAATTCTTATCTCTGAATCTCAGCTTCTCATTCAGCCACCCAGCATCTTGATCAGAGCTTATCAGCTGCAACCCTGTTTCTTTAATTGCACCATCCATTTGCTAATATTTACTCAGCCATTACTAAATATCTCCAATTTTGTTTGCTAACACACATCCCTGCCTGGTGTGAAACCAAATCTAGGCAATCATGCCTATCTCCTGTTTCATGGTAACCTGCAAATAGAACTGAATGTTGTAGTTGGATTAAAAATGTGGGTTATAAGCAAGGAAGGCTCCCTATTATATCCTGCATCAACTCCTAATTTTCTGACACCCTGCCCCCTATGAAGGAAAGGTAAAGGGAGAAGGTCTAATTACAAAACCACTACCATGGAATCTTCACTGCCCTAAAGACTTAGAGATCATTCCAGTTATTGCTATAATATCAGCAGGGTTTTATCCACTCCTCTGTCTTCCAGCCAGAATTACACAATTCTCCACTTTTCTGAACCCACTGCCATCATTCTTTTGGGCAAATGAGTTTCCATTAAGCAAGAGCCCGAAGGACTCAGGAATGTATCAGGGCAGAATTAACATGAGGATAAAAATTACCTGCTCACTTTTGGGACAATGCTGCCTTCTCTGCAAACTGTAGAGATAAAACTCTTCCATTTCAGCATCATCAAGCACCAGGCAAGAGCAGGACCTTGTCCTCCACCTGCAGCCCTGAAAAGTTGTGTGACCTCCCAGATCTTTGCCTTCTCAGAAAGCACCTGGTGAGCTCAAGTACTTAATCATATCCAGGTGACCAGCAAAAGTAGCCAACATCATCATTAAAAGTGGAGAAGAAAAGGAAATTAATGTGCTACAAAATCAGGACATTATTATCAGTATTTAATAAAAAATCAATTAAATGTTCAATGCCACATCAAATTCTGAGCAAGAATGTGTCTGTGGTAACCCAGCTCTAACATGGGAGACATCTGAAAATGTCTGACCTCTTGGAGACAAGGAATAACACCATAAATATATTTTAAACCCTTGATGCACTCCTAAGAGCTCTCTGAAAGCTCTGCCTCACGTCAGAGGAGGGTAAGAGGCAGACAGGCACAGAAACAAACACTGAGAAATCCACATCCAAATTCCAATCCTCCTGCTGCCTTCACTATCCATTAGTCCATAGAAAGGGTGTCATTACATCCATCTTTTACTCCAAATATTGTTTTTCCTCTCAATTAACTCCCAATTCCTGAATTGCTGAATTCCCAATTCCCACTCTGGCACAAGAGTGTGACCTTTATGTTTCCAGACATCAGCTGGAAATTACTGAAATCTAAAGGACCTGGACTTACATCTCTGTTCCAAAACAGGCAGTGCTGTGGCTCTGAAAATATGTTTCTCTCCCTTTGGGTAAATCCTTAAAGCACCTTTTTTTTACTTAAAATCCAAAGGTAATTCAGATGATTTTATTCTGCAGAGATTTGTCACCTGTTGCTCAAGGCCAGTGTCTTCCTTCCCATGCTGTAACACTGAGCTGTGCCCTCCAGCAGCTCCCTAATTACCCATTATCCCCAGCACAAATGGTGAGATCTCCTCTCTGCACCTTTTCTTTGGTGAATTCTGCATCTGCCCCAACCACAGCATCACAAAAGCAGCAGGGAGGGCTCCAGTCCCACTCCTGCTCCCAGCAGAAATCAGGGATTTCTCCAGGCCAGAGCTGGACAATGAGGGATGGAGGGGAGGCAGAACCCTCTGTGCTCCCTGTCCTGCTGCTTGGCACAGGAGCCCTCCTGGGAAGGGCTTTCTCTCACAGCCTGCCAGAAACCTCTCCTGCCCGAGTTCCTGTGTGCTGTCCGCTTGTCAGGGCACTCTGAGCACCCGTGGGACCAGACAGAGTCAGGTTTGGGACTTTTACCAAGCTTGTGTGGTGCCATTCTCACCCTTCCTCCCTTTTGTTGAATCCTGTCTTCAGATGCTCCATGCCCAGCAATGGTTCCTGGCTGATCCACTTCCTCATTTAGTTCAAAACCCCTCTGGTTCTCCAAACCTTAACTAGAAATGGGAAATAAAAAAGATACAAGGATTTGGTAATTAATAAATCAAACAAAATAAAAATAGTGGCAAAGAACCCTGTAATATGTTAGCCCTCCACCTAAAGAAATGGTTCATAAGGATAATTCTTTTAGTTCTTTCTCAAATGAAAAGAATTAAAAGATCAGCTCACTGTGCTCTTTTCAGCTGACATCCTGTGTCAGTGTGATTCTCCTGTCCCTCAGGGTGGTACCTCAGCATCTGTCACATCATATTGCATTTTACATCTTTTATATATAGTTATATACATATCTATCACAGAATCCCAGGATGGTTGGGGTTTGAAGGGACATTAAAGATCATCTAGTTCCAACCCTCTGCCATAGCCAAGGATACCTTCCATCAGCATCTTAAAATTTATGAATGCAGGACTTAAAAAATCTTCCCAATTACCAAGTCCAGCCTCCTGCTGTTGCAACCAACCATATTATTTTATGCCTTTCAAAAACTTAGCACAGAGAGTTCTCAGTGTAATGAGAATTTTGCCCCTGCTAGCTGGATAGCTATCCAAAAATCTCCCTGTGCTGTGTAGAAAACCTGTTTGTACTGAGGCAGTTCTCCTTTTTTTTTGGTTCTCTGCTTTACAGTCAGACCCAAATCTGAGAGGTGATTAATTATCTGTATTTATCTCTCAGAGGTTACAATTAACAAAACTGTAGGAGTGTCTCAATTAATGAGTCTTCAATGCAATGCTTGGCCAAATAACACTCAATCACATCAAAACCAAGTTCCAGCTCTGTTTGTTTTTTCACTTCTAAATGAGAAATAATTTCTATTTATCACAGTGCTTTTCCAAACACTGGGATGTGTTTGATCCCACCAGCAAGCACAACAACCCCCAGGGAAATGTGGCAGTGACACTCTGGTTAAACTCACATTCAAACCTTGCTGTCCTGGAAATAACAAAGTATAATGTCATTCAAAACACAACATTTTACTGCCTTACCCCATCACTGAGGTAATAATTCAATACCACATCAGTACATTTACTAAATGTGTAGGAAAAATGTAAATGAAGCAAATTCAGCTCAAAGCAGGGTTTCAAACCCTGGGTCCTTGGTTGCAAATTTCTACTCTGACAGAGGTGAAAACATGACACAAAACTTGGGTTTTTTTAAGCAAAGGCAGACAATCATAACATCCATTACTTCAAGAAATGCAGAAGAAATCCCACACATTTTGAGACAATATAGACATAGCAAATGTTCACCAGTGACCCCAGAGGTTCTTGGAATACATTCAGCAGTTCCACAACGATGGACAGGCCATGAACTAAGCAGGACACACCATTCCCTTCTGCACAAATCACCAAATTTCCAGGCAGGAGAGCAGAGCTGCGTGTGGGGCTCCAAACTGCCCAGGAAAAGCAGCACTGGTTACCAAAATGCTGGGAAAATCAGCAGAAGGCATTTGATAAACACGTGGATGCTCCAAGGGGAAGAACTACTGAAATTGTGTGGCTGTCCCAGCACACAGGACAAAATTCCAACAGCTACAGCTGAAATTCCAAGCTACAGCTTGGAGAAACAACTTCTGAGGATGACCAGAGCCTGAGAAAGAAAAAGCCAAGAGAGTTAAGGAAAATGTTCAGTGGGAATTCAGGTGTTCAGCAGGGATTGCTGGAGGCCAACAACAGTTTGATCCCATTCCCTCCTTCCTGAGCTGGGTGATTGCCAGCCCCGGGGCTGGATGGGTGTCAGACAATGCAGCAATCAGCACACGAGGCTTTTCAGGGACTCACAGCTCCGGGAAAAGCAGCTGCTGAATCCCAAAAGAAACCTTTGTGCTGAGGTTCTGGGACTCCTGCGCTGCCCTGGCTGAGCCCCTTTAACCCCCAGGACGGAGGTTTGGTGACAGCCTAGAAATTAAAGGCATAATTACCCACTAGAGAATAAAGTGACATTATTGGGATGGTCTGCAGAAAAGTCCTTAAGTTCTGAAAAGGAAAAGCAGTGCCTAATGCAGGTTGATTTAATTCAGAGCCACTTTTCCTTCAGCATTCTGCTTCAAGCAGAGCTGCTGCACACCGAACTCACCTGCCAGAGCTACTTAACTGCAGCTCTTTAATCCTTCAGGAAAAGGGACTTTAAACCTGACCCCACCAAACAGAGGCTGGCATTTGACTACAGTTTGGATTTTCAGTGAAAATGGCACAATTCCAGCTCCAAGGGGAGATAATCAGTAGGATGCAGAGCAGAGTGTACAGTGAGGTACAGTGAATCTTTGCTTTTGAATACAGAGAAATGGGCTTTCTGCACAAAATTCACATGAAGGGGAGAGGTCTGACACTGGAAAGTGCCTGCTGATTACCTGGCAGTTAAGGGAAGTCTCAAAGAGTTTAGCTCAGGACGGACTGGTTTAAATAAAGATAATAATTCTGTTTGATTTCTTTCTTTGCGAATCTAAGAATACATGCGTGGATTAGTGAAGGGAAAAATAACATTATTGGGTAGAGCCAAGTCCCTCCAGACCTTCAGAAGGACAAAAAGAACACCCAAAGACAAAGTCTCCTCTCTTTAGATAAGTTTCTATGGCCTTTCTATATCACACAAAAAAATTCTCAATATACCTGTCCTTCCCACTTCCTGTATTCTCTCCCTTTTAGCTCACTATGGATGCCTGCAGAGTGAGTTTTATCTAGAATTTGCAAACACAACAGCTAAGCCTGATATAAAAGAAGATACACTGATAATTGAATTTTGGAAGCACAATAGCATCTCATTGATGGTATTTTAACGTTGTAATAGCAATTATAATGTAAATGAAATTTACAGAACATCGTGTAACACCATTATTAAAACATTTAAACAACATAATAAAGCTATTTAGCATTTCTAAATCTGTTCTTTCAGACCAGAACATTTTCTTACCCTCCTTGAATTATGTTTAAAAAAATGCCTCTGCATTGTAACAGCCAATGGAATTGTTCTCCATTCATTGCTTCTCTATGGTAAGCAAAGCACAAAGTATTTTTTTCCAAAAAAATAGTTGGAACATTCATTTTAGTTACACAGCATTAAACCAGTGCTGTAGAAGATTAATCTTCATGTTTAATAATACAATGCTCTGATATTTCATTTTACTTCATTATTTCAACAACAGAACCCCAGTTCTCAGTTTGCTGTTTAATGTGGCAGATTATTCAAAGTTCTACAAGATCTGGTATCATTATTAGGATCAACTATTTCAGATATGGCCATCTTCAGAGACTTAGAAATGGCTGCAGAGCCTGTCTTAAAAATACCTTTTAAAGGAAAGAGAACAGGATCAAATTAAGTGTTTGTATCCTTTGAGTTGACAAATTTTAAGTTATTTTACTTATTTAACTTATTTTAACTTGAATTTTAACTTATTTTTACTAAAAACAAACAAACAAACAAAAAAAACAAACCCCAAAGAAAACAAACAAACAAAAAAAACCCAACCCAGAGCTGTTTGGATCTTCCATTTAGTAAATGTAAAATATTTAGATTTGACATCTTTATGGTTCTGTTTATCAGCCAGATAAAGGAAATACTAACCCAGTATCAACCCAAAGGAAATGTTTTCCAGGTAAAAACCAGCACTGGAACAGTCCCAGGATAGTGTGGAGAACCCCAACCAGCCACACCACGGATGGAGAGGGGAAACGAGGACAAGGAAGGCTCAAAGAAACAAACTGCAAAACCAAAATACAAAGAACAAACCTAGAGGCAAGGGCAAAACAAAAGATAAGAACAGAACAAGTGAGCACAGCTGCTGCAAAAATTACTTACAAGGAGGATAAAAGGAAAGGGGATACAGGAGGAAACAAGAGTGGAGAGAAAAGGGAGGAAAGGAGAATAAATCCTTTGTCAAGCTGAAGTTTTGTATTTCACTCCTGTATTTCCCTGGAAGAGTTTGCAACTCCACTGCAAATGATCAGTCAGAAAAGAGGGAGAAGGGCAAAATCCCAACCAAAAGTGGAGCTGTAAATGAAAGTAACAGAGAGGTTGTGGAAAATAAAGAGAAATAACGAGGAGTTCTGGAGGAGAGGAAGGAAAGAGATGATGGAGAGACTCTTCTCCAGATGCACAGTGAAGGACAGATGGAAATCACCCTGGATGGTGGGAAATTCTGACTTGGTGTAAGAAAACAATTTATTTTACCATGGAGGGAAAAATATCTGGAACACAGAGAAGCTCCAAAACCCAACTGAGCAAGACCTGGAGCTGGATCTGACCTGAGCCAAAGGCTGGGACCCTTGAGGGTCCCTTGCAGCCCACAGGAACCTGTGGTTCTACCCCAGAAGCCTCTGGAAATCTCCAGAGCTTGGTATCATTCCTAACAAGAAATGAATCTTTCAGCCAGAGGGATTAAATTTGTTTTTCCCTTGGTTTGACACAAGAGATGCGACCTTTCACAGGAAAGGTGATTATTAGATGAAAACAATGGAGCTGGGAGGGTGAAGGTCACATCTTTGTCTCTTGCAATAAATTCTTCATGTACAGTCTGAGCTTCTCAGTCCCAAATGTGCAGGCAGTCCTACTGCAGGGTGCCCACACCTTTATTTCAGCATTGAAGGCAGTGAATAAATGATGAGTGCATTGGTGGAGACATTCACCAATTAACCAGCAGCAGCTGTTTGTCTTCTTTTCTTAGGGTACAATTGATTAAAATTGCATGCTTCATTGAAACAGAATTCTCTTCTACTTCACCAAAGGGGGAGAGCAAACTTCCATTCTGATTTATAGAACATTTTTCCAGCTGAATACAAATTAGAAACCTATTCTGCCTTGTTGTTTATAATGTGCAGACATGATTTGAAAAACCAAAGGTAAAATATTTTGAGTGTTAATCAGACATTGACTGTAACAAAGCCCAGTTGGTGCAAGAAGTTATTTCAGGCTTGGACCATCCTTCTTTTCCTATTTATTCCATGTGTGGATTTACACAGACCCACACACCATTCATATGGGATTGATGGATACATGAGATATCTACAGCCAAATTATTTAAGGTGTTCATATGGGATATATGGATATATGAGATATCTACAGCCAAATTATTTAAGGCATTTAAGGTATGTGCTGGTGTGAGATATAAAAGCTCAAATGCAGTTGAAAAGTGTCCAAATAGAGGCAAAAACTGGTGCAGATCCCTGAGTCCTTCAGTGTAAAGCAGAGCAGAGATGCATTGACTGAGCTGGAACAGGAGAGATTCATCCCTGCAATAATTTCCCTTCCACTGCAGCCACGAGCAGGAATTTGTAAAGAAAACTCAATTTTAGGTTGTGGCAGAGGTGAGGTGCTGCCTGGGATGGTCTAAGCAATATGTTTAATATTTCTCAACTAAAAATCATTTTAACCAAGCTCTGATTACATGTGAAGCTGAAGGTTTGTAGCAAATGCATGAAGAAATAAATCTCAGCTTTGCAAGTTCTGCTTCAAAACAAATTAATCTACTTAAGCTTTCTTTATTTCACCTAAGTCTCAAAGATTCCATACAACATCATCAGTTTAAAATAGCTGTACAAATAGATATTCACATTTTAGGAGAGCTCTATTTCACTGTGGGAAAAACTGCAATTCCAGCTTGGAGATTCAATGAAAAAGGCTCCTGGTAAAAAACTGATCCCTGAAGCCATTGCAGGTGTTACCTAAAAATATGTAAAACTCCTGAAAAACTTGAGAGTGAGTTGGCTGTTCTCAAGCAGATGATATTCAAGCCTAAGAATGTCTTTTTTTGGGGGGAAAAAGGCATTTATAATTTCCATTGTCAATGATATTCACACTGTTCTGGTTGCTGAGCATCCCCCACTGCCAGGAGTTACTCTGGGTGCCAAACTCCTCCTGTAATTGATCTCAGCCCACTGGACACCTCCAGCACCTTTTTTCACAACTTCCAAAGTTCTTAAGAACATATTCAAGGCAAAATATTCACTGAGCCATGACTCAGACACCTGAAAAGAAATGCAAATATAGCCCACTAAAATATTCTAAGAACATGCATGTCTAGAATTGCACTGATAGAAACCTGAGATCACAACCATGTTCTTCCTCAAGGCACACAAAAATCCAGACTTGCTTCTGCACCTGCTTACCTTGGACGGCCAGCAGTTGGCTGAGGAAAAAATTGTTTTAAAAATTTAAAATAAAGGAAATCAAGCAACATTTTATTCATTATTTTAAGAACTATGTCAGGGAGCATGCTAGAGAATTTTATAACTATAATATAATCTACAGAATAACTTTAGTCCATATTAATTAACCTGAGTTATTAATTAAATTAAAATATATTATATTAAATTAAAATATATTATATTAAAATTAAAGTTAAATGATATTATTTTCCTCATGCCTGCTCAGACACATTTCTTAAGCTTTTCTGTTTGGTTGGTTTGGGTTGGGTTTTTTTGGTTTTTAAACATATAGAAGGAAGCCTTGACTTAGTAATTTAATTATAATTTAAAATCTAGGCTATTTTCTGGTAGGGAACACAGGGATAACTGGACCATAGTGAGGGATCCTTTAGGGCTGGTGACCTTTAATCCATGACTGTGGGACTCTCTTGGCTCACAACCTGTAGCACATCCCTGAAAATGAAATTGAAATTGTTCCTTCAAATATCCCAGAGATTTCAGCACCCAGCAAGTGATCAGAGATGTCCCTCTCATTTTTTTCCCAAACATTTGCTTTATCCCTCGAAAGAAAATCTCTTCAGGTTCTGCCTGGCTGCTCCATCTGTCAAATCCAGGCACCAAAATATTCCAGGATTGGAGCTCCAGGATTGTTTTGATGGAATAAATGGAGAGCAGAATGAAAATGCCAATTACAGCAGAGTTTTTCCAGTTTTACCCATGTCCCCAACCAGAGAGATTTCAAATTAGCCCACACAGGAAAAATCTAATTTGTAACATCTCTAACTGAGGCTGGGAATTGAGGGTTCTCAAAGGAAAAATGGCATTTAAAGTCAAAAAAAAAGAGCCATTTTCACAATAAATACCTCATTTGCCCATATGGGTAAAGCAGTATTTGAATATTAGACACCTTTGGAAAACCAACATGTTTTTATTTACACATCATTACAAATTTGAGTAGTAAAATACTTCTAATGCTCTATCAAAAAGGAGCAGCTTTTATCCCAAAGGGAATATTGATGAAATATTTCAGTGATTCTGGAGTCCAGCATGGTACACCTGCTATTAAAAAAAACCTCATTAAAAACATTAAATTTATTTAATGTTATGTTTTTAAGTTATTAGAATGGATTGTAATTGATTAGAATTTATTGTAACGTGTTGATGCTTTTGAATGCTGGATATAATCAAAGGGGTATTTAGGGAACAGAGATGAGTGAATAAATCCTCAGCAATGCTGGCACTAATACAGTCTGATCCTGCCACCTAGTGACGAATTTGCCTTGGAAAATCACTACATTTCCCCAGAAAATGCATTTTTCTGCAGGAAAAACAACCAAAGTGTGGAGCCTTTATAACCAAACTCTGAATTTTACCAGTATTTCATGTTTAATTCAAAGGAAAGAGAAATGGACTCAGGAATTATTTGGGCCAGTAGCTAAAAAGTGAATTATTGAAGCATTTAAGTGAATTATTTGAATTATCTATTTATTTATGTAAAATACTGGTTTGGTACAAGTGGTTCTGGAGTTATCCAGAGCTTATTTTGAGAACAAACTTTATCTAACTTTACATTTTACCTCTGACATATACATTTACAGCAAATACTCACCATTTCAACCCCTCCCAGATTTAAAGTGTTTACTAATCTGAGGAGAGTTCCCCATCAATTTTGCACTTCCATAATATCTGACTCCATTAGGATGCAACATTGGAGCTCCTGGAATATCCCAATTATTGTCCTTATCAGTCTCTTTATCTGCTTTGGAGCCCAAAGCTGAATATAGGGGCTGCAACAATTCTGTAACAACAGGATGTGGTTTGTTGATGGGTCTTTTCCCTAAAAATAAATACTTTTTAAAACTAATGTTATTATATATTTTATTTATTCATAAAAATTTTTATATAATATCTTATATATCTTATTATATATTTTCTATTTTATATTTTATTATATATCTTATTATGTATTATAAGTTTAATTATATATTTCCTTTGTATATAATATATATGAGAAGATGGATTTTGAACATTGAGTAAATTATGTTATTGTTTGATATAGCCCTTGGAGAACAAACTACACAGAAATACAGACAGAAATTATTTTGCATCTATATCTAAGTACCAGAATCAGCTTTGCAATTCACTGTTTCATGGAGGAATTATATTTAAAGTTATTTTATTGAAGAGCTTTATGGTTTCCATACTGAGCATTCAGCTTTAGTGCAGCCCCTGTTTTTCACTGTAAATCTTTCTGTGCACAGCACAAAAAGATTGACAGGGAAAAGAAATTCAGTAAACTCTGAAATTTCTTTTCATCAAATGTTAGATGCTACAGGCAGGCTTTGGGCTGCTATATAGATATAAAGATAAATATAAATACAAATTATAAAATATAAAATATAAAATACAAAATATAAAATACAAAATATAAAATATGTACATACATGTAGCTTGAGTCACAAAGCAAGCAAATCAAGGAAACAACAAAAAAAAACCAACAAAAACCAAAGAAAAAATACCAAAAATTTGAAATAACACTCTAGAAGCTCCCTTCTATTCATCTATTTTCTTTGAAAATATGTTTATCTATTAAAAATATAATAAAGTAATAAATTAAGACATATTTAAAATCTGGACAAAGTAAATATTATTTTATAATGTTTTATATTATGTATTTTCTATTATTTATTTTCTCCTATGACAAAAATGCCTTTCAAATGTATTCTTAATGTGTTATTAGTTAATTAACAGCCAAGTTAATTATAAATAATGAATTTTTTTTAATTATAAAGAATGAAATAAAAATAACTCATTAATCATAATTTTTAACAAAATAATATTTAGAATAATTATTAATTATTTGTTCTATAAAATTATAACAATTAATTAAATGAAATAATAAAAAATAAAGCAGGAATTTTTCTTAATCACCACATAAAATTATTTTTGTTTCCTTGTAGAGGTGAACAGGAATTTAAGGGCAAGAGTTGCCTTGGCTGTGGAATTTCCATCCCTTCTGCCCAGGGTGACAGCAAAGCTGGGGGGTCACAGGGGGTAACGAGGCTCAGCAGCCCCAGAGAGCATTAATTAATTAATTAAGCAATTTCTTGTTCTCTACCCAGGTGGTACCAATGCCTCCAGCAGGTTTTACATCCCCTCTGGGTCAAACTTTCCTTTTTCAGGGCACATTTGAGAGAACACTTTTGTTTCCCTGGTGAAAATTTCATTGCAAAGCCATGAGCAGCGGTTAGAGCAGGAAAAGGCTGGGGTGGGAAGGGACCTTAAATTTCATCCTCTTCCACCCATCAGCCAACCCTCCTGGGATGCCTGATCCTACCTAAAGCCACTGAAAAATTCAGTATTTCCTGAAGGATTTTCAAATCCATATTTGTATGACATAATCCAGGTTCCCCATCCAAAAAAGCCAAAGCTCATCTGCACTCAGGTTTCCAGGAGTGGGATTTTATTGCTTTAACTATTATTTCTTAAAAGCTTTTCCCCATCACCCCTTGACTTGCATCCCATTTGTCTCCTTTCACTGGTTTTTCATCAAACATTGTTGCTCTTCATTAAGCAGAAAAGCACAAAAGAGTGCTTATTAATTGACAGATTTTACCTACAGAGAAAGAAACAAACAAAACCTCCTCCTTTAACTTCCTAGAACCAAACTGTGATTTATGGTCCCACTTGTACAAGGTTGTTCTTAATGATTTATTCAATAAAGGCCGTGACTGGAAGTAACTGAAGAGTAGGTGAATTTGAATATTCAACACCTCAACCAAAGCTCATGAAAACCTGTGTAGTCATTAAAAATAAACAATCTCATTTATCCCATCCAATTATAATCCAAAGTGGAAAACAAAATGCACCTACAGAAGGTAAAGATATTATCTTCCCTCCACCCCCCATTTCAGTGGCTCTAAAAGGTTTTCAATCTCTGTATTTATTATTAAAAGGTTTCAGGTTTCATTCATAACCAGGTTTTGTTCACATGACCATAAAGCCCTTCCAAACACATTACAGAAGATTCTCGTGCTGCAGTTTGCTTTAGCACTGAACAAGCAAAATCCAAGTTATCCTCCAGGAGACTTTCAAAGGGAAGGTGAAATAAAAGGAGAAGTGGATTCAGAAGAAACAGCAGAGTTACTGGGAATGAAGAAAAAAATAATAAAGCAGGAATTTTTCTTAATCAAGATGTAAAATTGTTTTTGCTTTCTTTTAGAGGTGAGCAGAAATTTAAGCTCAAGAGATGACTTATCTACCATTTACTTTTTTGCTTGCAGCTGAAAACTTTAACAAAGTTTGACCCCACACTAAGGGTTACACTACCTTGATAAAATAAAATGCATTTCCATAATTCTTTAATATGGCACAGACATATTAACAACACTTCTGAAAGAAAATCTGGGTTGATTTTTATAGATGCAAAAATTCCTGTTAAATTTAAAAAAACCCCTGAAAATTAGAACTAATTAAAAATTAGTTCTGCATCTGTGTTGGAGCAGATTTTCATCCTATTATCTGCACATATCCCAACAGGCAGGGCTGGAACTGGCACAGCACAGCCCTGCCAGCTCACATTGGCTCCCCTGATTTTCTGCCTTGAGGGTAAAAGCCAAAAAGTGGAGACTGACTTCACTTCTGTCAGCAACAAAACTCCCACTGACCTGGCCAGGGTTGGAATCATGTAATAAAAAAGGTGTCCAAAGGCTCAGGGTGGGTGTTGAGTTGATGGTGACATTGTGACAACAGGTGAAAGCCAAAGGTGACAGTGCCCAAATGCACAGAGGGACACTGAGCCAGGGCAGTGTCACATGAGACATCTCCAGTGGCCAAAGAAACCAAAATGTTATTCCAGAGCACACTGAGCTGTGCCAGATCCCTGTGACACAGGAGAACAGCCCTGCTATCAGCAGCTCACTTCAAACAGTAAAGGCAAAAAATGGCCAACCCCAGCAGGCAAAGTCCATCCTCCTAAAGGAAAAGTGCTCACCCTCCTAAAGGCAAAGTCCATCCTTCTAAAGGCAAAGTCCATCCTTCCTAAAGGAAAAGTGCTCACCCTCCTAAAGGTAAAGTTCATCCTTCCTAAAGGAACAGTTCATCCTTCCTAAAGGAACAGTCCATCCTTCCTAAAGGTAAAGTTCATCCTTTCTAAAGGAACAGTTCAACCTTCCTAAAGGAACAGTCCATCCTTCCTAAAGGTAAAGTTCATCCTTCCTAAAGGCAAAGTGCTCACCCTCCTAAACAAAAAGTGCTCACCCTTCCTAAAGGCAAAGTCCATCCTTCTAAAGGCAAAGTTCATCCTTCTAAAGGCAAAGTGCTCACCCTCCTAAAGGCAAAGTCCATCCTTCTAAAGGCAAAGTCCATCCTCCTAAACAAAAAGTTCTCATCCTTCTAAAGGCCAAATTCTCCTCCTTCCTAAAGTCAAAGTTCTCATCCTCCTAAAGTCAAAATTTTCACCTGTCCTAAAGGCAAAGTCCTCCTTCTCCTGAAGGCCAAGTCCTCCTTCTCCTGAAGGCAAAGTCCTCACCCTTCCTAAAGGCAAAGTTCTCACTCTTCTCCCCGTTTTTATTTCCAGCACTGTCTTGTGTAGGATTTGTTTATCAGAAACATCTGTAATGTGCAACATTTTCACATCTCATGCTCCATTAGGTAAATTATTAAGTTACAAGTTCCTTAAAAGTTAGCACAGAGAAAAAACTACTGCTCAGTGAACCTTGTGGGTCTCTTCCAGCTCAGCATATTTTGTGATTCTTTAAGAAATAAAAATCTTTAGAACGTGAGAGAAATCAATAACATTTGTACTTACCGTAAAGGAGCCACCAAAAAAAATTATATATAATAATAAATAATTTCTGCATGTTTTTCCATTCTGCAGGATCTAAAGCATCAGGAATCCACACCCACAGAGAAAGGAATAAACCTCAGTGCAGAGAAAGGCAGACACCTGTGCCATAAAAACACTTGGGGGGGCGTGTGTAATATATTTTATTGGGCAAATAGAAAAAGCATTCACGTTAATCAAAGCCTAAAGAGGCATTTGGAAGACCTTAGAACACAGAAAAATAATTCTGGAGTACAGAGGCATCTCACTCCAGCATCCATCAGAGCAGCAATGAGCACTCTCAAAGTTCACGGCTGCTGCCAGGAGCTGTAAAGAAAACTGAAGCCATGAATCCCCCAAAGCAGAGCTGAGCCCTGCAGCTCTCCTCTTTCACCTCCCTCTTTCCCCAAAATCCACAAATTCACCTGCTCAACACCCCTTCATCTCCCCAAAATCCACAAATTCACCTGCTCAACACCCCTTCACTTCCCCCAAATCCACAGATTCACCTGCTCAACACCCCTTCACTTCCCCAAAATCCACAAATTCACCTGCTCAACACCCCTTCATCTCCCCAAAATCCACAAATTCACCTGCTCAACACCCCTTCACTTCCCCAAAATCCACAAATGCACCTGCTCAACACCCCTTCATTTCCCCAAATCCACAGATTCACCTGCTCAACACCCCTTCATTTCCCAAAATCCACAAATTCACCTGCTCAACACCCCTTCATTTCCCCAAAATCCACAAATTCACCTGCTCAACACCCCTTCATTTCCCCCAAATCCACAGATTCACCTGCTCAACACCCCTTATTTCCCCAAAATCCACAAATTCATATTCCAGGCTGTGAAAATCTTTCTGCCTGCACAGCAAACATCACCACATCACCAGTACTTTCACAAACACAGTTCCTAACTTGCTCCAGGAACCTCCCAGAGAATATTTCTCATCAGTTTTCCCAGCAGCTCTCTCAGACAGCCCTATGTCTCTCGATTTCCCACAGTTTTTGCTGCTGCCCCATCAGACATTTTGGCCCCCACCCAAACTCCTCATCCCTCATTGCTGTCATGTAGAAAAAACTGGACTAATACCATCCTAGCTGACTCTTCATCTCATTTTAATCCAAATTTAAAATAGTTTTTATTCTCTTCCCAATGAATTCTCTTTATTTCTCCCTCCTCCTGCAGCTCTGGAAAGTGTTAACTCTAGCACACATGAATATTGTATTTATGGACTGAAAACAAAGCTGGTCTTGCTTTTCTGAACAACAGAAAGAGAATAGAAAACAGATTAAGATATCCATTACATTAAAAAAAAAAGCAACCAATAAATTAGAATAAAATCTCATTTAGGCCTCCTATCATCTGTCTTAAGCTGTCTTGGTGTTTAAATTGTCCTTAAAGCCATTCTCTGAAACAGCCAAGGAAAAAATGTACTTGCAAAAGGCACACAGAGTTTGCTTTTGATGTCATCATTCAAACGGAGAATAAAAGCCCAGATATGCTGCAGGGCTGACATTCTGTGGGTGCTGTCCTAACCCAGCTTTACAGCAGATAATGAGATAACCAATGGTTTTATTAAGCAAATGCTGGTGAGGAATATGGTAATACATAAAGAAAACTTGGTTTGAGCTGTCTTTTGTTTCTGATTATGAACACTCAGGGCATTCAGACAGTGCTCCACACCAAACCAGTCTAGCCCAGTCCTTTCCTGGAGCTGACCTGCGATTGAATAACACCCCAGCTGAGTGTATTGGATAAAATTGCACAATTTCAGCTCAATTCTCATAGTGTTTCCATCCAAAACTGGCCAACCAGTGAGGTAAAATTAGAATTATTTTTTTTTTATATCCTGACTTGAAACACTTTGTTCTGCACCAATCCATCACTGGCTGTCAGTACTTTTAAGAGCAGTAATACAAAATATTTTACCAGACAGCAGGACCTTAAGTGGGAATTAAAACACAATAGAAGTGTGACACATCTGTGTGCTGGTGTCTCTCTCACTGGTGAAAATCCTCTGCTTTAGTTTTACACTTTGCTCAATAAACTGTAATTTAGTTACTGTATAAGCAAGGTTAAATGCTGCTGTCTGTAGGCCAAGAAAGAAGTAACAGAGTCTTCAAATGAGAGGACTTTTTTTCCATTTATTTGCTGTCTCTTGGCCAGGCACCAAGCTTTCATATTCATAGCAGCATAAAAAGCAACCAAAACAACAACAACAAGAACTCCTGCTGAGACTATTAAAGTGTCATTTTCAGCAGCAGGACTCCATAAATCACAGAGACATCCTCACCTCAGCTTCTGCCCCTGCAGTCACTGCAGCTGCTGTGCTCACACAGGTGACTGGATCAGCTTTGTTATGTGCAAGGAGAGCCCTGGCCCAATCCCTGCTCTTGGCTCAGGAAACATCTTCCATGAGGATTTCCTGTGCCAAAATGCAGCTCTCACCCAGCTTTCCTCCTTGCATGCCCTGCCTTGGGCTGTGCACGCTGAGCTGCAGCTCCAGCTCCAGCCTGGGCTCACAGCCCTGCAATCCAACAGTCCCAGGTCATGGAGAACAGAGGCTCAGCAGGATCACCCAGTCCCAGGGAATAAACTCAGGTGCCTGGGCAGGTAAAACACAGCCCTCGTTAGGAAAAACAAAGGTCAGGTTAATTCCCAGCAGGGGAGACACTGGGTCACAGATCAACCACACAAAGATAAAGAGGAAATAGCAAAAAACACCAGCACACATCTTTGGGGGGGAGGTTGTGTTAAAAGGGAAAATTATCAAAGCCTTCAGGACTAAAATAATTCAAGGTTAGGAGCAGCCCCTCCACTTCCAGCTGCAAAGATGCTGTTCCACATCCCAGTGGAGGGATTTGGCATCAAAGAGCCTGGGCTGGGAAAGAGGATGGAAGGAGGAACTGCTCTTGACAGCATCTGCTGGCTCTCATTTAACAACAATAAACTGTAATTCTGATGTGAACAGGCAGGATGTCTCACCTTCACGTTTCACAGGCTTTGTTCACTACATTATCAAGTAGATTTAATCTAAACCCCTCAATTTAAACAACATCCTCGGGGTAAAAAAAAAAGAAGCGACACCCTTAAATTCCCATTTCTATTGTAAATATTTCTGCTGAAATGGGGGAGGAAAAATGGGGAGAAAGTTCTCTGCAATGCCACTGATAGCACAGATCAAATTCTTTTAAATTACACACAGAAAATCCTCCTCTCCTGAAAGATTTAATAGCAAAGCTGCAAAGAGTAGCTGTCTATTAAGGAGCCTTTATTAAATATCCAGAACATGTTGTGTGGTATTTATTCCTTTCCTAGAGTGCATTATCATCAGCACTTGCACAACAATATATAATTTATATCAATAGCAAAGTTCTTATTGATATCTTTGAAAGCAGCTTATACCTAATTTACTAAAAGCACTCATCTGCAGAGAGTGTTTTGTTATTTATTAGAATTAATTAAATCCTTCTGTGTTATGTTAAAGCACACATCTTGTAAGTCCTTGAAGGCCTGGCTGAAAAGAAAAATAAAGTTTTACAGGCTCTCTTTTAGAAGAGATAAATAAAGTCAATCAGTCAACAACATGGTCTGTTAAAACATGATCACAAAAGGAAAACTAGTTTCAAAATATTTCATTTTCAAATAGTAAAATGTTCTTCTTGATTTGGTAACATTTTAATCTGCTTTCTTGTATTACACATACCAGAAAGGGAGAACAAGAAAAAATTGCTGTGCTATGACAATTCAAATTTGTTCAGTGAACCAGGAATATTGCTGTCCAATTCTCAGTGTTTAGGAGATGAGCCTGTACTGCAAATGAGGAAACCAGAGTGTGCTACTGCTTCTAAATATGTGAAAAACAAGGAAAATGCAGAATAATAGCAATTCACGTGTTTGCTTCAAGATGTTTTAATATTGATTTCACCCTGAAAAATCCTTAATGTTATTTAAAGATGACTTTTACCAAAAAAAAACCCTTTGTGGGATTGAACTTCCAATCCCCTTGTGACATTTCTGCCTTATTGAGTAATTTGGGGCCCATTTGGGAGAGGCAGAGACCCCAAAGGCAGGGAGTTTGTAACAACAAGCAGGGAGGGATGGAACACAAAATGAGACAAACAGGGCGGATTAGAGGGACCCGTGAAGGTCAGAGCAAAAGTGGAATCCAAATGCAGCAGAATGGCCTAACTGAGCATGAAAACTGGACATTAGCAGCCTCCTGGTGATAACTGCCCTCTGGAGCTAAAATAAAAAGTGTTCTTTCATATTTGTCTTACAGTACAAGATTAGGAAGCTATTTTGCTACTTTTGAGTCCTCAGAGTTGGAGTCACTTTACATCAATAATGTTTTTTCTTCCACCACCTTCCAAGGCCACTTCTGGTGCCCTTGAAGGATTAGAACTGGGATTTTTTCATGTATCAAGTGTAGTTTAACTGCAGCAAAAGCTGCTAAAGCCTCCCAAGACCTCCAGGCTCATCCACAGAGTGCAATAAAAAGAGTTTTTGCCGGTGTGACTCACTGGAGCTCCGCAGAGAGCACAAAGGCAGCACCCAGGGGTGCAGCCTTTGTGCTGGGATTAGCTCCCACATGCCAGCCCTGCAATCACAGCCACAGCTCCAGAGCCTCCCCCAGCAGCCACAAAGGTCAGGCTCAGCTGCTCTGCCCAATTATTCCCCGGCTTGGACAAGAGCAAACACTGGGACTCGTGGGCTGGACTCAGTGCTGAACTGCAAAATCTGCTCAGCTTCTCTTTCTGGTTCCACTGCTGCCATTTGGAAGATTTTTGGGTGATTATTATTTTTTAATATATTTTCTCCAGGCTCACTGGGGTTGTTAAACCACCCAGAGTGAGACAAGCAGACCACAAAGGCAGCTGGACACCGAGCCGGACTTTTAAACCCAAGAGCTGTGAAATACTAATCCTGGAGTGAGGAAAAATGGATTTGCTCAGGTTTAGGGGGCCTAAATGATCAATCAGCACACAAAGGACTCCTTCCATCACTAATGTGCTTTTGCTGGGAATAATATATGTAAGAAAAAATGGAGTTTTTAACCTTTTCTCCAGAGAACCACTGCTTTTCAGAATTACTCGACGGCAGTGACGGGGATGAAGAGGAAATTCTTGTCTGTGGAGAAGATTTAGAGCTTAATCCTTTTGATGGCTTGCCTTACTCCTCCCGTTATTACAGACTGATGAAAGAGAGAGAAGAGCTTCCAATATGGCAAGAAAAATGTACTTTCATGGAAGCTTTGCTTCATAATCAAATTGTGATTGTGTCAGGAGATGCTAAGACTGGCAAGAGCTCCCAGGTCAGTACAACAGACTTGGTTGGGGTTTTTTAATGTATTTTTAGAACATTTAATGAGGTATGAATTTCAGAGTCACTGTAACTATTGTAATCCAAGGATTAAGGGCAGAAAGGGAAAGTAAAATGCAGAAGGTGAAGAAAGATTAATGCAGTCAACTACAGATTTAAAATATATTAAACATTTTAATAACTTTCTTCAAGCACTCAAAAATTTTTGAAGATACTCTGTGTTTTGGTTCTGGTTAATGCTGTATCAGGAAAGAAATCCAGGAGATTTGGCATAAGATAAAGTGACAAAACATTCCCAGGGAATGAAGGATTGAAATCAGCAGGGCTGATTCTCAGGGAGAATTAATGGTCTTTCACCCACCTCAGCCAGGAGCAAATGTTCTCTCCAACAGCACAAAATTACTTTACAAAACTCCTGTTAAAAGCAACCACTGAAGCCACAGTCTCAGCTGAGTCTAAGCACACAAGTATCAGTCAGGACTACGAAATTCTGCTTTACCAATATATAACAACCCAGGTCTGTTGTCACAGAGAGTAGAAAAGAATTTTCAAGTAAGTGCTATCAGCCAAAATACTGTTGTTTATGACTGGGATCAGGAGAAAAATTTCTTGCAGGTAGAGCTGCAGGATAATTACTGTTACAGGGCACCTCATATATCCTACAGACTTCAGTGCTGGACACTTCTAGAGATCACATTTTAAACTAGACACATCACACCTCTCCCTGAAAATTCCACTGTTCCCATAAAAATGATTCACACCCAAATAATTTTTGGAGTGCCAAGTTTTTACCCCTTGTTATTGCCTGTAATTTACACACAAAAAAAATGGTGTAATAGTAAACAACTTGCTAAGAATTGTTAGCTTTTAAAATGTCCTTTAACAAGGCAAATTTTATTGAACCTTCAATAAGATATAGCACATTGCTGGTTGGTTTTTAAACATCTCTAGAAATGCATATAACTATACAGAAATAAATTATATGTGGCTGATGCACCTAGGTTTAGATGTTAATTAAATTAAGGATTTGAAACCTAATCCATCCATTAAAATAATATTTTTAATGCAACTTTAATTTCTCATAACAACACATGGATATTCTCCAGTGTTGATGTTAGTAAATATATAAATTAAGGAGCTGCTGTGTAAGTTCCTGGAGCAGTTCAGTTTCAGTTATGTGTTTGCAGAGTAATTCATCAGAAATTATAGATATTGGCTGTGGCATTTGTCAGTTTGAAATCCTGGGATATGTTCTCCATGGATATGATCCAGAAGGGGCAGGTTTGCTGCTGAGCCAGCCCTGAACACAACTGCACTGACCTTGCTGTGATGCCTCAGGTTCGGCTTTTCTATTTTTCCCATTCTGTGCTGCTTTAGTGTGTGGGTCTGGGCTCACGTCAGGGCATGCTGAGCTCTGTGCACAGAGCAGGGAGACAAAACAATTCCTGCTCCAGCTGGGCACCAAGGACAAATGATCCAAATCTCAGCCCAAGAGCACAAACCCCGTGGGCTGGAGAGAGAAAAACAAGCAGGGTGGGACTGCAGGGGCTAAAGCTGGAATGGGACAATGAACTGCAAGGTGCAAATGGAGCAGAACTGATCCCAGGGACAGACCCCTGTGACCTGTTGTCCATTTTGGGGCCATTTTGGGTTGTGCTGCCCAAGGTGGATCTATTTGAGGCCTCTTAATGAATCCTTGCTTTATTCTTTAGCTCTATCCAGCCTCTGTTCTAGGTCAGCCTTCACAAGGCACCAGCTGGATCCATCAGCATGTGCTTGCAGTGACCCTGCTGTCACATCCTCCCCAGAGGCCCCTTCTGCAGCAAATTCCAACCTGAGTCCAGCTGAGCAATTCCCAGACAAACCTTCTAATCTGATGAGAATTTAGGAAATTCCAAGAGCTGACATGGGCAATTCCTGTGCATGGTGCAGGCCCTGGCACGCAGCGAGCGCTCAGCTCGGTTTTGCTGCTCTGCACTGCTGAGAACATTGCAGTTGTTCAGAATTCCAGTCCTGGAATAAGCTCCTAACAGGAATTAGCCTATGGGAAATTAGACTAATAATAAATTAGTAATTTCCATTATAATCTAATCAAACACAAACCCCACAGTTTGTATACCTCACCCTCTTCAAAATAAACGTGTTTAGTCCAGAAAATACTTATTAGTCTAGGGATAATGGGATAAATCCATTATCCCAATATAAAGGATTGGAAAATGTTATCATTGGCTTTGCAGTATATTCATTTTAATTTCCTTTACTAGGCTCTTTCACAGAATTCCCAGAATCACTGGGTTGGGAGAGATCTTCAAGATCATTGAGTCCAACCCATCCCCAACAGCTCAACTCAACCCTGGCACCCAGGGCCACATCCAGGCTTTGTTAAACACACCCAGGGATGGGGACTCCAGCACCTCCCTGGGCAGCCATTCCAGAACTTTATCACCCTTTCTGTGAAAAACTTTTTCCTGCTATCCAACCTGTATTTCCCTTGAGGCTGAGTGCTCTGGTTGTGTCAGTGCTGCTGGAGAAAGAGCCCAGCCCCAGCTGAGCACAGGCACCTTTCAGGAGCTGTGAGAGCGATGAGGGCAGCCCTGAGTCTCCTTTACTCCAGGCTGAGCACCCCCAGCTCCCTCAGCCGTTCATCTTCACAAAAAAATGAACGGGGGAAAAAAAATTCAATTAATGAAGCACTTTTGATAACATTGATTCGCTCAGCTCATAGCTTTGGTTTCCAAAGGAGCTGAGCGTGCTGATGACGGCGGTGCCGTGCTGTCCCCGCAGGTCCCTCAGTGCCGTGCCGAGCACTGCCTGGCCCTGCAGAGGTTTCCAAGAGCCCGTCCACCCTCACCCTGGTGCCGTGCTGTCCCCGCAGGTCCCTCAGTGCTGTGCCGAGCACTGCCTGGCCCTGCAGCCCTGCGGGGGTTTCCAAGAGCCCGTCCATCCTCACCCTGGTGCTGTGCTGTCCCCGCAGGTCCCTCAGTGCCGAGCACTGCCTGGCCCTGCAGAGGTTTCCAAGAGCCCGTCCACCCTCACCCTGGTGCCGTGCTGTCCCCGCAGGTCCCTCAGTGCCGAGCACTGCCTGGCCCCGCAGGGGTCTCCAAGAGCCCGTCCACCCTCACCCCGGTGCCGTGCTGTCCCCGCAGGTCCCTCAGTGCCGTGCCGAGCACTGCCTGGCCCTGCAGCCCTGCGGGGGTTTCCAAGAGCCCGTCCACCCTCACCCTGGTGCTGTGCTGTCCCCGCAGGTCCCTCAGTGGTGTGCCGAGCACTGCCTGGCCCTGCAGCCCCGCGGGGCCGTGGTGTGCACGCAGGTGCTGTCCCGGGCCGCCGTGGCGCTGGCCCTGCGTGTGGCCGATCAGATGGAGCTCGGCGTGGGCCATGAGGTGGGATACTGCGTGCCCTTCGAGAGCTGCTGTGGGCCTGACACCATCCTCAGGTTGGTGCCAATCGCGGTTTTTAAAAATTTAAAAGTAACAAAGTGGTTATAAAAATAGTAATACGATTAGAGTAATGATAATTTGGACGATTTGAATTAGGACAATATGAGACGATAAAAACAAAGAGTTACGCATGTCCGGGTACCTTTTTCTGGGCAGCATAAGCCCAAAAGAGGACCCACGTTAACAGAGGATTAACCCTTAAAAACAATAACCTGTTGCATATTCATACACCTCATACATGATGCATAAATTCCATTCAAACACAGCAACAACAGGAGAATAGCATTGAGGGGGATTTTTGGGAGATAAGAAATGCACTTAATGTAGCAAGTGCAGGCAGGTGACAGCAGGAACACAAGGATTCAGCTTTTGAGCCTCCCAGAAAGTTATGAGAGTTATTTTCTCTGGTTCCTTAATATGGGAGGCACAAAGTATCATATCTAGACCACAATCTTTTTTCTCAGCCACCAGTTTCCAGTGAAGAAGAGGATGCCCACCACTTCTGAAAATCAATTTCCACCACTCTTCCTCTTGCCTGTCCTTTCTCTGTGGAGAACTCCTTAAACCTCATCCTGCAGCAGAACTTCCTGCAGCTGCTCCTGTTAAGAGGGAGATGAATCCCTCCCTCTCACACATCAAAACCTGCTTCAAGAATTCCAAGTCCTGCTGAGCAACACAACAAAATTAATATCCTTTTAAAAACCTGTCAGCAGCAGGGGTAGAAGTGAGCAGGGCCTTATGGTATAAATGAATTGCTCATCTTGGTTCTGGCTCTGCCTCAAGTGCACCTTCTTTTCCTCATCCAAAGGGATTTGTTCCTAGCTCAGGAATTGTTTATGGCATGTGATGGAAGATGAAGAGATGATTTCAGGGCAGGAGGATTTCTGGTTTTGCCTGGGGCATCCTTTCCACCACTGTGTCTCAGAGTGTCATTGAATCACATCAGGTTTGTAGCTGCTAAAGGAAGGATTTGAACATGTAATGTAACTGAGACTAAAAATACTCCCCGTTCTTATCAAACCTTTCCTGTTGGAACAGAAAGAACCAAGCTGCCCCCAAGACACTGAATTCATTTCTTACAATAATAGCCCAAGACTTCTGGTACTTTTGGTAGCTTTTTTTTGGTACTCTGCTGGTAGAGTGTGGTGTGCCTGTGTTGCAGGTACTGCACGGATGAGATGCTGCAGCGGGAAATGATGTCCACGCCCCTCCTGAGCTGCTACAGTGTCATCGTCTTGGACGACGTGCACCAAAGGACGGTGGCCACAGATGCGCTGCTTGGCCTCCTGAAGGGGGTGTTGGCAGCCAGGGCAGAGCTGAGGCTGGTGCTGCTGACTGCCCCCCACATGTGCAGCACCCTGCAGGGTTTCTGTGGCGGGGTGCCCGTGCTGCGCGTGCGGGGCAGGCACCGCGCCCAGGCCGTGTTCTCCTGCAGCCCCCACGGGGACCCCTTCCTGCCGGCCCTCAGGCTGCTCCTGGAGATCCACCACACCAGGGAGAAGGGGGACATCGTCGTCTTCCTGGCGTCTGAGCAAGTAAGTTGTTGAACTGATGCCTTAAGTTTTAGCTTTCGTGTTTTCCACGTTCTGGGCTGCATTAGGAAATAATTCTGAACTTCATATGAAGTGCCAGCAAGTTCTGCTCACAGCTCAGGCACACAGAACAATCCTTTTCCAGGCCCAAAAAGTGCAAACAGAGAACTGGGGAGAGCAATTTGGGAGGATGAGACTGCATAACCTGGAGCTGGGATTGGACAATTAACCCCAGTATGGAAATGGACCAGAATTTATAAAAGTGTGAAAACTCATGACATGCCATCCATCTTGGGTCCATCTACATTAAAAATAGAATCAATATAGTCTCCAGATTTCAGCAAAAATACTGCACAAAGAAACTTTGATTAAACTCCTGGCTGTCCATTCCAGGCAGATACTCTGAAAGCAACAACATTTCCACATTAACCCCAATATGGAAACGGACCAAAACTTACACAAGTGTGAAAACTCGTGACTCATTGTCCATCTTGGGTGGAGCCATGGCCAGGCTCTTGTACTGCCCAGGGTGTATCTGTGAAGGCTTTTTAATAAATACCTGCTTTATTCTTTAACTCTGCCTAGTCTCTGTTCTAGGTAGCCTCTCTAGGAATCAAACCTGTTCTCTTTCTGATTTTAATCAGGAAATGTGGGTTTTTTATCTGACCTGTAAATACCTTGCTGTCAGTAGCTAAGACAGCAGATCTGCCACCAGGTTTCATAATTTCAGGGTTTTCCTTCAAAGAAGTCATGGCATACATAATGACATGGCATACATATACTGTGTTTTATACACATAGAATATCTATATAACACAGAAATACTGTGTAGGAAATATATATTTTTCTGTAGATTTAAAGACAGGCCACCATCCTTTAGTGTGATGCAAAAAGCTGTAGAAGCAGCACACAGGGGCACAGGCCACAAGGGCAGGGATTTAATAACCTGTCCTGGCACTGGGCATCCCAGAGTTTGTGTTATCCCTGTGGGGTGGGAATGGACACATGGACACAGGTCCAGCCTCCAGCAATGCCCTACAGCATAAGGGGGTTTTTACCTTCAACCTCCCAAGGAGATTTTTCCATTTGGATTCTTCTTCCCAACCATTTGTGTGCACAGCAGCAGGAGGAAAAAGTCACTCCAGAGGTGTGAAAGAAAATCCAGGAATCTGCACAGGCTTGGACGTTCTAAATAGTGACACCTTTGAACCTCTGTAGACAGCAGTGGTTCCCTAAATTCACTGCACCAGCAGGTCCTTTATAGCTGTCAAAGTAACCTGACAATCAAATAAATATTTCAGTGTTTGTGATTATTATTATTATTATTTTCCTGATAATGATCCCTGATCTTCCACTGTGTGCCATTAAATCTGCTTTAGAACAACCATGACCCCAGGAAATAATGACTTTTCACAAGCAAAGATAATTTACCACAAACTACCCAGGTAGTGTTTGTTGCTTTTCACTGTTAAAAGGGGGATGGATAGGAAACACTTTTAATTATGTCAATAATCAGTTTTAAACCTTATAGACACCAATTTTACAAATGATAAAGTGATGAATTCTCTGTGGTCATCCCCATATTTACCATAGATAATGTTAGAGAAAAAACACACTCTCTTTCCATTTCAAAAGTTTCATTTCATTTCTGCTTAAAAGGGTTTTTTTTTGACAGGTAAATTCCCCACAAAACTAGAATAGGAATTTCTTTCTTGCCTAGAAGAGATCACTCATTTTTCTCTCTCACAATGAACAGAACACTCATTATAAACCAGAACATCCCATGAATTCTTGTTTAACTGTGATTTAAAGTTTCATAGTGGTAATGGTCCACTGTTCCCAAGCACTCAACTGTCTTTTAAACTAAACAAAAATATGAGTTAACCAAGAACATCAGAATTTATGAGCTGCCCTGCTGCCAGCCTTGCTCTTAGATGTCACTCTTGTATCTTTATAACAATTTTTATGGAGCACTTTCAACCTATAACTGCTGGAAATGTGCTGCCACTCTCAAAGAGAAACTCAGGCTGGCTTTTCAATTTTGCAAAACCTTTGCTAATAAAAATGCTTTTACAAAAATTCCCTTTCAGACTGAGGAAGGCCATGAATTATTTTTGTATGCCTTTTCAAAAAATCGTGCAGAACACAAATGGTTTCTTATTAACCCCCTCCAACAGCAAAACACTAAAACAACAACAAAAAGCTTTTACAATTCATATCCAACCTCTGGATGTGTGAACTCTTTAAAAAAATAAGGTGATGCTCCATCAACACAAGTTAGGGACATTTTATTGACTTTATTAAATCTTTATAGGGTTTATTAATCATTGGGGGGAAAAAATTGAAACCTTTACAATACTTATATCTACTCAAATATAATAATTAAGAGAAAGTAGGGAGGTTTCTGCATATTTTGATCATTTTATGTGTTGCAATTGGACTAAGAATATAGCAGTTTTGTAAGGAAAAAATGTATTTCTCTTGATTCCAGGACATTGAAAAAGCTTATCAGATGATCAGACAGGAACAACCCAATTTAAACCCTGACCTTGGAGAACTCATCCCCATCCCTTTGTACCCCACAAAACAAGACCTGACTCCCAAACTAATTCAAAACAAGCAGAAATGCTGCAAAAAATACAGGAGGAAAGTGCTACTCACCACCAGCTCTGGAGAACCTCTGGTCTGGACTAAAAATGTGACTTTTGTCATCGATGTTGGTGTGGAGACAAGAAAGGTCAGTGAAGGGAACCAGAAGCACTTTGTCCAAAATAAACTCTGCAAAAGGGCTTTTCAGGCAGGGGAGAGGGAATTGTGCAGCTCAGATTAATGCAAATAGTCTCTAGAGGATCATGTGGTTTTCTCTTCTTTCACAGCACAGGTTCCATGATATTTTTAACAGGCAAATTAATGGAATTTATATCATTTTCATGGGCATTTCTTGTGAAAACCAAGCAAGAAATCACAGTTACTTCACAAATTCAATCAGAAATTGAATTTTTGAAGTTTCTAAAGCCAGATGAACACTTGCAGTTGCAACTGCCACTCATTTGGGCACCAAACCCATGACAGGTTGGTTGTAAAATAAATCTCACTTGACTTCTGGCCTATCAGTCATGAATGTCTCTTCAGTATGTTACATAAAGCAAAATACAATCACTTCTTAGGCACCTATTGGCAGATCTCCTGGTTTAGGAGATTATTCTCATCCCTTATTTAATGATTTAGTAATTGCCCACACAGGGAATCTCTATTTTTTTCGACATGTGTTCCCATCCAAATGCTGCAATTTATCTAATTGCATTAGAGATAATTAGATAAATTAACTAAATAAATTGATTTATCTAATTCATACTTAACCTTTTCCAGTTCATTCTAAGTTTGGCCTCATTGTTTTGTTTTCCACCCTGGGAAGGATTAGTGCAGCTGCAAAAAAAAAAAAAATCCCATTTATTTCTACAAAACTGATGTCCTAAGTAGGAGGAACATGAACTGGAGAGCTGCACTACTACAGGTTTTGTAACTGTCCTGGTTAAAATAAAAATTCCAGTAACAGGCAAAAGAAACAATGTAATATATTTCCTTTCTATAGTACAAGGTGGAATAGCCAAAATTGGAGTTAAGTGTTCCTAACATTGTGGAGCAGGGATCATTAATCCTGATTGGCCTTGCAAGTGTTTCAGGGAAAAGCTTGTGAGCTACCAGTGCTTGTCATCTGCATTGCAAAAATCTGCCATTTTAAAAGGTTTTTAACTGGGAATTATGAACTAACTCGGTCTCAAGGCAAGTTTAAAAAAGTTACAGTTTTGTGTGCAAGGAAGAAAAGCCCAAAAGCAGTTTTCAATTAGACCATGCTTATTTCTTAAACTTATTCCTACAACTGCAGTTTTCTTGGATGGCAGAAATGAATTTCACTGCCATGGTGACCTGAAGCCCAAAGTACAATTCAACAAATTACAAATGTTGTGAATTTAAAATACAAATCATTGGGAACAAACCAGATCCAACAGTCCTGATGTCTGTCAAATCATCTCTATCAGGGATGCAATTTTTTACCTTTAAATTCAATTCTTTTGTTCAGTCTTGTGATATTCCTCCCTCACCAGTTCAAATTCCCATTCAGGCAAAGTCAGCTGAGCACAGGGGGAACAGGAAAAGTTCAGTGCAGAGCAAAATCCCACCTGGTCCTTGCAGCTGAGGTAAATCAGCAATTCACCTGCAGGAAAAGAAATTTGTGCCCTGCACTGAAGGATTTTTTTTTTTAAATTTTGATCTTTTTTTTTGTCTGCTCAAAGCAGATAGAGTTGACTCAGAAGGCAGGACTAGAGAGCTGCCTTATCCTGGCAGTTTTATGTCTTGCTGGACACCACAGGCTTGTGGCCAGAGCAGGGAGTGAATCAGCTCCTCAGCTTAATCCAAATAAAGCATAATTAAGATAACTATAAAACATGGCATCATATATCTCCAATGCAGCCCTCATCCCCTGGAATTTCAGTATTAAGGCAAAAATCTGCAGTTAGGGAGCAAAATGCTGTCAGAAAATGTTGGGATTCTGTCACTGCAAGAAATTAATAATATTTTCTGATGTTTTTCTTGATGATACCATTTTCTGCTTCAGTAAGGTACATTTCTTCAGGGGGAAAAAAAAAGACATTTATCTCAGAGCACACTTTAGAGTGTCTGCAAAACATCTGTCAGTTTGTCAGGGTGCTGAGTGCTCTCCTTCCCAAGCTGCTGAAACAACAAGAAATGAAAACTGTTCCTACCCTTTCTGTGAAATGACCTAGAGAGAAATTCAGTACAGACCATTCATATTTTTGCAGCCCTTGTGTACTTGTCTGATGCTTGGTATCTCTTTCATTTAAAGGTGTACAATCCTAGAATCAGAGCAGACTCTGTTCTAACCCAGCCTATCAGCCAAAGTCAAGCAGAGGTGCATAAACAAATTCTGGGCATGTCTCCATCAGGTAGAAATATTAGCTCAAAATTTCAATCCATTAGCTCAAATTTATTAATGCAATCAACGTGGCAACATGAGGAGGAAGCATGTTAAAAAAGGTAATTTTCCTGAATTCTCTTCCAGGGAAAATCTTCTGCTTGTACCCTGAAGAATTTACACACAAGGAAATGAAGGCAGAAATCCCAGCTAAAGTTCAGGAATCCAACCTCACCAGCTTGGTCCTGTTCCTGAAGAGGATGGACATAGCAGGCTTTGCACACTGTGACTTCATCAGCAGCCCAGGTAAGAGGATTCACCAATTTCTCATATTTTTATCATTATTTTAGAAGCTCTTTCCAGGTTAATTTTACCCTGTCACTCACAGGATTGTTTTTTATTTAAAGACTTGTAATAATATCACCCTGCTTTTCCCACTTACCTGCTACAGCAACAGCACTTAGAAAAAAGACCATAAAGTATCTGAATGGAATTGGAATGCTAAAAAAAAGTTCAATATTCCAAGTATCTTCTCATCTAGGTTACCTATTATTTTCCTGTAACCCACAAAGAAAATTTGTGCCCTGTTGTACAAGGTATTGTACAGAAATCCAACGAAATATATTCCTTTAATCAAAAGTTTACAAGCCAAATAAAGCACTGTTGTTACCTGGGGGATGTGTGTGGAGGAAATGAGCTCCCTCCTTATCCTCCAGCATCTCCCACCTCAAATTTACAATGGGCTGCTCCTTAAGGACAATATTCCTTGTAAAATTAACCCAAATATGCTTTCAGTACCAGCCAGGGAAAACACAGGGATTTTGAGGTAAGAGAAGAAAGGAAGTTGCCTTTGTTTTCCCCCTGACTTCATAATTTAGGTTTTTTTCTATAGGATATTTTCCTCTATTCTGGCTTATCACAAACCCCAAGTGCCACTGCAGGTTCTGCTGAGGCTTTGAAACACATTAAAGTGAGGGAAATAGCCCTGATTTCATTGGTTTGGGGATTGCTGGCTTCATTCTTGAAAATTTTCCAGTGCAAACAGGAAAATAATATGTAGAAAATAATTTCTTATATTATTCTGCCTTTCCTCGTGCACATACACAAAATTGGAATGATCTCTTCTATGTGTTGTTCACTGTAATTAATCAGTAATAAAGTGCTAATTCTCACTGTTGGATGTTGCAATAGATGGTTAAGTGGAATTTTTAAGAAAAATTTATTCTAATTTTCCTTTGTGTGTCTGTTTAGCAGAAGCATGCCTAAAGAAATAGCAAAAACCTTGACCAGTCTGATGGTAATTAATTCAAAACCAATGAGAATTGGAGTATTTTGGCCTTGTGTCATCTCCTGTGCTGAACCCACAAAATCTGCATGGAAAATGTTTATGGAATAGTTTGCTCCCACTCAAATTTAGAATATATTTTACTATTAAAAAATATACTAAAACATATGAATGCTTTTCCTGGATATGAAGAAAGTTGGTCTTGAACTGTAGAAGGAATTAGCAGAATTATATGAGGGAAGGCATTTGGCATTTTTGGGTTTAAAGGCACAATGGGGACAACATTCAGAGAGCATGAAGTGCTAGAGGCACACAAGGGTTTCACAGATACAGGAATTCCACATTTTGGCTGTATTTTTGGATGATGCAGCTGAAGAAAGCATTGTCCTGATGTGTAAAAACTTGTGAAGGTATTTGATGAGTGAAAGAATTGGCTTTACTTGGATGGACATCACATATGGCAAAGTTTTGCTGACTAAATCAAGAGTGTCAGGTGCAGGTACTGAACAGTTTTAGCAATTACTAAATTATTGTCCACTAAGTACAGTGGACAAACTGGCTGAACAAAGGAAAAATCCCACAAACTTCTTGAACAAAGGAAAAATCCCACAAACTTCTTGAACAGAGGAAAAATCCCACAAACACTGCAGGGGTGCTCTGAAAGGAGGGGAGAAAGGGTTGCACAATTTCCTTGGCTGCTTCCTGCCTTACACAATTAAACATTTGAGACACAGCTTTGATAATCCAGCACAGCTCTTCCTTTAACCAGGACACATCACACATGGGCTTTCTTTCCACTTTGGAGCAGACAGGGAACTTTTTTCCTAGCAGCACTTGGATTGATCCCTACAGAACCCTCCAGAGATGAGGGCAAAGCTGCCACAGTCAGAACAGAGTTTGGAGTGCCTGCTGGGAAATTCTCTGAAAGAAACTGGAGAGCCCAAGGGAGAAATTTGTCAGGGGAGTCAGTACTTGTGTTGGAACAGCTCACAGAACTCAAAACACATCAGGCTTTCAAGCACACAAACCCAAGGATGCTTTGGGCTGGAAGGGACCTTAAAGATCACCCAGTTCCATCCCTGCCATGGGCTTGGCTGTTCCATGGCTCTTCCCCTCCTTGGAGCTGAGTTCCCTTGGAGGAAAAGGAGTAAAAACATTGCAGCATCCCCTGGGTGCCACAGGCTTCCCTCTGCTCTGTTTCTGTCCAACAAACATTCTCACCTGGTCTTGGCAGCTGAAACACAGGGAGCCTTTAGGGGTTCTCAGAGGTGCTGGGGTCCCCATCCCTGGGTGTGTTTAACAAAGCCTGGAGGTGGCACTGGGTGCCAGGGCTTGGGTGAGGGGTTGGGGCTGGGTTGGACTCAATGATCTTGAAGGTTTCTTCCAACCCAGTGATTCTGTGAATTCTGTGAATTCTAGGTGAATTTCTCCTAGAAAAAAAAATAGCAAGTTTTCACTGAGATGACAGAGTAAGACAGGGCATGAGCTGGTGAACAAACAAATCAGAAGGACACTGGAATTCATAGCAAGAAGTACTTCTCAATCTGTCTCCTGCACATGGAGAACGTGCAGCAGATAAGAGACAAAAGATACATCAGTAAAACATTTTACATTTTATTTCTGCTCAGCAACAATGTGCACAAGGGATTTTTTTTTCCTGCTGCTCTTTGAGGAGAAATAAAAGCCTGGATTAAGTCTGACTCATTACTGCATTATGAAAGCAACAAACATGTCAGGCTTACAGCTGCTGCATTTAATTCATGCCATAATCGAGAGCAGCAAATGCAGCAGAGCTCGTTCCCCTTTCTGGAATTCATGAGCCAGAGGAAAATGAACCTGGCACTGCAGCTCCAAAGTGCATCAGAGGGGTTTCCTGTACCCCTAGAACAGGGATGTGTTTGCATTCTGATCAGTAAATCAGATAGATCTTTGCTGGGGTTTATAATGGGACAAAAGAATTCCAGTCCCATAGATTGCAGCAACACTGAGTACTTTTGTGAATTACTGGAAAATCCTTATTTAAACTAAGTGAATCATTAGAAAGATGAAGCCATGCAAAATTTCTCTGTGGGATCAAGGGGAAAGCATTTGCAGATTCTGCATTCATTCAGAATTTCCCTAAACAATTTTCAGATTAAAGGATGTATCAATGGTCATGACCATGACATTGAGAGCTATGCTTTCACAACCCCCTGGAGAATATATTTCTGGAAAATCCAGAATAGCAAGAGTTGTATACATAATTTCAAATTGTTTCAGAAAAATTAATTGTTGGCATATTTTCACTGGAGACTGTCAAAGTCAGAAACTCAATCCACCATGTAAACTCTGCTCAGCAGAGATCACTTCAGGGCAGATTTATTATCTTACATTTACTTGTGAATTCTTTGTTGTATTAAATTCTGGATTTCATCAATTAAATGATGTGTGCAGACATTATTCAGTATATTCTGTCAGGACAGGGCAGGGCAGGCCCTTCCTGGCTGTCCCTGCTGGCAGAAAAGCACAGCAGGGACCATCACCAGCCAGACTGGAGGAGTGATGAAGCAGCATGAGGGGGAATGGAAATACTGCAAAGTGTGAGCTTGGGGAGGTAATTTTTAATGATCAACTATCATTTCAAAATAATAGTTCTAACAGCAAAACAGACACATAAAAAATCCTGACTCAGAAGGTACAGGGGGAAAAAGAGAATCAGGACAGAGAAACTTGTGCTTGCAGAAGAAAAATCTTTGCATAATTTGAGGAAAACTTGGCATAGACTCCTCCTTGTTCTCAGTTTGCTGTCCAGGGAGCAGTGTTAGAAAGCAGGAACAGCAAACACCCTTCCCCAGGACTGCTCTGCCTGCAGGAATTACCTGGGCAGTTCTTTCTGCTCTTCAGCCCAACAGAACCTGCAAAACCTGGGCTGTGCCAGGCAGAGCATCAGCTCCTTTAACACAACATCCCTTCACCACCTGACATCCATGGCAGCTCTTTTTTTAAGTTATTCCTCTGGAAGGAAAAGATCTATCCAAAAAAAGGTATTTTACCATCCTCAGCATTTGCAGATGAGGCAACCAGAACACAGGAGCTGTGGATCTCCAGAGAAGCACAAGAGAGCAGTTAAATGGACTATTAAAATCCCAAAATTTAAGTTTCATTCCTATCTCTAATATCCACTTATTACAGACCAAATCCTTAAATCACTTGCTTCCTAATGCAACAAAAATAATACTTTTTAATTTATTTGCTCACACCTTGAGCACTTGGCATTTCAGCCATCTGGGATGTGGTGCTGAAGACTACAGGTGTAGCTGACTTTAGAGACAGAATTTACTCTTGTTCACATCAAAGTCACAGAAATATGAAACCAAGAATATCATTTCAAGTAGCTTGAAACTCTCAGATAAACTGTTCCAGTGCCAACAATAACATTAAGTTATAGATTTGCTTTCCTAAGCCTAAGAAGGATCAAAAGCAGGATCTGTATTTACATAAAACTGGTCAGATCTCCTGAAATGAGTCCAGAGCAGCCAAAGAACACAGAGCAGGGAAAGAAAATATCAGGTTAGGAAATACCTTTTAAAATTCCAGGGATGTGACAGCTTCTTGTTGAAAGCACAGGACACATCTTGAGAGGTTTTTTGAGCTTTGCTGCTGTGAAAGCAGCAGTGGAGTCACAAATCCTCGTGCTTCACACCTCAAGGCACCAGTGGCTGGTGCTGGCACGAAGCCCTAAAAAGCCCCACTCTGTTTTTTTATTTTTGCTTTTTTACTGTTCCTTCACCTGCTCTAATCCACCTTTACTGTCTTGTCCTTTTCAGAGCAATAAAACTCCAGGAATCTTTTTTTTTATTTTTTATTTTTATTTTCCAGAACACTCATAGCAAGACAGGGAAGTAATTTGTGCTTATAAATCTCAAGACAACTAACTCTAGGGTATAAAAATGCAAATTACTGATGCCATCAGGGGGTTGAAATTGGCAGCCATATAAGCATGTATTTTGTGAGCTCTAGCACAAACTACCTTGTTGAATTCTGGAAAATAGCTTTCCATGATCTCCTAGTAATTACTACACGTCTGAGTGACCCTTTTACTACCCCTGATTTTCAATCACTGATTTTTATTTCCTGTCACTGACTCATATTATCATCAGCTGCTACTTCTCATTTCTTTAAAACTCCTAAGTATTTTCTTCTCAGATACTTCAGTTTTTGCAAGGCCTCATTGTTTATCCCACTAAACACCACATTTTTTATAATAAATGTGCTCTCTAGAGAGAATTTTTCAGGCAGAGGGAAGAACTCTTAAGACTGAAATGAAGCAGTTTCATAAGGAATTTGCAGGTTCCCAAGAGAATTTGTCTGAAAACTGGGTGTTTTAAACTTAACCAAAGTCACATTAGCAGATTGAGATGCTGGAGAAGTTCTGGAAAAGCTCATGAAAGGGGAATTAATAAACTATTTTTCCCCTTCAGACATAGCAGAATGAGGTTAAAAGCAACAGGTGCTTGTTTGCTTCCCATTTTACTTTTTCCTTGACTCTAAGTGGTTAATTCCAGAGAGATGGCAATAAACAATTCACTGCCAGTGAAGTCAAAACCTCACCTCAAGATTTTCTTGCAGAATGTGTGGGGAAAGTGTGGCAAAATGTGACCTAGCAGCTCATTACAGCCTTTTAGTCTTGGTGATGCCATACACATTCCCACTCTTAATGAATGCAAGAAATTATTTCAGTCATCTACTAATGAAGATCCAAGTGCAGATGCACCCCTGCTGTGGGCAGCTGTGCTTGTGGCCTGGATATTTTATTTAGGGATTTTTTTCCCCATTAATGTACAGACTGACAAATGGCCAGTGCAGCTTCCCAGGGCTGGGGGTGAGGCCAAGTCCTGCTGCAGTGGAATTTCTGCCACCAGCTTCAAAATTAACTTGTTGTCCATAAAACTGAGAAAATATCAACCAGATCCTTAGGCTGGAGTGAGGAGAAAGTTCCTGCAGTGGTTGGAGAGCAGTTGTGAATGTAAATGAACTGCTACCCATGAAAGATATTGACCATTCAATATAACCTGGACTAGAAATCTACCTTGGAAAAGAGCTGGGAGGAAAGAACCTCAAAGAACCTTCACACTTCAGGAGTTCCCAAATCTCCACCATGTTTTTCATGCTCTGGAAACAATTTTTTTGGAGTGTAGGCCTGACAACTTCAACTTGAGGGTCCCTCTTTCAACCTTCAGAACTGGAGCCACAAAAAGCTCTTCTATGCTTGTTTGACCTCCTGTTATCACCATCAGATTTCTTTTCAGACCTGCTCAGTTCCTAATTTTAAGTGTTGATTTGTTTAATCTTGTCCTCTCAGGATATTTTTGTATGTTCCCTCATTATTTTTGCTGCCTCACTGTTCTCACTTCTACTCGTGGAGGTTGTAAGGAAGTTATAACCCACACTAAGGAAGAACTGAACATTGAATTTTGTGGAGTGAGGAAGTACAGACAATTGCTATGGAGACATTTTCTTTTTCTACATTCCCATTTTTCTTCTGGTTTTATGAGAATCTATGTATAAAAAGTATAATAATTAAAAAGACAACCAAGAGAACTCCAAATACCTGGAAGAATAGCAGTTATAACTTCTGTAAATATCAGAATATCTCCTCTGGTTAAAAAAGATCCTGTTCTGTATCTTAGCACCCCTCACATGTAACCACCCCTCTTAATAAAAGAATAAACATAAAAAACCCACCTGAAATCTGCCAATAATGGAAGCAGTTTTGACAGAGTCTGGGAGTATTGAGGATTGTGTCCAGGCTTTTGACAAAAATTGTTCTGACATTAAAAGTATCAAAAAAGTGATTTGCAGCTCTGTGATTGTTACCTCTTCTTTGCTTCCTCTAGAATTTTCTCAGTCTTTCATTCATCCATTACTTTTTGTTCTTAATCACTTATTTTTGTTCAAATACCAGATGTATCATTTTCCCACAGCTGAACTATTACAATGAGAGTTCAGACATTCATTCCTGTGCACCACTCTCAAGAACTGGAATTCTCTTCCCTTTTCCTTAGCTCCTGAAAGCCTGATGCAGGCTTTGGAAGATCTGGATTATCTGGCAGCGCTGGACAACGATGGAAACCTCTCTGAATTTGGGATTATTATGTCCGAATTCCCCCTGGATCCTCAGCTGTCCAAGTCACTGCTGGCTTCCTGTGAATTTGAGTGTGTGGATGAGATGCTCACCATTGCAGCCATGGTCACAGGTACTCCTGATCAGCTCTCACTGCAGGCCTTGTGCCACCTGCCCAGTCCAGACTCCTTCCCTATCTATCCACAAAAGCAAATTTTTGTTATTCTCATCCTGCTTACTTCAAGTAAATGAATATATTTGGCTGTTCAAGTTTTAACTGTAAGGATACAAGGAAAACTAAGTAAAGAATTCCCACTTCCAGAATTCCATTTCCAGGCTTCAGCTGCCCATTGGCTTTCTCCCTTTTGTCAGAAACATCCCTTCAAAATGAAACTTTCTCATATTAATCTACATTTGTGACAGATCAGTGCAGCAAAATAAAGGAAGTTCTAATTAGAAAACATTGAACTGTTTACCTACAAACAATCACTTTGTGATCTTGTCTCTCTACTTCAAATATTTTATAAAGCTGACATAACCTTGTAGTCTTGAGCAGCAAACATATGAACCACAAGCTATCAAGCTGCATGAGGTGTTCTCCTTGTAGGACAACTTTTTATGCCCAAACTGGGTTGATTTTTAACTTGTGATGGTTTTTCTAAAGTACATATAACAAATGTAAATGTTTGAGCATAGGAACAATTCCATTTTAGAAAAGCTCAAAAGACACAAAAGTAAAATGCACTGGAAAGCACAAATTTCAACACAGAGGGGCAAATTAAGGCATTAAATCAAAAGATGTCTTTTTATAATAAAGAAACCATTTGTTGGATTCGGGCTGAATTAGGTTGTGACATTAGGAAGCTTTTTTGGCATCAGTCTGGGAGAAAGCTGCTCTTTTGTGTTTGCAATACATATTAACTAAATAACATCATTGTTGCCTCTAGAAATGAAGGGATGGGACTATTTTCAGGCTAAGAAGGATTTATTGCTCAGACAAACATCAGTCTCAGAGGCCTGAGATTTCAGAGGAGCAAGCATTCAGCCATAGCTCAAGAGCAGTCACAAGTTCTTTGTTACAAGGCACTCTAGAACTTTCTAACCCAATGGACAGGTGCCACAGGGTTTATTTTGCTTTTCTGACCCATCACCTTTACTCACTTCTGCTGCACTGAGGATACTTTTGTCCAATGGGCTCCTGTCTCACAGGCACACATCTGCTTCTGTTCTGACTTCTGAACTCTCAGTTTATTCCACACAACCCACCCCTACATTATAAACCCTTCACCACCTTATCAGTGCAGTTTCTCCCTTACTTCAGGCATATTCTTACTTACAACTATAGAAATATGAGTTTATGATTTTTCTCCTTAATATCTGTGTATTGTATTTTTACATCAATCCAAGGCTGCAGATCAAACCCTTCAGTGTCTGTGGGAGTTTCTGTTTTTCTGATTCCCCCAAAACAGGACTGGAAGGACACCCACAGAATAAACCCTTAGTGAACGCAGCAGGTTCAGTTCTTCAGCGTTGTTCCAATACTGGGGCTTAAATGCAACTGAGGAAGGAGAAACCCAAAAAGAACAACGGGTTTCGTGCATGCACCTCTGTGTTTTCACCACTGGCTTGGTTTTCCCTCAGCTCCCAGCTGCTTCCTGCACGCCCCTCCTGGCACAGAGGAGATCGCTCGGAGCCGCTGGCGCCGCCTCTCCCACCCTGCAGGAGATCACTTCACCCTCATCAACATCTTCAACGCCTTCAGGGCAGCCACTGCCAGCCCCACACAGCCAGGCAAGTGTGCCCGAGCCACCAGCAGCCCACTGGCACCACTGGGGAAAAAAACAAACCCAAAAATCTGGTGGTTCTTTCTAGAATTGCTGATATGTGGGGAGAAACCTATGGGAGTAGCTATTGCTGATGAATATTAATTGACTAATTAATTAAAACCGTCCTAGGACAGCATCTCTTACCCAACAGGGATCCACAACCACTATTCCAACTGTCCTTTGAAGTGGCACTGTGCAAAACCAGAATGATGGTTCCTCCTGTAGAAGCACAAAATCCAAGTTTAGGATGAATAAAAGCTGTTGAGGAGGGCCTCAATTCCCCCAACAGCCCAACACACAGCTAGAAAACTTGTGAACTGAATAGGATAGCTGTGAACTGAAAGGAAAATTTAAGGGACAAATGGAAAGCAGTAAAGTTCACATTTGCAGGAGCACAAATAAAAGCCAGGAGGCTGCAGAGCAGCAGAAACTCTTCACTGCATTTTCCCCTGCTCCAGTTCATTGAGCCCCAGTCCAGTGCTCAGACAGCAGAGGGATAAATTTGCACACACTGAGTAAAACCTTGAGACAGGGAAGCAGGATTGTCTCCTGTTCAGTCGTGTGGAATGCTGAAGAGAGCTCCAGGAGAACCAGTCCTGTGCAGCACCAGCACTGCAGGTGTGATTTCAACTCCAGATCCTGGCCTAAATCCACAAGGCCTGAAAAACAGAATTGCTACTCATTCTGTGGTGAGCTTTACTCAGAGCTCAAAAAGAAGGGGTTAGATTGAGGAAGAAATAGCTGCAATTCTATAAAACTGACTGAGGATATCCAGTATTGCCCACTTACTTGGTGAGCTGAGCCTGAGCTGTCTGTATGGCTCACTACCAGAATTTTGGACATCATCTGCAGCAGTGCAAGAACATTTATTAGCATTTATTGCACAGAGCAGCACCTCTGCAACAGTGAGATTCTGCTTTAAGCCAAACCATTGTTTTGTCCCCACAGACCTCAGCAGGGAGCAGTGGTGCTGTGAGTATTTCCTGAGCTGCTCTGCTCTGAGCATGGCAGAGATGATCAGAGCCGAGCTGGTGGAGATCATGAAGCGCATTGAACTTCCCATCTCAGAACCAGACTTTGGATCAGAAGCAAATCTGCTAAGCATTAAGAAAGCTCTTTTATCTGGTTACTTCATGGATGTAAGGAAAAACACTGTGGTTTCATCTTCCTGCACTGTTAAATTATGTAGAATGCTTTCAGAAAACTTAAGTTCATTAGTGAAATCTCTTGATTACCATAAAAGCCATTTTTTTCCCAGTCTATCAAACACTTCTTCTCATTTTCATCCTCCTTTTCTCTGAGGTTCATCTCTCACTGCATGGAGTTCACACTCTCCATAGCAAGAAAAAAACTGCCAATATGCCTTTCACTCAAAGAACTCTTACACCTCAAAAAAACCTCTTGAAATTGCAATATTCTCTCAGGAATTATCTCCTTTTTGAAGGTGAAAAATTGCCTGGAAATAGAGAAATGACTTGGATATATTTAGGTGTGCATAACAGACAGCTTGCCTCATCTCAGGAAGGCATTCTTAACTGTAATTGTAAATGCAAACTAGATTGATTTATTCCCACTTGAATCCCCAGGCTTTCCTTCACATCCCTGTGCCAGTTTCCACACAAAAATCACCTCTCCCAGCTGCACATTTCATGGCCTGACACATTGTATTTAAAAGTGTATGTGCTATAGAATACATGTTTGAATGCCTTCACACAGACCTGCAAAGCCAAACTCTGATAGTTTTGTACTTCTTTGTTGCAGCTTCCTTTCAAATACACAGATGAACATTTTCTTTAAGTCTCATTTCATGGTATCCACTCCCAAGCTTTCCCACAAAAACTTGGGAAGAGTTTCCAGTTGAAAGTATCTGGAGGGAAGTTTAATTTCTGGTTGAAATCTAAAAGGCACTGATCAATTAAATAATGGATAACTCTCCACATTGTTATTTGTTTTTTTAGATTGCTCGTGATGTGGATGGCTCAGGGAACTATTTAATGTTAACACACAAACAAGTGGCCCAGCTCCACCCCTTCTCATCCTATTGCAACACCAGGAGGATTCCAGAATGGGTTTTATTCCACGAGTTCAGCATCTCAGAGGGCAATTCCATCAGAGTTGTCTCTGAGATCTCCCCCCATCTGTAAGTGAACTGTGATGCAACTCTCCTTCACTCCTGAAATCATCACTTTGGGAGGATAATAAAAATAGAAAGGGAAGATCTGTGATCCCAGGCCCTCACTATTCTCAGCAGTTGCCACTGTAAATGTAATCAATTAAAAAAGCCCACATTATGAACTGCAAAAGTTTCTTACAAGGTGAAATATACAGAAAAAAAATTCAATCAGAGTTAACAGAGCAGTGTACTCACACATGAATCCAGCTGGAAAGGTCTTTGCTCCCTGAAAAGCTGTTTTCCAGCAAATCCTTTTCTTAACATCTTTTCTGTACCCAGCCAGCTGAATCATGGCCTGTTATGGATTCAGGGAGAGACCAGAGTCCTCCTTCTGCAAAAATCTCTTACACAATGAATATACATTTCACTCTCCCATCTTTTGCATTCCCCATGTTTATAGGAGAGCTGTTTTCATAATGTTATTGAACCATTCTGCTCCAAAGCAGGGAAATTCCTATTTAATGCAGCCTGCAGCACTGGGAACTGCACTGCAGCTCAAGTGCAGGCTGAGGATTTTCAGTGCTACTGAAAGCACAAACTCCTGCTACATCTTGCAGAGAATCTTGGATTCTTGCAGAGTTTTGGGCTTAAATATCAACTCTGCAGTTCTTTTGGATATGCCTAGAAATAATTATTCAAGTATTTGAAAAATCAATTACAAATGAATAATGTTTTGTGTGATTTTCTCCCCAGATTTGCAGAGCTGGTGCCTCAGTATTATTTCAGCAATCTGCCTCCAAGTGAAAGCAAGGATATTCTGCAGGAAGTGATCAATCACTTGGCACCTGTTTCAGCCACAGAGGAGGAACAGAAAACTGCCAATGACAGCAAAGAGAATGAAGAATTTCCCCAAACTCCCACTGAGCAGAGATGTGTTATTCAGTGAATTTAGACTGAACTCTCACATACTGGACAACAATAAATAAAAGCAATATATCCAAACCACATCCCCACCTTAACCTATGTAATTATTTCAAACTTTTGACATAAATACATTTAACAGAAGAAATAAAGAAAAAGCACTTTTCTCAACAAAAGGAGATTGCAGGCATTATTTTGGAACAAAACCACCTGATTTAGCTTTGGTTAAAAGCACATTGAACAGATATTCAGGTTTTCTTTTGACACTGGTTTTTTATTGACTGCTTCATGATGATATCAAAGTAAAATAAGATGCAGTATTTAAAAATATTCATTTGGTGATATTTTTGTTGGTACAAAACCGTTGACTCAAGAGCAGTTCTGCAAATATTCTGAGTTCACAGTCCTGCATGGCTACTCTGTAAAAGCCTGGTGTTTGTAGGGGAGCTCAGAGGGAGAGATAATCTTTGAGTTTATCCATAATTCCATGGATTCCATCAGCTGGAACTACAATAACTGTCCTCAGAGGCTTCATGGGCACATCATCAAAGGACCATCTGCCACCCAGACAGGTGTCACTCTCCTCCTGCACAGAGTAGTTGAATTTCAGAAGGGCTTTCTAAACAACAGAAACAAAAGCATTCAAATTAAAATGTTTAATTAGCATGAAGATAATTCATCGTCCAAACAAAGTGAAAATAATGAATCTATTATGCCCATGCTTACTAAGAAGTTTTTTTCCCTCTTGAAGTGTCCACCAAAAAGAACTACCAAAAAAATCCACTATCTGAAGTATTTTAAACAAACATTTTATTTTCACAGAATTTATATATTTCATATTAAATTCTATAATGATTAATACCATTATAGTTTGGGATAAGAGAAATAACCTAGGAGGGAGGGCAAAAAAAAAAATTAAGAAAAAAATAAATCCATGTTCTGAGGCTCTCCTGCTTTCAGGGCCTACTCTTGAAACTGCCCAGAGTCCTAAAAATTAACAAATCCGTAAGAATATGAGTAGGAATCAAATATTAAGGGGATGGGCCCCAAATGAATCCTGAGGAGAATTTCAGAAAGGTCTTGGAAAGGTTCCAGATGGCTGCAGCAACTAGAAGATGTATTTATGCCTCTCCAAACAGGCAGGTGTCTGGAATGTGCATGATTCCTTTCAGGGACCCCACACAGAAAGTCCCTTTCCATCAGCTTTCCTAGACAAAATTTCCTGGTCAGAAAAATAACCTAATGAATGTTTCCAGCTCTCCCACAAGTCAGATGAAGAACTCTGAGCTGAACCATCAAGTAGAAAAACTTACCTGATTCCTTCCCTTTGAAGGAAAATTTAGATCCACTCTCCTTTTAGGTTTGCTCTCCACTAACAATATATCAAGGCTTTAAATCTCATTTTGGATGAATTCCCACACTAGCTGAGTGGCTTTGCTCAAGAACAATTGGAGCACCTTCAATCAATTGCAGGTCTGGTTAAAACTGATTTTCTGGTTCTAATTTTAAGGAACAGAATGAAGCCCAGGGTAGGGCCAAGTGCAGGAAAAGGCTTCTCTCAGTTTGATATGGCTCCAAGTGCCTCACCACATTTAATGCTATTTTATGGCAATCTAATTAACAGTATGTGTGATCAGGGAGGACAGACACTCAGCACTAATTTAACACACATTATTAAGTACAGAGAGACAGTTCATTTAATACCCTCCATAATGTTTAAAATGATTTTTTTTTAAACACTGAAAGACTGTTAAAAAGAAAAACATGCTCAGTTTCAGCTGGGAATTACTGGAGTTTAGATGAAAGCACACAATTAGCCTTTAATAATTAACAAAGCTGAGATAAATAAATACAAAATGGGTCTTCTACAACACAACAGCCATGGACACATGAGCTTCACAGGCTTCTCCCCAGCAGCTTCTCAGTAACATTTTACACAGAGTTCAGCTTCAGCATTTTCAGCTGCTGTGGCAGGAACACAAAAACAAAATCCACAAGCTGCCATTGCACAGAGGCTACAACACAATTCCTACAGCTACCAGTGAATTCCCCCACTTACATTTCGCTCACTCTCAAAAAATAAAATTACAGCCCTATCAGAGCCTCTGTCAGAATGATTACACACAGGAACCTTTGCCATTAACCACCCCATGCATGTGCAAGTCCTTTGCCCTGCAGGCACTGCCAGAAATGAAAAATAACAGCCTCTTGACAAAGTAATGATATTGTATAATAGTGGTTTTAAAGCTTTGGGAGCAAAAAAAAGAAGCCATGAAAAATTCTTTGCATTTCAAAGCACATCTTAAATTTAATTTCCTGCATTTTGCCCTCACCTGATCTGGCTTGGGACCAGCAGAACTGTGTGGCCAGGTTACCTTAGGAAATGGGAAGCAATATTTTCATCTCAGTGTTTCACCACTTTTCATTAATATACTTGCCCTGAGTAGAAGAGAGACAGAAAAAGGAAGCAAGAGCCACCTCTTAGGATCTCCTTAAGTTTTTATTCTGAGCATTTTTTGCAAGTAACAGATACCCATGAGGGAACAGATAAATCAATATACACAAAGAGCTTGATTGCTCCTCTCTCAACACTACTGCAAAACACCCTGGATTTAATTAAAAAATATGTGTGATCATCTTGCTAAAAGCTCCCCTTGAATTTAAGGTGAAACATCTCTTGTTGATACGTAAAGAAAAAAGAAGGGTTTTAAATTAAATACTCATGTTACCTCATGAAAGAATTCTTCCTCTGCATTTGCAAACATCAATTCCTCCTTTGGCTGATTCCTCCCTTCCTTCCTCTTAGAACTGCTCTTTGTGGCTTCTGTAAAGGTCTTGCTGATAAGGAGGTAATAGTGGCACTTTCCACAGGGTTTGTTTGTCCTCTGTGCCTCAGTCAGCTCCTTCCTAAAGAGGAAGAAATGTTTACACAACTTAAATCCTAAACAAGCACATAACCACACCTCAGAATGTAGTGGTATAGAAAGGACATTCAAATTGCAGCCTATTCTTTTCTGACTACCTCAGAAAATCAATTCTGCAGATGCATTCCTGGTACTTAAACATGCTATTTGTACTTGAAACTATAAAAATATGGATTTTTTCCACAGCTCACAGGACAACCCTTTTATCCCAGAATTCTGTTCATGGTAATGTCTGTACAATGATTCTCAGTGCAACTCTCCTTAAAAATACATCACATTATCACTTCCTTGAAGACTGTAACTGAAAAGACAGAAAATATTCTTGCTCACCCCTGTGTTCAACATGTTGTCACTCCAAAACCTTAAGACAAAGAGGCTGAGATGTGAATTTGAGCTGTGACAAGTGCTGTATTTGTGGTGACCTCAATCTGACTTCTAATCTCATCTCACATGAGAGGAAAGAAGGCAAAAATGAAAGAAGAAAAAAAGATGATCTCCATTCTGTTACTGGTTCCTTATCCAACAAAACTTCCTTGTTCCCTGTTCTCAGTGTGACACCAGAATAATGCAATGCTGTGTTTCAGTGGATTAAAACATTTATATTCACCCAGCTTTTGATATAATCCATGAATTAGCAGAGATCAAGCAGCACTTCACCTGCATTTTCATTACCTGAAACTAATCAAAACACTGCATATTTACATGGGTCAAAACTACTTCACCTTTTAATTAAAATTCTGAGATTCCCTCAGTCCAAATCTCCCATTCCTGAACCAGCCATTGCCACAGAAACACCCAATCTGCTAAAAGAGTTCTCATTTTTGAATTTTCCTAGATCAGTGTGAAAATAATCTGCAATACAAGGATAAACTGCAACACAGACACAGCTATTTCTGTAGAACAGCACATATTTTCAAATTGTATTTGCTATAGAATTTGAGAAAGTTTTGTACATTTATAAAGATATAAAAATATTTTTAAAATTAACTAAAGACCATATATGAGATAATATTTATTTTGTTCATGCTTTACTCATATCTACAGCATCAACTGTCTTAACACAGCTCTATATACATAAGAATTCTGAAAAATAGGAAGAAAAATACCATTCAGCATCATGCAAGAAAAAAAAACCATAAACAAACTTACTGGAGCTGCTGGTGCATGGGCAGAGCAATCTGTGGGGGGACATTGATGAACCTTTCACTCAGGATGAGCCCCACAGGCTTTGTGCTGTCGTTGAGGAGTTTGCTCAGCTGCTCCACCACCTGCTGCCCACAGCTCTGCTCACAGCGACTCAGGAGCAGCTCTTTGATTTGCTCAGCACACTGGGTGCCCTGCAAGCAAAGGTGCATTTCCTTTACCTGATACAGCAGCTGTTTACACAGGAAAACCCTGAATGTCACCTTGCAGGGAACCTCCTACAGGCCAGGTGGCAATTTCCCTCAGCAGCCTCTAAAGCACTGCACAGTTGCTGTGAAATCATTCTCCAGCCCTAAAGCTGAGGGCAAACAAAGCTTGGGAAGTGATGGGAACAAGGAACTGCAAGAGCACAGCAAAACTCCAAACTGCAGAAGATCAGAGGGAGGAAATACAAGAGACTGACAGCTCATTTATGCTGGAATTACTAGGCCCAGTTTTAACTCTCTGTTCCATTCTCTGCTTCCCAAAAAAGCTAAGCCACTTCCAGTTTTATCACCCCAGTCCTCCAGAGTGGAATTCCAAATCCTGTCCAGCTGTCCAGACCTGTTACACAGGCTGCAGTCTCATTTACTACTGATGCTAACATTCATAACCAGATGTTACTGAGGAATACCAACCTTCCTTTCTGTTAAGTTCAAGCAGCTTATAAAACCAAATACTTCATCATCATCTTCTTCGTCATCAGAACTGTCTTCCTGCACTTCTGCTTGCTGTTGGATGAAAGGAAAAGCAACAGCTCATGCTGACATTGTATTTCCACTCTGTAGCAAAAGATGTTTTTCTTTGCAGGTGATATCAGCAGATGAAAACCATTGAGGAAATCTGCACAAACACACAGTGCACATTCTGCTGCATCACTGAGCACCTCAGTGTGCTCAGAGCCAGCTTAGAGAGGGCCAGGTCGTGCATCCTCCACAGCAGAGCCCTCTGAAAGGCACTGAAGGCTGATAGCTCACATTTAATAAGCAGCAGCTCGGCCCAGGGAATGGCAATATCTTAAACAAAACCAATTTCCTTCAGTTTCTAATGCAGTAAACCTGGAATGTCTTGACAAGCACAGAGCACTAAAGCTTTGACAGGGAGGGGGACAAAGAGCTGTGTCTTTGTAGGAAAGTCACAAGCTCCTACCTCTTATGGAGATGGTAACAAACCTCTCCATTGCATTTTCAGCATTACTACACTGAAATTCGGGGGGGGGAAAGCTTTCCATATGTAAAAACAAACCAGCAATAACAGCAAATCAAATTCATTCTTTGCTTGAAAGAAGGCATGGAAAATTTCAGTTCCCATAGAAAAATTATTCTTAAAGCAGAAAAAGCAAGAAAGCACACAATAACAGACAGGATCCCCTTCTGAAATACAGAAATAATGTCATTTTAACAAAGAAAGCATTGTACTTCAATTACTAATATCCTATCTGTCTTACCTTGATAATACTCCCAATATGGTTCTGTTGTATTAATATATCAGTTAATTCAGCAGTGTTAACAGCAGCTTTTAGAAACAACTGGAAGACAGAAAATAAGTATTACATTTCAGGCACTGAGAGTAACTCCTGGACCACTTAATAGAAAATAAAGTGAGATTTTTTTTTAATTTATCTTCCTTCATTATAATACTGCAAAAACTAACAACCAGCTGCTGGAGGTGCTTGCTCCTGCACCTTCCACATGCTGATATTTTCACATTGGTACCCTCTGGAGTTTGGTATGATCTGAAAACTGTGGCTATTCCATCCCTGGAAGTGTCCAAGGGCAGGCTGGATGGAGCTTGGAGCCATCTGGGATGGTGGAAGGTGTCCCTGCCCCTGGCAGGGGGTGGCACTGGATGGGCTTTAAGGTCCCTTCCAACCCAAACTACTCTGAGATTATCTAATAAAAGGAATATAAAAGTGATATATAAAAGCTATAAATCAATACAGAGAATGTGAACTGATGCCTTTGCACAACTCCTTAGGTACTATTTATCAATGCAATATCAACCAAGCTGACAAGCAGCCACAGTACCTGCTGTAGCAACTTCTTTATCCCATTATAGTCATTGTCTGATATGGAATGTGCTTCAAATTCAACATTCACTTCCTGTGGAGGAAAATAGAGAATATCACACACACTTGGCAAGAGGTTACATCAGAACAAAGCTAAACTGTAAGAAACTTGAAGACAAGTAATGGCAAAGAGCAGAAACAGACCTTATTTCCACCTTGCAGTAATCTCAGCAATTTCAATAATTTCTCCTGTGACCTTTAGAGAACATCTGTGAAAGTAACTTTTTAAAGCTGACCCACCAATTGTGCCACGAACAAACCTTTAGTGCTTTGCTCCTGCTGTCTGGTTCACACAATTACAGCTGTTGTAGCCACAGATTCTTCCTGCAGAGAGGCTTGACCCGGGAAGTTAAACCCTGGCAACTTCAGCACTGGGGTCTAACACCTTAGTGCAGATTGCTGCAGACATTGAAGTAATTACACCCAAACCCACACCCCTCCTATTTCCCCAAATCCTCCTGGCATCATTAATCCCACTGTGGAACTCTGCAAATGATGAGGCACTGCACAGCCACAATGGGAACTGCTGCTTCTCCTTCCAGAACAAATGCTGTGTGTCTACCAACATTTTTATTGGCATTCAAATTCAACAGTCACACCTGCCAAGGTTACTCTGCCCACCTATTCCACTGTTCAAGATCATTCAACTTTTAATTGCCAGTTTCAATTACACCTCCTGAATAACCTCAACAACTCTGCCTTACTTTTGCCACTATTCAGCCTCAGAACTCTCTCCAGTCCCACATGCAGGTCACGGCCTTTGCTGTCCACTGGAAGAACAGTGTTAAAGACCTGTTTGCAATGTAGAAAACAGGCACACGATCCCTTGGAAGCCAATAAAATTCAGGAGGCACTGGCACAGGCTGCCCCTGGATCCCTGCAAGTGCCCAAGGCTCAGGCTGGACAGGGCTTGGAAAACCCTGGGACAGTGGAAGGTGTCCCTGCCATGGCAGGGGGTGGAACTGGATGGGCTTTAATGTCCTTTCCAAACCAAACTACACTGGGATTCTACAATAAAAGGGAGCAAATCTATTTTTATAACAATAAAACATAGCAGAAAATAATAAAAGAGCTAATGCTCTGTGCTGACAGCACCATTTCCAAGCAGCTGCCTCCAGCCCCACACCTGAGCAGACACACCAAATGCCAGGGGGCTGTACAGCTGAGACCTCGGGGACCCCAACACTTGAAAAACAGCGAAAAAATTAAAAACTTTCAACAACAACGCAGCGAACACACTTTGGGACGCGTTCCCTGCGCTGCCACAGGACACACACCCAGCGCCGGCTGAGCCTGGCAGGGGCACAAACCCTTCCCAAGCCCTTCCCGAACATCCCTGACAATAATCCCTTCCCGAACATCTGACAAACCCTTCCCAAGCCCTTCCCGAACATCCCTGACAATAATCCCTTCCCAAACATCTGACAAACCCTTCCCAAGCCCTTCCCCAATAATCGTATTTTCAGGGAACCCCCGACAAGGGGAGAGAAATGATGCTTCTGACTCCATCTTTACAGAAGGCTAATTAATTACTTTTTTATACTGTATTATTCTGTATTAGATTACACTATATTACATTACATCTAAACTGAATTATTTGCCAAGCACTCAACTCTGCACACACTGCACAGAACTCGTGACTGTCACCCTCAGTCCCGACACACACTCACACACACCTGGCCCCGAGAGGCCAAGCAAACAAAACACCAAACAAACAATCTCCACATTGCATTCTACTTTAGCACAAACACAGGCACTGCAAATTATAAGAACTGTTTTTCCTTTCTCTGATGTTCAGAGAATGTGAAACCCAGAAGTATTCTTGGGAAGAACTGTGCCTTGTTTTTCTCAGTGAAGAGAAACGTGGCGACACCCGAACATCCCCTGACACCTTCCCAAGCCCTTCCCGAACATCCCCTGACAACCATCCCTTCCCAAGCCCTTCCTGAACATCCCCTGACAGTCCCTTACCGAATATTCCCTGACAAGAAGCCCTTCCCGAATATCCCCTGACAACAATCCCGTCCCGATCCCTTCCCCAGTATCCCCGGACAACAATCCCTTCCCGATCCCATCCCGAACATCCCTGCCAACCCCACCCGTGCGGGAGCCCTGCGGGGCCGCTCCCGCTCACCTCAGCGATGGGCTCGTCCGAGTCCGAGCACCCGGAGCTCTCGGAGCCGCTGTCGGAGCCCTCGGAGCCGCTGTCGGAGCCGCTGTGGGATCCCTGCTCCCCGGCGGGGCCCCGCGCCCGGCGCTTGGCCGGCGTGGCCATGGCACGGAAGGGCGGTGTGGCCGCGGGATGTCGCCGAATGTCGCCGAATGTCGCGATAGAGAGCGGCAGGCAGCGCCCGCTGAGCGCGGAGGGGCCCGGGCAGCCGCGGAGCCTGAAGGGGGAGGCGCGGCCCGCACAGCCTCCGTGGCCGCGAACCCGGATTTCCTCTCGGTGCTGTGGTGTCACTTCCTTGCGAAGGGAATCCCTTCACGGGAATGGCTGTCGGGGGGTAAATCCGCCTGCCCAGGGCGGTTTGCAGTCCCCGTCCCTGCAGGAAGGGTTGGAGGTGGCTCTCAGGGCTGGGGACGCGGCGGGGATCGGGCACTGCTCGGGCTCGGTGACCCCGGGGGCTTCCCCAGCCTCAGGGATCCTGTGCTTTAAAAGGAACAGAGTGTCTGAGCATCTCCGACATTAGCAAAAATCCCTGTAAGTAACAACCAGCGTTAGCGAAAATTGCCGATTAAAGCAGGAATCAGGCTGCTCGCTCTAAAAATCGTGTCCCGGCTTCCCCCGACCCAAATTCCCTGGATAATTCCAGGCAAACCGCACAGAAGGGTGACAGGGAGAGCGCAGTAAGCACAACGTGATCCTGGGCTTTATAAAAAATGCCAGTCGGGAACACGCGTTCAAATGCCCTAAACACTGAAGAAATGCTCATTAATGATCAAGCCTCGCTTATATGGAACGTGTTCCATTTAACGCTTTGTGTCTAATTAATGAAGAAATGAGCTGTTAACGAGGCCATGGGAAGAAGAGCAGTGGGCACTCGCTGGTGCCAGCCAGGAGAAATGCAAGGCACAGAGCCCTGGGATGTAATTCCAGCTTTATAAATGTGCTTCAAGAAAGCTCAGATTTTCATCTTCCCTTTAAAGCCTCAAACTCATCTGTGGGGGTTTTTATTTTGTTTTGGTTTGCGGGTTTTGTTTGTTGGTTTTTCTGGTTTTGTTTTTTTGTTTTGTTTTTTTTAAAGCTGTGTTTGCTCTGGGAGCAATCAGGTCGTTGCCAAAATTTGAATGCTGATATCCAGGGAAAGAATTTAGAGGAAGATGAATTTTCCTATGTGTGTGATCTGTCAGGAAAATACCACACTGGTAATTGGGGTAAATATGCACTTAGAGAGTGGATTTCTGTTTGTATTATTTGCTTATATGCTTACGTTTTGTAACTTTGAGTTTAGCACAAAGTTTGTAAGGAACTGAGAAGTCTCATCTTTTTTCTTCCATTTTTATGGCAGAATAGATGTTTTCAGTCCTGCCTTGTTTCCTAGACTATCAGAGAAGACATATGAAAATTATCTATATTACTATAGATGTATAAATATAGACACACATATATTAAATAAAATCAATCTTTGCATACTCGTGGGTGCACGGAAATTAATAGAATAAATAATCTTTTTGTAGATAGGAGCTGATTAAATTGCAGAACGTGGTGGGGTTGTAGGACCTGTTACTGCTTTTACAGAATATTCTTTAAAATGTGTTCCCCTTGATGAGTTTACCAGAGCCTCTCCTTTGAGCAGTGTTATCTAAAGGCAGCATATTATTTTCTGCCCTTATCAGGGTGGGTGTTCCTGCCTGGAGAATGCACAAATAACTGTTTACTCACTGTGTAAGAGCAGTACAACTGCTAGCAACCCCCTTCTTGGAGCTGCTAAAGTCACTGTTAGAGTCAAAAACTCCTCTAGATCTAACTAAGGTAAATTCTATTCTTGCATTTCAGGGTTCTGCTGTGCTTCCTTGGGTGAACAATGAAGGTTCTGCTGCTGAAGGATCCCAAAGACAAAGATTCAGGACCAGATCCTTATACTGAAGTGAGTAAACGTTGAGAAAACTAAAAAACAAAAAGTGTCACTTCTTTATTAAATGTGAATGCAACTGTTTCAAACAGGGGCTTGATCAATATTAGAAGAGGGTGTCTGAAATTATTCTGGGAGAAAAAGTATCTTGGAAAACAGCCCTTCCTGCAACAAATTGTGTTAATTATGGGAGATTTGTACTGAATTCATTGTAAAGCTCTTAGCAAAGTACTGATATTAAACCAGCTCCATTTGAATTAATTAGTATTGATATGTTTATTTGGACAGAATAAAGATAACAGAAATTCGTTGTGTTTTTACTGGGAATGTGATGTGAAATAGAGGTTACCTGTTGCTGGGGTCCCTTCTGCTCCTGCCCTGGGTCATGTGAGTAAATCTCACTGATAAGAGGAAGCATTCCTGATAAAGGAGGATTATTTCTTCAGGAGAAACCCACTGACAGAATTACAGAAATGCACAGGGATATTCACAGGACTGGGTGGGCACTTGGGGACTTCAGAGTTATGTGCTGGTGTCTCCTGTACCTCAGAAGGTCCCACAGCTGATTCTTTAATTAAACATTGTAATATTAAATAATTAACAAATTCAAACTAGATTTACCAGGGAAAGGAAATAAAATGTCTTTTTATTTTGCTTTAGCAAAGAGAAATGCTTGTGCTGACTTAGTCAGCTCTTTGGAAAAGCAAAAATGCTGTTTTGAATTTATTTCAAGAGCTGCAAACCTTTTCTTGATAGGAATTAGGATCATACAACTTGGAAGCAACCTTGATCCCTGTTTTGTCATTTGAATTTACCTCTCTTGACAGCTTATTTGAGAAGGTAAGTTTGAAACTCTTTCAGTTGTCTTATTTCCAACAGGATTTGGTTGCCAAGATCCCATTTAATCATTCTCTGTGTGGTACCTCTTTCTGTGTTGCCACAAACCAGCTCTGTACAGTAAAATTTCATGCACAGCATCAAGGAGCTTGCCCTTGCTTGTTAAAGAATTAAATTGGTCAGACAGAACCCACATTTAAATTGTAAATTGTCACAAGTGTTGGGGCATTTCAGGCACTTACTGAAGCTGTTCTGTTTGCCACAAGGTTATAAATAATTGATCAACTGATTTTTTTAAATTAATTTATAATTAATTTTCTTTTTACTTCTTAAATTTACTGTTTCTAAATAGCTTTCCCATCCAGAGTGCTATGGAGGCCTAGTTTTTACCAGCCCAAGAGCATTAGAAGCCATCAAGATATGTTTAAAAGAGAAGAGTAAAAAAGAGGGTAAGTACATATTGATATTCCTTGGTCTTTTCTTCTTCTTGACAGTTTCTCTGTGTTTCTTATCTATAGAAAAGGTAACAGCATCTTGTGAAGTTTGGATTTTAATTGATTTTATTTCACCCACCAGTAGATATTCGGAGCATGGTTTTTCAAAGAAACCTGAATTTCATCATTCTTTTAGAATCATAAAGGGCTCATGCTACACTGAGCTTTTAAGGGTTGTGGTTTCCACACTGGAAAATGAAGGAAAGGAGTTTTTGGTGCAAATTCCTAATTAGTGAGGGCTTTGCCAGCTCTGCTTCTCTCTTGCACAAGGGATTTTTGCTGCAGTGCCTGGTTTGCTTGCTGGCTGCTCTCCCCCCTTAAAGAGAAGATCATCTCATAGAGACTGGCCACCACTTCTGTGCCTGTAGGATTCATATGGAATGCTGCAGAAAAAGGGAGGGAGTTCTCTGTCTTGAATAAGAAATTTCTCAAGTGAATTCATTATTAGCTAAAAAATGGTGAAGAAGTGCTGAGGCATCAAAGCCAGGAGATGAGGAGTGAGGAAGAATCCTGCCAAATAGAAATACCCATCACAATGAAATGCCAAAGCCTTATAAACTCTTCCAAATTCTTATCTTGGGTGGTTCTGGCATGGAGTTTCTACTTTACCTGCTCCATTTTTGGGCTTAGGACAAATCAGTGTCCTGTGAGTAAGGTTACACCCTTCAATGTGTAAATGCACTGGGACCCTCAGCTATGGTAGCATTTGCAGCAGCAGAGGACAATATATTAAGATTTTAGGTCAAAAGTAATCTCTCAATTCCATCCCTAACCTTGATTAGGACTTTTGGAAAATAAAGATTTTAATAATAAAAATGAGTCTGTAGTTCCTATTTGGGTTCCTCTCAAAGGCAATAAATCCTTGGGTTTTTACTTCTGATTTTTTATTTTTACTGTTGTACTTTGTATTTCTTTTTTCACCCCCAGCAGTCCCAGAAAAAAAAACTCAGTGTCCTGTGCTGCTCTGGTGAAAACAAGACAATAAAAAACTTGGAGTATCTATTTTTGGTCCTTTAGGATTTGTACATCCAGGTTTGCTGAATGTGTAGTGGAATTTTAGCTATTATTATCATTTTGCTGCATTTGTGGATTAAAGAGGTCCAGATAGTTATTTAGCATTCACATTCTGTTAGCATGTGCTTAAATTGCATTTAATTTAGTATCATTTAATGTTTTTCAGCCTGGTCAAAATCTCTTAAACAAATGTGGAATATCAAACCAACTTATGTGGTAGGAAAAGCTACAGCCTCTTTAGGTAAGCTGGGGTTTAAAAAAAGAAAAAATGGCTAAATCTGACTTGTAAGTACAATTTTTAGAGGAGGAGCTGCTCTTCAGTGGTGCTGAGAAAGAAATTTAAGTTTTAAACTGGTAAATTTGGAAGAGAGGTAATTATGTAAACATTGGAATTATCCATGCTCCAGCCAAGGATATCCATGGATCTCATCCAGCCTCTGGATTTCTGCTACTTTTGTTGTAATCTGATGGCCACTGCTTGAAAAACTGGGTCAAAACAGGAAAAAAAACCCCTTTGTTCTTAATTTGAATGTGGTTTTGTCATTGCTTTTGGAAGTGAAATTGGATGAAAAGGATTCTAACCTTGCACACAATTTATTTGTGCACAAATTATTTGTGTGCCTCCCTTTCTATCCCAGGCTTCTGTGGCAGGAAATCTGAATTGTTCTCATTGTTTTCCATGGTTTTTTCTTTGCTGCTTCTGGTTCTGCAGGAAATCTGGATTGTTCTCATTGTTTTCCATGGTTTTTTCTTTGCTGCTTTTGGTTCTAGTGGAAGAAATTGGTCTTGTTCCACAAGGAGAAATGGCTGGAAATGCTGAGAAATTAGCTGAATATATTTGTTCAAGTAAGTGGTTAAAATGTTGGAGTTAAATTAAAGTAATCCTAAATAAATTAAGGTCCCTTCCATCATTTCAGAATTTCCTTGAGGTAAAATCAAGTGCACAGTGAGACAAAAATACTTCAAAATACATTTACAAGATATTAATCTACATGTAATCTTAGACCCTCTAGTTAATTAATAAATACTCTATGAGCCAGCAGGAAAAAAATTATTTTTACTGGAAGATCAGAGCTATAATGATTGGAAATTGCTGCTGACTTTCCCCAAAATTACCTTGTGGTATCAGAGGGATCTGGTTTTCAGCACCAAAGCTGAGTGGATTTGAAGAAATTAAACTGATGCTTTAAGTTTTGTTTAATCATTTTGTTATGGTTAAATCTGTAACTCTTCTCAACCTATTACCAGAATTATTGGGGAAATTTAAAAGTCTATTTGCTGACTTCTTCTGCTTTTACTCTTAAGTTGTTAAAATTTCCAGTAGCAATAAGGAAAATTTTTAGACTTAGGAGCTTTTTATTTTTTCCAGTGGATGGCTCAGTAGGATCAGTGAAAAAAAAGAGTTTTTGTACAGGTGTGAGAGCTGCTGAGCAAAGTCTGCCCAGTAGCAGAGATTTATAGGGAAAAGGAAAATGGGGTGGGGAGCTGGAAAGGATTGTTTTTGCTGGCTCTCTAATTCACAGGCAAATAAAATACTTCAGCTCCAGGGAATATTTAATGATGAAAATGGGAGTTGCCAACACAAGATCAAATAATAAATTCTGAAAATTAAAAATGCAACATGAGTATGTCATGAGTGAAGAATAACCCATCCCCTCTGTTCTAATAGCAAATGTATTAATGCAAAGAAAGGTTTCAGCTGATTTTTAGTGCTGGAAAATCAACTTCTGGCAGTGAATTAATATTTGCCAGGGATTTTTTTGAGCAGAAAGACAAGAGAAATACCTGTTTATTGTGTTGTATGAAGGTGAAAGAAAATTACCCAAGCAGTGAATTTCAGTCACTGGAGCCTGTTTGTTGTTGAGACACAGAAATATCCTCCAGGATTTATTGGGCTCTGCATATTTAAATGCTCTCAGCTGATCAAGAGCTTTATATCAACCTTGGAAGTACAGATTAAATTATCTCATGTTCCCTATTATGTATAAATTCATTTTGGTTGGTGCATGAAGAAGTGAATTAAAAGAATAGCTCTGAATCTTCCTTGTATCATGAGAGGTTATTGCCAGAATAAAAATAAAAGCTGAAATAATGAGATTTTTTTGTTGTCACCTTTTGTGCTTTGGTAACACAAAGGGATTCATTTTAAGGGATTGGGAAATAAAGGGATTTACTCCAAGACAGTCTGGCTTTACTCTTCTCAAGGCAAATATTTGGCTAAGAAGCAGGAGATCCCAGTCCTTGTTGTGTTGTCAGGCCTACCAAGGAATTTTTCTGTGCCAAAAGAATTTGGTGTTTGCTTACAGGTGTCACACTGACTCTTCACACAACTGCCATGACTTGCAGGAGAATTGGTGCTGGAACATTCCAATTTCATCTAATTTTAAAATCTTTTTTACATTCTGAGCCAAGTTCATTCTTCCTCTAATTTTTAATTTTAATTTAAGAATATCTGGTTTCTAATAAAACCTCAGTGTGCAGTCAGAGCACTCAGGTGTGTCTGGGTTCACTCCTACAGGGGTCTTCCCATTTGATTTTCACCCTGCTGCCCTTTTTGGTTTTTATCCCTGAAGAATGTTTGCTTGCATAAACCAACAATCTCCTTCCAGCTCTTAAAAGCATTTCTTCTCCAGTAATTGTCTCTTAAAAATGTATTAACAAATCAGAATTAGTAATAAAATAATTTAATTTCTTTGGAAAGCTGAATGCAAAGCTGTATCAATCTGTGTAGAATTAAATCTTGACATTTTCTCTGTGTTTCTTATCTATAGAAAGGGTAAAAGCTCTGCAAAGCAAGTCTGCTGTTAAATTCCTAATTTGACAAAAGCAGGTGAGGATATCTACTCCCACCCCAGCAGTGCAACCAGAATCCTTTTTCCTTGGGGAATTAAGAAAATGGAATTGCAGATAGATCAAAACTTTTCCAGCACAGTATTGTCCTTTCTTTGTCTGCCTGAATATTCTTTTCTAGAGAGCTCTGTCATTTATTGAGTGGGACAGATTTTAAATACCAAATTGAGGCAGGTTGTGCTGAGGAGGAGATAAAGTGCACTTCTATTCCCCTTGCCCTTCTACAAAGGAAGTTATCTTTTTAGCCAAGATTTAAATTCTAGTTATGGAACATTTTTAACGTTCCTGCTAAGTAGCCTGTCCTGTGAATTGGGGCTGCAGATGTTTTCAGTTACCTCAGAGCTGTGTCTGTGGTGAGGCATTTGATAAATCAGCATTTGATACCTTTAAAATGTATTCAATCACATTTACTCTTCATTAAAGGCCTGAGTTAATTAAAGTTCTTGTTTGTGTGTTTACAGGAGAGAAACCCAATTCCTCAGCTCTCCTATTTCCTTGTGGAGCCCTGAAAAGAGAAGTACTTCCTACAGTGCTTAGAGAAAAAGGTTGAGCTTCCCCTGGAGACCCATTTTAATTAGTCAGTGATGAGAAAAGTTGTATCTAATGCTTGTGAACCAAATTGGAAGAAGTAAAAGTGGAACTTGCTGAGGAGAGGACAGGAGTAAACACTGGGAGCTTGGATGGCTGCCCACAGCTCTGGGACCTGCAAATCCTTCACAGAACTTGCATGTGTCTTTTTAGCCTAAAATAGTTACATTTCAGTGCAGTTAGGATGTTGTGAGTGCTGAACTGAAATAATAGAAATTAATGAATTAATTAATTATGACTGCATGTCCTGATTGCAGGCATACCCCTGGAAAGCCTCACTGTGTATCAAACAGCCCAGCACCCTGATCTGCAGGAATCTTTGAGCAGTTACTTCTCCCAACAGGTACTGGACACTGAGGTGGTTTGGGATTTTCTGAGGGAGGTGACAATGCCTCCCAGAATATTCCTGGTTTTGAAGTAGTGTAACTGAAATACCACTGGGAAACTGCTGTGCATCACAAATCAGAATCCAGGAGTTATCTGCCCCGCGTAGTTTGTGTAAAAGTAAATCATTGCTTTTCATTTTTCAAGATTGGCCTACTGGTTTTCCATGTTAGGAGCCTCCATCATAGAATTACAGAATCATGGAATGGTTTGGCTGGGAAGGGAACTTAGAGCTCATCCAGTGCCAGCCCTGCCATGGCAGGGACACCTCCCACTGTCCCAGGTGCTCCCAGCCCCAGTGTCCAACCTGGCCTTGGGCACTGCCAGGGATCCAGGGGCAGCCCCAGCTGCTCTGGGCACCTGTGCCAGGGCCTTACACCCTCCCAGGGAACAATTCCTAATTCCCCAAATCCCATCCATCCCTGCCCTCTGGGCTAAAGCCATTCCCTGTGTGCTGTGCCCGGTGCCAAGGCACTGGCACACTGCTGGAGTGAGCTGTGCCAGCCTCTGCTTCTTTCACCCAGGGCATCCCTGCCAGCATCGTGTTCTTCAGCCCCTCTGGTGTCAAATTCTGCCTCCAGCACATCCAGAAGCTTTCAGGGGATTTGATCAACCAAGTCAAGGTATCTTCTCTTACAAATGCTGGAATACGAGAGGCAGTAAATTTGGGGTGGGCAAATGAGATAGAAAGGCTGTAGCAAACACTGCAAACCTTATCTTTGGTTTGTGTTTATTTCTCTGAAGAAAACCCCAGTTCATAACAAATACAAATTATATTATACAGAATTATAGAATCCCAGAAAGGGTTGGATTGGAAGGGACCTTAAAACCCATCTTGTTCCAGCCCCTTGCTATAGGCAGGGACACCTTCCCCTACACCAGGTTGCTCCAACCCCATCCAACCTGGCCTTGGGTGGATTTTAAAAAAGAAATTGTTTTCACCTGCAATGTTTTCCCCATCCAATTCCCCCATCTCCACTGGGATAGACTTCATTTTCCCTGAGTGATCCATGGTGTGAGGAGTTGTTGCTTGCAGCAGGCTGCACCTGATTGAAATTCCTCTCACTTTTCCCTGTTCCGTGGGACTCAGAGCTTTCAGTGTTTGTAATGGCAAGATAAATACTCATGTTTCTGAGTCCCTGCTAAGCAGCTCCATTGACAGGTGCCTTTTAATGCTGCAAATCTTCAGCCTGAGCTGGGAGAGCTGGGCCCTGACAGTGCAGTGTTGTCCCTGCAGTTTGCTGCCATCGGCCCCAGCACAGCAAAGGCCCTGCGAGATGCCGGCGTCGCCGTGAGCTGCACTGCAGGGAGCCCCACGGCCCAGGACCTGGCTGCTGCCATCCACACAGCCCTGCAGCCACCAAACTGCTCCCACTGACAGCCCAGCCTGCCCAGCAAGGCACTCCAGGAGGGCTTTTCCAGTCTGCAGACCCGTGGGTTTTGGGATTATGAAGCACTGTCCTGGTCAGGGATGGGTGTGAGAAAGTTGCACTTAAATATCTTAAGAAATCTGGGATCTGTCCAGCATCCTTAAAGCATCCAGCTCTTCCCTTTCCTCCTGTGTGCACTGTGAATATTTTATCCTTGACAAGCAGCTGTGAACACTGAGATTCTGCAATCAGCCCCACACCTCACCTCAGGTATCCCCCAGCACACAGCTCAGGTTGGATTTCTCTGTATGATCAGTTCTACTTGCACATCTTCTTTTGTAGAAAAAAAACCCCATATTCCAATGAAGTGTTTTCTTTTGTAAACTTGTTTGCTTGTTGTTCTGCTTTTCAAATATTTGTACAAAATGTTAATTGTAGATTCTTAGTGGAACAGGAGAATTCTTGCTGTGAAGTTGCTCTGTGTGGGGCTGTTGTCAGTTGAGGTCAGCTCTTGCCCCTTGTTACCCTAACAGGGTCTTCAAAATTAGCTTTTGGTTTCTGTTCCTGTAATGAAGGATTTATGAACAGGGAAATAAACTGGCTTATCAGAGTTAATAATGGTGTTGGAGTTGTCTGTTCTGGATGTGGTTTATGCTTTAATTGTTTATCTCTGGAAGGCGAAAAATAATCCTATTTAGCACTAACACTCCCTCCAGCTAATGCCAAGGGCTTCACAGGAGATTTGAATCATAATATACTCATTTATAATCCTCCTGAAAGTCATTTGTGTTGTTAGCACAGTGCTGAGGTTCCTGGAATAACAGAGAAAGCCTCGTTTGCTGCACAGTGCAGGTGAAGTCTGAGGATGGGGCCTGAATTTCCATCCAGGTGAGAGGCTCCACATCTGGAGCAAGAGGGAGGCCAAGTTCTGTTCCTGTCATTCCTGTGATGAGTAATTCCAGAGTGTGGGGGCATCAGGCACACTGGGCACAGCAGGACAGTGTTTGGCCTGTGAAGCACTTCCCTGTCTCAGGATGAAATGGGATCTCAGGAGGGTGCAAACTGCTGCAAGATCACAGAACCCCAGCATGGTTTGGGGTGGAAGGGACCTTAAAAAGCTCATCTAATTCCATATGAATGCATGTAAAACCCGTTTCTACCTTTCTGAAAAGGTGGTTGATACTGTTATTATGCAATAAAGAAGCCCATTTATTTGTAGAAGAGCATCAAGACATAAAATGTTATATTCTGGATAATATTATCTTCAAATAACACATATTAGCAAAAAAACCCAGAGTCCTCACGTGCTGAGGTAAGACCCCACTCAGTGTTTGACTGGAGTTTAAAGATTTTTTTTCAAAAAAATTAAAAATTTGTCTTTCAAATAGTTTTAATTCTGTTGGGCAGATTGCTGCTCTGAGGAGGGTCACAACCAAGAAAAACAAGGCAGACTAATGTGTTTATATTTAATAAATAAATTTTTATTGAAAAATATCCTCTCATTTATTCACAGTTTCAAGTCTGAAAAAGATAATACTATTCTTGATCAATTCCAACATAGCTGAAACCATTCACTTTCCAAAACAAAATCCCAGAGATGGCTGATAAATTGCAAGAGTCACATCAAAGCTAGAAAGGCACAGGTTTTTGTGCAGGATCCTCCCTGGGATTAACAAGTGCATCCAGAAATCTCCTGGTACAGCTTGGGCTGCCTTTAGCAGTGGAAGTGCTCCAGAGCAGCCCTGCTTACAAAACACATTTCAATAAATACCAAACCAGAGCAGCTGTGAGGTTACATCTTTATGCAAAACACAGATTTCACTGCAAGAGAAGAAGCAGCAATTTCCCCACGGTGCAAAAGTTCCATTTTTACCTCCAGAACTCCAAGCTGGCCTTTCAAACAAAGAAACGCCGCGAGCCGAACAAGGAGAGCTTTGTGGGGATAAAGAATCCCTGTGCTTTGCCAGGCTCCAAGGGAACAACAGCGGTGAGAGCTCCCCCTGAGTGAGCACAACCAGCCCACGGGAACACCCCCGTGCTCCCAGCAAGGCACTGGTGCTGCAGCCCTGCACGGCTGCCCTCGCTGCAGGCCTGCAGGGCTGCCCTCACTGCAGGCCAGAGCTGCCCTCACTGCAGGCCTGCAGGGCTGCCCTCACTGCAGGCCAGAGCTGCCCTCACTGCAGGCCAGGGCTGCCCTCACTGCAGGCCAGGGCTGCCCTCACTGCAGGCCCGCAGGGCTGCCCTCACTGCAGGCCGCCAGGGCTGCCCTCACTGCAGGCCGCCAGGGCTGCCCTCACTGCAGGCCTGCCCTCGCTGCAGGCCAGGGCTGCCCTCACTGCAGGCCTGCAGGGCTGCCCTCACTGCAGGCCAGGGCTGCCCTCCAGCTGCTCCAGCAGGCTCAGCAGGAGCTCGCTGCGCTCCAGCAGGGACAGCCCCTTGTTGGCAGTGGCACGGAGCAGCAGGGAGTAAACCTGCTTGTTTGTCCTCAGAGCTGCTTCCTCCTCACTGCTGCCCCTGCAAAGAGAGCACAGAGAGAGAGCACAGAGCCCAACTCGTAACTGAGCACAGCGCTGCCTTCTGCACATCACCAACAGCATTATTAAGTCATGTTAATGATAGTATTAAGTGTGAGTATCCCAACTTGTTGGAATTCAGGAGATCCCTCTGGCTGGCCAGGACCCCTGCCAGGGGGCTCAGAGACCCTGGCACAGAGCCCAGGATGCCCCTGTGGGTTTGATTATGACCCATGGAGCAAGTTACCCACCTTAGATGAAGACCTGCAAGCCACAACAGTTTAAGTAGAATATTAGTGAAGTTATCACAGGGTGGAAAAGTAGATTTTGGGGTTTTCCAGAATGGGGGTTCAGAGGGCAAGATGGAGGGATCTGGGTGTGTCCAGCCTTTCTCCTTCTTCTTCTTGGCCTCCATCTTCTGCTGTGATGGTGGCACTTTTAGATTGGTTTAGAATAGAAGCTCACTGTCTAACATAGGTGATAGGTGTTGGGAAGTAATTGTAAATATTGTACAGGTAGTTTTTAGTATAAAAAGATAACACTGCCCTGGGGCAGGCAGAGTGCCTCTGACTGTCCTGCTGAGCGGACCTTGGCTGGACAGGAGAAAGAATTTTATAGATAAGGAACAATAAACAACCTTGAGACTGAGACCTGAAGAGCTCTGACTCCTCCTTCGAGCACCAGGCTGGGAAAAGAGACTTTAACACATCTCAGGGTCACTGTGAGCAGCAAGAGACCCTGAGACCAACTGGGTACTGGGGACATCCTCTCCTTCTACCATTCCCTGCACTGCAGTCAGGGCATTCTGTTTATACTGCATGCAGGAACATAAAACATAAATAGAATAGAACAGAAAATGTACAAGCAGCAGTCAGGTTAATTGTAAGCGCTTCAGGAATGACTGAGAAAGGTTGAAGCAAATTCATCACACACTTGGCAGGAATCAGGTTCATTTATTAAACAGAACAGGGAGTCAATAAAAAGCCACTGAAATGCAAAGTATTTCTGGGATAAGTTACAAAGTTATTCCCAGAACAAAGAATTACTTTCAATTACTTTTCCCCTCCAATTTGCACAGCCAAGTTCTGTTCTGCTCATGGTTCCACTTTGGGAGGGTACAACTGATTTCATCCACGTTGACTGCCAGGCTGCAAGTTTGGCTATCCAACACTGATTTCACTGCCTGTTCTCCTGGTTTTTGCCAAAGTGCACCTGAGACCCCCAAGCACCATTTGAGCTCCAATTTTCCCCCTTTTCACCCCATTATCAAAGCAGAGGGCAGAACTTCCCCTCTGCAGAGCAGAAGGGAGGAAATGCACACAGGATGTACAGAAGGCACAAGAAAGGTTAAATCAAAGATAGTTTCAATCTTAGCCTCAAAGTTTCAAGGAGTTGAGATTTTAAGAGTCCCCTGACACAGCATTCAAACTGTAACAAGTTCCCTGTGTGGAATCTTCATTGCAAAACCTCATAATGATGCCAAGGTAAATGGGGGGGCAAAAACCCTCCAAAACAAAAAATGAGGAGTTGCTCATGTTATGAGACAACAGAACTAACCCATTTACTCAGTTAGCTGTGACATCTGCTTGATAACATATAAATTATCCTGTAAAAATCCTCTGTGTTTCACATATTCAGATTGCCACCTTGTGGAAGCTCTTTTTTAGGAGCTGAAAGCTCCTAACACTGCCTGAAAAACAGCTAAAAATGCACCCAGGCTGTTTTCTCTTCTCATGTTTTTTATTTACCAGTCTCCCACTACCAAATTCCTGGGCTCAATGAACTCATTTCACAGTTTACTTTTAGCAAAACAGCTCTTCCATCAGCAGGGCTTCAATCCCTAAAACTATTAACCCAACTTCCAAGCCTAAAAGAATCCTCTAAAACTAATGCCACATTTTCAGAACTTCACTTTATGTAACATTAGGAGCAGCTCCTGCAGTCACACGCTTGCTGCAGGGGGAGTAAAAGGCATTTTCTGAGTCCCAAAAGGAACACCACACACATTCAGACCAAAGCAACAGAAGGAGTGGGGGAAGGAATTTGCTGCCACACCAAATCTCAACATCTCTTCCAAGTCAGCACAAAAAGAACTCAAGTTTGTCCTGAATGCCAGCAGCAGGACACAAGACTCCATTAGGAGTTAGTAAATTCTCTGACACCAGTGCACATGTCCCCACATCCATCCCTCTCCTTGCAGCATTACTGATGTGCCTGAATTTCTTCTCAGGTGTTCTGCCTGCCAAACTCCACTGACATTTGATCAGAAAGGTGCATCAAGAGACCAGCAGCACCCAGCAGCTGCTCCCCCAGAACTCTGCTCAGTCACACACCAATGTCACTCCACTCAGGATAAAGGACACCAAGTTCCAACTTACCCAATCTTCTTTTTGCTTGAAGCTAACAATTTAATGGATTGGAGGAGAAGGAAAGACATCCTGGACTCAAAAATCCCGAGCAGTTTCAAGACTTCCTCTTTGTTAAGGCCTGCAGAGGAATCGCTCACTGACACGCTCTCAGCAGGACTTTTATCCTTGCTGATCTGCAGGAGACAAACAACCCAAAACAATTTAACTGAATTCCACCTCTTAAATACAGGGAGTGATTTAAAAAACCCTTCTTGCAGGTGAGCTGACTTTTGCATGTGTTACCCAAACTCCCGGTTAAGTGAGAGCTGCAATACATCTAACTGTCCACACTCTTTAAGCCACTGGCTCTATGGAAAAGTAACCAAGGAATATTTTAACTGCCAAATGCCCCTTCATTTGTGAAGGCACAAGCCAGAAGGGAGCAGGTATCACACCACTTGAAGCTCCTTTACCTGTTCAGTTTCTGCCACAAGCTCCTTCCTGATGAGCTGAAATGCACTCTTGGTCTTGGTCATTATATCAAGGGCCCCAGACAGAGTCTTCAGTTTCCCAGCACTGCTGTTCTGACCTAAAAAAATGAAGTACAAAAGTCTTATGTTACAGACTGTATTTTTCTTCTATCCAAAGACTTCAAGAGTTAGGAAGAAAGCCCTTACTGCCCTAGTCAGCTGAAAAGCAGCAAGATAAAAAGCACCTTGTCTCCTTTCTTGAGGAAAATTCTATTCTGAGCAGCAGATTGCTCCTGCTCTCCTATAAATTTAGTTATCTAAAAATGAAACTAAGTAGGCAGTGGTGGTTTGGAAAGCTGTTGAAAGGCAGAGCTGCACTTACTGGCCATCTGGAACTCTGCAAAGGCCACTCTCTCCAGCTGCACACGCAGCAGCTCGCAGGGCGCATCCTTGAGGAGCTGGAAGAGCCGCACGGCTTTGCTGTAGTGGAGATCAGCCAGGACACGGTGCTGCTTCCTCAGGTGCTCATCACCAACCTGCACTCACAGGAGGGCACACAGTGAATCCCCCTCTCTGCATGCTCATGAGGAGCCACTGCACAGCTTTGCTTGGAGAGGGCTGGGAAACAGCACTCCTTCCTTTGGTCAAGTAATTGAAATAAATATATCCCAGCTACAGGTAGAAGGATAAATATCAGCTCCACACATATTGAGCATGTTAAGGATGGAATTTAGAAAATCAAAGAGCCTGGAGCAATACCTGGTTCCTGAGGCAGCTGTGGTACATGGAAGCCAGCCTGTGGTGGATGGTGGCAGCTCGGTACTGGCACAGGGGCTGTCGTTCAGACACTGTATCAACATCACAGTACTTCAGGGACTTCATCATGGCTTCACTGACCTCCTTCTCTATCTACAGCACAAATAATACAAACGTAAGGGAAAAATCCCTGAAGAGGTGGTGTTGTTCTATTTCTAGAGTCCCATGCTGTTGTATTGTTCTTCTATTTCTAGAGTCCCATGCTGTTGTTATCAGATTTCTAAAGTCCCATACCTCCTCGGTGCGTTCTCATGGCTGCAGATCTTCAGAGCACAGACTCCTTCTGCTGCATGTTGTTCTCTCCCAGTTCAGGGCTCCTCCAAGGCTCTCCCTGACTGGCCAACCCATCCCCTTTTATCCCAGTTATCTTCATTGGTCACAGCTGCAGCCCAATCAAGGACAACCGGGAGCTACCAGGGCAAAGCCTCTATACAGATATTCAAGTACAATACTTGTATTTTGCTAGGACTCAAAGGCACCTCTACTATAAAGAGGGGCTTTTCACAACAGCATGTAGTGTAGGACAAAGGGGAATCAGCCTTAAGCTGAAGGAAGGAAGACTTAAATGGGATTTTGGGCAGGAATTGTTCCCTGTGAGGGTGGGCAGGCCCTGGCACAGGGTGCCCAGAGCAGCTGTGGCTGCCCCTGGATCCCTGGCAGTGCCCAAGGCCAGGCTGGACCTGGGCTGGGAGCAGCCTGGAGCAGCCCAGGGCAGGAGTGGAACAAGATGGGTTTTAAGGTCTTTTCCAACCCAAACCATTGTATGATTCTACAATTCCAGTATCAATTTTGCTCCCTGTTCAGTTTTCCAGGATGCCAACAATGCATTTTTTCACACACAATGAATGCCCTCTGTTACCTGCTCCTGAGCCTTTCTGGATAAGGGAGCATAATCCTGCTGCAGAGTTGCCATGGTGAAATAGGTTGTAGACAGCTCCCAGTTCACAGAATCCCAAACACCTGGATGCACATCCCTCTTCCCCAGAGACCTCAGTGCCTTCAGGTAGTAGTCAATAGCCTACAAATGACAAAATCATGCACACAGTTACTGCCTGCATTTCTAACAACTACAAATCAACTTGCCTTGACTCAAAATATCTCTGAGCCTTCTTCAGTATTTCCCATTTGATAATCACTTGAATTTTGACCATGCAATTCTTCTCCCTTGTGTGTGTTCAATGTCAGCATGTGAATGTCACAGCAATCAGGCCTCAACACCACCAAAGCCCTCACAGCAAGGATTAGGGTGGTGTGGAGGCAGGACAGCCATCCCAGATTATTCCACCCAAATTTACACATATTTACCAAAGTATTCACAAATACCTCACAGCAGAAGGCATTTTGGGGTCTGGGGTTACCTTATTGTAATAAAGGGCCTCTTCTGGGGAGAACTCCCTTTTGAAGTCCCCTTCAGCTGCACAGTGGGCCTGGGCACAGATCCTCATCAGCCTCCCCGTGTTGCACAGCAGAAGGGCAGCATTGGTGGCATCATCAATGGACTCAAAATTCTGAATTCCCTCTTCAAAGCAGGAGAAACTTTTCTTCCAGAGCTGCTGCTCTGTCGTTGAGACGTTTTTACTCACTAGGGTGAAGCACAAGGCTTAGAGACTCAAACTCCTCAGAGTTTGAAGTTTTCCCTGATGGCTTTTTGAGATCATTCTACCCATTTTAAAGGAATTTCTCCAAACTGAATATTCCATTATTCAATTTAGGCTCAATTAGCTACAGTTTACAAGCCACAGTGATCTACTGTAACCAAATAATCACAGTGGACATTAAAAAACTACAAAAGTCATTTACATGTCCTCTTTATACAGAGAAATTGATTTTTCATCCAATTAGTGAACTTGATCACTGCTGTAGCTCCATGAAATGGTCAGGAATGGAAAAAGGATACTTGCCCACTCTCTCAGTCTGCACTGCAGCTGCCTGGTTCATGTAGAACACTCCAATCTCATTCCTGATATTGCCCATCCTCTTGAGCACCTGGATGTGCTGCTCTGGGTTTTGACTTTTTAAGTTACTGAAGAGTAGGATTTCATAAGCTGCTTCATAGCATTTACAGCTGACAGAAAGCTGGTATTCCAAGTCTGTGGATAAATCTGTAGCCCAGGCAAACACTGGAAAACAAAATGCATAAGTCTTTGAGTCAAACAGTATTTCTCTAATTTAAGTCTAGGGGAAAATGTCCAGGGAAAGTGAAGACTCATGTCAGGTAGATTTTGTTTATCACTGAAGCAGTTACTGCCTTTAGTTGTTTCACAGCTTCAGGCCATGTCATACAACACCTTGCCAACTCCCTTCTGTATGACAGGCAGGATGAGCCTTCTCTGAAGAAAGCAGAAGTGCAATAACCCCTCTGCCACAAGCTCTCCTAGGGCATGGTTTTGAGGAAACCCAGTGGAGTTATTTATGCCTGTCACGTATCCAAAGTCTGGCACTTCTCCTGTATCAGAATCATACCTTGGCACCTGGATTCTCTGTGAAGGCTGTGTAATATCTCCTGATCTTCTTTAGTCTGGTAATTATATTCTTCAAGGTAAGCTGCTCTGTTGTTTGCATTCTGAGCCAGCATTAACTGGATATCTCCACAAAGGGTTAAGCACTGACACAGGAACACCAGCACCTCAGGCAGCATGCTGCCACACAGACAGCAGTAGGTATCTGGTGGGGAAAAAAACAACAAGGATTAGGGAGGGGGAACGACAAGAATCACACATCAAAAGGCTTGACACAGACTGACAAGATAATTGGGTTTTATGTTACCTGTCTGCAGACAGAGAATAAGTGTGACAATGTGTTATCCTCAGAAGAAATAACCTATTTTAAAGACAGAGTTGCTCTACACAGCTGATGGTTTCAAAAGAGCCCCTATGCTGTCCAAGATGAGCAGTCACTCTGGTAATTACAAATGTTAGCCTCAGAGTTGACCACGGGAAAACTTGACTTTTTGCAGATTGACTCAAGGGAAATACAGCCTGAAAAGTTAATTTCCAAAAGGTAGAGTTTATAAAAGACTGAAAGCTGCAGAGCTCTGAGTTATTGAGAGGTCTATTGATGCTTTGTGCTAAGATCAAGTGGGTTTGCTTTATAAACCTCCTCCTGCCCTAAGACAGGAGCCTTCCCTTATGGCAGAGAAATAGCAGCACTTTAGCACCAAGCTACTGGCATCTTTCCCAGTTAGTTACTCTCATTATGGCACTATTAGTCTAAACAGCTTCATTTTACTTTTTTCCTTTTCCTCAGTAATACTTCAAGATGTATTCTATTTTAGCATCCAATCCAGCTGCTGAAGAGGTTTAGTATTTCTCAAAGATACATTTAAATAACATGGGAAACACCAGGGAACAAACACCAGCTTGCAGCAGCATCACTTGGAGCACAGGACACTGTCTTGGGACTCTCCCACATCCAACTGCTCTGGAGCTCCAATGTGCCCTCAAGTTGCCAAGCTGTCAAAATGGGATCATCTTTCTATCGGTCAGTGACAGAAATTATCCTCACTTCAGACTTCTGCCCTCAATACTGAGCTGGACACTGAGTTCAGTTGAACACAAGCTTGTCACACTTGTCACTGCACACCACAGGGAAAACCATGCACAGCAGTGTCTGATGTGGTGGCAGGTCTCTCCAGCAGTGGCACAGGTGACAGATCACTCAAGGAACTCACCATGGCACTGCAAGGCCAGCTTGATGTAGCGCAGCGCTCGCCCGTACTTCTGCAGGACCATTGCAGCATCAGACAGGACATAGTAAGCTCTTGATGATTTCAGGATGAGCTGCAGTTTCATCTTATACTGCCACGACCCAGGAATCATTCCTGACTGACTGGAATGCTTCCCCTTCTGGAAGGAGCCCACTGTGAGAGGAACACAACCCCATCAGTGACTCTCCCCTCACACACATGCCAGAGGCTGGACTGGACTCCATCAACACAGGCAGGATGGGAACTGCCTGATTACAGCCCTGCACAGGCAGAGCTCTGCCACTCCAGTGCCATCTGCCAAACACACCCAACACGTGGCACTTCTCCATGCACTGCTCCTGGCAGCAGCATGCTGGAATCCAGTGGGACAGTGACAGTGCAGGTGACCTCTCTGACCTCAGACAGCTTGTGGAACACAAGAGCAGAGGCCAACACTTCTCCCTCAGGGAGCAACAGGAAAACCACAAGAAAGTCACAGGCAGAATTTGTCATGTTCTCCACCACATCCTTAAGATAAATGCTCAGTTTCTGTATGAACAGTCTCAGTGGGAAAGCTTCCATGTGTGGTTTTAGCCTCCAGCACACAAGAACCTGGATAACCTGGTCCTTCCCACAAGGAAAACCAAGCACTTTCTCACACTTATTTCAGGATATCCTCTGCATAAAGTTATGAAGCTTTTCTTTGATGCTGCAGTGGTTATGGAGCCAGAAAGAACAGATCACCATTCCTGATTTAAGGCCTGTCCCTACCAAGGGACAGAATTTTGCCCTGACAGTATTTGCACACAGAAATGAGTGGATTTACAAGGCCTGACTTGTAATCCCACTATCTTACCACATTATATATAGTAAGTAAATATAATAAATCCTTAAGCAGTACATGTTCTCCTAGGACAAAGACCAATCCACAACAGTAACACCCCACCCAGCTAAAGACACACACACTGCACAGACCCTGTATCCATCTCTACTGTTCACAGGTAGTTCTCTTGAAGTTAGAAATTGCAGCATTTAGAGCACTTATCCTTTCCATATGTACATAAATATGTACATGTGGCAAAGAAAATACAAAATTCTCATCACAGAGAACAAACCCATGGACTGGGAAACAGAAGTGAGCAAGCAGCTCTGCTGCTGCTTCAGGGATGGACTCAAGCACAGATCCAGGAATGTCTGAGTGTGAATAACACAAAATTGAACTGGCTTCTTATTCTGAGAGTTTTCAGAGGCAGAAGGGAGGAGAAAAGAAAGAATAAAGAACTGCCAAAGAGGCAAGATCATTTTTTTCTGGGCTATGCTTAAAGGGCTCCTTGCCCTGCAGAGAACTCCACTTCTTTCAAACAAAAAGTCCTTCCTGGAACTTGTTATGTTGCTCCAGAACAAAATAAAATAGAGAGACTGTAGTCTGAAATTTCAGGAGTTTGAGCATTTAAACAAACAAAACATCTTTCATTTGCTGCTTCTTTTCACAACTGTAGAGGTACAGGAAAAAACCCAAAATCCTAGTTAACATTTTATATGCGATTCAAGCACCTAATGTAGGAACAAAACCTGTCAGAAGGGAGAAATTCTTCCAGAAAACATCCAGGCCACACACACATAAAGAAATTAAGGCTATTTTTAAATCAGCCCACAAAACTTACGGTGCTGCACATACCAAACCTCAAAATACCAAACCTTTATGGAAGTCATCTGAAAGCCACATCTAAATAGGGTCCAGTAAAATCATGTGTTGACTAATAAAAGATTCTTTGCTATGCAAAATAACTCAAATGAGCTCCTCTGTTCATATTTAAAAAGGAACAGACTGTTCTCTAATTCTCAGTGCACTTTTCCTTAGGCAATGCTGTAATTAGTGATTTAAGCACACTGTTTTGACAATCAAAATAAAGCAGCAGCAGTTTGTGTTGGGACTGGAAAGGTCTTATTTGCACAACAATACAACTTACTTTTGTCTAGAAATAAGGCCATCTGCTTTTCCAGAGACTCAGGACCACCACTGGTGGATTCATCCTCATATTTCAACGGGATTGGAGTGCTGGGGTCAGCTGCAGGAAGGTCACCTTCTTTTTTCACACTGCTGTCAACAGACTTCAAACCCTGCAAAAGGGAGAAATCCTTTCATTCACCTTGAGAGCAATATTTAGCAAACAGAGCAGATGAAGGACTGGGGTGGGAGGTGAAGCATCCTCAGGAAGCTGGCACTGAACTCACCTCCAGGACGTGGTTGAGCACCAGCCTGCAGCGCTCCTCGGTGCCATGGCAGACAGGGAAAGCACAGCTGGGCTTCAGTGGGGCACCAGGGAGGGAACAGAGAAATGGTCAGCACAGGAAATACAAAATCACTGGCCAGAAGATGCAAGTGAGAGGTACCATCAAAACAAAGTGCAACATGGAAAGGAAAAAAATCTACATGAAGCTTTTACCATAAAATTCAAACACCTCAGATTTTACGAGCAGCTCATGAACTGTTTCTTTGCCCACTTCAGTTATCCTGAAGGCAAAACTACCAGGGAACAGAATTTCAGTACCCATGAACTGAATCATCCAGGAAAACCCTGAAACACCCCCCAGTGCCACTTACACGTATTCGATGCACAGACTTGTACTTCTCTGGTACTGACAACTCCCCAACAGATTTGATGATTGCCACTGCTTTATTGTCATCTGGGGGATCAGAACTGTTGCTGTAGGAACCATTTTCATCACTGTCTGGCATCTCTTCCTCTTCCTCACTGTAACTTTCATCAGAATTTCCATTTATAGGGAAGTCTGCACTGTCTTCTTTTTTAGGTTCATCCAGCTGAAAAAGCTCTGATAACATGTAGTTTGCTGAAGCAATAATCTTTGCAAAGAAGAGAAAAAAATTATTCATTCTCAAGTTAAATTTTTCTTTTGAGAGGCAAGAATATAAATTATCTCAGAATAAGGAGGACAGAGGACATGCAAAGAGGTGTTTGATAACCTGCAAATACAGCCTGAGCAAATTCCCTGGAAGGGAAAAGGATCCAAGCTGATCAAGTTTAGAAGAGAACTTGCTCAGAACTGTGTCCAGCTGGGCTTTGAGTATCTGAAAAGATGGAAACTACAACTTCTCTGGTTGGCTTGACCCAGTTTTCAGCCACTCTCAGAGTAAAAATGTTCATATATTCACATTTTACGCTTTTTATCCAGGATCTGTTCCCAAAGGGCTCTCTGGCAGCAAGAAAAACAGACTGAATGTAATGAGAAGTTCCTTTTTAGAGCAGGACAGAAGACTTGTGCTGTAATGAGGGGCAGCAAAAAATACTAATTTTAAAGAATAGCATGGGGATTCTTTAAAAATAAAATCAATTTTTAAGTTTGTTTATAAATTTAAATTCTCTCCTTCGACAGGAAGAAGTACCACACTATTTATTACCAGGTTCATTATGATTACAGCATATTTACACAAAAGTGCAAGAAAACTTTGAATTCTCACTTGAGGATGTCTGCCATTGTCCAACAACTTCAGACAATTCAGGAGCAACGTTCTGATTGTGCCATAGTGTTTCTTGTTCTGGTTTTTCTTCAACATCATATTGCAAGCAACTCTAAGAGAAAGTTGAACAAAACTGTGAAATCCCTGGATAATTTCTCTGTGCTAGAAAAAAAAGAAGCTTTAAACAATATTCTACAGCTACTGATCTTCCAAACTTTATGAGTCTACAAGACTTTATCAGCAAAGAAGTTTACATGGAGAAATGGTGAAAAGGAAGAAGTCTGTTTTGATCTGGTGGGACTGAGATTTAGTGAGTTTGTGTGTGATTGTCATTTGATCATGATCTGTGGCCTGTGTTCTGAATAGAACTGCACCAAGAATGAAGGACTGCAATAAAAATGACAAAAACTCACTTGTACAGCAGAATTGCCACTGGCATTGTAAAAGGGTTTTGGTATTTGTCTTCAGTCTCTTCACAAAGCGTGGTGAGGTCATAGAGCTTTACTATGTCACTCCCACTTGCTGAAAAGGAAAATTTTTCATTAATCAACATCACATTAACATCAATCTTTTCAAACTACTCTAAACCTTCTTACCTTTAAACAGCCAATAGGTGTGTCCTTCTTTGGTGCAATTTGATTTCAGAAAAGATAAGATATTTTGAGCAATATCTTTTATCACTTTGGTAGAAAAATTGGAGTTTTCCAAATTGGGAATATCTTCAGTCTTGATCATTTCATATTTCTGCAAAGAACAGAAATTAAGACTCAAGCTCAGGAAGGTTTTGTGACACCAAAATGAATGTATCAGTGTCTCCATCAGCAGCTAAAACAAAGGCTGCTATTGTGATAAATTGAGTTAATTTCTATGATTTACTTTAAGCAAGCACATCTTGACAACACTACTCAAACAAAGCTTTAAGAAGGATCCATTTCTGTCACAAACATGGCAAATGGAGAACAAAAGATGAGGAAAAATAAGGGGGAGAAGGTACAACATCTGCTACTTCAGCAAACCTAGTCAGCCTAGGAAAGAACTCCAGGCTACCAGGTAGGACAGAACAGAACAGCTGGTCCACAGTAAAAGAGCAGAAACATTCAAAAGCTTGCATCTGTCTTGGCAAGGGAACACTGCAGACTTTCAAGATGTAAGAAACTGATTTCTGCAGTTGCATTTTTTATTTTTGCCTTCACTCAAGCACCAGGGGAAGAAGGAATCTTGCATGCATGAAAGGGAGGGGAAGAAAGAATACACTATTTTTAGATGACTGCTGCAAGCTGTCTAAGATGCTTCTCATTCTGCACCACAGGATTTTTGCCATCTTTGCTCAGAACAGTGTGAAGGATCTGTGATAACTGAGGCAATTTTAGAAGATGAAAAATGAATTATTATTTTAAGGAATAATGCAAAGAGCCAGACTTACCTGAACAATTCCATTGACATGAAAGCACATCACAAGCTCTGGTACGTTGCATATTAAGTTGTCCAACCAATAGTCAATCCCTGTTAGCACATTTATTGGCTTGTTGTTATCCCTAAAACAAAGTATTTGTAGTGTTACTTAAACCTTTGTTTAGCCTTCAGAAAACATTAGGAAATTAGGAACACATTCAGGAAATATTAGGGATGTTTATTAATGGAATTTAGGTTTAAGTCACCTGAGAGTGGATGAAGACTAAAACAATTATTTGTGAATTGTATTAAAGAGTTATAACAAAACAGATGTGCTGATCTCTCCAATGGAATATGCTCACATTCCATCAGCAGTTTGGACTTTTTGCCTACATTTAACAGGCTTCAGATGTCACACTATTACCAAGATAATAAGTACCTGAGAAGTTCTAAAGGAATAGCATCTTTTGCTGCAACTAATTATAGCACAAACCTACTCCCAGACCTCCCAAAATTCCTTGCAGAGCAAGGTACTGTTAATTCTTAAATGTGTCTTTAAAAGATGACAAATACACCAAATCAGCTTCAAGGTTTTGCTCATTCTTTGCCTATTTAGAGACAGCAGCAGGATGAGTGGTAATGAAGGGACTGACATTAAATTGGGACTGGAATAGTTCTGTCTCACTGCTCAATAATATTTTAAGTGCTTATGCCCAACAAGCAGCTACTGAAATTCAGACTCCCAGGAAGAGAAATGTTACTGCTCTCTTTTTAAAAAAGAGTAAAAAAAAAAAAAAGCAGATAGCTAACTAGGAAGCAGAGTAACAAATCAGTCAAGGCTGGTATAAACAATATCTTTTCATTTCTAAGCTCACCTGAGACGCAGGCTCACAGCAGGGTATCTCCCACCTCCAAATATTGGCATATTTGATCCCACCAACATGTGGATATCTTCAAAGGTCCACAGGATGTTACGAACAAAGTCATTTTTAAGTCCCTTCATTAAGAGAAAACAGAATTGGCCAGTAAATCAGCAGCATAACACTTGTTCTCCATGACATTCTGTGGAATTCTGAGACAGCAAGAAGCCAAAGCAGCAAATAAAAGCCAGCACGTGACAAACCCGGCGCGTTCACAGGAACTTAAAATTGCAGATGCCACAACAGCTACTGCCAGAGGGACTGAGGTTTGGCCTTGGCTCCAGTTCAGGCCTGGCTTGGAGGCGCTGCTTTCACCTGGGGGTTCAGCTCTCACATAAAGCATACCTGACTGTTCTCCCCGTCATTGAACAAAGGAGTCAGGTTTTGTTCTCTGGGGGCTGAGGCCACGTGCCCCACTAGATATGAGGGTTCAAGAGGCACATTTCCCTGTGGAGAGCACAAGGATAAGGAGTGATTCTGCTGCTGAGGTCAAGTCAGCCATTTCAAAAGAGATGAACAACAAAAGCACGTGAGGGAAAAACCTTTGCCTCTAACATCTTTAAATAAATCTGCATAAAACTGCAAAAGGCCTCTAGGCAGTGACTAGAATGCTTCTTTTCTACAGTTAGTGCCAAAATGTTGTGTTTTGTAATATTCTCAGAGGCTCTGGGAAGAAACCAGGAAGTATTTACAAGAGCTCCTTATTAACCAGGGTCAACACCACATTATCAGTGTCCAGAAGCAAAACCTCTATTCCTGCTGGTTTATTTATGAACTCAAGAAAATGGCACTGTGCAAATGCACAACAGATTCTTTATGATCAACAGTCTGCTGAATGGGGCAATGGTTCCTCCAAAGGGTTGAAGAGAGAAGGAGCCCTTTTTCTAAAAGCTTTCAAGCACTGAAGCATTCCTCCACTTCACACAACACAAGCAGTTACAATTTTATGGCCAATGTAGGTTAGAAACCCCCTAAATTTGGCAGATCAGTTGGTAACATTGTGCAAGCACAACTGTAGCATCATTATTATATGAATGCAGACTGAAGACAGCAGACCTTTCAACCTCTCCAAAATTTAATCATTTCTGTTTTATATTACTCACAAAAACCACAGGAATGAACAGTTTTCAGAAATAAGTTTATCCAGAACTGAAACCCAGAATTAGGGCCTGATACTAATCATAGCTTGTTGCATAATTGCTGTAAACATCTCCCCTTTCACTTGTGTAATCTCATGGCAAGTATTTTTAAGTACTGCTTAACTGTTTTCCATTTTCAGAAATTTTCATTTTCCTCTTCCCCTAATGAATTCAGGGACACCAGAAAATGGATTTTAATGGCAGATTTAAAAAGAAAGGCTGGGACTTTAAGGTTCCAAACACATCTGATTATGAGCATTTTCCAACTCTTGGGTAAAGGCACTGATGAACACTCTTAGCCAAAGGATTTGTTTCTCAAGGATACTGGGATAAACAGCAATTTAGCATTACAGTGACAGAACAAATATCTGAATTTTGGAGCTCAGAACCACTGGCAAATCCTCCTGCCAAGTTCTCCTCATGCCTTAGGTTCTCAGAAGTGCTGCTGCAGCTCCCTTTGCTGAAAGAGCTGAGCTTTCTCCATCTGTGGCTCTACAAACACTGTGGTGCCATGTAAAACATTCTTCACACCAACCTGGTTGGAGGCACCTGGATCTTCAGAGAGCGAGGAAGGCATTTCAAAAGGAGCTGGCCAGGAGGCCCTTCCTGCCTCATCACTCTCACCTGCAACAGGACCCTCCTGGTGCTGCTTGGAAGTGGAAGGAACAGGCTGAGCAGCTCCATCTCCATTAATGCTGACAAGGAAACATTTACAAGTTCAGCTGACAAGATGCAAACAGATCCATTTTTAGAGTTGTTATGTTTGATGCACCCTTGCCAACAAATGACTTGGCTGATATGCAGTTAATTAAGTCATGCTGTTTATTTTATTCTTTGGTATTTCAATTTTAAAGTAAAATACTTCAAATTCCATGAAAACATTTCATGTTTCAATTCCCTCTGTTTAAGGAAAAAGCAGTAAATAAATCAGACCATAAAGGAATTTTAACATTTACTCCAAGACCAAAAACCAAGCAGAGCTGGTGCAGAATTCAAGTTTCATGGAGACAAAAAGACAAAAGGTTACCTGTAATATAAAAACTTAGAAAGTATTGCCTTCTGGTACCAATGTTCTTTACTCTTCTTTTTTCTTTGCCATTTCTGATCAATCAGCCTTTGATAAAATTCTTTCAGCCATGTCCAGTCCCCTGTCTGGGCAACAGAAGAAATATAAAAATAATGTCAAGAAGCATCTGCCAAGTAAACCAAGTGCCTTATAAACTTACAAATACTCCTCCACAGGAAGAAACCAAGAAAATAACATCAGAGTTGAAGTCCTGAATTGGTCATTTATTGAAAATACAGCTTCTAGGAAAGTTATGTTCTTATTGATAATTTGACTTAATTAGAAAATCAGATATTTAACAGGCTACATAGTAAGAAATATGTATTGCTTACAAAATCAATCAAAGGGTATAATAATACTGAAGTAATTACACAGAAGTGAGACACAGAATATTAACCTTACAATGCCATAAACACAGGACATCAGTGTAGTTTGTGGGTAAACTGCTGCAGAACAGAACACCCTTGGCAGCCACATAAGATTTTTAGGGATTTCCAGACATTTTCTTGCTACTCTATTCCTGAAATAATGCATTTTGCTCACATTGCACAGTTATCAAGAACAAAATGGTTCACCTGAGACGATCTCATGAAGAGCTCCTGGATGTCCAACTCATCCAGCAGGAGTGTCCTCCCAATTCTGTGCACTGCCATGCTCACATGGGACTTGCTGTAAGGGATCTTCAGGAGTTTTTTGATGTTCTTGCAGAAGGAAAGTGAAAAGAGAGAGTATTTAATATAAATATGCTGCATGGGAAGACAACTGTCAGGAAACTAAGGCCCCATCATGTGTAACAGTGACTTGGAGAAACTCCAAGCCTAAACTCCACCCCTCCAAACATTCCCCCTTCCTTCTTCTTCCCCCCAGCCCCCTTTGGTCAGGCAGGGTCCCCTGTCCTGGCTGGGTCCCTTCCCAGTTTTCCATGCACTCCCTGCCAGCAGGGCTGGATGGGAGCAGGAAAAGCCTTGGCTCTGTGTAAGCCCCACTCAGCAACAGCAAACACATCTCTGTATTATCAACCTGTGCTCAGGACAACCCCACAGCAGTCCCTTACCAGCCACTGGGAAGAAAAATCAATGCTACCCCAGGCCACATGGCCAAACAAAGCCTGACAGTGCCAGGGATTTGAAAACCATCCCACAGGAAAATGTATTTGCTGAGGACAGAGAACACAAATGACACTGATAAAGAGAGTAGGAACAACACTCATGGCTTAAACACATTCTCTGATTGGATCACCATGACCAGGTACCAACAAAAATGACAAAAATATCCAAGGGCGTGATTTGGATTGTAAACCTTTATTTTCACAGCATGAATATCAATTCTTTGCCAGGTGTCCAAAGCAATCCAGACAAAGATCTAAATCTGAATACAAGTCTGACAAATATTAATATGAGCATGTTTCCTCTTCTGAGTAGCCTCATCTGAATTCTACAGATATTACCAGCACCAAAAGAGCTGACAAACTGACAAAAATCAAATGAAAGGAGAAGTTGAAAGGGAGCTCTCTCTTCTAGACAAGAATAGAAAAGAAACATCTTGAGAGTAACAAGTTAGCATCAAAATAACTGATTTCAAACACAAAAGACTGATGTGCTGCATTCACTAAACTGCACACTTTAGCTGCAGATTACCTGTAGAACTCCAGAGGAAATAGGACTTTTCTCTCTACATTTCTTATTCAGTGACCACAATTACTTGGTGATCTGTGATTCATTAAGGGATCTTTCCTTTTCCCCAAAGGACACAAAGATGCCAGAAGCCATCACAGTATCTTAAAATAAAAGTTTATGCAATGTAAGAATTTGAATGAGAGAATTTAGGATGTGTCCATACCTCTGAATCAGATACAACATCCACATCATTTCCAACTGAGTCAATGAAGTCATAGGCCATCCCAAAGCTATTAAAAAAAAACAAAACATTAAAATTAAGACAGTTCCAGTGTGACATTACAGACCTGGCTTTTATATCTATTTAATCTTTGAATGGCTTCATAAAATAAAAAAAAAATTGTAATTTCATCTTCATATTCTGCAAGTTTTTCAAATATATCTTTGAAAGTGCTTAGATCTAATTCCAGGACATTCTATAACACTTAAAGTTTTGTGGAAATCAAGAAAAATCAGAGAAAATGAAAGATTCTTTCTAACACTGAAAATAAGAAGAGTTCTTCAAGGAGTTTCTCTGTAAGGCATTAAGCATATTAAAGACTTTAATTTTAGTAGCTGTAATTGAATTTTACCTCTTGTTCACATTTTCCAGAACTGCCCTACATGTTGTAACAGACACATTGTCTCTTCCTCCACCCTCGTTAAGGAAATTACAAAGTACTTAAGCTGGAATATTTCAATGTACAGATCATTCTTTAAAACAAATCCAGATACCACTAAAATCCAAAACATACATGATGTGCAAGTCATACTTTGTTACCAGCTTTTTAATACTGACACTAGGGAAAGAGATTGAACTGCCAGCCTCTATTTGACAATCAGAGTATCTAAAATAAACATGAAACATTCATAAAGCCCTGAAAAATATGTTACTCTGCTCTGAAAAGCACAGCTCCTAAAAGAGATAATGAGGATATAAACACAGACCTTGAACAAACTGTTAAATTTCACTGACTGACTGACTTGGTGTGAATTTGCTTGTTCAGCACAGGATTTGAGCCTCCTGTTTATGAACACTGTGAACTCAACTCATTCAACAGTTCAGCAAACATCCACACTGAAAGGCAACACTGCTGCTTGGGTGTGCCCCTCATTTCACCTACAGTGTGACAGAAATATGAAATCCTGCTAGAAATACAAAATTTGATTTGTATTAGTCAGGTTCAGTTTCTAAAGATCCAGAAGAGCCATAAATTGGTTTCCAAGAGGAACCAACCACATGTTCTATTTCACCTGTTATCAAAGGCAGGAGGGCTGGCTGAACCAGTCCAGTTTGATCTGGGCCAACCAGGGAGGAACAAAAAAGTCACTTTGACTGTCTGAGGCAAGGTGTTAACGTGCACGTGAACAAACAAACCAAACCATCTCTGTATGTTATGTAAATAATCAATATCATCAATCATTCACTAATGAGACAAGATCAGACCATAGAAGCAACAGCTCAAGATGAAAAACTAGAGGGAGAAGGGTTAAGACAAAGCAATATGGAGTTGCTATGGTAAAACCTGTACTTTCTACTTGAAGTGGTACAGGATCAAAGTTCACAATCACAATTATTCTTAAAGGCCTGGAAAAAAAAAAATAGGGGCTTTTATTTACCTTGAGAAGGGTTTACTCTTTTTGCTGTTGCCCAGAATGGTTGTCCCTGCTGGTCCCAGCTTGGCACTTTCCCGTAACCAGTTGGCAGGAGGCAGCTTCAGGTCTGTTTTCTCCTGCAGACGGGCAAAGGCTGCCTGAGGAGGGGCTGAGGAGTATTTCACCACAGCACAGCTCTTCACCTCATTGCCTCCGAGGAACAGCACCGAGCCCTGCTTTCCAGAGAGAAATCAGCCTTCTGCTTAAGTGCTGGCAATTAAAACTATCAGGCTTGTTCTGTAATAAGTTATTTTTAAGGCTAAGTGAGCAAACTCCAGTCCTATAATCACTCACCTTTCCCCAGCACATACAGTTTTCCAGTTATCCCAATTCCAATTCATGTCAAGCATAAGCTTCACTTTACAAATTATCACAGAATCATTTAGGTTGGAGAAGACTTCCAAGATTATCAAGTCCAATCTGCGATGGACCAATGAACAGCACATCCAGTCCTTCCTTGGACACCTCCAGGGATGGGGACTCAGTCTATTCCAACGCTTGACAATCATTTATTTCCATGAAGGAATTCTTCCTGGTGTCCACCCTGAGGCTGCCCCTGGCCCAGCCTGAGCCCATTCCCTCTCCCCTGGGAGCAGAGCCCGACCCCCCAGCTGTCCCCTCCTGGCAGGAGCTGTGCAGAGCCACCAGGTCCCCCCTGATCCCCCTTTTCTCCAGCTGAGCCCCTTCCCAGCTCCCTCAGCTGATCCTGGGGCTCCAGAGCCTTCTCCAGCTCCATTCCCTTCCCTGCACACACTCCAGCCCCTCAATGTTTTTCCTGACATAAAGCCCCAGAACCAAACCCAGAATGTGAAGCTGGACCTCAGCACTGGGACACACAGGGGGACAACCCCTGTCCTGTCCTTTGGCCACACTGTGGCTGATCCAAGCAGGTGACAGTGGCTTCTTGCCCACCTGAGGTACGAGAACGAGGTGCCACTAAGGTCAGCTGCCCACACAACACACAATCAGTCAGAAAGGCTAAAACGAACACGACTCCTCCCACTGAAGTTTGTGAAAGTAGGTGGTTATTAACACCAAGTGTTCCCTAACACTAACATTAAAGCTAAACAGGCTTCTACCTTATTATTATTAAATAATAATAAATTAAATAAGCTTGGTGTTTGCCTATTTCTTTTCGAACATGCAGCTGTCACCCGTGTGAGAGGAGCTTTGAACTAACACATGTCGCGGGAAAAACAGCTCCACAGGACACCACTTACATAAATACAATGCACTTAAGTACAACAACAGCAACACTGCTCGCAATTAACGCTTAATCATAATTAGCGTGTTCCCTACAGCACTCCGGCCCTGACAAACTGGAAAGAGGATCAAAAACACCGCTTCAATTAAAACACCACTAGGGGTTGTGTCTGTAGGCACCGCTCGACCCCCCCTCAGCCCCTCTACCTCACCCAGCACGGCCCCCCCTCAGCGCCGCTCACCTGCTTGGGCTCCTCGGCGTCTCCCCTCAGCGGGGCAGCGGCGCCCGCGCCGCAGGGCTCCTCCATGGTCCGGGAATGGAACGGGAATGGAGCCGGAATGGAGCCGGGAGTGGAGGGGAATGGAGTCGGGAAGGGGCGGCGGGAGCGGAGCCGCTTCCCGGGGGCGTCCGGCCGGGAACCGCCGCCTCTCGCGAGACTCTTCGAGAAGGCGCGGGAAGGGCGGGCTCTGGGGGCGGTGCCGTGAAGGGCGGGAGGCGGCGGCGCTGGTTCCGTGAGGGGCGGGTGTGGCGCTGCCGGCGGGGTTAGAGAGGTTATGAGGTCGGAAAAATGCATGGCTAATCTGTGAGCGATCCCTACTTTGTCAATTACACCGAAGCACGGAGTGTCACGTCCTGAAGCACCTCCAGGGATGGGACTCCACTACCTCCCTTGGCAGCCCCTTCCAATTCTTGGCCACTCTTTCCATGAATAAATTTTCCCGAATCTCCCGTGTAGATCTCCCCTGGCACAGGTTGAGGCCATTCACAGCTGCGCCAGAAGGTCCCCCCGAGCCTCCCTTTCTCCAGGCTTGTTTGACTGGATAACTGGGACCTTAATGAAACACGCAAAAACTTGGTGGTGGGGTACCTCAGCATGGGAGAGGATTGAAAATTGCAGTGTCCTGCCCTCTGTACACTGAGTTCAACAAAAGCTGAGCTCTGATGGCTTCAGTAAGCAAGTAATTCCTAAATAGTGCCCATGGGATTTTTAATATTTATTATTTTCCGTGTAGATGGTATTCTTCATTCTCTAAACTGCAAGAGGCAGTACGCTTCATGACTGGTCAGGGAGTACAAATGCTGGTTGCCTCATAAATTGCATCTATATCTGTATCTATATATCTTATATATATATATATATATATATATATATGTTTACACACACACAGAGATATACTTAATGGAATCACAGAATGGTTTGGGCTGGAAGGGAACTTAAAGATCATCCAGTTCCACCCCAGCCATGGGCTGCAGCTTCTCTGGGCAGCCTGGGCATCCTTATTCTCCCAGGGAACAATTCCTTCCTAATATCCAATCTAAATCTAGTCTCTGTCAGTTTGAAGACAAAAAGGACACAAGTGTCATCTCTTTCCAGTCTGTCAAGGCCAAGGAGGCAAAGTCTTGGTTTGTGCTACAGTGGCCAAGTGTGCTGCAGTTAAATAGTTGGGATGTTTTCAAGCCGGCACTTAAACTCAAAAGAAAAAAAATCCTTAAGACGCAGCCAGGTTTTCTGTAAATATTGGGGGTGTGTTCAATTAAGATGTGTATATGTGGAAAGCCGTTTTCAAAAGAGGAGGAAATTCCATCTTAAAAATTCTTTCTCTAACTTCCTTTGTGTTTTCCTCAAAACCAGCTCTCCTTTCCCCACCCGTTCCTATTCAGGCAGTCAAGTGTCGCTGAAGCGATCGTGCAGAACTGATTTCTTTCCAGCATTCAATCCTCCGAGGAGCTGTTATTCCCCTCTGCCCTGCAGCACAGGAGCAGCAGCAGCGCGGCTCCCGGTGCTGTGGATCTCCGCGAGGGCTCTGAGGTCACAGGGGAGGAGGTTCCGCAGCCCGGCCTTCCCCCGAGCGCGTCTCCAGGGAAGCGCGGCGGCGCTGGCAGAGTGACCGCAGTGGCAGTGACATCGAGCCATGGCTAAGGACGGGCCGGAGCACAGCGGGGGGCACAGTAGCGACTGGGTAAGGGCCGAGCAGGAGCCCCCGTGTCCCCCCCACAGGGCTCCTTGATCCCTAAACTCTCAGGAAAAGCACCGTGCTAAGGGTGGCTTTGTCCTCTAGTCAGGAGTGAGTCTTCCCATTCCTGAGGTTTACGAGGAAAGTGTCCTACGTATTCAGTGTGCAAAAGTTCTGGTTTGTTAACCAACCCTGGCTGGATTTTTCATCCCCCCCCCCCCCCCCACACACACACACAAAGTTTTCCAGCAATGCTGGAGGTCTCTTATTTGATAGTTAGCCCTGGTTGATTTACCTTCTCTTCTGGAGAGCTCCAGCCAAGGTTTGCCTCAGTTCTCGCCTCCAGGAGAACACTGATCCCATCAGAAACGCTGGGCTGGGACATGTTGGCATCCCAGGGCACTGTGACACTGCTGGCACAGGCTGCTCCTCACTCTCTGAACCCTTTGGCCTGATGTTGGGTTGAGCTGTTCCCAAAAGTTTTGTGCTTTCAAACTTGTACTACAGCAGGAGTAGCGTGGGGAAGGGGGGTTAGAAGGTCGTTGTTTTCCTTGGTGGTTATTGTTGTGTGAACAGTTTCCAGAAAGTTCCTGGACATTCTTGTCTTGAAGATTCCTAAAATTCTTGTCTGGTTGTTTTATCTACGTTTGAACGTCTTTATGACAGGGCTTGTGTTGTGTGTAGGAGACTCCTCATTTTTCCAGGCGCCACTAGGTGCTGCTGCAATCCAAGTAATAAAAAATAAACGGGAAAATACCATTTTGCCCACATTTCTGATCAGATTTATTTGTTATTTGGGTTTTGTTTGTTTTGGTTTTGGTTTGTTTTGTTGGGGTTTTTTTTCCCAGCTGGCTTTTATTTTAAAGGCTCATCATCTTCATTATTTTTTAGTTCACTCACGACGGACTGGAGCTGGGCGAGCTGGAATCAGTAACAAGCGCTTCACTAAAGCATGTCCTGAACTCCGTAGCCGCTGTGGGCCAGGAACACAGGATGCCGCTGCAATACAAAGCTCGGGTGCAGGTGAGTTCCTGTGCAGCACAGCCGATTTTCGGAGCTCTTTTGCAAGTTGTCACTCGCTAAGTTGTGAGTAAGAGCAGCACTCGGGGTCCTTAGCGGAGCAGTCACAGCGGGCTGGCAGACTTTGTGCCTCGGGGGATGGAGTGATTGCTGCCTGTGCGGCGGAGGAAACATATTTCCCTGTTATTCACTCATAATTTTAGTTGCTCCGAGTCCTGCTGCATTACTGCTGATTTTTATTACTGAGACACCGAATACATTATGATCAATCTCAGCCCACAGCCTGTGCGTAAAGAAGGTTTAATGGACATTTGATCAGCTGTTTGGCAATGAATGTTGGAAATTCAGTATATTCACACAAAGGAGTGCTCTTTTTGATCATTAAAAAGTTGGAAGCTCCTCATTTCAAACATTTTTAAGGCTTGATTAAAAATGGGACTTATGAAAAATTTTGTGATGAAAGGAAATACAGTATTTTTAAAATCACAAGTATTTAAAAAGTTGCAGTGTTGTAAGCACCTTTTCATGGCCTTATTTTATCATCACACTGAGCTTTGCTTTACCCACTCGCTTTGGGCACCGAACATTTTCTATTTTCATTTTCTATAAGCACAGCAATTACAGTGGGTTCATTTCACTGGTTTTGCTATAGTGAAGGGCAGAAATGAAGGGCTTGGAAGGAATATTTAAAAGGGAAGCTTGGGACTATGAAAAGGAGATTATACTGTAACATGAGTATACACTGTGTTAATACTACATCTACCTTTCTGTGGAACATCTGGCCTTAGCCACTGCCTGAAAAGGGTAGGTTTTATCAACTGGTAAATATACCTTAAAAAAAGGGAAGAGAACCTGCCTAGTAAACCAATTATCCTGAGATCTGACCATGGAGCTGACCCTGTGCAGGCACATTTTGTGAATCTTCTTGCTGGATCAGGCCTCCAGTCACATTGATCTTTAGAACTCATTCAGGTTCCCCTATTCTTGAAACACTTCTTTTAGACTGTGTCACATTAAAACTTCCTTTTCTCTTTGGAGTGGAATATCACAGTTGGGATATTGCACTGATAACATTTAAAAAGTCAGATATGTTCAGTATTTCTAAAATAGCACTTTTTGCAGTTGTCTTTTCTTCTGAAACTCTGCTTTCATTTAGAGACTGGATGAACATTATGTTGTTAAAGAATGAGATTATAAAGATTATAAATTAGTTAAGTAATTAATACCTCTTCAGCTTCCCCTGCAACAAGCAGTGTCCATGACATTCAGTTCATAAATCACAGACTAATTCAGTTTTGAGGTCCCTTTTGTAGTTTATTTTAATTAGCTCTAGGCCTACTGCTAAATCAAGGAAGGCAATCCTGACATATATCTAGCATTTTGCTGCTTTGCAGACAGAATGTATCATTTCTTATTTGAAAATTCGCACTTTTATATTAATCATGTATATATTCAGCAAATCCTCCTGGTCATTTTATTAAAAAAAAAAATTAAAAGTCCACATTATGGCTATAAAATCATGTGCAGGTGAATATTTAATATAGGAATATGACTTCTGTTCTAGAACAAAGGCAGCTGTAATCTCACAATATAAGAATAAAGACTAATAGACTCCAAACAGAGTTTAAAATTCTCTTCTTTTTTTTACTATAATTTCTTTTCTTGCAGAAAGCAGGAAACAACAATTTCCCATTCTCTTCTCATGACAACAGACATGACATATGCAATGCAGTCGAGTATTTTGACCTGGTGAGTACCCAGCACTGTGACAAATCAGGCAACTTCAGATCTATTGGTCTGCCAGAGATTAAACACAGCATCTTTTCTGTCCCCTAAAAAAAAAAAATAAAAAAGGAGAAAATAGATGCTAAAACTGTGAGAAGAGAAAAATGTAAATAGCAAAGAAAAATACACTTTTTATTAGTAGAGGGCTGGAACATCTGTGGGACTGTCACAGATGTGCAGCAGCACATACAGTCATTGAGAATGGTATGATTCAAAGGGAAGCAAAAAGCCATGATTTGGGTCTCTGACATTTTCTGATATTTTCTAATATTCCTGTTTGGTTTTGTACCCAGTTAAATGTCCTATTAGTCTGCTCTAAGTGATCTGCCTTGCAATGCATTTCTGTAGATATCTCAGCAACTTCTAATTTGCGGTCCCAAATATTTGGTTCAGACTCATCTTTATCATAAATTTAAACAAAATCCATAGGATACCCACAATATATCTCAAGATATTGAGATTTGAATTCTTTACAATACACTTTGACTAGAATTAAAATTTTTTTGGGCCTTTCTCTGTGGGCAGCAGTTTCATGTTTTTCCATTCCCCTTAGATTGTTGGTATTATTCCAGGCAGCAAAAGAAATAGTGCAGTTCACAGGATAATGAGTAAAGGAGGAAGCAGTGAATCGTGATATAGGGAGTTTGTCTGATTTTGGGCTCTGTCAGGCCTAGACTTTTTGGAATTCATTATTCACTGAGTAACCTCAATTTCTGTGCACTTTGGGCAGTGTCTCATTGTTTTAGAGATACTGATCAACCATAATTCCAGCTAGATTTCCTGTGAGCTGTGGAGTGTGAAAATCAGGCTCTGTCTTTCTGTGTTTGGACACACAAGGGATAGCACTGAAGATTCAGATTTCATGGTCTGTCTCAGTTTCTTTATTGCAGTCCAAACCTAGAATTATTAACCTATTTCTTTGGGTGCCTCTGAAGATTAATTTAGCCGAGCTAAATAGCCTTGAGTAGCTGGTGTGCTACAGAAATGCAAAGTAAAAGTGGTTTATTAGCTCTGAGAGGTGGAAGGTCAGCAGATTTCCCATTATATATGCAACCAAAAATGTTCATACAGGCAAGTCTGACAATATTATTTTTAACTTGCTAAAGGTCGACCGTGAGTTCTTGCAGTCACTGCGGTAACAGCTTCGTTCACTTCCCAGTGGGGCAGTGACTGTTACAAGATTCATCTGTGAAGCTGTGACTGGAAGTCATATGGTTGCATGAATTTTAGTTTCCTTTTTTTTCCTGCAGGGCATGGGCGTGAGGAAGCTGGACCCAGAGAAGCAGAGACAGAACTCCCATAACTTCTTTGAGTGGTCTCGTGCGCCGGGCCGGAGCAGCCGCGAGGGCTTCGTCACCGTGTACCAGAGCACGTTTGTGTCGGGCCAGAGCCCCGGGAAGGAGGAGCAGTCCCACAGGCGCTACCCCAAACACCACTGCCAGAGCCACAGCGACCACAAGCAAAGCTCCAGCAAAGCTGCTCCTGAGGATGAGAAAGCCCTGAAGCCATCCCAGACATCTTAATCAGCAGAACACCTCTGGAACACCCACCGAGCAAATGTGAGCTGTTCACCACTCAGACCAACGGTGGAGGAATAAACATTTGAGTGAAGTGCACGTGGCAGTACGTTGAGAGTTCATTACCTGATATTACTCTGAGAACATATTTCTAGAAAACCTTTAAGGAAGAGGAGCATTACAAGGAAAAACAAGATTGTGCATACTTTTAGACATATGTCTGCTAGAACACAGATAGGGATTGTGCTTGTGTTACCTGATACTGGTTGACCCTCATCTTGACACAAAAGCTCCTTCAGCCTCTGAATCAGTGGCAGGGCTGTACCTCAGGCAGCTGACAGCACCTCTACTGACACAGGAGCATAATGGACCTGGATCCTTGAGGGGTTACCACAGCAGGGAGCCAAACCCCTGTGTGTTCAGGCAAGAGAGAAACATTTCGGAAAGGTTTCATGGCTGAGAAGGCAGGTGACCAGCCATTAGAAAGAAAGCAGATAAAAAAGAAGCTGTGCTTTAGATTGCTGTGCAAAATCAGTGTCCTGTTTGGTAAAAGCACAGCAGTTGTAGAAGTGAAAAAAGAAGGAGTGCTGTGAACAATATTTGTGCACTTAAAAATTTGACTCATGGATGTAAGGGGGAAAAAAAGTTGAGCTGAAGTGAAAGGCTGCATGGAGGTTTGAGTTTGGGGTGGACTGGATCTTAAAAAGAGCTCATGATTTTATAGTTGCATGTCCCCAAGGAAGATAATTCAAACCCAGTCCTCCAAGCACTCTTCTCCCAGAATATTCCCTGATGTTAGGATGTGGCAGGCAGTTGAGTCACACCTAGAGTCAGACCTCCAGATGATGTGTTTTCCTCTTCTGGATCATTTCCATTAATATCAATAAAATAATAAGCTAAGCTATGTGTCCTAAAATATCCTACAAATAAGCTTGTTGCTATGCAAAATAAAGTTGACTAAAAAAAAAAATCATAAGTTTATGAGATAATTTCCTTTTTTTACAAGATAAATGGAAAAAATAAACCCTGGACCCTTAGAATTCCCTGCATTGTAAGAGCTGCCTTGAACATGAACTCAGTTTAAAAATGACATTTCTGCCTTTCAGTGAACAGATGCATTTTTTGCTATCAGCATGCAGTGGCTGAAGGCCTTTTTGTGTGCCATCAAAATAGATGGGATTAGATTCCCCAAACGTGTAGCATGTTTATTGGCACATGTTGAAATAATAAACTCATTTTTTTAATGGAGTTCCCCCTCTTAGAGTTCTTGGGGTGCTACACAATACATCAAAATCCAAAACATCAATGAACAATGTAAAACCAAATAAAAAGCCAAGTAACATAGTGCTATTAAAAAGAATTGCATTTTCTCAAAGTAAAGACAGCCTGCCTGACAGCTCCAGAGTCAGAATTTCCAGAGCTTTAGCCAACAGTTTCATCCCCAGACTGATTCAGAACTGCAGTGTGTGCCAGTCACATGGTGAATGAAGTGCCCCATGCTGTTTGGCATACTCCAAAGGGCAATCTTGGACCTCCATCAGAAGGAAGGAGCACATTCTTGTTCCATTAGTAATGTTTATCTGTGGTTTAGCATTACAACTGGATGTGGTGAAATAAATTGCTGGAGTTTGTTATGCCTTAAGACACCAATAAAAACACTCCAGATTTCTTTTTTTCCCTCTTTTTTTTTTTTTTCTTCCCATTTTTGGTTAAAATGTGGCTTTTAAAAAAGAAAAGAAAGTACCTGTGTATTAATACATATTTTCAACTATATTGTAATAAGGATTGCAGAGGAGAAACTGAAGAGAGCATGAATCCCTTATAAACTGAAATAAACTGTGGTGGGTTGAATAAAGCAGGTGATTCCCACATATCTTATGCTTTGCCAGTGTTTCTTGGGTAAATAACAGGATACACAATACACTGAATTTGGAAATGAATCATGAATTCCTCAGATAAATTTGTGTACTTTGGTTAGAAACCACCAGTTTGTTTACTCTTGTGATAATACTGTCTCTGTGAGGAAGGTCCTGTTGAGTTAAAACAGTTTTGAACATACATTTTCTTTTGTTTGTTTCTTTGGGAATGGAAGAAAATGAACTAGGGCTGATAACTGCCCTGAAATGTTCAGGTCAGTGCAGGACAGTGCTCTTGGCTGGGAGCTCATTGGGATCAGATGGGTGTAGGTAGGCTCAGCAGAATGATCATTCTGTGGCTTAAATCAGCCAAATACTGTTCTAAGAGCTGCTGATAAGGATGGACTTTTTTTTTTTTTTTTGCATTGTTATATTTAAAAAATCAAACCCAAACACCCTCTTTGCAGAAACAACAGCCGTCATCCTCCAATCCTTTCCAAGGAGTATTGGTGTCCTCTGTTTTTTCTCCTGCACCTGCATCAATGTAGGGACAGCCTATGCAGCATTTTTAGGAAATCTTTTTTGTGTTAATTTAAAAGTGTTTCCAGTGTGTTACTTTAATTCACAGAACAGAAACAAAATCAATTTTAAAAAAGTTAAACCAGAGGGCTGAACAGGCTCCCCAGGGAATGGGCACAGCCCCAGGGCTGCCACAGCTCCAGGAGGGTTTGGACAAGGCTCAGGCACAGGGTGGGGTTGTTGGGGTGTCTGTGCAGGGCCAGGAGCTGGACTGATGGTCCTGTGGGACCTTCCAGCTCAGGATATTCTGTGATTCTGTGATTAGAAGAGCTGAGCTGAAGAGTTTCAACTTTGCCACTGAAGTTTCCATGCCCAGCTGAAGCCCCTTGGTTCTCAGGTGGCCCCTGGAGCTGTGCTGGTGACAATCTTGTGCCTGTTCACTGTGTTATGTTCACTGCTTTAAACTGTGCTTGGTTTTCTTTCCCTTCTTTCTCTCCTGCCTCCTGGTGAGGAGATGTGAGGACATGGTCTCCCTCAAAGCTGCTGTTGCTCAGCCTGTGATGCCCCTGGTAAGCTGGATGTCCCCTTCTATAGCTGTGTCACTTGTGAGGTGTTGTGACCAATGAAAAGCTGTTTACAATCATTAGAGACCCTCATTCTATGAGGGCACACTGGCTTTGGTATAATAGGAGGCAAAATGGAAATTTTGTCTTTTGTTTACTTGGTGTCTAAAGACTTAAAGAAGTCCTTAAAGCTGGGGCTGTGGGGAGCACTGGAAGGGGGAGTTCTGCTGCTGCTGGAGATGGTAATTCACTGGGGATGCAGCAGTTTGACTTCCAAGTCATCTGCTTTAATCTAATCACTGTGTTCATAATCTAATCACTCCATGTAGCTGAAATGTTGTTCCTTAGCTTGTACTCTCAAGGTTAGAGTGAAGAAACTTGGTGTGGATGTGGCACTGGAGATGAGTCCATTTCCTTCCCTGTGCTGCACAGTTTCACAGTGACAACTCTGTTCCAGCTCTGCCTAAACCCAAAGTTGATGCTCATTTATTCACAGGGATAGAGTTCATGTGTGGATGACATTAAGCTTCTTTAAGTACTCTTTTGCTGGTTTAACATTCCCTAATTGAGGAAAATATTGGTATAACTGTGGTGGTGCTGATATTGAACCAAGAGTACAGACAAGCCTGTATCTAATGGAAGTGTTTATGTTGATACACTGACCACACTGGTTGGCAAGAAATGAAACTTCTGAAATTAAGTAGAAACTTCTTGGGGATCTCTATCTTCAAGCCACAGTACTCAAACATCTTTATTATTATTATTATTATTATTATTATTATTATTATTATTATTATTATTATTATTATTATTACTACTACTATTATTATTACTACTACTACTACTACTACTACTACTACTACTACTTCTACTATTATTAATTTTCCTTAAGACTCCTGCTGCTGATACCTTATCTAAGGAGCAGTAGATGGCAAGGACAGAGACCCATTCCATTCTGGAGTGGGAAAGAACTATACAGAGCTGCCTCATCCCAAATTTTTTGGTTTATTCCTACTTCCCCAACAAAGTAATAAAATAACTAGCTGTTAAAACATTGTCTGTGGAATATCTAATTAAAGGGAAGTCCATTCAACAGGGAAGCAATCATAACTGACCTTAAATTGGATGTTTAGCCATAGTGGGTGTGAGTGAACCAGTAAAACACCCAATTTATTTATGGTTTGTTCAGCTGCTTTTATGAAGATCATGTTACCTCTTGTCTGGTCAAGCTTGTTATTCTTCAGTATATTCACCTGAAAGTGAAATATTTCAAATTGTCATTTTTGAAATGTGATGTAATGAAAAAAAATGTAGTTTGAAACAGATAAGTTTAATTCACAGAGAAGGAAAGAAGTGCTCAGAGGAGACCTCTGGGACTGCAAGGACTGGAAGTCAGGAATTCAGGAATGCCTGCTCACAGGTGAGTGCCCAGCCCCCTGAAGCAGGGAAAGCCCTGGGCTTTCTCACAAGGCCAGTGTTCAACTGCTGCTAACAAAATGCAGACCACGTAGAGGGTGGTGGTTTTCCAGGTTGCCTGAACCAGTTCAGGAAATCAGAAGAGTCTTAGGAATACCTTTTCTTTTCATTCCTTGCTGTGGGATCTGTAGAAATAGTGCTCACAGAGCACTACTCGAATAGCAACATGTATGTCTGTGATCCTTTTCAATATTCCATGGAATGACAGATTTTGTAAGTGAAACAATTCCATGAAAGTAGATTTAAAATGAAGGTCTCCCATCCCTCTCTCACCCCATTGCCCCCAAAAAGGAAGGGATTGTGTTCAGGCTGCCCAGGACATTCCAGCACCTACAAATGGCAATGTTAATGTGCAAACAGAGCAGCACAAGTGTCAAGTCCCGTGCCTGGATGTAAACCCTTGTGGGCTCAGGCCCTATGGTATTAACCAGACACTCCAATGGCATTGTAGGCATGCATTAATGACCCTAAGTGACCCTCCTCATCTTATTGCTTAATTAATTAATGGCCCTGTGGCTCATTGGCAGGGCTCTTTTTCAAGCTGTGTCTTCCCTCACAGGGAAATCAGATGCTATATGGCTCTGTCTACTTATGGGAAGGCAAACCCAATAAACAAAGTGTAATTTCCTGATTCCCCTGGGATATAGTGATTCTTTTAAACAGTGCTTCTTCAGTTGAGTTGAAATTAAAACCCAGCCTGACCAACATATTGTGGAATATTTCATGGTTAAGCACCAGGTTTGAAGACTTAAAAAAGAAAGAGGACTGGAGGAGAAGGCTGTTGATGCAGAAGCAGAATATTTTCCATCAAAAATGCCTAATCCTATCTTTGTTCCTGGTGTTAATCTGTACACTTCCAGCTTTACATCATTGCTATGAAGATTTTCAGTGCATGTGGGATGTTAATTTTCATTCTGAATTAAACGTGCTATCATTGAGACAAGAATTAACATTTGATCTTCAAACTCTTTTGTGACCTGCAATGCATCTTGGTTCCATAGGAGGGCAGATGTGTTGAACAGCTTGATTTTAATATGTGTTGTATCAGTGTAAGAGCTACAGTTGGGAGTTGAATTATCAGATTTATACTGATATCAGTGAGCTCTCAAATTGTGTCAGAGAAATGCAACAACTTGATTCCAGCATAAATAGAAATATCTCATGGGGTTTGATGCTTACAAAGTTCAAAGGTTTTTCAATACTTATTTATTTTATTTTGTCTCAGAGAGCCTATAATCTGATTACAATTACTTATTTAATCACTGGCAGTATCCAGCAAATTCACAAAATTGGTTTTCTGGTTTACTACTTGGATTTAAACCAACTTTTTATTTCTCTAGCATCAAGTTTTCAATATGTGCTAATTTATGCTAGAGTTTTCTTTATGCTTCAAGCTAAATTCAGTCTTAAATATAAAACAGCTTTAGCCTTTGGGTTAAATAATTCCTTACAAAATTTGAAATTTCAAACCATATTTGCCTTTTCAAGTGAGTTGAAAAACAAGTGAAACTTGTTTTTTTGGAGGCAGAAATGTGTGTGTGCCCTCATGGCTTGGCTGATCCCTTCTTGCAGAGCACCTGGGAGGGAAGCAGCAGTTCCTGTGCCCTGTGTTCAGGAAATAGCAGGGATCTCCCCCGTCTGTCCTGACTCTTATTCCTGACCTGAGGAATTCCAGAGGGGATCCCTGTGGAGCCCTGCAGCCTGGCAATGCTGTGTTCTGTCAGTGCTGGCCAGCAAAGGCTTTCCATGGGCAATGCCATTTCTTCTGAAACTGGAGGGAAGTTCCCAGCAGCTGGAGCTGGAAGAGCAGGGCGAACATTTCATCTATTTCATGGAACAAAGTCCTTGAAGTAGAAGAGGGGTTATTAACCAGTGAAGACATTAAGAGCTCAAATTTCCAAGAGAAATGCAGTCCCTCAGCTGCAGGAATGGTGGTGAGGCAGCCTGACCTTTCCTTGCTGTGCAGCTGACCCCTCCTCTTCCCTCTGAGCTTGACTGGGTCTGTCTCCAAATACACAGGAGCACCTGGAGGAGGGATTAAACCAGATTTCCTGCATCATGGAGCAGCTCTGAACTGCTGTGGAAGCAAATACTCTGCGTCAGTGCAGGGTGATGGGAAGGTGGTGTTCTCTTGGGGTTCTCTTGGGGTTCTCTTGGTGTTCTCTTGGGGTTCCACTGGTGTTCCACTGGTGTTCTCTTGGTGTTCTGTTGTTGTTCTCTTGAGGTTCTCTTGGTGTTCTCTTGGTGTTCTCTTGGGGTTCCACTGGTGTTCCATTGGTGTTCTCTTGGTGTTTTGTTGTTGTTCTCTTGGGGTTCTCTTGGTGTTCCACTGGTGTTCCATTGGTGTTCTCTTGGTGTTGTCTTGGTGTTCTCTTGGTGTTCCACTGGTGTTCCACTGGTGTTCTCTTGGTGTTTTGTTGTTGTTCTCTTGGGGTTCTCTTGGCGTTCTCTTGGGGTTCCACTGGTGTTCCATTCATGTTCTCTTGGTGTTCTCTTGGTGTTCTCTTGGGGTTCCACTGGTGTTCCACTGGTGTTCTCTTGGTGTTCTGTTGTCCCCAGCCCCCACAGCCCACAGAAGGCAAACAAACCCCACTGCCCTTCAAAAAGAAGCTGTCAGAGGGTCTCTAAGCAGATGGGTCAGCCTTGCTTGCAGATGTGGACACTTTTGTTCCATATCCTTCTCCTACAACACAGCTTTGGACTACTAAGTTGTCAAAAAAGAGTGTTTGGGAGTTATAACTTAAGGAGGAGGATTTTCCTCACCTCCACTCCCTCACTTATTCTCAGGTTGCTCTTATGTTCAGACTCCAGATCCTGACCTTGCTGCCAAAGCAGATATCAGAGGCCAATATGGCAGCTGTCATACAGGCAAAGATCCTGCTGAGATTTGTGAGATAATTCATGTGTCAGAACACAGGCCAACTGATAATTTTATTTATCTTGATGTGCAGATGTCTGGTTGGATAAATTCAGAATCATTTCAGTCCACTGCCCAGTGGATGGTCTAAATGCTGGTGGTAACTAAGGCAGGAATAGAATCTGTCACAACTCTTGATGTCCTTAGGACATGACACATTGGGAGTCTGTCCTCACGTTTTCCTTGCACTCTGATAATGAGTATCTACAGCTGCTTTGTCTGGTGGAAGCCTCTCTCCCCCTTTCTGGACTGGAGGCAAACATGCCAACATAGCTTTTCCAGAAATGCAAAAACTTTTCCAGCCAGCTCCAGATTGTTTTTTGTTTTTCACTTCTCCCTTGTCCCCTTGAACTTCCCCAGCAGGATTTTTTGCAGTCCATTTCTAGAAATATTGCATTCACTCTGACACAAAATAATATCTTTGGCTGTGATAATAAATTAGGCTCAGTGGGAATTGAAGCTTGTTCTTTTGTCCAAGGTGATATAATGGGAGCCATTCATAATGAAGAAAAAAGTAATTGTTATGCGGCATTTTTGTATTAAACATGCCTCCCCAAATTATCCAGAGTATAAAAGAGAATGTTTGGAGAGCTTTGTTACAACCATGCTTGAGCAAAATGCATGTGAATGTGCTCTTATTTGCATAAAAAGGATTTCTTAAAATACAAAACATTTGTATTGCACTGAGCTCCCTCAAGCCCTGCTACCTTACAAGAAGGATCATAGTTTTATCATTAATCAAAACAAAGCCAAAATCAATAAACATGCATAATCAGGACTCTCTGATTCCAGTATGCAAATACACTACATATTGATGAAATGTTTCTGAATCTAAAATAGTTTTCCTCTCTTTTTTCCCTCAGAAGTCCCTAAGCCTTTTAATTTTAATATTTTATGCACTGCAATGCAAACAGTATAAGAATGAGTTTGTGTATCAGAGATAACAAGTTAAAAGATAAATGTTGGATGAATCTCCTAATAGTTTTTGCTTGCTCTGCTGGCTCTAAAGGCAGTTTATGCCTCCGAAGGGCTGGTAATTACTTGACCTTTCGAGTCCCAAACCTGCCAGAGCAGTTGCTCTGCCGTGCTCCTTCCAGCCGGTACCGGAGCAGTCGGGGCCCGGGCCCTGTGCCAAGGCTGTTTGTTCATTAGTGAAAATCATTTGTTCCTCGTGTTTAGGGTGATGGAAGGGTTACCTTGCAGGGGGATGGAAATGGTTTCAGGCAGGACAAGTTTGTGTCCTTGGTGTGTGGCTGAGGTGGTGGTGGGCACCTGCAGCTCCTCGGATTGTCACCCCTGTCAGAGCCCAGCTCCCTTCGCACACACACAGATCATGAGGATAATTCCTGATGCATATTCAGTGCTGCCTCCTGGAGTTATAAATTCCTTATCACACTTACATTCACTATGGTACGAGGCACAATATCATCTGATGCTTCCAAAGGTAAACATTGCACCAAGAGTGTCAGGAATTCCATACATTTCAGAAGCATTGCACTGCCACAGTTAAGAACCTCTAACAGTGCATGGCTGAAATTAATGCTGCAAATTCCTTTACTCTGAATCACAAATTTCTGACAAGTGAGCTGTGAGGGGGGTGAATCTTATCAGCAACTACACTTACTCAGAAGCTGTGCATATCTGTGGCAGGTATGAAACAGATCCAAAAAATGGGCACATCAACAACCAAAGAATTAAAATAAAACAAAATTCTGCAAAGGCCATAGTTAAAGGAAAAGAAGGATGAAAAAGATCAGCATTAGAATAGCTAGGCTGCAATTAAGTTGAAGAAGTTCCTTGTTTGCTAGTCAAATAATAAGCCATGTCAGAGCTCTAGAATTGGCTATTCCAGCATAATTGCATCTCTTGTGTATCTGTGGGACTCTGCTAACCACAGGCATGATCCTCTCGTGAGAGTCATCCCCTCCTTGCTGATTTATCAGCCCTGGGAAAAGTTTAAAGGTGTGACGTTTATTTTATATCATCATAAGCTAAATGTGGCAGCCATCATAGATTAGGAAGCCCAGTTTCAAACTGTGATTGTCTTTTAGGCTGATTAATTTGCTGTGGGGCGGGTTCACAGTGAGTCTGTCTGTTTCCCAAGCCATGCTTATTTACATTTACTCAGTGCTTGCTTCCATAACCATGGAGTGTCTAAATAAATAAATAAATACATTTCTATAGGTAGAAATAGGTGCTCACCTGAAGAGAAATGGTAGATCTGCACTACTTAGAAGCAGCCTCAGCCAAGTCAAGAGTGTCATGGGTTTGTAGAATAGGTATAGATAAATGTGTAGGGTGAGAGGTGCAGTGAGCTCCTCAAAGTCAGTTACTGCTTGATTTTCATTTACTATGCAGGTGCTTTCCAGGAAACTTTGTACTTTTGCTTTTTTAATCGATTCTTCGGTGATACGAACTGAAACTTTCTTTAACAGTAGGATGGGGGTTTAATCTTCATGGTAAACACTTACACAAAGCTACTTGACAAAGAGAAAAGTAAAGGTTACTGCAGAAATGGGTTGATGACAGGAGGAACTGATATTCCTCAGCATCTCCCTCACTGCTCAATTTTCCAAACCAGCAAAAAGAGTGAGAACTTTTTCTCTTTGTTTCAACCTGTGTTTGCACAGCCTGAAACAGAATTTTGCCTCTGCCCTTTTCTTTGCAAATTTTGGTAGTTGCAGTGCATTGCTGCTGGACTGTCTCAGTGTTACAGTGACTGTGGCTGATTTGTTACTGCACTACATCCATGAGATGTAATGGCAAGTGTTCTACCTGTGCTGATTGCTGATTTTAGCTGTAACTTGTCATTTTGGCAGGTCTAAGGCAAGTGAGTAATTGATATGACCTGGTGTATTAAAACAAGTTCGACATTAAATCTTTTTGTACTCAGTTATTTTCAAAAAGGAGAAAGAAACGGAAATCTCTCTGATTTTGGCAAGAATGGTAAAGGAAAATACAACTGAGTCCATTCCTTATTGCTTGTGGAAGGTGTTCAAATAAATAAGAACCTGGACAGAATGCCAGTAGTGATGTGAGGGATTAATATTTTTAAAGCTCTTGGGTTTCTTTGGCTCAGCCTTTCTGCAGAAGGGTGGAGTGTTTACATGAGCCACCAGCATCCATCTCCAGGGCTGCCAGCCTGGCACCTCACTCTGTTTTTGCATTAAAAAGGAGAGGGGAAAACTGAGCAGGTGATCCTGCAGGAACACTGAAGAGGGTCCCAGGCTGGTGTGAAGGACAGCATGATCTTCTCCTGCAGGTCTGAGGGCTGCAAGTTTTAATGTCAGTGTGTACTGATCCTCCTTGCGTAATTAATCTCTGGCTCCATGGGCTGCCATTTGCATTTAGAGCCTTGCAACGTTTTGTGTTTTCAAAATATTTTTCACATGAGGCTTCTGAAGTGCACTGAAGAAAACAAATGGAGCTCTCTCCACCCACAGGGTGTAATTGACTGCTTGGCACAGCCAGGACTGGAATGACAGAAACCCCCTCGCCTTGATCTCCTTACCCTGCTCTAAACATTTTCATGACCTTTTTTGGAGAAGTCTGGCAAAAGTAATATCAAACAGGGGACTTTTTTCCCATGTCCTCCTCTGTTTTGTTGCACAGTGTGGTCTGTTTTAAATAAGCTCCACAGTGCAGTCATTTAAGGGAATGAAGATATTTCATAGCACGCTTAGCATTTGCATTTCAATATAGGCCACCCTGCTGTTTGATTAAACTGGAGTTTAAGAAAACTGTAAGAATTGAGGTTCATGTGCAGTGCAGTACTTCACACTCGGATTGCAAAGGTTGTTGAAGGAAAAAAAAAATGATAATATCCTTGGAAGTACATGACTAATGAGAATATATATAGCACTTCTGAGACAGCTCAAATATATAATTATTGTGAGGATTTCACAGACACATAAATATAATGATCTTCAGCTAAGTAAATTGCTACCTACCAATGAAATAAATATGGTCCCTTCAGAATTTGAAATAATTCAGTGCTGTAGGTGGTGGGAAATGATTCACCTTAGCTGTTATCTCTGGAACAGTAATATAGAAATATATCTGCCAGTACTGTTACATTTACATTGTTCTTCATATCCTGTGGAGTTTGTCAGAAGATCTGCAGTCCCTGCTGGGTTTCACCCCCTTATTTTGATAAGGCTCCTCACAGCATGGCTCAGCCATGGGTTGGAGCAGCTAATATTGTTTACCACAGCAGGCATCCCAGCCATAATATTTTTCCAAGAAACACTGATGTGTTTAAAGGTCAGGTTGATACTGATTTGACTGCTAAACATGAATTCATTTTTCTGGGAGTAAAGGGGTGTACATGCCTTGGGATAAAGGTTAAACTGTTGTTTATGCACTCAATAGGTGGAAAACACAAGGCTTTAATACACAAATCATAATAGCCTGGTTGGTCAGGCAGGGAGATGTGGTGCTTTACATGGAAATGGAAGCTTGGAATCCACAGGCATTTCTGACTGTTGCTGTAGAAAAAAAAATCTCACTGATAACTTCAAGGCTTGCCTAGAATTTGTAACGAGTTTAAACTCTTTTTTGGGCACAGCAGGCCAGAATTCATCCAGGTCTTTTGGCAGCACTGATAAAATTGAATTTTGCTACCCCTGATGAGGTGTCAGGGACTGGATCCTGCTCCTACAGCCCAGGGAGGGAAAGGAAGGCAGGTGGGAGAGATGGACAGTCCTACTCCTTTGGATTCGCTGGTTTTGCCATCTCTGCTGGGGTGGGAGTGATGTGGTGGTGTCTGCTATGCCAAAGGCAGCTGCTCTTCTCCTCCTTAGCTGCCCCCTGTCCTTCAGGTGCCTCTTGCCATGGCAGTGAAATCCAGCTTGGGAGGGCTGGCTTAGCCTCAGACATGTCTAGGAGGCAGCTGCAGTAAACATCTGGATTTTAAGGAGGGTGTGGTGGGTTCTGAGAGCTTTGCTTGGGCTGCCTGGGCTCCCCAGGGAGCAAACCTCAGCCAGGACCTGCTCAGCTCCCATTTCCTAGAGGTGCAGCTGAGCTCTGCCTGCAGAGCCCTCTGCTCTCCTGCTCTGGTGCCTCCAGGCAGCTGAGATCCCACAGCTGAGAGGAGCTCAGAGACCAAGGATATCTGAGCACCCTTATCTGGCTTCTGTCTGCCAGCTACTTGCTCTTATTTAAGCACCATTCCTTCCAGTCTGTAGAAAAATGATGCAGCTCCCAAGGGAGATTTTAACCAAACCCCACACTCAGTTTTGTGGGAAGTGGTTTTGCTTCCACCTGAATGTGTTCTTTGCCAACACCCTCCTTAGTTCCTTGCACTGTGGCCATGTCAATCAGCCCCTCCTTTCCCATTCCTCTCCTGTTCCCTTTTTCCAGCCTCTCAGAGCCTGAGACACCTCACTTACCCATCCTGTAAATCCTTTCCTTCCAGCTTTCTCCTCTCTTTCTGTGTCAAGGAAATCTTTATTCTCAGGTTACAAAGAGGTGGCTGCAGCCATGTAGGATCACATTATATATTTCCTTAACTACACCTTTTGGTGTTTTGGGCTTTTGGAGCCCTCAAAGCCCACCCAGGGCTGTTCCTGTTGAATTATCTTATAAATGTTTTCTAGATTTGCTGTGGCATTTATTTCTACAGATTTTGCCTCTGCAAAGACTCCAGTCCTGGCACAGCAGCTCAGGTCACTCCTTTGATGTAGTTTTCAGTGGGATGTTCTGACACCTTGACCATCTTGGCATTTGCTTTGAGAACAGATGGAGGAAACAGTCCATAAGACTCCTGTTGGCCTAAAAGCAGAGACTGCAGTAGTGCCACGAGCAGCTGGCTGACATCAATAGCACAGGATGTGTGTTTGATTAGCTTTGCTCTCACAAGAAAGACCCACTGTATTGTTTTGAAGAATGTGTTCAGTTGTTTTAGCAAACTTAAAAATCCCCCGTTGCTCCAGAAATAGAACATTCAAGTGAAATGTCTCCCATGGCAGGGATAAAAAGCCTTGCAAAATGTTTTGTCTACAGATCACCCTTAATCCTGAAGCTGTATCAGTTCAGAAAAACTTTAGGATTTCTTTTTTTCCCCCCCCATCTCCTGAAGACACATAAATCTAGAAACTCTGCAGGAGGATTTCTGTCTTAGCAAACAGTGCTTGGCTGCATTTTGGGTTGGTATTTCAGCTCAACATTACAAATACTTGTGTCAAAGATCTTGGCTGGAATCCTGGAATTATTTCAGATGTGATGGTGTGATAATAAGAAAAAAATCCTCGCTAGGCTTTCGTGCCTGCCTCTTATTTCTGCCAGGTTGCCATTGCTCTCTTACTGAAGAGAAAAAGCTGTAAAAATTACATTGTATTCCTGAGGTTTCTCACAGGAAGATTATTCCTGTGGATGTTTGTAAGAAAACTGGTTTGCTGTTTTTTCAAAGGAAAATGTGGTGTAAAATAAAGAAGGTTTGCTTGAGGAAAATCCAGCACTGACTGGAAAGGAGAATTCTCATTTTCTCTCTGTTTTTCTCCTTCCACCCCTGTTCCTCACACTCAGGACTCCCATGCCTTGTTTTCCAACCTTATTATCAATCATTCCTCTGCATTGATAACTTCTAATTGCTTTTGTGGAGAGCCACCTCTTTGACTTCCTTGTATATGGTGCTTTATCCCTGAAGCATTTAGCAGGAGTCACTTGTTAGCTTAATTCCAGGTAGATACTTTTACAGGGGTAAGACCACATTCCTTTAATATTTTAATAAGTATTTAAAAATACTATAAAAATAGATATTGTATTTATTATCTATACTTGTTTGTGCAAGGAATTTAAGTGAACGTTTATATGTGGCTGATATTTCAGCAATATAATCCCACAGATTTTTCTAGAAATCAGAAAATTGAATTAAAACTCCCCGTGTCTTTGCAAGAATAGTACAAACCAAACCTGTAACTATGAGATAGTTTATATTTGAATAGTTTATATTCAGATAGTTTATATTTAAATAACTATGAGATAGTTTATATTTAAATATAAGTTTAAGGCCTATTTAAATGTAAAGGAAAACAAACAGCTCAGAATTTAAAAAAAAGAAAAGAAAAAAAGGGGTTCTTGTTAATAGCAAAAGGCAAGGGTTGTGGACACCTTCAGATTAGAAAAGGCAATTAATATTTATTTCATATCAAAGTAGATTGCTAATTAGGGCTGTGCTCTTCCCATCCCCCAGGGAAATAATCAGGCAGTGAATCTCATCTGGAAAGTTCATGTATGGCAATGAGGAGCTCATCAAAAGCCAGCACAGACCTGGCCGACCTGATGAAATGCTCAGGCTGCCTCACAGGCTGTGCTCTCTAATGGGGTCTAAAAGACCTGGTATTAGTGAATTTATTTTCTGGTGTTCTAAAAGGCCATGATTATATATAGCTCAGTCACTTGTCAGTGTCCTTTCATTAACGTGCCTAAAGAATCTTAATTGCTCAATCAGCAGCGCAGATTTTTGGTCTGCTGGTACAGTTTAAGGGGTTATCCAAGCCAAACAGAGAAAATGGAAATCCTGCCCGAATGGATCCTACAGAAAGAACAAACCATTACAGGAAAAAGTCAAGCAAGACTAAGAAGGGAATTTGAAGAGCAAACAACTGAAGATGGAAAGATAAACAAGAAATTATTTCAAATATACCCAAATCAAGAGTGGCAGGGAATAAGGAACAAAGGCAGGGCTGGGTATTGGTGTGTCAAAAAATGACAGAGCTGAAATAAACCAAAAAAACTGAAAAACAACAGATAAGATGGAATTAACTAGATGGAATTCTTTGAACTATTAAATAACACTTCCTTTTTGCCAAAATATTGTCTGTATCCAATGGAAAATTTCAGCTCTTGTCAGCCTTCCCAGCAGCATCATCAAGGTCCTCTCTGTTGAAAATTGAATGGTTGAGGTTTGGATGAAGAGTTCATATCTTTATTTAAAAAAAAATTAAAGAAGATGATGGGGAAAATTCCTGTTTCCAACCAGATCTAATCTTTACTGTGCTGTATGATTTTTATTGGAAAATTATAGCTAGTATGAAAACCATGCCTTTCTGTTCTAGCAGAATTTTTTTGTTATGGTTCACTAGTTCAGATAATAAATTTGGATTTTCAAATGTCTCTTGTAAGCTGATAGAGCAAGTAAATTGTCAGGGGAGAGCTAATTTTTCTTCAGTTTTGTAATTACTTTTTAACCTGAAAAAAACCCTTGAAACATCAGAACAGTCAACCACTAATGTGATAAAAAATTCCAGAAATGTATCCCAAGAATTATTATTACATCTCATTCAATCTTTTAACAGTGAGGATACAGCATGAACAAAAAGATGTTAAAATTTACAGAGGAAATTAATGCTGAAGAGGGGTGGATGAAATGAGGAAACCAGTTTATGTTGGTGTTTGGACATCATGAAAGAAATGAAATTAGGTGTTAAAGTTGCATCAAAGCATATTTGAGAGAATCATTGTAACTCCCACATGGATGCAACACTGGTGGTTTCTAAATTCTTTCCAGACCCTCAGGAAAAAAATCCAGAAGTTCCTGTAAGAAGATAATGGATAAACTTTCAGATGGATAACTTTCAGGAGTTAAATGTAAGACTATTTTCAGAAATGCATAAAAGGGAACTATTTTACTGCCTTGTGTTGCTTCTGTGCAGAGCAGCAGCTGAATTGCTTTCCTTAGTCTGATCAAGCTGTATTAGAAAGGGTTTAGTGGGAATGGAAGAGCTAACACAGATGATTACAGCAATTGGGAAAAACTTCCCCAAAGAATTTAAACAATGAATAATAAACTTAAGCAAAAAGCCTCCAAGATAGTTCAAATAAAACCTGGGAAAATCAGTAAAAGATCTGTGCAATTTTCATTATGTTTTCCTGTCTGGATGTGCATTTAAACTTCTTCAAATTGATTCTTTGATGTTTTGTAGATTGTGATGTGCTTTGAGGTATTTGTGTGAGGAAAGGGGAGCAGCCAGGATTTTTCTGTCCCTTCTTTAAATGCCCTGTTTGCTATTTCAGTTTTAACTGAATGGTAGAGGTTGTCTCCTAGAAGCTTAATGTTATTAAATCAGCAGCAAGATGTCTGACTTGGTTTGCCATTATTCCTAAAAAAATAATTAGCCAATGTAGTGGAGTCAACCCCAGTGGAGCACAGGTATATCTGCTTTATAACCTTCCAGACATGAGCCCTAATTACACCCTGGCAGAGTCACTTTAACACTCGAGTCCATTTTGCTGCATGTTGACATTACTGAATTATTTCATGTTCAAAATGCAAAGTAGCTGATTTTTTCCTAAATGCATTTCTTGGCAACCAAGAGATAAATTGGTCTGGTTCCATTTTTAAGAAGGGCTTTGTCCTTTAATGGTCCTTAAATTAATCCTGGTAATTCCACCTGAGAGGATGGCACTTCTAGAAAGCACAGAACAAAATTGTGCATTGTATTGCTTGCATGCATTTACAAATATTCTGTAATCTGTTCACACTGGAAAGAGATTTCTACAGTTATTTAAGAAGTGAGATATAAATAGATGAATGTCATTAAAGATCAGCCTCCCTGCCTTTGAATTTAATGGCAGGGCTTTAGATGAAGTGAAGGACAGTTTGTCCTAGAAGATTGCAAGTTCATTTTCAACAGAACTAAAGCCCTTAGATTAGGAGATGGGCACATGTTTATACATATACAGCATAAGAATTTTTAATACATCCCCTACATTTCTTAGTTAATCTAAATTATTTGACTGATCTTTTGGAATAAGAAGCTGTTAGTAATTGTTTTATTTAGTGAAGCTGTAAGGATCAGTGTTTGGGAATCTACATCCCATAGCCTTTGCTCCTTTACAATAAGACATTATTTCAGGCACAGAAGTTCAGTGTTCTGAGATTTTTTTTTAAGGGTGTTTAGGGGGGCCAGAGCAGAACCCAAGCCTGTCACACATTTCCAAGGTCTCTCTGGAGTTTTGTTTTAAATCTGTGATCTCGTAGTGCTTTACAAGTATTACTTTGGAGAAAAGTGGATCCTGAGTTCACCAGGAGGGAAACCAGAGCACAAGAATCTGAAGAACCAAATGTGCAAGGTGCCAGTGCTGAGCTGGGCTGGGTGTTCCACACCATCCACTCCTCTCAGTAATCATCTGTGGGTTCTCTGGGTCTGGACTGAAGGCACTTGAGAGGGCAGTTCATGTTCAGACTCAGGTGTTTGTTATTTCTTATCAGTAAAACAGCCTCACTACTGTGAGTTCAGCAGCTTTTCATGGAAGGCACAAAATGACCAACAATCTCTTGGTACAAGGTCTTTTAAGACTAAACTATCCAATTAAGAGCTGACACCTGGATTATTTCCCTTTTAACCCAATAACTGATCCCACAGAGCCCCCAGTGCAGACTTTTCTGCCCAATTACAAAATGCCACCCAAACCCAAGAAGAGGAAGGAGGAAGAAGAAACATGAAGAAGAAACCCAGGAGGGCACCCTGTGCCCTCCATCTTGCTTCCATCCACAACACACTAAAAATCCCAAAACCTCAATTTCTCACCAAGTGATGCACCTACACTGCTCTCTATAATCTATTTTGTAGATTCCAGTCTATCTTGAAGTCTGGGAAACTTTCTCCATGAATGAGGGTCAGAGTCAGTGCTGCCCTGGGGGTCAGGGCACCCCAGAGCAGGCAGAGAAATATTCCCTGGGTTTCCACAATCATCTGTGTTAGCTCTTCCATTCCCACTGAGCCCTTTCTAATACAGCTTGATCACACTGAAAGAAAGCAATTCAGGTGCTGCTCTGCACAGAAGCAACCAGCCAGGCTTTTCCTTTCCTCCTGGGACACAGGGATCCAGCTGAGCACATCCCCAGCCCTCAGCTGCTCCTCTCAGAGCCTCCCAAGGCCCTTCATCTGTGGGGGTGACAGGGTTAGGATGGTTGGGATGGATGGAGATGAGACATCTCTGAAGCCAGGTCTTGGAACTTGTGGTTTATTGCAAAGGGCCTGGGTGCAGGGCCCTGCTTGGAGCTGCCAGCCACAGCTGGAGCAGAAAAGAGAAGTAAAGAGAGTGGGAAAGAGAGAGAAGGCAAGAGTGTGGTGAAGAGGATGAGAGAGTAAAAGAGGTACAGAGTAAAAGAGGATAACAGAGTGAGGTTCCCGTTACAATACAACAAATCTTCTTCTGTGCTGAATATTCCAATTCTCACTAACCAATCTACTACAATATACAAATCCTATAACATTTACATACAGCCTATAAGAATCACTACATTACCATCCTGTGTTACATTTTAAACCCTAAAAACTCCTCTTTGGGCCCCTTCTGCCAAGTGGCAGGGGTCTGCTCTGAGCCTTGGGCCTGTCTGCAAGCAGAGGGTGTTGTTCCATCAAAAGGGTGATGAAACACCTTTTACCTTCAGCTGGCCACGCCATTGTTTTCCAGTTGTTCAGTAACTGAGGGATCTCAAAGCCTGCTTTCATTTCAATCTCGCTTATAGTTTCCATATTCTCAAAATCTTTTGCCAGGCAATCACATGTATAAGTCTTTCCTGTTTCATCTTCCCCAGCATCCATCCTCATTGCCCTCCTCTGGACACTCTGATAGTTTCATCTCTTTATTGTACTCTGGGAACTCCGGGACTGGAGGCGCGGGCATCTTTGTCCCCGGGTGGCCGCGGGCGGTGCCGCTCCTTGGGGCTTTGTCAGAGCTTCTCCTTCCCCGCTTGGGACCTTGCCGGAGCTTCTCCTTCCCTCCCGAGTGCCGGGACGGGCTCTGGGTGTGCTCGGAGCCAGGGGCTGTCCGGCAGATGGTGCTGCTGTAACCCTCGAGGAGCCGCGCACAGCTCAGCCCGCAGCCCTCGGGGCGCGCAGCGAGGGCAGCTTGAGCCTCTCCACGCGGGCTTTGGGCACGGGTGTTCATCGCAAATGTCCCAAGGAGGCTTTTCCGGCTGAAAAGACTCCAGGAAAAAACATATCTCACTTTACTTAGCGTAGCATAATGTGTTTTAAACACCCTAATTATAGCTACATATGGCAATTCATAAATAAAACAATGCAAGAAGTTGTTCAGCCATGTACCAGCTCCATTATTTAAGGCCAGGGAGACATCAGTCTTGGTACCTTCAAAGAAAGAATTTTTTTACTGACTAAAAAAACCAAAAAACAAAATCTATATAAACTATTAATAAATTCTGTAACAGTGTATCAGAAAAAAGATAGGAGTCTGCCTGCTCCCTTTGGCTTGGTTCTGGTGTTGGGAAATCAGTATTTTGTGGTGTACAATTTTTTTTTAAAACTAGAGAACTTGAAGGGTCTTACAATCCTTTTCGGTAAAGTAGGGGACTTGAAGGGTCTGCACTTACAATCCTTTTCAGTAAAGGTGATTACTTAAAATTCTGGATTCTAGGCTAAGACAAAAAGTGAGGTTAACAACAGTAGTTCAAACCCTCTTCCAAATGCTTTTTCTCTAAAAATTCAAATAGCAAATTTCCATCTTGGCCAGACGAGTAATGAGGGAGGAAAGAGCTTTTAAAAGAGTTGAACTTTCGATTCAGTATCTGAACCTTCCTCTGAAAATCTAGGCCAGGGACTGGAGGTGTTAACACTGTCTTTAATCAGCAGGATCCTGTTCCTTCAAGAGGCCTCAGAGAATCTGGATTTGAAACACGGAAGTATTTATCAGTTCAAAGATTAGTAGCAGATAAAGTGTCCCTTGTATCAGACTTTTGCAGTTGCTGCAGATAAAGTTAGTACAATATGCTACTTTTAAATGGATACAGCCAAAGTCCCACCATCCCTCTCTTTGAACAAACTTCCTGTCAGCAATGGAGCTGGACTTTCCCTCTCTCCTGCCATGCCCATTGCAATGAGGGCAATTCAGTGAAAAGCAAAAGCCACAACATTATTTTCACCCTTGTCTTCCTGATTTAAAGTTCTGCATTGGTTCCTTTGGGAATGAGAGATTTTGTATGGAATGGCACCAAGACCTGCCAATAACACACAGAGATGGGCAGAGTGGATGCTCCAGAGAGAGACTTTTTGTGTGTGTGTGTGTGTGTGTGTGTGTGTTTGTGTCTTCCTACCTGCCTTTGATGGGATCAAGACAATATCATAAAGTAGTTCAGAATGTATTTAGCAACTGAATTAAGTTTCAGTCTGAGATGCTGCCAAAGGGAGGGTCCAGGCTTTCTCCTGGTTCTCAGACTCATGGTCCTGGGGTGTCCCAGCACTGGCAGTGGTGCTTGAGGGATTTTGGAGTCACTCAGATCAGCAAGGTGATGCTGCTGAAAGCACACTCACTGGGGAAGGGAACGTTTAGTTAGTTTAGATTCTTGCATGGAGCACTAAAGCTGAATCTGAAGAAGAACAGAAGCACTCAGGGTGGAGATGTCAGGATCACCCCTCCAAGAGTTCACATAATCTTAAGTACCCTTCAGCTGGCTGCCACACTGTACCCTGGATATTAAGTAAAATTTGCTGCCTAACCCAAAAATGGAGTTACCAAAAATTTCAACTTCCTGGCTGTGTGGACTTGAAGATGTCCAAGCTTTGAGTGCTCCTGTTCCTTACCTGTGTTTGCCAGCTGCCTGAGAATTTTCCTCAGGCTGAGTATCAGCTTTGACAAGACCAAGTGAAGAGCTCCAGGCAGAACTCAGAGCTGATCCCCAGAACTGTCAGAGCTGTAGCTGGGGAGGGTTTGGAGGACAGCAGGAGGAGGGAAGTGAGCTGAACACTAAAATGCCTTTTGAACAGCTGTGATCAGACAGCTATTGTACTTACACAAGGAAATGTAATCTGTTGCATAAACAGATGTATGTTCCATCTCCTCCTTTGAATAATGAAATTCAAATCTCATCTCTCAGGTGAGTTGAGTTCTAGATGGATGGGGCAGGAGCCTTACTAATTTGTCCCTTTGGTCCAGTGAACAGCAGTAGGAGCAGGAGTCAACAACCAGTACATGGAACACTCAGTTTGAAAGGGAAGGGGCTGAGTGGGATCTGTCTTGGGTCCAGTGTCTGTTTGCTTTGGCATACAGGGGAGGGATGCTCTAAAGCAAGTCTGAAACCTATTATGTATTGACTTGCAGCATCCCTGGGAAGTTATCAAGTCCTACTAATCCTAAAATCAGGCCTTAATGCAATTTACTGAGGGAGCAACTTGTGCATTTATCTGCTTGTCAGACTGTGTGCAATATGGAGCTCAGTCTTTTTATGACCCTCAGTGGTGGTGAGCCTCTGGACAAAAGAACTGCTGTAGGTGAAATCTCTGCTGCTATGTGGGAGTGTTTATGCTGCAGATGAGTTCCAGTGGACCTCTGGAAATCTCAAGTTTCAGGCAATCCGTGTGAGAAGAGAGTGCAAATGGTTTGGGTTGATTCTGCTGAAAGATTATTTGGTTCAGATTGAAGTGTGCCTTTTTTAAGACCAAATGTGCTTTGGAAGCATTCCCTCAGAGACTGAGGTTAGAGGGTGGTTGGGTGGTGGGTGGTTTATTTATGTGGGTAAAGACAGAGGAGATTTTGGAGGGAATGACTCTATGTGCATAATGACATTGATTTGAGTAAAAACAGACTCTGCCTCTCCTTCTGGAAGATAACAAAAAATGGGACTTTTCTCCCATAATCGTGATTAAATAACTGCCCTGTGGCTGCTTTTCTGGTGTCAAAATTAACAAAATATATTTTGCATTGCTTTTATTGCAACTGGCAAGTGAGCAAGTCACTAATAGTAGCAGAGCCGTTGTGTAATCAAGGCTAATCCTTACTCATGGTAGGAATCAGAGCCAAAAGCCTATAATCCTACTCTAGGCCACATTCCTCTGCGGTTTTCCTCTTAATATCTCTTGCTTTTTGTTCCTTGAAAACTGTTTTCTGTATTTTTGGGTTAGATTCTTGACTTAAATTTTGTATTACTTCTTTTGAGGTTTTTCTTTTCATGGGGAAAGTGTTCATTGATTTTGCCTCGGTGCCCTCTTCACTGCACTGCAGCCTGCCTTGATGTCTCCAAAGGCAGTCACAGCACTGCTGCATTGCTCACATTCCAGATTTTTAGATGTCTGCTTTATTTATGAAACTCTCAGATTTTATGTAGTAAAAAAGAGGAAATAAAGTCTTTGTGGCTGTGGAGAAAGGTCTACCATAAACCATTTCTCTCTGTAACAGAGAGAAAAACAAAAGACCTTCAGATTTTGGAGACCTGACTCAGAAGTTTTGAATAATTCCAGCTGAATCTCTTCATGTTTGTTTTTCACTGGATTGTGGATAAGAGGGACGTGGTGCACATGCACACGTAGGTGTTTGCAAAGGCTTCTTTGCCTCTGTTGAACAAGTTCTGGAGTCCTGTGCTCTAAACTGCTTCTGATAGCAGTTGCTGGAGATTAATTATAACTCTAGTATCTGTACATGCCAATTTCCTGATGTAGTGGGTTTATTGTAATTAATAACTGACAGCTGTTCTGTGGCTTCTTGCACAGAGTTATTTTCTTGGAATAACTTAGATCAGTTGTTGCTCCCAACTTTCATCTACAGCTTCGGCCTGTGGATCCATCCAGTTTGCTAACAGCTATTCTCCCAAACTGCAGGAAACTCCCGGGGTATTCCCCAGCTCTGTGCCTGGCTCTGTGGGAAAATTCTGCTCTGAGACCTGTGGGTGATCATCTTACAACCTGGAGCATGGGAGTGAATGGTCCCTTTGATCTGGCTTTGAATGGGCTCTGTCAGAGGTGGGGGAGTCCCCCGCCCTCCCTGCCCGTGTGCCTGGCCTGGGCCAGGAGGGCTCTCCTCAAAGGCAGGCTCCTCTTTGGGAAACAGGATCCCAGGAAACCGTGCAGAGCAGCCAGCCCAGGTGGGTCCCACTGCACTCTGCTGGCAGGGGATGCTCAAGGGGAGAATTAGGAAAAGCCTTGTCTAAACTGAACTTGAACATTCTCCGCACAATTTTTCTTCTTGCTTTCTGTGTCTGTGCGTCCCTGACTGATGCAGGTACCAGGAGATACCAGTCCCAAAGTGGCAGCACATCAGCAGCAGCAGGGTCACGCAGCAGCTGAGGCAGGAGGTGCCTTTGGAGCCTCTTTGGTGCATCCGATCCCATTCAGCCGTCAGATCCCTTCTCCCGTGCCCTGGAGCAGCCCCTGGAGGTTCTGCTCCAAGGCACAATCATGAGCCTGTTCCAGCCCCTTCCAGCTGGGAGGGAGATCCCTGGAGAGGATCCTTTGTGCAGGGCTCCATTCCTGCCTCTGGAGGCATTGGCTGTTGTCATTGTTCCATTTGGGCTTGCTGGACCTTGTTCTGTGGGAAGAACACAAGTGCCACTCAGGTTACCCCATCACCCTGGAAGTTCCCAGGTGAGCTTTGAGCAAGAACTGATGGATCATGGATCATGCTCTAGGCAATGCTTCAGCCCTTCTAAAATCACCAAAAATCAATTTATTGTTTTCCTCTCCTGCCTTTCTCCCTTCTGTTTTCCTCATAAACTACTTAGAATTGCTCATCTTCAGGTATTTTTCATCTCTGAAATTTTATATAATTCTTGCAAATATAATCTTGGGGATTGAAGGACAGTAAAAGGAATCCCAAATCCCTTTCTAGTGAAAGAAGAGCCAGCACAGGAAACAAAGCTGTGTTAGATCTTTTTTTCTGCCTAAGATAAAAATATGTTTTAAACTAAGGGGAGATTGCAACGCTATCAATTATGACTTGAATGAGGAATTTTATAGCTGGACATGTACTGGTCATTAATTCAATCAGAAAGCATGATTTATGACCAGTCTGCAATGTACTCATCCTGCTTTAAACTGTATTGAAATGATGTGATTTTGTATTAAATTTATGTAATGCTGGTGGAACCAAGATCAATATCTGTTTCAAGTTTGTTGTTTTTCTTTCAGTTGTTTCAGGTGGAAGTGAAGAGTAGAAAATCATTAATTTATGAAGTTTTGTTCCTGTTAGAGCTTCAGGCACCAAACTCCCTATTGGATACAGTGCCATACTCATTCCTTCACCTGCAACGATCAACACTTCATTATCACTTTATAATCTGGAAACTTAATTACTGCCGTTAATTACTACCACTGCACAACAATTTCCCACCAATGCAGGTACTAAACTCCGTGCTCAATGTAGGAACTAGGTAGACATTTTCCATGGAGTCTCAGGCAGTTATTTGGGATTTGTCTGGTCATTAGAAGTGTCTGGAATGCTGTGTAGTGTTATCTGTCACCTCTTCTGTTTCCAAATAAACTGTGCTAGTGAAGTGTGAAACCAAAACCACTTGATCCTTTGCATCTTGAAGTCACAGGGAATTAAAATGAAAAGTTGCTTTGTCTAGCAAAGAATTCTTATTGCTTGTCATCAGCAGCAATGAATTTCTTCCTTGCTCTTGGAGTTAGGAAATCTCTGCCAGTGCACAGCCATGAATGAAGAGTTTTTACATAGACCAGTTCTTTTTTTCCTTTTTTTTATTGATAGGAGTTTTGTCTGGTTTTAAATGCAAGACTTGAAGATTTGTTTTAAATCATCTTAAATCTAGAGGGGTTTTACAGGACAAGAGGTAGGCAAGGTTTTGAAATAGCTCTTAGAGACAGGTTGTGGTGTCTCCATCTAGGTTGGCCGCAGAAGTCATTGGGTGTCATGATCCTGTTTGTGCTGTGGGTTGAAACACAAGACCTCAAAAAGTCCCTCAAAATTCTATGATTTTCTGATTAAGCAGGAAGTTTCCAAAGTTTGCTCTCACATTTATCTTGTATAAACCCAGCTCATTCCACTCCGATGAGATTTATTCCAGGAAGTTTCAGAAGCAGATTAGGAAGCCCTGGAAGAATCCAATGGCAGTTGTCTCTTCTGGCACCACATTTGTTTTTTGACTCCACAATCCTAAAAGGCAATGAAAAAAAAGAAAAATAGAAGAGACAGAGCTATAAATAGAAAGACATCAGAGGAAGGACTCAGTGGATGAGTGTAATAAATGGCAAAAGATGGTTCACAGGGAGGAAATGTCAGCATATATTACACAGAGGGGACAAATAGCTTCCTAAAATCAACAGTTTATTTTGCTGAACTTTCCTCATGGCAAACATGCAAGTTGAAGGATCAAAAGGAGTCAGGATGCACTCATTTCTGGTGGTCTCTGCTAATAAAGATTGAGTTGGGGAACATTAGGGTGAGTCTCCACCAGTCCAGCCCATTCCTTGTCCTTTCCCACATATTCATTTTCTAAAGTGTAGCAATTCACTCTTGTGATCCTGAGCATTCCCTTGTTCCTGAATTTTTAAATACTAACCAAGGTTGCATGGAATCCATCTTTTGTGCAAGGGGAGCAATAAACATCTTCTTCCTGCTGTCAGGGCCCTGTGATCTGTCTTTGCCCTGTAACTGCCCTGCTCTTGTGGGGCTGGAGATGGGAATTGGTGTTTGCCAACTCCCAGGGAAACACCAGGACCCAACAGAAAACGAGAGCTCCACAGAGGCTCTGCAGCATTTTGCACACTTTTGGTGGTGCAGGAGGGTGGTTTTTTCTTTTCCAGCTTTCAAGAAGTGCCTGAAAAGTAATTTTTTGTTTAAACTAAGTAGATATTTTAAACCAGCTAAACCACTTTATCTGTGAACATTTGTGCCTCCTGTCCAACCTTGCCCTCCAATGGACTTGCAATTTCCTGTTAGCTATCACACCTTTGCAGCAGGTACAGGCTCCATCTGGCTACATCTGCCAAATCTTTTCCTAGATTTAAGTCAGAAAGGGTCATTCAATCTAGTTTAGTCCTGCAGGTAACATCTACTCCAAGATTTCACCTGGCTACTTTATTTTTGAATGCAATTCTTTTTCATCGAGCAGGAAGAATCTGAGTTTCATTTATTAAAAGAGTCTTTGTTCTCTTGTAGGAGGAGAATGTAGTCAGAGATAATCTTTATTGCCCAGTCTCCTGATAATACAGAAAAGCAGCTATCTTGAGAGCTGGCTTTCAAGTAGAATGGAAAAACCAGGGTTTTTTTCCTTGTGAAATTTCATTTTTAATTTTAAGTAATTGAAAAACAGGAACAAAAAATAATTGGCACGGTCCCTGCATTTGAGATTACTGCAAATAAACTTTAAATAAATTACAGATGGCTCTTTTATTTACAAAGTGCTCAAAATGCCTCAATTGACAAATATATTTAGCTGGAGTGTATGATGAAGTGATAAGCAAGTCAACAAAGCCAACCAAAAATAAGAAATTATTCTCTTTTTCGAGGATGCCCACAAATGGCAAGTGTTGATAGAGAAGCACAGTCATCAGAACCAGGGGATTAATCTGCACATAATGAGGACTGGGCTCAAGCAGGAGGAGAAGTTTCAATAACAACAATGGGAGCATTGTTGGGGAAAAAAACTGCAGCAAACCCATCTGCTGGAGCCATGTGACAGAGTCCCACACAGAAAGGCAGAGCAGAGCTGAGCATCCCAGGAAAATCTGGTGCTCAGCTGAGAGGAGATCCGAGCTGGAGCTGCCTGGAGCTGCCTTGAGAACACCTTTCTGATGGGGACAGAAAATAACAGCACACTGCAAAGAAATTTCAAATAAAAAGTTCCCACTCGCCCAGTTGATGGAGTGACCTTTCCAGAAACACTTACGAATTTCCAGCCTCTGAGTCCTGGGTTTGAAATATGAATTTAAAAGGGAGGGGGGTCGGTGGGAGAGGGAAGAGGTAGATGGGTAGTGTGTCATTTCTTTTGGTATTTTGTTTCCAGCTCTATCCTTTGATCTCTGCAGCAGTGTAGTTCAGACAATCTGTAGAAATATTGCTAAACCAAGTTACTTTGTTATATTTTACTTCAGCCATTTGTCAGCATATGCCATAAAAATTTTAGTTTTCTCTCTTGATCTTTATCAGAGATTGCTGTTTCTCTTTGATGTCCCCCTCCTTATTTGACATTTGGATCTGGTTTCCCATTTAATTATCTAACTCTCTATTGCTATTTTAGTTTAAAAGTTCACTGCAATATTTCACTCCTCCTGTTTCTCAGTCCATTCCTCTGTGCTCCAGCTGAGACACAAGAAAATGATGAAGGTATTCACTGTCTTAGGGGGATTTGTGCCCAAGTCCTCCTGTGAGCAGAGGGGAGCACAAGCTGTGGTCAGTGAGTGTGGGCAGTAAACACGATGCTGGGGCATGCTGGATCTCCTAAATCAAAGTATCCAGAGGCCATTCTTTGATTAAAGGGTAAATATAGCCTGTTTCTTGTAGGTTTGAAAGTCTGAAATGTAAACAGCCATGCAGTCAAAATAGCTGTAAAATGTCATTTAATACAGTCCCAGTTCCTACAAACCCGCTTATGAAAACACCATCCTCACTGCTTAGCTGTGTCAGAAAACAGAAGGAATTCCTCACATTTTGTAGCCCAGAGGAGGAGATTTGCTCTCCAGAGAGACAAGCTGAAGCACAGAGGACATTTCACCTCCTAGTGCAGAAAGTTGTTCATGATCCAGGAAGCTCCTCAGGGCAGCTGGTTCTTGAGATGTTCCACAAGCCATCAGCCCCTGGATGAGGTGGGGATGAGCAGGGAATGGCCAGGGCCTGCTCTGGGTGGTTTATTGCTGCACAGTGTGGCCATGTCCCTGGGATGCAGGAGGGACAAGTGGGAACCTGTGAGGTAACTGTGCCACATCACTGATGGCATGAAATCCTGCTGAACTCCGACAGGAACACAGAGATTTCAGGTTCATCCAGAACACAGCAAGTTGGACGGGGAGAAGTCTGGGCACTACTTCTTCCTCTGGAGTTCAGGGCAGGTTAGAAGAACCTCCCTATGGGTGCTCTGAGACAAAGGATCCAAATGTTTCCATTGGTTGTTGTTCAGAGCAGAACTGGAGGCGAGCACAGCCACGGGTGAGGCCTGGCATATGGCTGAGGGGCTTCAGTGGAGGGTGTGCAGCTCCATCTGGCAGGCCCAAGGGAGCAGATCCACTGGAAGCCACAGCAGACTGAACATATTGTGCTTCTGGCTGGGTGACCTCCTCCCCCAGCCCAAATTTGGCAGCCAGACTAAAACTGCGCAGGAAAATACAACATTTGATCAAACCACTCTTTTTTATTTCCTTTGTGTTTTTTGTGTTTTGTGTTTTTTTTTTTTTTGCTTTACTTCCTTTTAAAATGGAATCTTTGAAAGCAAAGAGAAGGCCAGGGAAGTGGTGATCCCAACCTGCCTATGTTCAAGATGCTTGTCTAGCATGAAAGCATGAAGCAGACCTAAGTTCAACCCTCTCTTCTGCCTGGGAAGTCTGGAATTTGCATTCCCCTTTTCACTAAGAAAAATCACCCAACTGCTGAGATATGGAGAGGTGTATTTGGATATATGGAGACATTTCTGTGGTTTTTGCCATGCATGTTTTCTGTGAAGCCAGTTCCTCTTTGTAGGCAGTACTCAAATATTGATGGAGCAGAAGAGAAGGACTGTGAGAGGGACTATCTGATATAACATTTCCAGCCAAAAATATGGAGGTAATTTGCTTCATTTTCTGCTCTTTGCACTGCAATAGCTATTTTTGCCTGCCAGATAAGGCACTTCCCAAAGGATGGTGTTTGGAAATGTGCTCCTTTGAAGACAGGCAGAAAATATTCTTTCACCTCTGGATTCCCTGGATATGGCCAAGGTTTGAAACCCTCATGTACCACGTTTGAAGCCTGTTGTGAGTAAATTTGCTGCCTGCATGGAGATGAGGCTCTGAATTTGTCTACCTTGCCCTGATTCACCTTATCTCCCAATGGGAACTGGGATTTAAGAGCAAAACAAATAAAATGCTTAAAACCCAGACTAGATTTTTGGCAACAAAACCTAAGTAAAATAAGAAATTGTATGATCCTGCTTGGTAATTGAGAGGAAGCTGTTCCCAAATCTTCCCTCTGTGTTTTTGTGGATATTTCAGATAAGTTTATCTCCTTGGGTAGTACAAGGACCTTGATCCCAAGGCATTGGATTTGAAGGACAGTCCTCTTGTCTTCCCATGAAGTTTTATTCTATCTGAAGTAATTCAAGATTTCTTGGGCAGTTTCCAGCTTATTCTTCAGTTCAGTGTTCAGGGGCTGGGGTGCAGAGTTGCCTCTGTTAATTAGGAAGAGGTCAGGATTTTATTGAGCATTTTTCTAAATACAGGAAGGAACCTGGATACTGGGAGAGGTGATTTGCAGTAATAATTTTTGGTTTTAGTAATATTTTCTTTTCTTGGTGTAATTCTGTTCAAGTCAACTTTCAGCACATATAAAACCCCTCGTCTCTACTGGGCAGTGACAGTGATACACCAAGGACTTGGGAAAACACTGCCAGGTCCCTGGCTCTGCCTTTGGCAGTTCCCTCAGTGTGCTCCAACAGCTAGCACAGAAAAAATGAAATCATAGAATCACAGAATGGTTTGGGTGGGAAGGAACCTTAAAACTCCTCTCATTCCACCTCCTGCCATGGCAGGGACACCTTCCACTGTCCCAGGTTGTTCCAAACCCTGTCCAACCTTGGACACTTCCAGGGGTGGGGCAGCCACAGATTTTCTGGACACCCTGTGCCAGGGCCTCACCCCCTCACAGGGAACAATTCCTTCCCAAAATCTCATCTAACTCTACTCTCTTTGAGACACTTCAGCTCCAGGGTTGTATTTACTTCCCTTGTGCTTCTGCATGGAAAAGGGAGTTTTTGTTTGATTTCTAGCCATGCACTGATCTAAAAAGACCATTAATATGTTTCTAAGTTTCCTTTCAAAGTTTTACAGGGTAAGAAAGAGAGCCAAGGCATTAAGGTCTTTACATGCTCAGAAGGACAGCAGCAGAAAAACAAAGGCACTTAATCTGGGATACACAAAGCAGGAAGGGGGGCAGCATGATGTAGCTGTAATGAGAGACGGCGAGATTGACGTGGAAAAGATGGGACAGGCAGCAGAGTATAAATAGAGCTGCAGTTTATTTGTAACTTTAATTTTTAGGTGGGGATGATTGACACATGGATGGGCTGGATGAAGGTAACCTCCCTGATCTTTAACTTGCAGGTCACATGGAGAAAACTTGGAGAAAATACTCCAACATGTAGATGTCAGATTGAGTGACAGCCGCGTGTGAGGTGAATTGCATTTCCTGGCTTTTTTACATGCATCACTTCACAGAAATGATGGCTGCCATCGGAACAAAAAGACGTCCTTCCTGACCGGGGTCAACAAACTGACAGTGCCCACCCATTAATAGAAAACACTGTCATTTAAAATAAAATGCTATGGAGAAAACTTCAAAAATCTATTAGCCAACAGAGCAGATAGTATCAGTTTCTGCCCGTGAATTACTGTATACCGTTCCAGTGTTAATGTACAGCGCAGTGTGTGGTAGGATTTTCATCTGTAACAATATATATAGAATGCCATATGGCTGACAGCATGCACTACACATGTCAGGCTCTTCTGTTTTCTAGCTCTGTACATCTTATTTGCTTCTGTCTAATTATCTTGTTCTGTGGAGGGGAGGGAGAGAAAATAAGAAAAGCCAATGGGAATTCAAAAATCAGGGGTAACAAATAGTGCCAGTTACTTAATTCCATTGTTAATGTGTTCTTGTGTTTCTTAAAATGCAATGCTTTTTAAAGGATGCAGTTGGACATCCATTGCTCGGGTGGAATGTGGGGCTGTAATAAAAGCTCTATTTGTGGCATTTAAAAAAAAACACCAAAAAAACAAATCAGAAAGAACAGCCCTGCTTTATGCTGTCCACTTATATTGGTTAATTCTAGGCATAATTTTTCCAGCTGCTAGAATGTGCCCATATTGCTTTCCTATTCCTATCTGTCTAAAAGAAATGCCTGTTTGTTTGTTGGGGTTTTTTTTTTTATCCCAAAAGAAACAAAATAGTCCTGAAAAGAATTGCTCTAAAACTGGACTCCTGGATCTGAAATGGTTTAAAGAGCTCCTCAGAAGTTTAGCCTTGATTTTATTTTTTTTCTGAGGGATTTGGTATTGTTTAAAGGTCACAGCCCCAAGATTTGTCTTCAGAGATTTAGTCCTGGCTTATCTGTCAGTCACTTTCCCCCCTGTAAAGGCCAGAGGCGATTGCCAGCACTTCCCTTGCTGTGCTCCCCTCTTCCTGAGCACTTGATCCACAGGGAATCGGGGAACCTGGACTAGAAGGAAGCTGCCATCTCTTCTGTAATGGAAAGTGGAGAGAGAGAAGGGGAAATTTGGGCTGGCACCTATACTCAAGGATCCTAAATGGGGCAGAGCTGCTATGAGTGCTGCAGCCTTCAAGCTTTGTGTCCCCGCAGGGCTGAGAGGCAAAACCCTTCACTCCAAGGGTGGAAGGGATTGGCTGGCCCACCATGAGCTTAAAATAGTGTCATTTTTGGATCATTAACTTCTCCTGGCTGCTGCTCTGGAAATGAAGCTCAGCGCCATGCTGAAAAGTCAATATAGCTAGATTGGAATTGTAAAATTGGTTGGGAAAAACAAATGGCACAAATGAGTGCCTTGGTGCAGCCATGGGCTGGCAGAGGCTACATAGGAGTGTTAACATTGGTCTGCCTTTATAGCAGTTCAGGAGTGAGGGGCACAAAGTGAACTCTGGTTTTAACCTGCACTGCATGCTCCTCTATCAGGAAAAGAAGACTTGATCCATGAATGTGGTGTTCAGAACCACCCTGATGCAGTACCTGTGCTCTGTGGAGGTGGGATGTTCCAAAAGGGGGCATTCTTTGATCAGGAAGGCAGTTTTTTCCTTAATGTTTGCAATGGCAAAATGATTTTTATAGTAGAGATCTCATTGAAAATTCAGGAAGCAGCCAAAGTTAACAGCAGTCTGCTCTGTTGTATGAAGATCCCTTGCCATATTTGCTCTTAAACCTAATTAAACATGACCATCCATTTAGGAAAAGACCCTCTAGTATAATTTTCCAAAAAGTTTTCTTAATTCAATACATTATCACTTTATACCATGACATTTTGCTCAGTGATGGGGCCATTTCTGCTAAAATTATGGCATGATTGCAGCTGGAGTTTGCTGTGTGTTCTTCCTGTGTGAGCTTTCATGATCTCTGTATGAATTCCAAATACATGATCTTTCATTAACACACATTTCTTCTTGTTCATATTTTTGTTGATCTTGTCAAATTCCTTCTGCACAAATTCTGTGGTAATTATGAAGAAGAACCATGTTCCATGCTCCCTTTTTGGTGTGAAACCTGTTCCAGCAAATGGCATTTGATTCTTCTTTCCCAGTTAAAGTGGAGTTTTCATTTTCACACCAGAGGTGTCTGAAATTCCAGAATAGGGACATAGCGCAGCAAGGCAGAAATAGAAAAGTTTTAACAGGGAAAATACAAATTTATTACAGTGAAAACCAAAAGACTGAAACTCTTAAAATACCTCTCTGAACAGTGTTTGAGTAGTTTTTGCAAAGCTGAGAAAGAGATCCCAACAGCATTGAAATACTTTGGGGGAGGAAGGAATGGCCTTGGGCAGAAAAGTGAGACCAGGGTGGCCCTGGAGCTGCAGAAAGAGAAGTGAGCTGTGCTCTCCCACGTGTGTGCTCACTCCAGGACATGAACAGGATTGGCTTTGCTCTACACTTCTGTTTTCCCTCCAAAAAATAAAGCTATTTAGAAAAATAAAAATATTAGTACATGAATCTGAGCATCTTACTGGAAAGCCACGTTGTTATATACATACTTCTATAAATCTTATATACCATGAGTTAATTTCAGCTTTCACCCTTAGTCACAGAGATTCAGCCTTTCCAAAAAGAGCTGTTAACAAAGATGTGGTATGAATAGGAAAAAATAGCTCATTTATCCATGGCAAATTACAGGACAAAGTTCTCCTATGTTTCATTAGTGCAATCCATAGTACTTCACTTATTTGACCATCATTTGTCTGGCTTTCTACGAGGGCAACAAAAGCCATGGAGCATCTAATGTCTGTCAGACTGATCAGACTGAGGAGGTTTTTGCTATTGAATAATTTTTTTTTATGGCATCTTGACAATAGCACTGAGTTCTGTCCCCCTCCAGGCTCAGGCAAATGAGACAGTTGCCTGGAGCAGAAGAAGTGAAATGGCCATGGCCCTTTCCCTGTGCTACAGCAAAGCCCCTGCATGGCCAGAGCAGCTCCTGCTGCTGGGCAGACCATCATCCTGGAGGGAAAACAGGGCAGGTTCAGCCACCAGGAACAGGGAGAGGGAGTCTGCCCAACAGCAACAGGAAATCTCTTCCTTTTCCATGCCATGGGCAGCAGAGAGCCACACACACTCTGCAGGGTCCTTGCTCCCCTTCCTACCCCAGTTCTCCATTTCAAATACGCCCTCTGCCCTTTTCCTTCTGTCTTGCTCCTCTCAGCCACGGCCCAGCTGAGCTCTGGCCAAACCCTGTGCTCCTGTTTCCAGGATACAAACATTCCACACTGCTGTGCTGCTGGGAAAACTGACATACACCTGTGATGGCCAGGATGTCTGCTCAATGGCCATGGGGGCCACTTTGTGACAGCAATATCTCACTGAACTGATGTGCAGGAATAATAAACACCACCAGTGCCTCTCCTGGAGCTTGTACACATTCCTCTTGTAGTGAACACTAAATATTGCCCACCAGCTGGACCTTGCCCACCTGCATATTCCCTCCTTGTTAACTGATCCTACTGGGTTCCTCCTTCCCCTCAGTCTGCTGCTGTGAAGAGACTTTACAGGGCATCTCTGCTCCTGTTTGAGAAAATGACTCTGTGTGTTGGTCTTTGGTTAAGGACTGGCTTCTGGCTAGTATTAATCATTAATTTTAATAAACTTTGAGGTTTGGGCCCCATTTTCATGTTAAAGTTTTACATAGAACATTTACATTCTTAGGATGAAAGGTCCAGAATAAACATGAGGTAAAATTGTACTGGGTTTGAATAGCTCCTGTATTGAAACCAGCATGAGTGATTAGCTTTGCCTGTTTGGTCATTAATTTTGGCTACAGGCACTTTAAAGAAAGCAGAAAGCACATGGGGAAGTCACACCAGGCCTTTGCATCTGCCCTTTCCACCAGAAAAAGCATTCCTGTTTCCTCTCCTGTGTGACCATGGGGCCTATCCTGTGCACCTCACTTGTGCCAGGGGCTCCCCATTTCCTGGAGCCAAACTCCAGGTGAGCAGTGGGCTCTCTCTGTGTTGTCTCCTCTTGGCTTTGGTTGCATATGAAAATTCAGCTCTCTCTGGTTTACTCCCTCAGGGACTTGGGTCTGTTTGGGGACAGGAGGTGTATTTAATTCTCTTTATCCAAATACCGCTGTGTTTCTTCTCCTTTTGCTAACTTTTAACCTGCTGTTGGATCTGCCTATCCCATGGTAATATTTCCAGCCTTGTGTATCTGGCTAGTCAGTGGGGAAGACAGTTCCCAGAGCAACTGCTGCAGTAAATGCTTTTTGGCATCCAGATGTGTATTCTGTCATTTCCCATGCCGTGCGTGTGCTGTCTCTCGCATCCATGGATCAACAAGTGTGGACAGGTCTGGAGGCATCTGGTGCTGTTATTTCTGCTCTCTCTATTTCTGGTGCTGTTATTTCATTGCTGACACTGAGGAGGTGCTTCCTCACCAGAAACAAACCCACTCCTGTGTGACACCTGTGTTGTTACAAAGGGATCTCGGCAAAGTCAGCAGCAAATCTGCTTTTCCCTTCAATTTTGACTGCCTTGCAAGTGGGCAATTTATTCTCCATTTCAGCCTCAGATATAGCTGGAATCATCCCACCAAAGAGGTTGTTTGGATGCACTGTGCTATTTAAGAGCACAATTCCCAGACAGGTACCCCAGGATGGGAAGCTGATCCTGCCATGACAAACCCAAGCTGTCATTAATCCTGCTCTGTGTTGGATCTCTCTTCCAGAGTTGCCCTGGGTGACAGAAAGTGAATGCACAGGAGATCTGGGATTCTTGGTGCTGCTTTATGCCTTGCTCCTCTAACTGCAGAAAACATTTAATCCATTTTATTCCAGCAAAATGAAATTTAGATACACAATTAAGAAAAATGCCTCCCATGGGATTTCCTGTAGCCCTAATAGCTGGATTTGCTTTCTGCCATTATGAAGAAATTGTACAAAGGATCTACAGATTCAGAAGCTATAATGGGTAACTTTCAGCTCTTTGAATTATTTAATTATTCTCCTTCTATCTGTACCATATGCTAAATAATGCTGTTAAATTTGACTGTGATTTTTATTGTTTTACAGCCTTGAAACATTCATAATCTTGGCTAATCCTAAAAGTGTTTGCTTGGGAGCCTTATTCATTATTTAGGCCAAAATATTCAAAAATGTCTGTTGACTCTGGGGCCTTGTTTTTTTCTGAGTTTTAGTTGGGTTTTCTGAACTTTTTTTTGCAGCAGTGCAGAGCACCCCCCTTCCACTGGTGAGAGCAGAAGTTTCAGAGGAATATTTCTGCTTCCTTCAGAGGAGTATCTCCGTGCTGGACTGAGTAGCAGGTGCATGCTGGGGCTTTTCTGTAGGAGAAGTGATTTCTGGTGACTGCTGGACACTGGGCTGCACTTTAATTAAAAAATTCAGCTGTAGGGATGTGGAGGGAAGGGGGTGACACACAGGCACCAAACAGTGTCTGAGCAGGAGTGCAGCTGAACACCAAAGAAAGGGGAGAGAGCAGAGGACAAGTGAGAGAAGGAGAGAGCTGAGCCTGGGTCTGCAGGAACACGTTTGAAGTGAATCACAGAGAGCAGTAAGAGCCCTCTTGCCTGTCCCAGAGTGCCATGGCAAGGAGAAGGTGCTGCTGCTGGTGCTCTAGGTGCTGCTGCTGATGTTTCAGTGCTGGACATGCAGCAGTGCTGCTCCTCACCTCTCCCATGGTACCTGGTTCTTTTTGCCAGCACAGCTCTGCACTGCAGCCCCTGGGCTGAGGTTTCCATGTGCTTTCCTTCCCCTGCAGAACCTCCTGCAGAACATCTCCCTGTGCTGCTGGGATGTTAGGTGCTGCCATGTGTATCCAACACTGGAGATTAATAAACCTGAATAAGCACAGCCTCTAATGACAGCAATCTGACCAACCAACCAGCCAGCTTTGGGAAGCAAACTGCATTTGCTTCCCATCCTCAGCTCAAAGTGTAGCAGTGATCCTTGACATTAATTATACAGACTTTCACACAGCACATGTACTTGCAGAGGAAGGACATCTACTACAAAACTTGTGCGCAGCCAAGCCTTCCCATGCTGGTGATGAATATTTATGCCAAGAATGTGGAGTGCAAGGTGGCATCTTCCTTGATGAATTGGGGGCTAGATGCTATGACTACATTATTTAGACCACTTTATTATAAGGGTTACAGTTTTTATTGCCTGTTGCAAAGCAGAGAGATACAGTAGATCTTCCCAAAGATCAAAGTGTGTCTCTAGGGCAGCCAGTAAATTAGTGGAGATTATAAATGAGTGCATAGTCATTGATGTCTTGAGAGCTCGGCTCAAGAGATCAGAGAGTATTCTTTCCCCTTTTCTGTTCATAAGTGTCTTTCCAGAACAGATTACTTTTTTTTTTACACTTAAAAGCAATATTCATGGACTTCATAAGAACAAGCATTTCAGTAGGACATTCTCTGATCACATCACTCCCTGTTGTATATGGACTTATTATGGACTGCTGCTTCCCTGTAATGCTGGCTCCTGGAGGCTGATGGCAGGGATGTGTGTTCGGAGGATCGTATCACTTAACTAATGTCATCATATTTTACAGCAAGTACAGCCTCTGTAGGAACTCTCTCACCAGAGTGGGAGCTCTTCAAAGCTCTGTTACGAGGAGCAAAGAGTATATGAAGCAAAATAAAAGCCAATTAGAGAACACTTCACTATCCTGAAAGGGGAAATTATTGCTATGGTGGGGAAAAGTAAATATAAACCAAATCACACTATGCCAAAAACTGCAAATAAAAACCCCCAGAATAAACATCCATTTCATGAAGGGATTTGAAGTTAACTTTTAATATCCAAGTTGGGAGAGAAGTCAGAATTGTGTCTTTGTGCAGAAGATGGAACAGAGCTCTCATTTACTACTACAAATCTAGAATCTGTATATTGTAAGAACAAACTCAATCTCAAACATTTAAAAACTTTTTTTTAAAGTTTCTGTATATCCCATAAAATAGAAAGACCCAATAAAAAAATCTCAAACCATAGTTTTCTGGACCACTCAGCTTTAGGGAAATGCTTTGTGGGAATCACCACTGCAGAAATAAGTGAGTAGGATTACATGATCAAGTTTTAAGGCAGTTATCTGCCTTAGTGGAAACACCAGCCTTAGGTTTTCAGGGATGGCTTTGATTAACTCATTCCTCCCAGTGCTCTGTTAGAGGAAGCTCCTGCTGCCCTGCCAGTGGATGCTCTGTGCTGGTCAGTTTGAGAAGTTGAAGCCTGGTGATAGTTCCTTGTGGAAGAAAAGACTCATAGTGCAGTAGGGAAATCAATGAGCAGATCAGTCCATAGTGCTTTTCCACCGGTCCCTCTGCTCCTGGAGTAAAGTGAATGTCTCAGATAACATAGCAATAGGTCATTTTTCTGCCCTTGGCAGCTGAGTCAGTTTTTGTCAGGAATGTGCTACCTTTTCCTTCAGGTGTGTTCTGAGCCACGAGCCAAGTTCCTCTGAGTTCAGTAAAACAGACCTTTTGCCTTTGCAGTGACAGGAAATGGTCAGTGCCATTAGTTTTATTGCTTGTTTAAATGAGGATTGACCGGCATGAAAACACCATGCAAGGGGTCAGGTACAGCAAACACAATTTTGATAGGTTTGGCACTCAGAATACTCTGAGTATCTGGTTAGGTGGAGAGCTTAGTATTGATCTTCTAGTCTTGGCTTTGTGTGATGGGGCCAGGTCCTGTGCAATGCAGATTTCATGACTGACCACTGAAGCCTGTGTGGTCACAGGGTACAATGTTACCAGCCCTCAGCACTATTTTCAAGTGACCTGTACGTTCTCTTTTCTAACTTTATCCATTCCAATTACTCAAAGGAAGCCAAAGATACCACAAAGATGCAATAAAACCCAATTTGACTGAAAAGAACGAGATGGAATGTCCATGGCAAGAAGTAGCTTCTTGCCAAGGACAGGTTTGCCAAGATGAAATGTGCCATTGTGGCACAGTGCTGAAATGCTTCACTCCTGACTGGAGGGGTTTTGGATGTGCCTTTGCCTTTAATCCCCTCTTCCCATGACTGGTAAGACTGATGAGGACTGGCAGCCAGCACCAGCAGAGCAATGGATTTTGTTCTGAAGATCAGCCTGTCTTGAACTGTGACCAAGTCACAGATTCCTTGAGCTGAGGCATTGCTACAAGTTGTGGACATCCCTTGGCCGCTGTAACTGCCACAGGAAAATCGGACATGGAAGTTTAGAAGGCAGTATCTCTTTGAAGATGGCACCATTCTGATGAGGAAACCCAGTCTGGAAGACATCCCTGATGAAACCTGCAGCTGTGTAAATGGCATGAAGTAAATCTCAGCTGTAAACAAAATGGTGTGGGCTGTGTTTGCTGTGTTGGCACTGGAGCTGACCTCGATGAGTGACAAACCATGGGGTGACATGGACCGTGCTGTCCCCACTGCAGCACTAGTGCAGCTCAGATCCTGAGGGCTCAGCTCTGTTTCGGTGAGCAGCGTAAGCTGTGAAACATCTGCTCACAACTGCAGCAAAAATGATGGTATCAGTTCTTACAAAAGGAAATTCCTGCTCCCCAGGTGAATTCCTTTGGAATTTGTTTCCCCCTCTGGACACAGAGGATTAGATGAGTGACAGAATGCCATGTCAAGAATAGGTCTGATTGTTGATGCTTTTTCATATGGAGAGGAGTGGGTTTGTTGGGGAATTTCTTTGCTTGAAATGTGGAGCCTGTTTTCTAAGATGATCCCAGAGGGATTGAATTTTTGTCGTTATGGCCTTGTGCTTTTCCACCTACCCCTACAAAATACAGCATTTTTCGAAACTTGATACTTTCTTAAATGTCTGTACCAACTTTGATGACATCTTTTGCTGCTTTCACAGAAACTCCAAACTCTTTAATTCCCTGTCTTTGTTCAGAGGCCTTGATTACCCACTTTGGTTGTTACACAGTGTAGCTGTTTGCTTTATTGTTAAGATCCATCTGAAGACAAGTGAGGTTGAATGGCCAAGGCAATGTAAACATGTGCGACTAATCCCTCTGATCTGGTGCTGTTTGGGCTTTAATATTCTGGGCTGAAAGATAATGTCTGAATGCTGCTGTCAGAAGGGCTGGGAAATGAATAAGAAACAGCTTCCTTTGGATCTGAAGAATAATCTTACAAGGCTGTAAGGTGGTAAATTGAGATTTGGATCATTAAAATATGTTTAATTGTTGGGGGGGTTGTGGTGTGATGAGTGTCTAAGACAACCTTTCATTCAGGTTTGAGTGTTCCAGATATGCTTAAATAGCTCAATTACCCCTTTCATGCTTCTGGACAGAAGGGAAAATACACTTAAAACATTTTAGCTTTGAAAGTATGTGGGAAAAAATTCTGTCCCTTACTGCTGTGATGGAAATGTGTGGGAATCTTACCTGAGTTATCTGGCATGACATGTTTTCTCCCTGTCACTGGATTGCTACTCTGGTTTTCAGTTCCTTCTGGGTGAGGAAACTTCTACATGAATCACAGATTGCACATCAATGTTTGTCTTCCAAAACCAGGTGAATTGACTCAGTAAAAATCACTTGGCCTCAGAAATGTAGGTGCTGCTCTGTTGTAGCAAATGCTGTGAGAAGTGATGGGAAATTCAGAGATGTTTGAGTCAACCATGGATGAATCCTTTTCCTCTGGGGAATGTAGTATTGACCAAGTTTGGACAATGCTCTGAGACACAGGGGGGATTGTTGGGGCGTCCTGCACAGGGCCAGGAGTTGGATTAGCTCGTCTCGATAGGTCCCTTTCAACTCAGCATAATCTGTGGTTCCATGATTCTAGGGTTTCTCCTGGAACCTGAGGGAAGCGATTGAGTTCAGAGGATGTGAAACACCGTGTTTGCAAAACAGTGAGAGAACAGACAGAGCGAACAACAACGTGTTTATCTCCGTGCAGGGCGCTGCCCCTCGGACAGGTCCGTGCCCTGAGCCGGGCCGGGCTGGGCAGAGCACAGCTCAGCGGTGTCCGTGAGGGCAGGGCCGGGCCGGGCTGGGCTGAGCTCCGCCGTGTCTGTGAGGGCAGAGCCGGGCCGGGCTGGGCTCAGCTCCGCCGTGTCCGTGAGGGCAGAGCAGGGCCGGGCAGGGCTGAGCTCCGCCGTGTCCGTGAGGGCAGGGCCGGGCTGGGCTGAGCTCCGCTGTGTCCGTGAGGGCAGAGCAGGGCCGGGCCGGGCTGGGCAGAGCACAGCTCAGCGGTGTCCGTGAGGGCAGAGCCGGGCCGGGCTGGGCTCAGCTCCGCCGTGTCCGTGAGGGCAGAGCCGGGCCGGGCTGGGCTCAGCTCCGCCGTGTCCGTGAGGGCAGAGCCGGGCCGGGCTGGGCTCAGCTCCGCCGTGTCCGTGAGGGCAGAGCCGGGCCGGGCCGGGTTGAACTCCGCCGTGTCCGTGCGGGCAGAGCCGGACTGGGCAGGGCTCAGTTCCGCCGTGTCCGTGCGGGCAGAGCCGGGCTGGGCTGAGCTCCGCCGTGTCCGTGAGGGCAGAGCCGGGCCGGGCAGGGGCTCAGTTCCGCCGTGTCCGTGAGGGCAGAGCCGGGCTGGGCTAGGCTGAGCTCCGCCGTGTCCGTGCGGGCAGAGCCGGACTGGGCTCAGCTCCGCCGTGTCCGTGAGGGCAGAGCAGGGCCGGGCAGGGCTGAGCTCCGCCGTGTCCGTGATGGCAGAGCCGGGCTGGGCTCAGCTCCGCCGTGTCCGTGAGGGCAGAGCCGGGCAGGGCTGAGCTCCGCCGTGTCCGTGAGGGCAGAGCCGGGCTGGGCTGAGCTCCGCCGTGTCCGTGCGGGCAGGGCCGGCCGGGCGCATCTGCAGGGCTGATGGGCCGTGAGCTGATTGCCATTGATCGGGATGCTGCTGACACCCGCTCCGAGCGCCCGCTCCATCGCCATGGCAACCAAGAGCCCGAATACTTGTCCACATACTTTAGGAACCTCATTAAATCAGGCAGCAGGACAGCAGCTGTGGGCTCAATGTGTTAGGCTGACAGCCGGGGACTCGGTTTATGATGCTCAGGTGATTTTTGGCCCTCTCTAGGCCAAACTGTTGAGAATGCGGGGCTGGTGGGACAGATGGCAGAATAAATAAATATTGCCAATATGTTTAATGTGCACACATCTTCTGAGAGGTGCAAAGCAACCTCGCTCAGTCTTATCAATTCTGGTGATTTTAAACAAAGCATAAATAAAGGATAAAAGAGCTGAACTGAGACGAGGGTTTTCTTAAAAATTTATTTAAGAAGATGATTTTAAGAGCAAATGGATTGAACTGCAGGCTCGTAGCAGATCTCATAGCTACGGGCTTGTAGCAGATCTCATAAAATGTTGCATAGATATAAGCAATTAAAGTTCTCTACCTTGACATATAATCATGGAAATTCAGCTGTGCAAGGCCCAGATCTTGAGAGGTTGATTCCATTTTTACCACTTCCATGAGACTCTGCCAGGGGTAACATCAGTGGAATAATATCCAAGATTTCTTCATCAGAGGAATTTCTCATGCTCCAGCAGAATTAAATACTCCAGTAATCCCCCCCCCAAATTTGGCTTTCATCAAGCTCTGTTGCACTCCCCTGAACTGGGGTTTGGAATTATTAGCACAAAAGGGACTTCATACCATGAGGCTAAGCTAAAGATAGATTTAGCCCAAAACCACTCTAAAATCATATTCAGTGCATTTTATGTGATAATGATTGCAATTATTCCATATTCTTCATAGTTCACCTACTTTGACTTAGGGTGTTAGGAAGCAGTAAAGTCAGAATGTAATTAGACACTTCATGTCCTGGTATTTTGCATAATTCTGAGTTGGTCTGGGCTTTCACATTATTGCACAAATAAAGTGGGAAAATGGTGGTGTGGAGTTCTCTTTCTTCTTTTTAATGCAGATAAAATTGGTTGTATTGCTGAGCAATGATTCCTTTTGGTCCAAGGTGCTCACCCAGAGGATATTCGTGGTTCCTATCATTTCCAAAGGATCAATGAAAGCAAGGAAAACACCAAACTATATGAAATAAGCATGTTGCCAACTTGAAGATCTCAAAACTGTTATGCTCAACAAGAGCTGTAAAATAGGAATGCTGTCATCCAGGTGCTTTAATTTTTTGTGATAGGGAATGACAGATGCCTCAGACCCTGAACTATAATTTGTAGATTCTAAACAAAGAACCTCAATTAGTAAAGCAATTATTAATATTGGCCGGAATCCATTCTGCCCAGGGTCTCAGACTGAACCCAGTCCAGTTGGCTGCCCAGGACTGTCTGACCTGGAACTTAAATTAATTTGATAATTCCTTACATGATTTGGAATTGCTCCTGATCCTTAACCATAGAGCCAGGACTGGGTCCTTTGTTTTGAATTTGGGTTTTTTTGGCAGCCATTGATGGTGACATTTAAAATGGTCACAGATCATAGGGCATGGGCACCAAAATGTGAGGGTTTCCACCTGTCTGGCTGGTGTGTGGTGTTCAGTAGGGAGGAGATTTTCTCTCAGCTGGAGGACGGCTGATGCCCACCTGCAGGGACCAAAGACAGAGACCTCTCAAGGTGAGCATCTCCTGGAGAGGACTTCTTGTGGGGCCAGTTTGGCTGCCCTCAGTGCCTACCTCTCTTTGGTCCCTAGACTGGTTTGCAAAAGCAGAGAATTGCTGTTGCTGATCTGGTGGATGAGTGCTACTGGAGATGAAGAGACCTAGAAAACCTGGAAGAGGAAGTGGTGGAGTCCCCATCTCTGGAAGTGTTTAAGAAACATGTGGATATGGCTCTTAAGGACATGGTTTAGTGGTGACCATGGTGGTGGTGCTGGGTTGACTGTTGGACTTGATGATCCTAAAGGTCTTTTGTCAACCTGAATGATTCTCATTCTGAGATCTGAATTTAAGGTGGAGAATGGCTCCTGAAGGTTCATATTGCTTCCTATGGCCTCAAAGAGACTAAGATGCATTTTCTCATGGAAAGGAAATCCACTGAGGGATTAATAAATCCATAAAACCAACCTCACGCTCAAAGAAATCTTTTGTTTCCAAATATTTACTGGAAATAAATATTTTGAGTGGTCTGGCCACTCTAGAACAGAGGTATCACCCTGAGATGAGCCTCTGGTCTCACCTCAAGCATGACCATTCTTATGCTGAATTTCCATGGATTGGATTTCTGGCTGGAGGCACAGTTACATTTTGGATATAGCCGTTGGGAAGATGGGAATGCAGGCATGGGACAGAGTGGGTTCTCTCTGTGGTTCTGCAGGATCTCCATTAATTGCATTAAAGATTAAGCAGTTCCATTGGATGAACCCATCTGGCTTTGCCCACTGACCACAGTGCAGGTACCTAAAATCTCAGTCAGTCAACAATTAAGGTGTATCTGTCAGGGGGACTATCAGGATATGTCCTTTAGAATAATATTTTCAGACTGCTCCAGCCATTTTAGGAATATGATCTGTACTATGTATGGAAAATTGGATCCTTTCTTCTTTTGGCAGGTGTATTTTCTCATTCACCGTCTTTAATTCTTTTGTGTATTTGGAATTCCAAATAAGTGCATTGCTTTATATAATTCATGATCAAGGACACTTGTTATGCAGCTAATTTTATTCCATCCATTGAAAAGCAGAATGATACAAATACCTTTCTTGACTGTGTGAATAAGATGAGCGAAAAGAATCTAAATTTAATGACCAAATCTGGGTTGCTTTTCTCCTGCAGTAAACTCCAGGGAATCTGCTTAAGTAACCAACGTGCACAGAATCAGGGTTTAGATATGGCTGATTTTCCTGGGAGAACTGAAGGATTGACTTAACAGCATTTTCCATGAGTCCTGCACAGGAGAGGAGTAATGCCATGACATCTGCAGGTAATATGTGATTGTCAGGTGCAGGCAGTGGGTGATAAAAATGGTTTTTGGTCTCCAGCATGACCCATAAGAGCTCGAGAAAAGCTGCTGGGGCATCCCCTGCCCAGTGTTGCACATCAGCACTGATGAACAGCCTCTCTTGGGGCCAGTTGTGCTCTGCCAAGTGCAGCACGAAATGTCTGGGACGCGGCTCTGTCAGCGCTGCTCACCTCAACTGCACAGGGCACTGGAGGCTGTGTGGGTGTTGATCCTGGGAAAGTACATTGTAGTCCTGAGTTCTGATAGAATAAAATTACTCTCTGAGTCATACATGAAGTGCTTTAATGGTTAGTCTGTACAAAAAATATCAAAAGTAATGTCATACAACGGAAGGGAAAATCTTATTTATAACGGCCAATCATTAGTAAGTGACACAGAAGCTGCTCATTTCATCCCTTGTAGTGACACCTTTATTCCTTTCTCATATTCATTTTATGGGTCCTCACTTAACAGATAAATATTTTCACTGTATAATTAAAATGAATTAATTTTAAAAATGACTAATTTAAAATAACTTTTAGTAAAACCAATTAAACAGCAAATATTAGTTTTGCTTTGTATCAGTAGTTTAAAAATGGCTTTTTAAGTTGAGCAGTGAAATACAGCTCAGTGAATGCACCTGTATTTCTAATTAAGCAATCCACACAGAAAAAAATAACAAGAACACTTTCAAATGATAGCAAGTGAAAACCAATTCAGCTTCCATTTTAGTATTTATTGTGCCCAAAGATAATTCTGAAATCTCATCAACTCCTGAGACTCCAGCAAAGTTATTAAATTTCTGTCTTTACTCGCAGACATTGCTGAAGAGTTGGCTTAAATTAAGGTCCATGACAGGCAGGAGTCCCATGGGAGTCCGCAGAGTAATATTAGCACGGGAGAAAATCAGCTGTCTTGGTAAGCTCTAATTTCTTTTTCCAAATCCTGTAACAAATTCCATTTCATTATGCACCATTAAAGCAGTTCCATGACGGGACTGATAGGTTTCCTTCTCCATGTTTCAGTGGAGCAGCTGGACACATGAGAGAGTCCACAGACCATTTTAGAAGAATTACCTAAAACTTCTTGGTCTTTTTGTCTCAGAAAGTTTTAGTTTACACTTTAAAGGAAACCCACTGTGAGATAAAGGCATCCAGTTGGGAAGAACCATTTCCCAGGTTTTTCTGGAAGCACGTGGATTTTTGCATGCTGCAGACAGACACCTCACTTGTTCTTAAGTAGAAATGACCATTTCTTCAGCAAAGAATTAGTCATAAAAAGAAAACTGGTCAGTTTCTGTAAGACCAACCAAATTTCACGTAAAAATTAGGTTTCATTCTGTATTAACAAAGCAGCTCTGGTCCATTTTTCTTCTCCCATGCTGACCCCATGATGATGGCAATGAACCATAGGAGATTCTGGTTCCTGCTGGTGTCTGGTGTGACTAACTCAGACACTCAGAACAACCCAGCAAGTCCCTGCCAAGTGTTATAAGGTCGATTTCCCTCACTTCTTTGGAATAGCAGAGGATAGGGTCTGGAAAGGAGTGTGCTGTGTGGGGGGTCTGCACCATGGGGAATGTGCTGGAGGAGCATCTGCTCCCCTGAGACCAGGGTCATCCCACCAGGGCTTCATCTTGGAGATGTTGCCTGTGAGGGACCTGTCCTCATGTGCAGGAAGGGATGAAAAGCAGGTTCAGGTTCAGTTTATTCTTTCCAGAGCTTGTGTGACTGGGTAGATGATGTCTTTGGCTCTCTGCTGGCCCAGGGCTGGTTTGCACATCCTATAGGAACGGGGTTGGCCACTTGGCAAAGTCCCTTTGTGAGCCAGCAGTTTGTCAAATAGCCTCTCCAAACCTCATTAGCAGCAGCACGTGGACTGATCTGTCCATAAGGAGGTGGAGATATTCTTCAGCAGCTGTACCATTGTACAGATTAGTTTTCTGCCATACTTTGAAAATTAATCTCTTTTAAATGAAATGTTCATTTAAAAATGATGTTTAATGATGTCTAATGCATCCTGAGATGCTGGCAGGAAAAGGTTTGTTCTGCAGCTGACAAAGGAGGGCGGGGAGCTAATTAACAAAGACAATCAAACTTTCATTAGTATTACTAAAGCCTGCACCTTAAAATGTTTTGCTGCAAACAACTGCTATTTATGTTTCCAAACCCCATGCTTTTCTATCAGTGCTTCCTTTAAAGATGCTTTATTGTGTGGCTTTCTAGGTGACACCACATGTAATAGATTTCTTGGAAATAGGGTTTAACCATTAACCACGAGGATGTGTGTCATTATTTTCTTCAGCTAGTGCCTGAAGGTGAAGCTGAGTGAATTTAATGCATTAAGAAAGGTAATTATCAGATAATCTTGATTGCCAAGGTTCTTCCTTCTCCAGCAAAAACTGATGGTGGCATAATCTGTGTAAACGAGCATCTCGTTTTTCCTTTCTGACTTTGATTTAGTTCTGACAGCATTATACAGCATTGTTTCTCTTATTTTTGCATTTTTTCTGCTAATATTTCTTCCATATATCTCATCTGTTTCCTTGTTCACCCTCATAAATTACGCTTCTTTTACCAACTCCTTTCCTTTAAGTAATAATTATATGGTCAAATGGATTGCTTTGCATTAAGGGCTAGAGGGGAAAAATTGGCAAATTTTCCAGTAACAGATTTTTTTCTCCTTTTCTGAAAGCTGAGGTGTAAGTTTGTCACAGCCTTCACAAATCTTCTTTCTCAGCAGTCATGCATCAAAGGCTTAGAACTGCAAATGAATTATTTTGATTACTGCTGCCTTGGGAAGATCTCCAGGGATGGGAGGTGGTGGGCTTAGCTACTGTCCATCCCTGCCGGGCCAAATCCTGCTGCCAGGGGAGGAAGGCATTAGGAATTTTGCCACTGACTTCAGTGGGGCTAGGATTTAGCATGGAGAGCACATTTTTCTTTGGGGGAGGAAAAAAAAAATCAGGCTTAGGCTCCTGTGAGGTTGAGTCCCCAAATTTGGTAGAATTTAGTGTTTTCCTGTATTTAGCCAGTATTCAGCTGAATGAGGGAAAAGAAGACAAAATGTAGGACACTTGAGGATACAACAAGAAATAAAATGTAAAAGAAAAAAAATCTTTCCAGATAATTGCATAATCAAAGGAAGAAACAGCTCTTCCTTCCCTGACTTTTTGCTTTTGTCTGATAGATCCTTGCAAATCTGACTTTGCCACCTCACTGTGGGAAAGATTAGAGATGAATCTATGATAAAACTAATGAGGATCTAGAGAAAATCATCAAACCCAAATAGACTTAGTATTTTCTGCAGGATATTTTAATCAGTTCACACACCCCTGCACTACCAGGCATGTAAGGTTGGTTTCATTAGGTTTTTTTGGGTTTTTTTTCCTCCCCTTCATAACTGGAAAGGGAGAAAGCTGGGACAGGAGGAATTTCTAAAGCCTCATCTCTTCTCCCCTTCCTTTGTCTCTGTCCTTTGTCCAAGCAAACCTGACAGGAGGGGGCAGCCAGGTGGGGTTGGGCTCTTCTACCTGGGAACAAGGGACAGGACAAGAGGAAAAGGCCTCCAGCTGGGCCAGGGGAGGTTTAGGTTGGGTTTTGGGAAAATTTGCTTCACCCAAAGGTTTGTCCAGCCCTGGCACATCTGCACAGAGCAGTGGTGGAGTCCCCATCCCTGGAGGGATTTAAAATCTCTGTGGATGTGGCACCTGGGGACATGGGGCAGTGGTGGCCTTGGCAGTGCTGGCAGAGTTGGACTTGATGGTCTTACAGGGCTTTTCCAGCTTAAATGACTCTGTAATTCCATGATTCCATGATTCCCTCTCCTTTTACAGTCTGGATGTCCCTGCCTCACCCGCTGTGCAAGGAGCTCTGCTGTCCCCAGGTTTGTCACTGCCCATGTCCATCACTGAGCCAGCCCAGCTCTGCTGCACTGCCTGCTCCTCCCTGAGTGACCTGGGGATGCTCAGGCAAAGTCCAAGAGCTGGGAATCCCCAGGGGAAACTGCATCTTAAATCACAAAAAATCCATGAAAAGTATTTACATGGTGGCAGTAGTGGATTTGCCAGGTAGCATGAGGCAAAGTTCTTGTCAAGGAGAGCAGATAAAATAGTCTCTTCTTTTAATTAATTATTCATGGAACTCCAGATGTTAAAAAAAAAAAAGAAAAAGAACAAACCCCTTTGCCTAACAATGAATAGCAACATAAATTGCCTGAGTTCTCTGTGTCAGGACAATGGCTCCACTAATCAATATATCTCTCCAGTTTTATAAAATAATGTTAATAGCTATTGCTGTCAATACTTCTATGGGAAATAATTTAATAGAAGATTATTGTCGATCTATTACTTTTTTTAAAAATCCCATTCATTAGAATTATATCCTTCTGTTGTCTGAAAAAAAAAAAGGACTCTGAAAAGGACTCCCTGCTGTACTAAATTCTATAGGCCTTCAGAGGAAATTCCATAGAGCTGTATTACATTTCTATAGATTTAATTCCTGGTGCTTTCTGTGGGAGTTTTTCCCCAGGAGGACATATGTGAGAGATCTAATGCTCTATTTGTATGTGCTTGGGTCCTCGGTGGTTTTCATCCTTTTTTTGTTTGTGGGCTACCAAAAAAATTTCCACTGGAACATGTGGGCTCTTGTGTATTGAATTTGCACTCAGTGACCGTGGGCTTCACTGCTTTATGTGGGAATAACTCCAGTGAATCTGTGGACAACAAATTGAGAACCACTGTTTTATTTATTTCCTTTATGCTGTCCGTGGAATAGAAAATGAAACCACCACTCCATGTGTCTGGGAGCAGCTGAGAATACTCATAACACATTACTGTAATCATCACTATTGTCATTTATTAATTTACACCAATTCACATCTGCATTTCCAAAGTGAGGATCAGGCTGGAAATACCCCTGAAGTAAGGAAACAGGAGCAGTTTTAAACTACATTCAGTATTGCTGCCATGGTGTTGGTTGTTAGAAAAGGAGCAGTAGGGGAATGGAGGGGATACTTGAGGAAAGAAATATACCCAGGCTGCTGGGAAACTCAAAATATGAGAGAGTGCAGTGAATAAAAAACCTACAACCATAGCAGTGAAATTTAGTTTGTGTTTGAGTGTGTCCCGTGCTTGTTTCTCACTGATACTCATTAAAATATAAGAATCAGTGGCCTATTCTTTCCAAGACCAGTATTTTACCCCCATTTAGATGTTCAAAGACGAAAGCAGAGCCTTTATAATATTTGATAATTAGATTTCTTGACTTCTAGGCAGTGAGTGTTTGCTGTTGTATCCCTCTCAGTGCACAAGGCAGACAAATCTGTTGTGAAAGTGTTTCTGGCTCTGAGAAATCATACAGATGAAGGAGCAGAAGTTTTAAATTATCCTGATGTAAAGCAATTCTTGAGTCAGGGTAAACTTTTTTTTAATGTTTTAGGAACTTTACAAATCCCCATGAATCAGTGCATTTGGAATCTTATGGAACAGGTTCAAAAACTGTCAAAAAGGTCTATTCAATATTGAATATGCTTGCACTGTGAATAGCAGAGAGGAAAATCCAATGTCTGCCAAAGGAATGTAAAAAGGATTGATAAAACAAGCAGAAATCAGTTCTTTCAACTCCACAAGGTTTTGTTTCTTTTTTCTTTCTCTCTCTTTTTTTTTTAAGTAAAAAAAGACATAAACACAAAAGCTGCAGTTGACAGTGTCTCTTTGACAGCACTTTTGTAGCCATTTAAGCAAAACAATGCAAAGCAGCTTTCTGGAGGCCGCTGGCAGAACATACTGCAGCTCTCAAACTTCACAGACTGCTGAGAAATGAAATGTTTGACTGAGAAGCTGATGTGGGTTTGGCAACATTGCTTAATTGATAGTGTGAAAAGAAAAAGGATTCTGCTTCCACCATCTGCAACAGTAACAGGGACCAGCTCTTTGTCTGACAGCATCTGTAGCCTTCCTCCCACCTCTGCCTCACCAAAACAGGGGAATTGCAAGGAAACAGGGCAGCATGTGCTGCAGGATCAGAGTGTGGATTTCCTTTCAGGTTTAATTACTGGTGTGAAACTCCTCTTTGGCCTTGCCTTATTCCTGTTGGCAGAAAGGTTCTTTGGAGCAGGAGCTGGCTGTGCTGCATTGGCCCTTCCAGGCTCACAGGTTGGTGTAAACCTCACCTGAGAGGAGTGAGGGGATTTAGTGTAGGATTTCCTTACTTAGGACTTCCAGGGCCACTTGTGCATTTGGGAATGGGATTGGGATCTCCTCCTAGTTACAAATTTAAAATAATTTCCAAGCCACTTGTGGCTCTCCTACCAATCCTTGCTCCTCCTCTCTGTCCTTCCCCTTTGAGAAAGAGCATTTTCTTGGCTTTCCTTGATGGATAGAGCATGGCCAGATTATTGTAACAGCCTGTCTCTGGCAATGGCCAGTGCAGGGAAAATGCAAGAAATATCACCAAGGCCAGTTAATGGGCAAGCCAGACCAGTGCAGAACACTTCTGCCCAGTATTTATAAATCATGAGCTAAATTAAGTCCTACAAAGTTTTAAATCACTCAGAAGAAACCCCAAGATTTGTTTTCAGGTAACAAGAGTGGTCTCTTGTGCAATTTTCCACACTTTTTAAGCTCCTTTCTTGTTTTCCTTTTTAATATGGGAAGGGTCCCATCTAGTCCTGATGTGGCAGAACTTAAGCAAAGAGCAAGTTTCCCAATTAAATAACATGAACACCTGTCAGATTTTGCAATAAAGTGCTTGGTTGTCAAATTTTGGTATGAAGGAGACTTGCAGAAAGTCTCTGGTAAGCATAAAAGTTTTATCACAATGGGATTTCAGTTTCTGTAATGTTTAAGAGAGGAACTGCAGGGCAGTTCCTGCTGTAGTATAATCATCTGTGAAAATAATTTCATGTGATGAGAGCATTTGTGACTAAGAAGTTGCACTGTGCCTTGCCATTATTGGTCTAATCCTCCTCTGTGTCCATCCATCTGAATTCCATTCCCAATCTGCCTTCAGGCATGTTATGTACAATTAATAAATCATCCTAACTCTTTTTTTCCATATATGTAATTTTGGCTGAATTGTTTTCACTAAGGAGGACAATATGATGCTTGGTCTGTCTTTGTAATATCTCCTTTATTTAGTAGCATATATCATGTTGCTCAGACAAAGTTGGAATCCTAATAAATCTATACCCAGAAGTAGGGACCATGTGTTGGTCTACCAAGCCAATGGCAGATCAAGTGAGGAATACACTGAAGGTGAATGTAAACAGTTCAAAAGCAGGAGAAAATGAGTGAAATTTATTGAAAATCTATTTTCAGGAACTTTATACCCAGCTCTTATTTGGACCCCTGAGCACAAAGCCTGTCCTCCTTGCTCTTGACAGCATTCCCACAAAGATTTCCTGGCTTTCTCCCAGTGCTGCCCTCATTCCAACTGCAGTCCAGCCTCAGTGCTGGAGTGGTTCTTCCCATTTTTCATAGAATGGTTTGGGTTGGAAGGGACCTTTAAAGCTCATGTACTCCAACCCCCCTGCAATAAGCAGGGACACCTTCCAGTAGAGCAGGTTGTCCAGAGCCCCATCCAATCTGAGCTCAGGTGTTTCCAGGAATGGGGCATCCACCACCTCTCTGGGCAGCCTGTGCTGGTGTTTTACCACCCTGAAAAAATCCTTGATCTAATCAAAAGCAACCCTCCTTCAGTTTAAAACCATTCCCCCTTCTCCTGCCACAACCAGCCCTGCCAATAAGTTTGTCCCCATCTTTCTTCTAGGCCCCTATAAGTACTGAAAGGCTGCACTGAGGTCTCCTTGGAGCCTTCTCTTCTCCAGGCAGAAAACCCTTGTTTTGGAGTTACAGCTCCTAAAGAGAAGGACCAGGCTAAAAGCTGGTGAAGTGCTCTGAGTCCATCAGCAATACTGGGAACGTTGGTTCTCTTTGGAAATGGGGTGGGATTGTGGAAGGAGAGAATCCCAGCAAGGCTTTCACTCAGCCACCCACCAGCTCTCTGTGGGAATGAGCAGAGCCTCTGGAGATGGCTAAAGCCATTGCCTGTAGGAGCATCAGCACTCATGTGACATTGTTTTTTGTGTAGCATTTCAAGATATAATCCTTAAATACAAACAAGTATCTCTTAATTTTTACACAGACTAGCTGCAACTCAGACTTTTCCTAAAATGCAACTTCCAAAATTCATACCTTGAAAAACCTGTTTGCTGACTCGATTGATTTATTTTTCTGGGGCTGTAAATAGACAAACACATTTTCTTGTAATGGTGTAACCCGGAGGGAGGCATTCAAATGTCCTGGCCTCAGAGGAGATGACCCCTACTCTTGTGACTTGTAATTAAGAGCCTCTCATTGAAACTGCCAGGAGTGTCTGCTCATTCTGTCACTTGTTTTAACTCCAGCTGGCTAACAAGAAAAAAAGAGTTTTCTTGCAGGTTTTTATCTGCAGAAATCACTGCAACCTGTTGTGACTGGTATAGATCTGTGAGAGAAATTATAGCAATGTTTTGATGTGTAGTGGTAATACTTCTGTCATCGACACTCGATGCTGAAGGCAGAGATAACTTCAGCAGGAGAAGGATTAGACAAAGTAATCTGCAATAAATAAATTTGGTCTGGGCTGTAAATCACTTCAGAATTCTTCACAGCATTTTGTCTTCCTCACTGGCCTTCAGATATCTGGTGTCTTCACTGCACTTGACAAGTGTTTGTGTCTCTTCTCTAATGAGGAATTTGAGCAGGACAGCAGTTGGGAAGGTTCTGAAATATGAGTTTAGAGTTTTACATTGAAATTTTAGGGGTTTTCCTCCCCAGATACCTAAGAAACATTTTGGGAGTTACTCGATAATCAGTAAGGCAGAAGAAAAGACTTCAGGGAAAGCAGAATGTGATTCAATGGAAAGCTTTCTGAAAACTTGAAAATTTGATTTTATTTTAGTAAAACAAATCTAAAGTTTTGGGAAAAAAAATCCACTGAAAATAAAACTGAATTTTCTTTCCTTTCAGTTGACAGTGTGCTGTCTTTTAGTAGACAAAATTCTGCTGCTATCACTGCTTATGTACTGTACATATGTGTCACTTCCCAAGTTGTGTACAGTATTTAAAGCCATGCCTTTCTTACCACTTTGTAATAGAAGAGAGAAGAACAGTTCGTCACATTTTAAAGTGTTTTTTTTCCTTCCATGGGACAGAACAATGTTTCTGAAGAAGAGGTTTGTGTGTTCATGCTACCCAAGAGCTCATGAGGGGCTGTGAGGCGCCAGAAGCAGCCTGAGGAGCCTGGAACAAGCTGAGCTGTGCTGTTTGGAGCTGCCTGGCTCTGCCTGGCACAGGCAGCACCGTTATCACCTCCTCCACTGATGTGCTGCTAGGGGCACCCTTGGGAACTGCAGCCCAAGATGCCTTTCCCAGGATACCCAGAGCCCTCCCACAGCTCCTGAGCCAGGCAGCACCTGCCCCTCCTTCCTGGGACACCCCACAGCTCTGGCCAGGCTCCCTTCCCTTCCCTTCCCTTCCCTTCCCTTCCCTTCCCTTCCCTTCCCTTCCCTTCCCTTCCCTTCCCTTCCCTTCCCTTCCCTTCCCTTCCCTTCCCTTCCCTTCCCTTCCCTTCCCTTCCCTTCCCTTCCCTTCCCTTCCCTTCCCTTCCCTTCCCTTCCCTTCCCTTCCCTTCCCTTCCCTTCCCTTCCCTTCCCTTCCCTTCCCTTCCCTTCCCTTCCCTTCCCTTCCCTTCCCTTCCCTTCCCTTCCCTTCCCTTCCCTTCCCTTCCCTTCCCTTCCCTTCCCTTCTGTGTTTTCCACTTCACACTTGGCTAAACCTCCCCTGGATACGAGCGTGTCGCCGTACATTTCCCCACTCCTCATGCGGCATGCCTTGCAGTTAGCTCATTCTTTCTGCTGGATAGAACCTCAATACATTAAGAAAAGGATTAGTATGTGCAAAGCACAAAAAAAAAAAATCAGAATACTGGAGAGTACTTAATTGGCCAACTGCCGTCAACCATTTCAGCACTTGCATCTTCCGAGCTGCTTGCACCGTATTGTTAGAGGAGAATAAATCATTTGACACAACTAGGTTTTCGAAAAATATGTGAAAACCATTCAGGCAAAAAATCAGTTGAAATGTATGAAATTTTCCATCTGAGTGCTCTCTGCTAAGAGAGAATATTTCAGTGAGGCGCAATATTTAATCTTGTTTTAAAATAAATAGTTTACTATATAAAATCACTTGGGGTGTGATTTTTTTAACACGCAGTGTAATTTTATTTTACTTTTAAGGTTTGTACTGAGGGATGCTGGAACATGACAAATAAGGTCTAGGAAAAGTTGTGTGTTAGAAATAATCCTGCTGCAGCGGCTTGTGTGAGGCACATGCACGGATTTAAATCTATGAAACATTTAAACTGACAGAAATCTGTGAATATGGCTAACACATGGCACAGCCCATCCTTGCTTTTGTACAAAGTGGGACTTCTGCATCTCTACAATGCATGACCTGGGTGAGAAGTTTTTCCTTATCTGTTGCATTATCCTGTACTGTTGGAAATGATGCATTTCACAGAACCACAGAACAGTTTGGGTTGGAAGGAACCTTAAAGCTCATCTCATTCCACTCCCCTGCCTTGGGCAGGGACATATTCCACTATCCCAGGTTGCTCCAAGCTCCATCCAAGTGACCTTGGACACTTCCAGGAATGGGGAGTCCACAACCTCTCTGTGCACCCTGTGCCAGGGCTTCACCACCCTCACAGGGAAGAACTTCTTACTAATATCAAATATAAACCTTCTTTCCTTCAGCCTAAAGTCATTCCCCCTTGTCCTGTCACTCCATGCGCTTGTCCAGTGTCCCTCTCCAGCCTTTTTGCAAGCTCCCTTTAAGCATTGGAAGACTGTTATAAGGTCTCCCCAGAGCCTTCTGTTCTCCAGGCAGAACAGCTTTGAGAAGGAAGCAGAGCCAGTAAATGATGGACTGGATGTCTGAGCCCATGGAGCTGCTCCCACATTCTGCCAAAGGCTGGATGGTGCTCACTGATCTCTGGGGCTTCTGAGCCATGCTTAGAGTATGGCATAAAAGGACAAAGCCTGTGGAAGATCACTTTGTGCAAAGGTTTTATGACAAACTCCATTTTTTGGACTGAGATTTAAAGTATAGAAAAGAGTGTGTCATACCTGAAGTACCACATTGAAAATGCCCACTACGGAACATTTAGCTAATTAAGTAGCTTATTAAAACTGCAGGGGTTTTGCAACACATGCATGGGTATGAGCCAGTCATGGCTCATTGAAGTCCTAATCCTGAAAGCTGCTGAGAACAGGAGACATTTCTCTGAACTGTGCAATCTTTTGCTCTGAAGTTTTATGATCTACGGGAAAACAGTCCCGGATCTGCCGTCAATACACGGCCGATACAATCAAACCCTAAGTGGCTCCACATGCATTCTCTTAATTGTTAGCTGTCGTATTGAGATTAAATTGGGCATTAAATTAAAGAGAGATTAAATTGTGACCTGAGGTGTAGGATTCATACATGCACTTAAGTATAAATCCCATTGTTTATTGGGAATAAAAGAACTCACGTTGCTTTGTTTGCAGTGTTCGGTTTATTCTTCTTAATATAGAATAAGGAAATTTAAAAATATCTTCTGACTGTGTAAGTCTGTGTTTATTCTCTCAAAGGAAGAGCAAAAGGAAAAGCTTTAGGGTGCAGAAAGCTTTTCTATCACCCTCCAGCTGCTTCTGCAATTCTCTCCCATCCTCACAGGTAGTGATCAGGGAACCTCCTTAGAAATCCTCTGCACACAGCTGGGCATCTTCAGTTTTGTGCATCCTAGAAAATGAATTTTATTCTTTCTTTCTGAATGTATAGGGGAAATGTGTATTTTCTTTGACTTTGTTGTTGCAGGGAGGATTTTTTTAAATTGTTTTTATCATTGCTTTGGTGATTTGACCATCAAATCTGCTTTTTGGCCTTTTAGGAGGAGGGTTGGCAACTTGTGGAGCAGGTGCTGAGAGGGTAGTGGGCAGCAGGTCCACACAGGCCGAAGTTTGGGAGCTGCAACATCTGAGGCTGCTGCAGATCACTGCCCCCATTCCCTGCTGAATTTGGGACAGCAGTGGGACAGGCAGCCCTTCTGCCCCACAGCAGCAAGGCATTGCCAAGCAGCTGCTGGCAGCTTCTCTGTCTTCCAACTCCCACCAAACCCCTATCAGTGCAAGTAATCTGTAATTGAGAGGAGAGAGATGCAGGCTGGCACACAGCTCCTGAAAGCTGCTGATCTTCACATTAACAACCTCATGTTCATTTTGTTCCTGCTTGTGCTCTGCTTGATGGGTTCCTCCTCTCTGTATTTTGTTATTTCCCCAGGTTCTTCATGTACATCAATCACTGCCCAGCTGAGATTTCCAGTGGTGACTGGGAAGATGGTAATGAGCAATCATCCAATGCATTTGGGGCTTTTTGGGACTCTTGTTCCCTAAATGACTGCCTGAGAATGGCAAGCTTTGGTGTAGGAGATAGACCTGGCACAATTAAGCTCCAAACCCAGTGTGCCATTGCCCTGCATGGATGAATTCTTCTGACCATGAGGCTTGGAGAATTTACAAACAGGATGATCCCAGACCTAGGAACAGGAGAGAGAAATGGGTCATGCTTAGGCTGTGCTTGGCTGAAAGTGGCAGCTGAAGATCCAACCCATTCTATTTTCTGTTCTTTTGAGGCTGAGAATAATGCTGATGTGAAATGGGACAAAAAGTCAAATAACAAAAATACAACAAATTTGGATCTTTTAAGCACTGTCTAGCAGAGAGCTGACCAACCTCAGATGAGATTAATAACTTGCCTGAGACAGCAGTCTCAAGCTGGGTCTAATCAGGAATATCTATTGAAGGTTTCTGGCTTCCTGTCCAATGCTCAGCTCATTAGATCACACTTCAAATAAGCAGTTCTACAGTTTGCTCATTTTAAACCTTTTTATTCCCACTGCTCCATTTCTTATTTATAAGAATGTTAAATTAAGCATTTACCTTAAATTAAATCCTGTAAGTCTATGATATACTTCTCCTCTTATGAAGTATTAAGTAAACCTTGTCATATAAACAATTAAACCAAAGAGGAAATTCAGACACATTCTAGACCTTGAGCTGTCAGTGAATGAATGAAATGCAATGCAATGAAATGCAATTCAATTCACAGAAAAATAAATGATGAAATTACATAATTAAACCCCTTACCCAACCAGAGCCAAAACACATGAGCTGATCTATCAGAGCTCCATGAGATCAGTTCTCAAACTGTAGATCCAAAGAGAAGATGATACAATGGCTCTCACAGCAAAAACCTCCCACAAAAGGGCACGAGCTACAGGCATGAATTACTGTAATTACAATTCATTTAGCAAAATTAGGCTCCATATTACTCATAGATTTGAAAGCAGTATGAGTGTTAAAGAGAAAAGGTGATGATCCCGTGCTCAGGGGAGTGTAGAATGTTCTTGGAATTTCCTGGGATCCCCAGGACAGCTCCGGCCATCCGAGCTTGCCGACGGCTCCAGCGTGAGAGCCTGGCTTTAACTGAGGTTATTTGAGATTTAGATCATTTCTGTCAGCTTCTGAGCCAGATCCTGGGCTAATCTGAGCTTTGTGCAAATCCATGAGCTTGCAGTGTTGAAAATTAGAGCCAAATTGGATCATTTTATGCAAAAAAGTACACGGTAGTGGGTGATGTGCACTTGTTCTCTTCACTTCTGTTGATCATGTTTTTCTGGGATCTAAATTTGCTTACTCCATCCTCCACTTAATTGCACTTGTACAGCACATAGATTATCCTGCTCCCAGTTGGTTTCTACAGCCTTCACTGAAGGTATTTTTTTCTTTCCACCTGAAGACTGAATTTCATGCTGTTTTCATAGAGGTTTTGAGGTTAAATGCTCCAATATTTCTATTGCTATTTCTGGGCTTGGAGTAAAGTTTTTCTCTGCTATTTCCTCACTGACCTTTTTAGAAATTGAAATTACTTTGAGCTCCCTGTTATGTTTGCAAAAGACTTCTGCATTCTCCCCCTCTGCAGTGGCATATTATAAATATTTCCTTTGATGTGTCTTTACTCCATTCCCTCCCACCCTCTCCTTTTCCAGAATGGTGTACTGTTCCCTTTTCCTTTTCTTCCCCACCAGGGCTGCTTATCTGCAGCCCAAAGCGAGGAGGTGGTTCCCTTTAGCATGTAAATAAAGCAACATTTTTTTTTTTCCAGCAAGCAGCTCAGGCTGGAATTCCATGCCAGAAACTCTCCTCTACACAATGATGAGTTCAAGTTCTGCATTGTGCCAATGGTTTTTTCTTCACAGTAGGAAAGGTGATCAGTCTGCAATTAGTCCTCTCCTTCCCCAATCTTTTGTAACTCCGTCTTTGCTAATTTCTCATCTCCCAGGACCAAAGGCAAAGGTAACTTTTGGGAATCCATTTAATGTGACAGTGCTCCCATCATCCAGTTCTGCATAAAATTAGCCTGTCCTCCAGCTGATGGTAAATGATGTGGCATTAGAGCAATATTTGGAAAGATGTGCCTCGAGATCTCTATTCTGGTCAGATGAGCGGGGAACATGCTTTTGCATTTTAATTTGAAATTCAGTGAATATTTTGAATGCCACAGCATGTCTATAACATTATTTAAAAGATCCTGTGCACTCAGGCATGTAATGATTGACATTGGCTGTAACTTGATGCAATGTTGCACTGTTTTAATTCTTTTTGGGGCAGTGTTATCTTTGATCACTTCGTATTCACTGGAAAAATCCCACAATTGCAATCCCACATTATGTTTCAGCGAGGATGCCAAGTTCTCTATGGTGCGTAGCTATTCAAGGCACTTTGTCCACCCTCAGGCTGCTCATTAAAGTGATGGCAGTTTCTATTTTAATGAATAAGGTAGAGTGCAAATTCCCAACTTCATTCATAGACCTTGAATGGTCAAAAGGAGAGGGTTCTTTTTTCAGTTCCCAACTTCTTTGTTTTCTTGGAAATTGTGTAAATGTGTTCATAACCATGGCCACAACTCCATGTACATGCAAAACCCATCAAATTACAAGTTTTTATCTTGTGCCTAGGGCTTGTATTATTAAAACTTCCTTTTGTGACCAACATCCCCCATCCCAGATTTCCTTTCTAGACACAGTTACATGTCCATATTGCAAAGAGGTAAGAAAAGGGGATGCCTGACAAGACCGACTTAGCTCCCTCTTTTAATTCCCCGCTATTCCCTCGCTAATCGTCAGTCCAGTGCCAGAAAGCCTTCCCATACAGCCCAACATTCCTTGCTTTCAGAGGCTGCCATTTCAAAGGCTGCACTTGCCCACAGTTACACAGCAGGGGCATGAAAGCTGCTGCACGTTCCCTCTCCAGTTGAAAGGCGGCACTTTAAGGTAAAGCATGAACGAAGTGCAGCGCTCAAGTGCTGCACAAACGCGAGCACTCAGCGGCAGGGAGGGAGGCAGAGTTCCCTGCTTGCTCTCCTGCCTATTATCCACGTGCCATTCAAACCTAGCAGCCTGGACGCCTTCTTTTGGCCGCTCTCGCTCCCAGTTTGCTGTGAAAAACCCTTTTTTCCTGCCCTTTCCCCAACGTTTGGGAATAGCCGTGGCTGCCAAGGAGAGGTTTTTTTGAAGGCGGTGCCGAGTTGCTCCTCGAAACTGGGTTAAGGATTTTATGGCTGTGCCCACATTTATTCTGAACCCCTGCCAGCCAGAGGGAAAGGCATTTTGGGACGCTCGTAGCTGTCCTGGTGGATGAGATTATCCACTGGGGAGGCATCGATGCAGATTTGGAGCGCCAGGCTCGCCCTTGGGTGTCAGCCTGGTGAGGCAGGTTTGGCTCTGGGCTCTGCTCAGCTTGTGCTCAGACTCAAGGAACGAGCAGCAAAAGCTGCCCAAGGGCCTTTGCAACCCCCCAGCACTCTGGTGAAGTGCCCTTTGAGCTTCCCAGAGCTCAGCAATCCCAAAAAGTGCAGGTCCTTCCCACAAGGCCAAGCCATGGGGCGGTTGGAGACCCACCAAGAGAACTCTGCCTCCATCTTCCCCTGCCCACAGCTCCTTGGACCAGATCCATGTTTTCTGCAGAGACTTTGGCTTTAGCTGGGAGGTACAAGTTCCTTTACTTAGCGCACAATAATTTTTAGTCGGTTGTATAAAATCAGAGAATCAACTACGGGCGCCTTTTAATTTTTTTCCTTGAGAAAAACTGAAGATAAATATTGAAATGAAAAAAGGGTTTGCTATTTAATAGTATTAAATCACTGCACGCAGTTGCAGGAGACTAAGGAATTATTTTAATATTGTTTCCATTTGCATATGTTCCTCCAAAATCCTCTTGCTGAGGCACGCAGTTTCAGGGGAGACGCTGGAACATTTAATCATTTAATAAAAGCAGCTCTTGCCGTGTATTTGTTATAGTCATGGATTTTACACACCAGAGGATCTTTGTGGTACAAAAAGAACATGATCCAGAAGGGAAAAGTCCTACCTCTTTTCAGCTACACTAAAATCAGTTTACTCCTTAAAAATCTTCCCCTTCATTATCCATGGGGCTTAGGGCTCCCCAGATGAGGAGTTGACTTTAATGCCAGGGACTGCTCACCTCATCATTGTGTTGTGATAGAAACTATATTTGACTGGAAAATGTGATTTAAGGGAGTAGAATTGGTTACACTTGGGCCATGGAATGCTGACACCCCTCATCCCAGACTCCTCCATTGGCAAGTCAACACCAAGGACAGGAATCAAATAAAGGGGCTCTTTACCTTGTTCTTCCCTCTCCCTGTCTGTGGAGCCTGGAGTTTCCTTCCCAAGGCTCCCAGCTGTGCAGAAGAGAGTTTTTTACTAAAACTTGCAGTTTTGGTAAGGTTGATGACTGTTCCCAGGGAGGGAGCACTGAGCAGTGGTGCTGCCTGGCAGGCAGGAGATGTGTCCCAAGGGAGCTGGGCTCACTGCAGAGCCTGCATGGGGAGATTTGGCTCTCCTCAGAGAGATTCCATGGGATAAATCTTGATGACTTCAAATCTGATGAAATTAAGATTTAAATAACAGGTTGGTTTGGGTTTTTTTTCCTCCTTAACTGGTAGCTCTGTGAATTCAACAGAGAAAGCCACTCAGTGGCCTTTTTTGCCTTGAGCATCCTCAGCACAAAGATTTAGTGTTTGGAATTTAAATTATGATCTGATGATTTTCCATGTGCCACAACAGATATTGCTCACTCTCCTAGAGCTGCAGGAGCTGAAAAAAAAACAACCCAGAGAAAAAGCAGGAGGGCTAAACAAACAAACCTCAGCATACAGAACTTGAGCTTTTTAAGGAGCAGACACCTAATGCCAAGGACTTTGGTCTTAGCAGTGTGTGACCCCTAACAAGCAAAAGGAGTAGATCATTGAATTAAAAACGAGCCATTTTCCAGAATGTAATTGCACCTTAAGGGCAAATAAATATCTTCTTGCTGCTTAGATTGGTAGCGTTCCTTCCCATAACTGAAGCATCAGGAATAATTATGCTAAAAGACACTTAAGCTTGTAGAGAAAACACATATTGCATTTTATGATGCTCTTGCTGGGCTTCTTGTGTAACATGAGAGAGATTATATTAACACTGGTGCTACATCGGTGTAGAATTACACCCCCGTGTTGGTCTGAACTGCATTGTGCAGCTTTCCTCACTTTTTATAGCTCTATTAATGGTTTTCAAAAACTGTGGGCTAAAGGAGTATTAAAATGTCTTGGCAATGTACAGTCACTCAATCTTTTTACTGTGGGATTACATATACCTTGTTTCTATTTGATTTTGATTGCTTGCTTGGCCTAGATTCCCTGCAAGCGTTCGGTATGACTGAATAATTTTTAGTTGTACTTTCTTGCCATGCTTTATGCTAATCTGCTGATGTTTTGCAGCCGCAGCACTGCCAGTCAGTGCTGCAGCCCACAGTCTTTATCCTTTACTGGATTTTTAAAAGGGTATTTTATTGCCTGTCATTACCATTCATTGTGGCTTTATGGACTGTGCTCTGTGCTCGGCGCTGCGGCTGCCGCTCGCTCCCCGCTGCAGCTCCCGCGCCTTTGTTCTGCCCAGCACAAGTTTTCTGGGGGCCCTTCTGCCTCCCACCCCTCCAGAGGGCCTCAGATAGAGCCCCCTTTCCATGGGGCAGATGGGGGAGTGTCATTTCAGCTCTGTGATTTATAGGGAATGGGTTTTTTTCCCCTGAATATCGCTGGGGAAATGTTAAATGCAGGATGTGAAATGCACTGGGCTGCGGGAGTTTTGGTACCTCTCAAGCAGCTTTTATGATGCTAATGCACACTGGAAGGAAATGCCTCTGTTTCATCCAAATGACATAATTCAATTAATAATTACTTATTAAGAGCACATTAAATTTCTCATGCCTTGCTTATGGGTATTTCTCAGCTTTATTTAATAACATGTGGGTGCAGGTAAGGATCAAACCCATAGCTGCAAACTGCACACCTATTGCCTCAAAATTGGTGGTTCACATAAAGCAGAACTCAACTCTAAATAAAATTACTGCACCTTGAGGGCATTCTTCCAACTCAATGTTCACCTTCTTTCATCTCTAGTAGGGACACAATTTTCAATACTTTCTTTAGGTTGGAGTTGCTTTTGGGACAGTTAAGTCAATAGGAAAATATTGAGGCTGTAGGAAAATAGAGCTTTGTCAGTTTAACTTTCTGGAAAAAAAACACAAATGCAATGAATCAGAATAATTTTTTTAAGTGGATTGGACCTCATGCCATGCTCAGTCCTGAGATCCATTGGGAAATGTGCATGGACATCCCTCTGGTCTGAGATGGGGCAGAGGGGGCTGGAGCTGCCAGGCAGGTCTGATGTTACCTGTGGTGCATCAGTTTTTCAGTGCTGTTGTCCTGTGAAGGTCTGAGATCATGGAAAGGAGGGAAGGCTGGAGATTTACTGGTTTGGATTTAGCTAGATTTGAACAGAAGAATTTATGTATGAATACAAATATTCATAAATCCTTGCGTGGCTACTCAGCCAAAGGAAAATGGATAGTTTCCTGTAGCGACACTTAATGTTTTGATTGGTGTCTTTAAAGTAAATAAATCACTCTGTACTTTTTCATGAAGTGATTTATATCCTTAAGATGCGGAGCAGGCTGATGTTAGATGGGGATGTGCTGTGAAAGCCCTGCTTCCCTGCTCGAGGATCTGCAGTGGCTGTTAACCACCAAGCTATCTCCCCTGGGCTGCACAGACACACTCTGGGAAAAGCCTGGAACACTGAGTTCAGTGGGAGCTGAGTGCTCAACACCTCCCAGGATTGGACCTCAAATACTTATCTGTAGGAGCTTTCCATTATTCATTCTACAAATGAAACTGGTTGTAATGTAAATTATAAAATGAATCTTTCTACGGCTTAAGATCCTGTAACTTAAACCTCCTAGGCTGCTTATCTGCCTTCTGCCACCTACCTACAGTTTATCCAGTGCACTTGGCATTCTTGATTGTTCAGTGCATATAAATTTCAATCATACCCACAGGGTCCCTCTATTCTATAATAGCTTGCATTGTGAGCAATTTAGCAGAGAACAGCTCTGCCCAAACACTGAGTGAGACATTTGCTATTGGGAAAAGCAAAACCCTTGGGAAGTACCATGCATATTCCTCACATAACGCTGTAATAAGGCAATTGTATTGAAATTAAAAAAAAAAAAGAGATTGAGAGATTTATCTCCCCTTTCAGTCACACGTATCATGGAGCTGTCCAGGAGCCTCTAAGCGAGGCAATCCCACATCTGCAAAATCAGTCGGTGATTGGCTAACGATGGCTTGATACCTTCTACCAAAGTCATTAAAATTCCTCCTTATCTCAACAGAATAACTTCTCACTGTAATAATCTTATTACAGCCCAGTTGTTCTGTTCCTCTGCCAGGCAGGTTGCACACAACGCCTGCCTCTGGGGTGCCGTGCCTGCCTCTCATCCCGCTGGGTGTACGGCCCCAAGCCAGCCCCTTCCAGCAGTTTCTCCAAAACACCACAGATGTTTGTCGCCCTGATTTTTTTAAGATTTTCTCAGCCTTCTGATGTTTACATTCTTATAGCAAACTTTCTCACACACTTTCTGTAAATAACTTATTGTTTTGCATTCTTTTACGGAGGCAAAGAAATTTGATGGACTGTTAGTTTGTCCAGTGCCATTGGAGAGGTGGCGCTTTCAGTCTCCAATCCACTGTCACTTTTGGAAATCTAAACATGTTGGAGTCAGAAAATAAACTTCCCTTTTTTCGCCTTGAGAGCAGCAGTGTGTGAGCTCGTGTTGCTTCGTGTCCTATAGTGACAGACGTTGTTGCACAAACTCCTCTGCCACAGGAAGGAGTGAAAAATGGTCCCTGGCTGTGGGTGCCCAAACACAGTGGGCCTCTCAAACCCCAGCATGGAAACCTGAGTAGCAGAGAGAGTGTAAAGGAAGTCTGTGTGCTGGCAGTGCTTTCCAGGAGAGGCAGCGGGGGACTCCATCCTCCCCCTGCCCTCACTGTCTGTCCTTGGCATATGGGGATAAGAACAAACACAGAGAAGATTATGATGCCTTAGGGAAATGAGGTTTGTGTCTGTAGGCTGAAAGTGGAATGAGTCTTAAAGCCCAGAGGTCAATGAGAAAGCCTAAGGAGATGGAAAAGGTGCCATTTGTATGGTCACAGGATGACAGAAAGGTTTGGATTGGAAAGGACCTTAAAGAACATCTTGTCCTACCCCTCTGCCATGGCAGGGACACGTTCCCCTATCCCAGGGGGCTCCAAGCCCCAGAGTCCAGCCTGGCCTTGGGCACTGCCAGGGATCCAGGGGCAGCCCCAGCTGCTCTGGGCACCCTGTGCCAGGGCCTGCCCACCCTCACATAATTAATCCAAATAATTTCATCCCAATATCCCCATCTAAACCTACTCTCTGTCAGTGTGATTCCATTCCCCCTTGTCCTGTCACTACTTGCCAGTGCTGTGATTTGTAGCAGTCCTTAAAGTCTCCCGAGAAGACTTTAAAGATGTCCTTTCTACGTGAATCCTGAGAAGTTTTGACATTTTTGTTTGTAGGATTGCATTTAACTCTATGTAGTTTTTAATTAAAAAAAAAAACTAGCAACAAAACCCTCTTGTAGAGTAACAAAACAATTGCCATTGTGATTTATCATCTTGTAGTACCTTGTAGTAGCATGGTCAGAACAGAGCAGTTTATTTGGAGACACCACAGGGGATCCACAGCAGGAACTGTTTCAGGGCACTATAGGCAAAGGAAGTCCATGAAAGTCTTCGTGGGTACCTAAAATATGCATTTAGTGGTTCCTACCAATATTAAAAAACATCAAGAAGGATTATGCTTTAATCTATTGCAAGTGATTTCCTTTAATAAAGTTAAGGAGATTTCTCTCCATAATACTCATCATGTTGCTCTTGAAGTTCATTCTATTGTCATCCTCACTGGTAGTTCCATGAAGTATAAGTTCCTAACATTTATGAGGTATGAGAGTTTTGGCATCAGGTATGGAGGGGAGCATTTTAGGGAGGAAAGCCACTTTGTCTGGGGAGACAGTCCCATGGCAGAGTGCTAGTTTGTCCTGCTGCCAGCACCACAGGAAGAGAGTGAAAAATGTATTTACCAGCTCAACAAAAAAATAAAAATGCAGTTAACTTCTTTAATGTTTCTTTCCAATCTGAAAGAAACATTAGTTTCTTATTCAGTTTTCTCACTGAATAAGAACCAAAATCATCTGAAATACGTTTTTTGGGTCAAAACTGGAAGAGGTTGAGAAGGTTGAGAAGATATCTCAGAAAATCTGTGCTCTCCCCCCACCCCTTCTTCTGACAGCCCTCCCACCCAGGGTACTTGGGCTCAGCCAGAAGAATCAATTTGCAGAAACAGAGAGACTTTGAGGACTTTTACTGTGGCCCTCATTTTATGAACTGTATGAAATAATTCTCTTCTTTGGCTTCACTTCACCATCTGTAGAAAAGTGAGAATACCCTTTGTCCTGATGTATCCTTTTAAACACAGACTATTTTTGCATACATTTAAGAGAGAATCTTTTTTAATAAAACTTTAAGGAATGGTCAATTTGTTATGTTTTAGCTGACATTTGCAATAATCCCCTGGACACGCACATGAATATTTGGACTATATCTAACTTACAAGGAGTTTTAGAACATAATACAGAGACTGAATAGCATGGCCACAGCATGACTCCTCTGTCACCAGTGCTCTCCAGGTAGTCTGGAGTCCCAGTGTGAGACATCTTACAATCAATAACAGTAAGAGAAAATGAGTGGCTGAAGAAGCTAATGGTCTAGAAATTAAAGAAAAAGCAAAAGCACACTGTGTGTTCCACATGGTCACACGTGGGATTTCAGACTCACATTGAACAACTGATCCTGGGGCACTCCTGGAGTCTGTGCCAATCTCAGGAGCCAAAGCCAGAGCTTCTACATTTTAGTGCTCCGTGCCTGCTCATTTCTTTCTCCAGCAGGTAGAATGATCAGCATTTCTGGAACAATTTCCTTACCCAGCTCGAAGCTCCTGTGGAGTTCAGTGGGAGAGCTCCTGGCTTCATGTGGAGCACCAGCACAGCCACCATGCGCTGTAAACACAAGGGGGTGGTAATTACACCCATTTCTGTGCTGCACATCTGTGTAGAACTTTCCTCTGTCTTTGTCCCAAGAGCTACAATATGTCTTAAAATCAATAAAGTCGATACCTTTAAAAAAGATTTGTTGATGTTTGGACTACACATAAAATTAGATCCTCTGATTAATGCCACAACAACGTGACAGCATCATTGCATTATGGTTCCTGAAGCCCTGCCTCGTTCACCTACTAACAAATAACTGTACCTTGCAATAATAAAGACTAAAAATTACAGCTAAAAAAATAGTTATTGACTCTCAGAAATAAACTGCAAACTACTCCCATTGTGCTCCCTTCCATATGCATTTTATTGTCATTTATTCACGTCCCTCCTCACCCTGGATGTCAGAGCACTTAACAAAGAAACACTTAACAAACAAACAATGCAGTCCCACCATGGGGTTTATGTGGCAACTGCTCTGCTGTAAATAACAGCCCATCATAACCAGCCCCTGGCCTAGCAGCTCCTTGGAAAAACACTGATGGACACTTTGGAGCAAGAGCCGTCTGCTCCTCTGGGGCTGCTGACCATGTGAAGCTCCAAAAATTTAACTCTCTGCTTATAAATACTGGAGTTGAGGATTTGTTTGTCTTTTAAAGATTTATCTAAGTGGTAGGTATTTTTTTCCAAACTTTTCCCAGTTTCATCTTCCTGCCCAGACTCTCCTAGGCTGTCTTCGTAAAAAGGAGAAAAAAGGACAAAACCATGAAAGCTGGAGAAGGATTTTTGACACGGACATGGGTGATAAGTGAATGGCTTCAAGCTGAAATAGTGTATTTTTTGTAGATTGATATTAGGAAGAAAATCCTTATTGTAAGGGTGGTTCTTACACACTGATGCCTTCAGAGACAATGTCCCTGCAAATTGGCTTTGAGTTCTCCATCCTTTCCCTTCCTGCTGCTGTAGATGGGCCACAACCCAAGGAATTTCTTCTCCAGTGTCCTTGGGCTCTGGGAGTGCTTCTGGGATCGAGGAATATCAACTGGGAATGGTTTGCATTCAGACTGGGTTGCCTGCACAGCTTAGGTTAATTAGATCTATGTCTCATAAACTTTTGTACCGTGTTACTGTAGACTCACCTCTCAGTAGATTGGGTTTAATTGCTGTGCAGTCTCTCTGAGTTTTGTTATTATCAAATGTTCTTGATATTTTAATTGCAGTTACAAACCTGTAGTCCCTATAAGCTCAGTCTTGATGATATTTTCCTGCTGGAGTAGCCCACGTTTCTCTTCTGTCTGTGTAAAGAGAGACTTTGTTCTGTTCCTTTTGAAAATAATTATTTCTGCCCCCGTGACTTTTCAATCTTAAATAACCATGTCAAGGTGTATTATTTTTTAAAGCCTTGATAAGAAGCTTTTTTATTACTCTTCAGATGAGCAATCAAAGTCATTGGAGACTAGTGAAACAGAAGGAATAACAGGCTGGAACGAAGCCCTTTTGGAGAGAACAAAGCAGCTGATAATTGACTGCATTGTCCGAATTTGGTTGTTTGGTGGGAGGAGGTGCCAGGCACTGGGGGAGGCACCCAGCAACAGTGGTGGTGTAAACTGGAGCTCATGGTGTGTCCAGTGGAAAACCAGGAGAAGAAAGAAAAGAGGGAAAGAGGGAAAGAAAGAGAGAAAGAGAGAAAGAGACAGAGAGAGAGAGAGAGAGAGAGAGAGAGAGAGAGAAAGAGAGAAAGAAAGAAAGAAAGAAAGAAAGAGAGAAAGAAAGAAAGAAAGAAAGAAAGAAAGAAAGAAAGAAAGAAAGAAAGAAAGAAAGAAAGAAAGAAAGAAAGAAAGAAAGAAAGAAAGAAAGAAAGAAAGAAAGAAAGAAAGAAAGAAAGAAAGAAAGAAAGAAAGAAAGAAAGAAAGAAAGAAAGAAAGAAAGAAAGAAAGAAAGAAAGAAAGAAAGAAAGAAAGAAAGAAAGAAAGAAAGAAAGAAAGAAAGAAAGAAAGAAAGAAAGAAAGAAAGAAAGAAAGAAAGTTGGAATAAAGGGTAGGAAGAGCATGAATGATATCAAAAGCCTCACATTGCAAGTTGCACTCAGTTTTACAGGAGAAGACAGTGCCAGAACTGACAATAAACCTGAGATCTTGACCCTAGCTCCAAAATCAATCCGGGGGAGCAGCAGCAGCTGTGAGTGCTGTCCCAGGCAGGGGAGGTGGGCATGGGAGGATTGTTCAAGGATCTCCAGAAGTGCTTCTTACTTCAGTGATTTGCTTTGCAGCAAGAGACCCAGGGCTTGTTCTGTTTGTTTCTTCCTCTCATGTTGTAAATTAAAATGGAAGATTCTTAACACGGCTTTATAGCTTGAATTAGGAGTCAGTATGGCCATGTGAAACACTTGTTAAGATGGCTTTGAGCATCCTCACACAATTAAAACACTGACCTGGAGCGGTCCTCTTGTTTTGAAGGGGCTAAGTGTTTGTCTCAGAAGTGTATCATATTTAATTTCATTTCATCACAGCATTGAGTGCAAAAAAAAAATAAAAGAAAAAAGACAATTTCATTTGTTTCCACTCAGTATGAAAATAAATAGAATGTATGAAAATTGAGGTTTTCTAATTAAGGTCTGCAACATCAGGAGAAACAAATACATCTGTGAAATGCGTGCTGGCCATGAGAGGAAAAATCCAATTCTGTGAGATAATGTGTGTGCACAAATATCAATATTTGTGTGCTTTATGTACGCTCAGGCTCTCACCCTTCTGCGTGTTTTCTGCTGAATATTGCCCTTCACAGCAGGTCTCTGCCAAGGAGCCCCATGCAGACCTGGCTGTGGAGGTGGCGTTTGCATGGAGTTCTTGGAATGGGCATTGCCTGTGTTGTGGACAGGTCCCACGTTTGGAGCAAGCTGCTGTTTGCTCACCGTGAGAGTCACCTGTACCTGGGATGCTGGAAGGAGGAAAGGGACCCATTCTGCCCTCATTTGTGTGCAGCTGCACGGGGCTTTGCTGCTGCAGGGGACAGCCCAGGGCTCCTGAGGCTGCTCTGAGCACTTGGGTGATCCCATCCAGAGGGCTGGGCAGAACAATTCAGATTAAAATAAGAACCGACTCCAAGCTTTGTCTGCATGGTCAGTTGTCCTTGATTTTGGATGTTCTGGAGATGAGCAAACCCAGCAAGGTTTTAGGCAGAAGTAGAGAGACAGACTGAAAAATTTACTGCAGCAAAACTTCAGATCAATCTCTATAGCAAGCTGTGCCCCTTATTGAGTCAACTGGTCCTCATTATACTTATGAATACTTAAATTTGCAGTAAAATTCTTGATAATAGGAAGATGGCTGTTAGGGGACCATCCACTCATTTAATTATCCTACATATGTGTCAGTAAGAATGGGAATACTTAAGAGTATTTAACAAAACTCACAGATACTCAGCAAGGTGTTTTTGTCTTGTTAAACACTTATTCCCTCCTTCCTCCCTGTGAGCTGCACAGGAAGGCTCTGAGAGTTCAATATTCTTACAGTTCAGATGACAACTGAATCCCTCCTCTTGTTCCATCCAGACTTAATTAGCATTTTCATGTGCATTTCCTTGTTCTTGCTGAAAAGCCTGAGATGAGAGTGAAGATGTTCAGTAATTAAGTAATTATGAAATATCCACCTCTTTCTTTGACTACCCCAGGGAAATTTGCCAACTCACTACCCTGTACTGCTTTGTAAGGTGCCCATTCAAGTGCTCCTGCTGTGCCAAGCCCAGTTGTAATCTCCTGGAGAAGAGAAGGTTCCAGAGGACTTTATGGAATCATGGAATCATAGAACAGCCTGAGTTGGAAGGGAGCCTAAAGACCATCCATTTCCACCCCCTTGCCATGGGCAGGGACATTTTCCACTAGAAATGTCCAAGGCCAGGTTGGATGGGGCTTGGAGCAACCTGGGACAGTGGAAGCTGTCCCTGCCCATGGCAGGGGTGGGATGAGTTGATCTTTAAAGGTCCTTTCCAACCCAAACCATTCAGTGTTTCTGTGGTGTCATGGTCATATTTTCTGGAAAAATCCCTTGCCCAGGATTTCTCTCCTGGGAAGCTGAGAAGCCTCAGAGAAAAATGAAAACAATAATGGTCTGGTTGCTTCTCCTGTGTTTTGCAGCTTTGGAATGTGGTTGGAGATTGTTTATCCAACGTGTGAATTGTTTTGACTTAATGCCCAATCATGGTCAGGCTGTGTCAGACTCTGAGGAGAGAATCACGAGTTTTTAATTATTATCTTCTAGCCTTCTGTCTGCATCCTTGCTCTATTCTTTAGTATGGTTTTGATATAGTATTCTATCATATCATATCATATCATATCATATCATAAAATAATAAATTAGCCTTCTGAGAACATGGAGTCAGATTCATCACTTCCTCCCTACAACAGGGGACCCCGAAAATACCACACTGTGGAGTTTCAAAGCCCAGGCTGGTTCTTGGTACAGGGAGATTGGTGAAGAGATGTGTGGGAGTGTTTCCTGCCATCTTTGCACGACACCACACTGACAGGAGGAAAGGCAGCCCCTGCACTAGGCTGGAGCCCAGGCAGGGATCAGATTTGTGCAGGGTGATCCACTGCCCATCAGGGGCTGGATGGGTCTCCAGGGCATCCTCAGCACAGGGATTTTTGGATGGTGCTGCCCACATCTGAGAGGGGCAGCAGAAGCACATCAGTGATCCTTGTTGGCTTGGGCAGCTTGGGTTTTGCTGCCCTTCCCCTGTGACTGGCAGCCTGGGCACATTTATGGCGTTTTCATACCTCCCTCCAAACACTGAAATTAGAGCTTTAGCTGAAAGACAGCCAAAGCATCTGAAAGGCTCATTGTTTCCCAAGTAATATTTTCAATACAAATTGAGCTGAATGGTTCTTGAAAACAATTGTATATTAAACTCCAGCAAATATCCGTGCTGCTCAGGCCCACACAGGCTAATATAAACGCCAGCAGAGCTTGATAAAAGCACAATGAAAGGTTCTATTTTTGTTAGTGTCAGTGACCTTGCATGGCTGTTTAAGGACTGTTCAATCTCCTGTTCAGGATGTATAAAATTAATATACCTAAGGGGGAGGATGTTATTAGGAGTTAGCTCGGAAATGCTACAGGAAATGCTGCAGATAGATGGCTGAAATTACCCTGTAGACATTGTTCAAACAGATCTGTGTTTAAAATTAAACTTACAAGAAAATCCTTTTACTAGTTAGTTACCAACATAATAAGTATCTTTTGATTGCATCTCCATTTGTTACATCTTAATAAAAGAAAGAGTTTTAAAACTACATAAAAGAACAAGGGGGGGAAAGAGTGTTGGAAGTGTTATTAACATATTAAAAGATAACCACAATGGATATAATAAAATACATTATTCACGAGGCATGATAGCAAAACTCGGTGAGAGTGTCTTTGCCCCTGCACGTTCTTAACATCACTGAAAAGAATTATTTCTCTTCATCTATTTTCTGCTGCCTCTGCTTTACCTCAAAAGCCATACATTATTCCCCCCATCTATTTCATTGAGCAAGATAATTATCTATGCATGGATGCTTTAGCATTAAAGACATCTCCCAGGAAGTACAACTTTCCCATTTATTTATTTCATTTTATTTTTTTTTAACAAAAGGGCTGAAAAAAAAGGTGTGTGGGAGAAGGAAATAAGGATCAGTGTTTAAAACATAGCTAATGACATGCTAATGTGTCCAAATGAATATTGAAAGAACTCAAACATTGCTTTGAAATTAATTATAGCACTCCCTTTGTCCTGTAGAAATGGGAGATTAAAACCTGTACGGAGATGTTTACTATGTTTAATTTTCAATTGTTTCTTTGATGTAACAGATAGAAAGGTTTGCACCTGCAAAGTAAAAAGGCTGTGAACAGATTGCAAACATTCTGCAAACACTTCATCAAGAATTTTAGTTGTCAGCCTCCCCAAGCACAAGGGAGCCTTGATGATATCTTTGTGTGCCTTTGACTCCTTTTGATTAATAAATGCAAACAAATTTCCCTCAGTAACCTCTGGTTGCAATCCATGCATGTCAATTAGGGACAACCTCTGGTGAAGGGAGGCACTGAAGTCTGTTCTCCCTCCTTCTCCTACACAACAAATAGTTGATCTTTAATGCTTTTTGACAATTAAAGAATGAAATCTCTTGTAGTTGTGCAATCCTGGCTACCCTTCATTATTTTGTTCTCAGCAGTGACAGATCTGTGTTTGCTGTAGTATTACAGTGTTTGGGTGGATGAGCTAATTCTTTTTTTCCTTCCTTTTCTTTTCCTAATGCTACTTCATCCCCGTATTGAAACTTGGAGTACAAATATTGCTTTTTTTTTTTTTTACTGAACAGCCTTGTGAGTCTCATCAATACATGGATTTCAGGAACAACTCTTCAGAACCTGCACAAAACCCAAATAAATTATAATCTGACTTGGTGGATCCTCCTCAAATATAGTACTAAAACTGTCTTAAAATGGTAGGGAAAGTCCCTGAGAACTCGGGCAGGCAGCAGAGCCTGTGTGAGGGCTGTGCTCCTGTTCCTGCACCCCTTATTCCTGTGCAGTTGTGTGATAGCAGGCACAGAGGCCAATTCTGCTCCCCCTTGTATGTGGCAGGGGCTTATCAGATGAGGCAGATGGTTTCAGAAATGAATGAACTGAGCTGCTTTGTAGATGGGAGCAGAGGCACAGGCTGAGGCTGCATAACTTGGGGTTTTTTTATAAATGTTAGGTCCTGGAAATATAGTTAGGTACTTGAGGGAATTCAGGAAATGTAAGGATAAAATAAGTGAGAAAACCTCTGCCAAAATAGACTTTGCAAGGAAAATTATAAGAGATATCAAAGCTTTCCAGGGGGAAGAGGACAGGATCACAGAATCACAGAATAGTCTGAGTTGGAATGGACTCAGGAGCATCAGTGAGATACAAGAAATTAAGACTATACAGAGAGGGTTGTGTGAAAATAATCAAGATAAGACTCCAAAAATGAGTTTTCAAGAAAAGTGTGGGACAGAGGCTGGATGGCTACAGGAATCGAACTGTAAGAATTTTCCTGATCTCAAGTAGAAACAAGATTCAAGGTTCTCAGTGGGCTCAGACTAGGAAGGGTTAATGTACCTGCCCAGCTGGAGACAGGACAAGGGGATGGACAACATGCTCAACAGCCAAAGCCTCATTTTCTGATCTCAGATGATATTTGGAGAAAGAACAGTATGTAAAACTTCAATTACATAATTTGAAAAAGAGGATATAAATGAAAAATAGAATAACACACTTCTTTTTTGTCCAATGCTTTCACATGCCACGCTAGCCTGATCTCTTTCTGTGACAGGATAACTGATTTTCTTGACAAAGAAAATGCACTAGGTCTCATCTTTATGGACTTCAGTGAAGCATTTGATATAGCACCACATGGGAAATTACCAGGGAACGTGGAGGCAGTGGAGATTAGTAGAAAACCAGAAAGGTTGATAAGGAATGAGCCACAGGTGGAAATGAAAACAGATTGCATTAACAGGAAGGACATGGTGCTAGGAGGAGGTTACCTGGAGCACTCCCCAGAGACTGCTCCTGACACTATCCTCTGCCAGATTCCAGGGAATGGCCCTGGGGAGGAGCACCGTGCTAACTGAGTTTGGAGATAGCACCAAATTAAAAACATCATCAGCACGAGAGGTGGCTCTGCTGCCCAGATGGAATTTGGGGCTGGAAGAGCAGGACAGGGTAAGATGGAGCAGCTGCCCTTTGGGACAAGCAGGGATGGTTTCTGGGATGAGCTGAGGCTCACAGGTTAGGGGTACCTTGGTGGAAGAACACCTGAGCCATGCTCAGCAATCCCAGAGGATTCTGAGCCATGATATGGTGCCAGGAAGGTATTTGGAAATATCTAGTGATATATAGGTATTTCTAGTGAAATATCTAGTTCTGGTGATAAGGTCTGTGTGTGGCCATCCTGCTGCACCTGCTGGCCTGCCAGGTGTGGCTCTGAGCCTGCTCATGAGGATACAAGAACCTGGATCATCCAGGCCAGCAGAATAAATGCTGAGATAATCTGATCATTCACTGATAAATGCTGAGGGAATGTACACAAGTGAGGGGAAAAGAACTCATGGACAACGTTGACACAAAACCAAATGGATGTAAATGAACTTTTATAAATTTTCTGATCTCAATTGGATTCCCAACCCTCAGAGTCCCAATGGGCCTTTCAGCAAGAAAACCACATGGGAAAAATATAAGTTTTTATAAGACATTGCTTTATCAGATTATTTGGTGTTAAGGAGAGGTTTAACAGTTTCATCCCATCTCAATGTTCCCATTTCTCTCTGAGCACTGGATTTTGACCCCTTCCTGTGCCCCAAAACCCCATCACTTGCTGGCAGTGCTGCAGGAAGGTGGAGGGGATGAATGGGAACCTTCCCCAGGGTCTCAGGGGTGTCACTCTGAGGTGACTGATTACAGGGCTGGTCATCCAATCCCAAAAGCAGAGAGGAGGCAGCAAGGCCACCTACATTAGGGTAGCATAGGGAACAGAGACATTTCAGGCTCTCCCTCAACCCCCAAAAATCCCTCCTGCCTCCAGACCATTGCCAAGGCTGCAGTGCTGGAAATGCAGCCATCCCTGCACATCCCAAGACAGGACAGGTCCTGATCCCACATTAACACAGAGTGTAGTCTGCCCTCAAAACCTCCCAGTTTTTTCTTTTCTTTCCTTATTTTTAAGCCTTAGTTAGGAGTGGTGCCTGCAACATTTGCCAGACTTCACAGGGAAGCAGTAACACATGCTGAGAGCCTTGTATATCTCACAGATGTATAAAATATTTCCACCTCTAAAACCTCCAAATGTTTCCCTACCTTCCAGGTGACAATAGCTCTGTTCCACAGATCTCAGTAGGGATTAGGGATTTAAATGAGATTCACAGTTTACATCAAGTCAATTTTAATTTACAAACTGGCTAAAAAAAAAGGTAGAATAATTTTCTAAAGGTGAAGCATCAATAGTTTTCCCAGGTTCCACAAATCTGTAATGATGAGTCACTGGGAATTCAAGCATTGAAAAGCAGTTTTTGGTAGGCAGAAATGAAAATTTAGCTGGGAAAGGTTTTCCAGGGTATTGGAGGTAATGAGGTGGAAGACTGGTCATACACTAGGACCAGGCTGTTGACACCAGTCTTGCAGGAACATCTCCTGACTCTTTAAGTCACCATCAATCACCCTATTGCCCCAGAATGATCCCAGTATCTCAGTATAGTTCTCTCTCTTTCCTTTTTCTGGAAAATCCTGAGATAAGAAACATCTACAGTGGGTGTGAAATGTTTATGTAAGCAGTGGGAAAGATTCAGAAAATAATCAAATGAAAAATTTCCTTCACATTTGTCTAGTTGTCTCCTAACTGTTCTTGGTGTCCTCCATCTCTCCATCCCCTGTGTTATGGCCTAGCCCAGGACAGCTCCCAACAGGAAGATGCTAAAAGAGACTCTGGTCCATGTGTGCAATAGTTATGGAGAAGGGACCTGGAGGTGGTGCCCAGGAATGTTCCTGGGTGATGCACACTCAGGATAGGTTGTTTTTTTGGTTTTTTTTTTTTAATGCAGTTTATATACAGTCCTCTACATCCAACTCTTAATAATGCCCACTTCAGTAGTGTTGGGGCAGATGCATTGATTCCCTGTTATTTAATACCCAGCTAAAGGCTTCTGGGGCATTTAATGAGTTCTTAAAAAACAAATCCAGTGAGCCACACATTCTCACACACCCCCAGCCTTATTTCAAGTGCTTAATGGACTCCAGTCTATGCTCTGGTAGTTAAAAATCTTCCATTTCTATCACTGCAGCATTTTTACTGCTTTTTTTTATTTGCTCAATCATTTCACAGTCCAGTTGCTCAGTTTTGGTCAGGTGGGCTATAAAATATTCCTGTAACAAGTTTAATCTCTGCAACATCTCTGGCCTCCATCTATAATGACATTGTACCTATGGTAGTTTTCTCCCAAATCACCATTTTCAAGAACTAACAAATCTTTTTTTGCAGACAAATACACATCCCAAAAACACACACCACCTTCCCAGCAGCTCCAAAACTGCAGCAGTGTTTAATACACTTGGTTATTCTGCCCCATTGGGAAGATTTAATTTAAAATTATCTGGATTTGAATAAAAGAAAACTTTTAGTGGCTGAGCACCAATTCACCTGACTACCTCCCCATGCTGTTAGGCTGCTCTTGGGACTGCTGGTCCATAATCCTGTTTTGGGGTTTGGGTGTGTTTATTGTGCCCAGACCAACCCCAATGTCCATGAGTCAATCAAGGCCAATGAGTTCCAAACCAGATTCAGGCACTTTCTGGGGGTCCTTGTTTTCTCTGCAGGCTCTGAACCTTTAATGGACACAGATTCCTGGGTGTTCATGCAAGAAATAAGAACTGGGAGATTCAGTGAAGGATACGTTAGGGATTTGTGGTGAAGGTGTGACACTGTGATGGGAGAAGGATGTTTGTGTGGCTTGGACACACCTGGCCCTCCCTCCTGCCCTGTGGCACCATTCACACACTCACAGGAAGGGAGATTTCAGCCCCTTTCTCAGAGGTTCTGCAGTTCTGTGCCTGCTGAGGAGGGCAGTGGGAGGGCTCAGCCTCCAAGACGTTGAGCAAGGGAAGTTCCTTGGCTCGTGTCTGGCATTCCAATAGTGGCATTCCCCTGAGCCAGACCTGCATCCCAGCCTGCAGCTCCTGCTGGATGGGCTCATTGATTTACTCCCTGTTGTAACTCCATGGAGTGGTTACAATATCGAGGGGGGTTCTGCTGCAATCCTCTTCTGCCTGCCTGGCTCCCATTATCTCCCTCCCTGTCTATCATACCAGTCAAAATCACTTTCCAGTCCTTTCCCACAGGTAAACATCATCTCCAGCCCATGATGCATTTTGTATCTCTCCAGAAAGTAATACCTATAGAAGTCAGCACCTCAGTGATTTATGTAATTAAAATATGATGGATCAAGTCGTTAAAATTCACTAGCACTGGTACACGTGTTCACAAGTGCACAACTTGTCTCCAACTGTGGCCTGCCCCATCATCCCACCATGACCTTGTCTTATTATTTAAGCTTTTACTCTGTATCAGAAAATTATGAATAGCAGAACAAACTGAAGGGTGGAATTAAAACCAAGAGTGCCTGGTATATTTCTCTGCTTGTGTTTACTTTGTCACTTCAGAATGACAGGCTTGAAATTCCTGCATGATCTTCAGCATGTTCTAAAAATGACAGCTACTATAATTCAAATTTACTGCTGTATTTTTTTTACTAGTAATGAAGTTGTAAATGCAGCATTTCTTTCATTACCTATTCATTAAAGATATGACATGAAAACAGAGTTACCATGGAAATGGCTCTGTGAATTCTGAGTACATAATAAGAATTTCATTGTTTACACTACAGCATAGATAACTGATGGGTGTTGTTGTTGCTGGTAAAGTCTTATTTAGCCTCGGGAATGCTTGTAAGGGGAAAAAGGTTGTGCAATTGGTCTTCCACTAAGTGCCTGCATACAAGCAAAGCTCTGTAAAATCATCAGTGCAAAAGAGTTTTATGATGAAAAGCACCGAATATGTTTCGAGCTTTAAATCTTTGAGCATCATTTGGAAGTGAATATTTAAACATTCAAAGTGGAGATAGCCTAGCTGGTGTGTTACTAATAGTCTCATTGCAGGGCTAATGTGCACACAGCTCATATAAATAAATTAGCATAAGGAGAATTTAGGAGTTTTTATACTTCAGCTGAAAACAGTACGTTTTGGTAGCAGGAAAGCATCAGATTTAATAAATAACAGTGTCAACAGCCGTGCCTAAAGGTAAAGGTGTTAGAAGCCTTATTTTTGCACCAATTGCAATTTCAAATAAAATCAGGAGCTGCGTTCTCTACCTGTATAAAGGGACTGCATTTTGTGCTACCTTGCACCTCTGAAATGGGCCTGCATTCGTGCACAGTGGAAGGTCTGAAATGGGCCTTTATTATGCACAGTGGAACCTCTGAAATGGGCCTGCATTTGTGCACAGCGGAACCTCTGAAATGGCCTTTTTTATGCACAGTGGAACCTCTGAAATGGGCCTGCATTTGTGCACAGTGGAACCTCTGAAATGGGCCTGCATTTGTGCACAATGGAACCTCTGAAGTGGGTCTGCTTTTATGCACAGTGGAACCTCTGAAATGGGCCTGCATTTATGCACAGTGGAACCTCTGAAATGGGCCTTTTTTATGCACAGTGGAACCTCTGAAATGGGCCTGCATTCGTGCACAGTGGAACCTCTGAAATGGGCCTGCATTTATGCACAATGGAACCTCTGAAATGGGCCTGCATTCGTGCACAGTGGAACCTCTGAAATGGGCCTGCTCTTGTGCACAATGAAACCTCTGAAATGGGCCTGCTCTTGTGCACAGTGGAACCTCTGAAATGGGCCTGCATTTGTGCACAATGGAACCTCTGAAATGGCCTTTATTATGCACAGTGGAACCTCTGAAATGGGCCTGCATTTGTGCACAATGGAACCTCTGAAATGGGCCAGGTCTTGTGCACAGTGGAACCTCTGAAATGGGCCTGCATTTGTGCACAGTGGAACCTCTGAAATGGGCCTGCTCTTGTGCACAGTGGAACCTCTGAAATGGGCCTTTTTTATGCAAAGTGGAACCAGGAAGGTTCTTAAATGCCCAAATGCCAGGGTGACCCTTTGGCAGCTGAAGTCACAGTGCCCCTCAGCAGCACTCCTTCAAATGGAAAGGTTTTAATCTGATTCTGCACAGCTCTACAAAACCCAGGGAAAAGGCTTGAGCTCAGCTAAGAATCAATGAGTCAGGATTGTCATTTGTGCCCAAAAGCCCTGAATGACTGTTCCTCATTTGCAAACCAGTTCATTCCAGGGAATGAGCCATAAAGACAAGCATTATGGATACTGTGTTATAAAACAGAGTGATAATGAGATCGCTTTTGTGCCTTAAATAAACATTGAACTGTTCCTAGTCTCAAGCAATAAAACACATACATCTGCACAAAGATGAGGAATCTGAATGTGACTGGGCATGTCCTGAGCCCTCTGATGTCTGTGACAAGATTCCTGTGGTGATAAAGGCACAGAATTGGGGTGTCTGATGTACATCAGTGCCCTCCTGTTCCAGAGTAATTTGCACCAGGCAGAACTAATCACTCCTAATAGCAATTGACTGGCAGAATAACAGTAATGACATCTCTGAAGCAGCCTCTGCCTTCATCTTCCCAGGTCCTGTGCAGAAGAACTCTTTCCTCCCAAATCTCCCAGCTGATGAGATTGTGGGGAGGGACTGTCCCAGGGAGCTGCCCAGCAGTGATGGGTACAGCCCTGGAAACCAGGTGTTCCCATTCCCAGCCCTGAGCCAGGAACCCCTGCTCTCATTTCAGTAAAATTTGGCAAGTTTGGGGAAAAATTAGACACAGCAACAGTCAGACTTGACAGGATAAAACAATACCTCTTGAAAGAGCATTGGCTGGGTCACCTCCATGCATAGAGCAGTTAGTGCTTTCTGCCATGAGCTGGTCTGCCACAGTGCAGTGAGAACCATATTAACCCTGTCCTTATGAATAATTTGATACTTCCAGGATTCTGAGGGACAGCCACAGACTGCAGTTATTATTCATGGTGTGAATAATAATTTTGTAGGAAAGGATTAGAGTGTTATTCCTTGACACAGCTGAAGCTGAAGAGATTTAGGCAGTGGGGGGAATGTGTGTTAGTGCCACGATGTCGGAATTCAGGAGATCCCTCTGGCTGTCCTGGATTGCCAGGACCCCTGCCAGGGGGCTCAGAGACCCTGGCACAGAGCCCAAGATGCCTGTGACTTTGATTATGACCCATGGAAAAAATTACCAACCTTCTATGAAGATCTGCAAACCATGAAAGTCTAAGTAGAACAATAATTAGTTCGTCATGGGGTGAAAAATAGATTTTTTTGGGTTTTTTAGAATGGGGGTTCAGGGGGCAAGATGGAGGGATCTGGGCATGTCCAGCCTTTCTCCTTCTTCTTCTTGGCCTCCATCTTCTCTGTGTGTGTGTGATGTTGGCACTTTTGGATTGGTTTAGAGTACAAGCTCACTGTCTAACATAGGTGATAGGTATTGGGAAGTTATGGTAAATATTGTACAGGTAGTTTTTAGTATAAAAAGATAACACTGCCCTGGGGCAGGCAGAGTGCCTCTGACTGTCCTGCTGAGCAGACCTTGGCAGGCCAGGAAAAAGAATTTTATAGATAAGAAACAATAAACAACCTTGAGACTGAGAATAGAAGAATTCTGACTCCTTCTTTGACCACCGGGCTGGGAAAAGAGACTTTTAAACACATCTCAGGGTCACTGTGAGCAGCTAAACCCCAAAACCACCCATTCACCAGTAACTTACAGTCTGCTTTGAGTGGGAACAGACAGTTAAAATCAGGTGTCTCACCTGCTCTGGGTCAGAAATATCTTCCACCTTCAGGGACACTGCTGTCCACATGCTCACCTGGTGAATCTCCTGCATCCCCCTTGCCTGTGTTCTGCTGGCACCTTGGGATGAGCTTTGCCTCTGGCTCAGCTGGGTGAGGTCACAGCACAGCTGATGGGCAGCCAACAGTGTGTGGCACAAGGGGAGAAGGATTTCACATCTTGCTGTTGATTACCAAATGAAACCTAACTCAGCTTGCTGGGGCTGCTCAGATGAATGATCTGGTGGTGTTTTAACTTTGCAGAGCATCTGTGCCATATGTGATCCCACCAGTGTTTGCTGGGCTGAATCACTGCTGTGACAGAGCAAAGAAAAAATGTTTAAATCATATTTTCTGTTTGAACCAGTAGGCAATGTTTTGTTTTTGGGAAAATTCGTCAGGTACAAAGAGACTATAAAAGGAAAAAGGAAATCTATTTGAATAATGAGCACACTGACCATCACATGAAATATAAAGACTGACACAGTAGGTTACATTTTGGACCTCAATTATTTATTTGAGTCTGTTTTGGTTTAATTCTTTTTCTTTTCTTTTGCAGCCTCATGAACTATTTTTACTAACTTTTTATTTATGGTCAAATTTTTCAGATTAAATAGAAAAGCACAAAGACAAAAATGTTCTCCATCTGCATCCTTAACAGCCTGATGTGCCACAGCCCAAAATCTATAGAAGCTATGTCTTGCTTTAAAGAGTTCACCTGGCTCCTTGCACAGAGTTTTCCTCTGCATGGTAGCAGAGGGAAAGGATGAGCAGGAATTTCAGCCCCCCTAAAGCCCCTTAGGGGGTTGGGTGCTCCTGGTGTCCCATTGCTGAAGGGTGGAGGTATCTGTGCTACATCCTTTATTCCCCATCCCTGGAAGTGCCCAAGGCCAGGTTGGATGGGGCTTGAAGCAACTTGAGATAGTGGAAGGTGTCCCTGCCCATGGCAGGGGGTGGAACTAAATGAGATTTGAGGTTCCTTCTAACCGAGATAATGATGGAATTTTATGATTCTGTGATCCAGCATCAGCTCAGCCCACATTTAGCTGCTGCATGGGATCCACATTAGTGTCTGGGGGCCCTACATGCTCTTCATCACAGAGAACTTGCTGCAGGATGTATAGATGAGACTGGGGGTATACAAATAACACAGGTATTGCACATTTTAATGCATTTTCCAGCTTTTGGTTCTCCGGGCTTATTTCCTCCTCAGCAGGGGCAATTTGCACATAATATCTTTGCTGCTGGACTGTGAACATTTATGCTAGGTGAAGTTAAGCAGCTGGTAGAAAGCCCTCAGAAATGGAGCTTTGTGAGAAGTGCTGACACACTTTTAATTGGAGTGCTGGCTGCCGTGGGAGCACTGTGCCATAAGCCTGGGTAGGTAGTTAGTGTATCTTATTTTGCAGCTTGCCATGTCCAAGCTATAGGGCATGACTGGCTTCATTTCTAATGCAAATTATAGCTGATTTCCAACTGTTGAATTGCAGGTACTGGGAGCCTTTCTTGCTCTTAAAACTATGTATTAGTAATTTGATGGAACTGGTTATCAGAAGAGTAGGCAGATCCTTGCAGGCAGGGGATAAACACGATTGTTGGCTTTCTGGGTGGTTTGTTTCTTTCAAACATTTATTAAAAGTGCTAGAAACCATGCTGGCTGGAAGTGTAGTTTGCAATTTTCTGAGTGCTGGATGTCTCTCTCAGAAAAATTCATTATAATAACAGAGTCACTGGGTTGACTCTATTTGTGTAAAACAACAGACTCTCTGGAGAAACTAGAGGGGTAACAAAACAAATGTACAGTGTCCTGATAGAAATACAAGTATTGATCTGATGAATATTGCAGCCTAAAGACTACATGTTATTAGGGTGTAATGAAATCTTGTTGTTTTGGCTTCAGAGCTGTAGCTCTGCTGCTGGTCACTACAGCACTGAGTTATTCAGAAATCACATCTTTGTTAATACTCAGAGGCTTTAGAAGATGCCATCAGCCTCCTTGTTTCTTATTGTCCTTCTCTCCCATCCAAATGTTCTTTCTTGTCTCTAAATATTTTATAGATGCTTGAAATAAAGCCTTTCCCACTTGGTTTTGCCCTGCTGGACAGAAGCTGAGGTTGTGGTTTATCAATACAGTAAATCTGGCACTAAGACTCTTGGTATTGGATCCAAAATGCCACAGGCAAGTGATGCAAAGTGCTGATTCAGTACAAACTGCCTCTCAGAGCTCAGATTTATCTGAGAATTTTTGATAGATTCTCACATAGGGCTTTCTGCTGAGTCAGGTGGTGTCTGTACTCCCACTGCTGCAATAAAGTTGGCACAAAAGCAGCATGAACTTCATCTCATCTGCTCTGGCTCCTTCCAAGGAACAGCGCCACGTGCCCACTCCTGTCACAGATCAAATGTTTGTGCTGGCAAGGCCAGGGCTCTGCAGGTTGGAGTCACCAGCAGCAGAACCTCTGCCTGAAGTGAAACCTCTCCTGTCACAGGGAACAGAACAAGAAGAGTGTTTGAGGTGCCAAATCCAATGCCAGACACAACTTATCCACGGAGCGGCCATTCTGCCAGGGATGCAGTGGTGTCAGATAAGGTGGGAGCTGAGCTCTTTGGGTGATCAGCCCTTCCCAGTGCCCTCAGTCACTTCCCCAGAGTGCAGCTGATCCCACAGAGGGTTTGCTGCTGGCACAGCACTGCTCCTGTTGCTCCAGTGTGCTGGGCACAGCAGCACTGCTCCATCCCTTTTCCCTCAGCTGGGCTGCAGTGGAATTCCTGGAACTCAGAGCACTTCCCAGCTCCACACTGACTTGGGAAATTCTCACATTTCCCACTCTCAGAGGAGTGCACCTGCCCAGCAGTCCAAGCATGGACTTCCCTCCCTTGCTCCTGGCCATGAAGTTGGGCTCATGCACAGCTCTATCCACAGCTGTGCCCAATTCCACGTGTCAGGCACAGAGACAAGACCACCTGAAAGTTTCAGAGGGAAACAGCCCATCCAGTGCTGCACATGATGTCTCCCTACCCTTGCAGCCGTGCTTTATTAACACAAGTGTCCTTCAGTGCTCTTTCAGTGGAAATCAATCTCTCCAGCCCTGATTGCTCTGTCACATTCCCTCTGTAGGCAGGCTGGCTGAACACTTTTATCCTGCTGCCCGCAGGCAGAGTGGTCCCACAAAGAGCCCTCCAGACTGAGCTCAAGGTCACAGGTCCTAATAGCTTCCTTAGGATGCTGCATACTCTGCCACAAATTCACTTCCAGCCTCACCTTCCTGTGGAATTAAATCCCACTCAGTTTTAGCACTGGTGACAGATGCTGTCCAGAGCAGACCATTGCTTAAAAAGGTTTCTCTGGAGCTCTGGTTCTTCCCTACAGGGAGTAAGTTCTGGCATCAGGGAAACTTCTGCTTCTGGAAAACAAACACACAAGCTCTGTGGTGAAGTGTTCCCAGTTCAGTGTGAGCACACATTTCTATTCCTGAGGGGTGTTTTTGATCCCTCTCACCACTGCAGGCAGTGATGCATCCACTGCAGCTCAGCTGCTGAGCCACAGCTGCCCTCAGGTCAGCTGCAAATACCCAAATCTTGGTTGCCAATTACATCAAACCTCGTGGGCTTCATTTAGGAGCAATACACAGGATGCTGTTCCCTCAGAAGTGGAGTGGAGGAGAGATCCTCCCTGTCCCAAAGCCAGCAACTTGTGTGCAGAGGATGGGGGATGTATGTCTCTCTCGGGTCACTGAGAGGATTTGCAACAACTTTGGGCCAAACTTGCAGCAAAAGACAACAAAATAAAGCATCATGAATAACCTGTGCCATGGTGGAGGTATCAGAGTGGCACCTGTGGCTCTAAGTCAGGGATTTGTTTGTCTGCCCATCTAAGATGCAGGTACTAATGCAGCCTTTGGGGTCTGACTTCTCAAGATGGTATTTTGGAGCTGGTGGTCCTGGCAGCCAGACAGTCTGGACTCCCTCCTCCATCCCAGGCTGCCTTGAACTGTTGGTTAAGGGGCTCACACACACATCCTATAGGGCAGTCACAACATATTTGTGAATTAATGCTGTGCTCCTTCCACTCGTTGCATTTGATTCACTCTGAGTCGATTAATCCGCTTCCAGAGAATCCATCTTTCTTTGGGGAAACGTTGATTATTAAAAATAAAACAATTTAAACATAGTGCACATCCTGGAGTGGATAAAAAGGGTCAGGCTGGTCACTGAATTTCATAGGAATGAAGTAATGAGTGGAAGTTGGACTTTTTACACTGTCCCTTAGAGCACCTGTGTAGCATCACAGGGAGCAGATCTGCTCCAGCAGACCTCACTCCAAGATCCAACCAGTTCTGGGTTTGCATGTCCAAGGAGATCAGTGGCACATCAGGATATTCCTCCATTATGATTCTCTCCCCCCCTGCTAATTTGGTGTGATTTGTCCCTTTGTCTTGGCTGCCTGTGTTCAGTCCCACTCTGGTTATCTCCAAATACACTTCACAACAGGTTGTCAATCTGTTTTATCACACATCTTTGTTATTGCTTTTGTTTTTGTGTGTAACTGTCAGATAAAGGAAAATAGCTTGCATTTATCTCTGGAGGACTTTAGGGTATTATTGTTTTATTATACATATAGCATTATCTTCTTGTTGTTTGGGGTCATTTTATGATACAGTTCACTTCACTTTCTGTTCCTCACCTTCTGAGCTTTTGTGTGTGACCTTTCAACAGCAATGCAGAGAGAGGCTTCAGGAGCAGATCCACTTGTGCTGTGCATTGTTCACCTTGAGCCAGGCTCCTCCCGTTTGTGACATGGTAATTTTCACAGGAACACTTTCCAAACAGCATTATGCAAATGAACGTGGCACTGCAGCATCCCAGCACCACTCACACAAAGTTAAGTAGTTGCTTTAATGGAAATGTTGCAGCAAGGAGGTGTGAGGGAGAGACAATAGAGAAAGATTTGATAAGTGTTGTGTGTCAAGACAGAAGAATGACTGATATAGGATGGCAACATGGAAAACAAACAGGGAACAGAGCCTTTGAATATTGGATTTTTCTGGTTTGGTGGCCAAGGTACAGGAAACACTATATTAGTTTAAGTAATTATCAAAGAATTTAATATTAGATTTTTGTCAAAATGAGAACAAACAGAAACAAATAGCTGAGATTAACAATGTTTTGGTCAAGCAGCAGGAAAGAGGTTATATATTTTCCAAATTTAATGTAAATGCTGTTTGGGGTCCCTTTCTACTGTTCCAGATGTAGTGTCTCTTAGAAATCTTTCTTTTAAAGAAAATATTAATTCTCTGAGGCCAAGGAAGGTGGATTAAAATATTGAATGTACAGTGGAGACTGTATATAGTGCAACCTAGATCTTCTAGTTTGGAGAAGGGAAGGAACTAATTTTAGGTTTGCTACCATGGGTACTTATAAACACAAAAGCCCATGAGAAGGCTCTCAGCACCTTCCATTATATTTTGATTTGAGTCATGGAGAACTGTTTGGAGAAAAACTATTTATAAGACCATATCCTGAAAGGACAAGGGGGGAATAGATAATATAAAAAAATTCTAGACTGTGAGGGTGGGGACAGGGTGCCCAGAGCAGCTGTGGCTGCCTCTGGATCCCTGGCAGTGCCCAAGGCCAGGCTGGACACTGGGGCTTGGAGGACCTGGGACAGTGGGAGGTGCCCCTGCCCAGGGGGTGGAATGGAATTTAATGGGATTTAAGGTCCCTTTCAACCCAACCTATCCTGAACTGCTACAGGATGTTAACATCCATGCAAAAATTCTCACAGAGAGAACGTAGGAGCTCTAAGTCCTGAAGCAAAACATATCAGAGAATCAACAGACCCATGTGTAAAAATCTATGTTAAAAAATGTCAGGTAAATTCAGTCACTGCCAGTGCAGCCATTGACTTCACAGTTATTCTTGCAGCCAGATTACTTTCCTGTGTTAGATGCTTTACATATTAAGCAAAGTTGCTAAGTGCTTTCCTGGGTGCACTGTAATCTTGCTTTGTGAGTTGGAAGGTAATTTACTGTTTTAAAACCATAAATGTTTAAAAATTACATTGCTTGAAAAATTTAGCTGTTCACCTTCCCTCTGAATTACAAGAGACTAATTGCCTTATTTTTCATAACACTGTGGAATACCCTTAATATTTCTTCTGGAGTTGCCTAAATTGGAAAATCTGTGGCAGGCCAAATCTTTCTCCATCAAAGACAAGAAAAAACTTGTGGACATGTAGGGTCCTTAGTCAAGGTACCTCCATCAAGTACCTGCAGCCTGAGGATGGCTCAGGATAACAGCAAAGGGACTTTTCCCTGGCACATCCTCAAGCCTGGGGTACCTGCATTTGTAGTCTCTCCCCGTCTGTGTCCTTTGCAGGGCAGGGGCTTGCTGCAGGTGAGGGTAAAACCAGAGAGGTGAAGTGAACTGGAGCAATGGTGTGTTTCCTGTGCACACAGACCAGCTGATGGATGGTAACTCACTCACCTGATGTAATTTGTGGTTTGTGAGCTGCAGCCCTTGTAGGCTGCAGTAATGAGGTTTTAAAAAGACAGATGCTGCCTGTGCTCCAAGGTCTCTTGGAAATGTTGTGTGTTTGTGATGTCTCTTTTCAGAGCAGAGCTGATGTTTCCTGACCAGTTCTTATCACTGCTCTCCTGGGCCCAGCTCCACCTGACTGTGTCTGGCTAGGGCATAGCAGCCACCCTTTTATTTACGGATTCATTCTCTGATGCATTTTGGGGGACAAAACCCTTTCTTGGGAATCTGAACATTATAATGCTTTTATTTGTGCTGGGTTTGTGTGTTTAGCTGACACACAAAGGGCACTGCCATGGAAGGGCAGACAGCTCTTGTGTCCCCCCAGCAGGACAGGCCTGAGCACCCTGTCAGGAATTGTTTGGTCTCTTGTGATGCTCCATCAGCCTGGGGGTTGGATATTGTGTGTACATCCCCATACTCAGCAACTTCTCCACCCTGGGGTTTAGAAGAGTCAAACCTCTGGGTTTGGGGATCCAAGGCTGGAGCCACCCCAGCTCCCTTCCTCCACCAAGGACCCCGTGTAATTCCATGCAGGGTCACATGGGATGCCAAGTTACTGATGTGGGTGCTGGTAGCAGGGCACCCACAGGGCTCATTCCCTTGGAAGGAGACCTTGTTGACATGGCCAGGTATTTGTTACCCTCTGGATAAAATCTCTTCAGGGACAGCCACGTCCACAAGCCCTTCCTCACACAGGGTACTGCCCTTCTGCAGACCCTTCACCACCTGGGAAGATGGAAGGTGATGGCCCCACCTTCATCAGTGAAGATGGAGATGATGAAGATGATGGTCTCACACTTCAGGACCCCCTAAATCTGATGGAGAGAACAAGGCCCTGCAGTGTAACTGAGCTTGAGAGGCCTGGGCTGGGTGGGAAGGGTGTGTTTTATACTTCTCTTGTTTCCCATATTCATTTCAAGAAATGGAAAGCACATTGTCCTCAATGCTGGGTTTACCACTCTTCCACCACTTTTAGATTCATAGACAATCCTGACTTGGAAGGGACCCCCAGGGATCATCAGTCCAGCTCCTGGCCCTGCACAACAATCCCACCCTGGGCATCCCTGAGAGCATTGTCCAAACACTCCTGGAGCTCTGGCAGCCTTGGGGCTGTGACCATTCCCTGAGGAGCCTGCCCAGCACGCTCTGGGAGAAGAGCCTTTTCCTGAAGTCCAGCCTAAACTTCCCCTGACACAACTTCTTGGGATTGATCCTACCTTCTAAACCTTTTGTGCCATTCCTGGAATCAAAGGACACAGAAAGACTCCTCAGGAGGGGCAGAGACATCCAAACACCTCATCTTCATCCATCCTTCACTCAAAACATGTCAAGGGGCAGCAGTGTTGTCTGGAATGTTCTCCTTCAGTATGGACATGTAAGATCCAGTCACAGGCTGAAAGGCAGAGATCCAACCCAGAATATTTGGCAAGTTTCTCTTGCTGAAATATGTAGTTACAATGGATAGACTTCCACGATTTATTTAGTAGTGGTTTGTTTATCATTCTTTTTCTAAACTCAACCCTTTTTGCTTCTGCAGCACAAAGGAAGAGTCAAACTGACTACTTAACCAACTGAATACATCACTTGGGATGTTCAATTCTGTAAAAACCTGGGTGGGTTTTTTTTTTTCAAATTATTTACACTTCAGAGTGGAAAAATAGCAACATTACTATAGCATTAGATTAAATTTCCCCAGGTTAATGGGCTCAGTGTCAGGAGTGAATAATCACAAGTGCGTTGCCAATGGAGAGACCATAAAGGCACATTCCTTTCACAATATATTCTACCCCATGAATATATTAAAATATTTTTCTCAGTATGAAAAGAACGGAAATAGCCTTTTGTTTTCCTCTTTTCATAGCAAATGCTCCTGTCATTCGCAGCACAATGAATTCCTTGAATCTGTACCAGTGAGTTTGTATCCTTCCTTCAACACCCAGAGGCCACTGGAAAAATCTTTCACATGGCTAAACTTTGCTGAATGTATTTAACCAGTAAATTATTTGTCTTCTGAACTAGAGGAACCACTACTCATTTATGTTCTAAAAATGGTTTGTTTTACTTACTTTATGAGTTGGATCTGCAACAGTAGCAAAGCCAAAGGACGTTTAATTAAGTTATATTTACTTTTTCATGATCTTTTAGCTTTAGATTATAAATCATGAATCAATGAGTACTTAATTTCCTCATATAGCATTAAAAGTAATTGCTTCATAAATTTGTTTTAGTAATCCAAATATTTGCACAGAGTGCAGCACAAAGAAGTTGTTTCATTGATGAGAGTTCTCACTTCCCTTTCTGCTGCTGGAGGAAAATGGGTTTTTGCTCCTTTGGGGTCCAGTCCTTCATGGTGCAAAGTCTCTGAACCTCAGGGGTGGTATTGTTATGAATTATTGATGTCACAACATTTTTTTTGGCCATTGGTTTCGTTGACACTTGAATTACAGTGACCTTGTCCTGAATCTCCAGTCTGGCAAGCAGAATCTTGTGAGTGGGTCCATGACCCTGTGCAGGACCATCAAACAGTCTTTAGCTACAGATATTTCTGCTTTCTCCCCAGAATCCAAGCCTAGATGTGGAGAGGTGCTTCGATCCTTCTGTATTAGACATGGAATCTTGGAATTGAATTCCTGCTTAGTAACATGGGGCAGAGAAATCCTTCCTGCACCCTCACCTAGTGATGAACCATCTGTATTCAGAACCAGGTGCCTGAGAAGCTGTTCCCTTCTAAGCCAGTGACAGGACCCAGAGAAGGGGTCAGGGGGGGTTTAGGTTGGATATCAGGAAAAGGTTCTTCCCTCAGAGGGTGCTGTGTGATGGTGTTCACAGGGGGCTTAGGATGAGGGAAGAGACGAGGATCTGACTCCATGTTTCAGAAGGCCTGATTTATTATTTTATGATATATATTACATTAAAACTATACTAAAAGAATAGAATACAGGATTTCATCAGAAGGATAGCTAAGAATAGAAAAGAAGAATGATAACAAAGGCTTGTGACTGACCGAGACAGTCTGGACAGCTGGACTGTGATTGGCCATTAATTAGAAACAACCACATGAGCCCAATCCCAGATGCACCTGTTGCATTCCACAGCAGCAGATAACCATTGGTTACATTTTGTTCCTGAGGCCTCTCAGCTTCTCAGGAGAAAAAATCCTAAGGAAAGGATTTTTCAGAAAACATCATGGCTACAGTGCTGGGCACTGCCCGGGCTACCCAGGGAAGGGTCACAGCCCCAGGGCTGCCAAGAGCTCCAGGAGCCTTTGGACAATGCTCTCAGGGGTGCACAGATGGGGTTGTTGGGGTGTCTGTGCAGGGCCAGGAGCTGGACTAGATGATCCCTGTGGGTCCCTCCCAGCTCAGGATATTCTGTGATTCCAAGTTTCTATGATGCACTGCATGTATGTGTTGGGTCCTGCTTGAGTCTCATGATGTGTTATCAGGCATTATTGGGTTCCCCAAGTGAAGGATTATTTTATTGACTTGTGCTGAAAATGAGGGTCTTTCAAAAAACAAAATCATAGAACCACAGAATAGTCTGAGTTGGAAGGGCCCAACAAGAATCATCCTGTCCAACTTTGAAGTGAATAGACCACACAGGGATCAAATCCACAGCTTTGGCATTATCAGCACTGTGTCACTGTAATGCCATGGTCCACACTGGATGCAGCTTCATCAGGGTCACTTTTCAAAGACTTCATTTGAATTTAAAAACTTTCATGAATTGTTTTTTGATGGAAATAATAAAAAAATCCTGCATAGCTGCTGTATGGGAAAGGCTCAGCTTTCCCAGGACCTAAAAGACTTGACTGGTGCTTGGTGCCATACCTTGAGCCCCTTTCAAATGGGTTTTGGTGGGCTTTGCATTTCTCCTCAGCCACAAAGGTGGAAGCAGGGAGCTGATACAGCTGGAACCATGCAGGGGCACATGAAAAGCACCTGAGCTCCAGCATCATCTGCTGGGTGGTGCTCCTTGGCACGGGAAGAGGGAGGGCAGCCCAAAAAGCAGCTGTGGAGTGGGAAGCACACCCGAGGTCTGGCTGGTGGGATCCAAAGCCCCTGCTCCAACTGGAGCTGATGCCATTTCCTTAATTCCTCATGCACCCCCACTCAGCAATTCCAAGTGGGATATGGCCAACAGGAAGAGTTTCCCTAGCTGGACTTCCAAGAGTGTCCCTGTGCAGCCATCAATCAGGCAAAATCTCCAGGGGAGTAAGAAGTAATCTGAGCAAAGTAGAGGGAAAGGGAGGAGGATGGAGGTAAAACAGGAGCTGCCGTGGCCACAATTCCCCAGTGTCTGATAAAGGTTTTGAGAAGGAAGTGTTTTATTTCTTTAACGGAGATGGGGGTGGCAGGGAAGGGTCAGAAAAAGAGGCCCGAGGTTAGAAGCATCTCTTATATTGGAAGAAAATCTCTGCTGGAGTGCAATGGAATAATCAAGATTTATTTATAAAATATTGCTATTAAATAAACATTACAGAAACTTTGGAATATCAAGCTTATTTATAGCTTTAGGCGTGAAAACCCACATTAGTATGTTGAATTATATGAGTTCACTGCTGCCTGCTAGCTGACAGCACGTCAAATTATTTGCAAATATTTTCTGGAACAGTAACCTTGAAGGATGCCAGCACCATTCAGTGTAACCTTATCACGAGACAGGAACCAAGTGATGAGATGAGGACTGAGGATGCAGAGTTTTTAGCAGCAAGTGACCTCTGACTTGCTGCCTAAAAGCAGAGTTCACGTGCTCCCTTTCCTCAGCACAGAAAGATGCTTTCTTGTCACTGACATTTGCACTGATTCTGTGCAGGGGTTTTGGAAGATGGTGTGAGTGATGTCGAGATGGGAAACTGCTCAGGGCAGGAATTTGAGAGTACATTGGTCACATTTAAGTGGGTTTATCTCCTCCAGCCTGCAATACCCAGCTTCTGCAAAAATTATGTAATCATTTTAACAAAGTGTTCTGTAATTGACATGAAAAAGGCAAAGTAAAATAAAAATGAATTACTCTGTAAGCAGAAAGGTTCATTCATTTTAGCTGCAATCTGTAAGAGGGAAAAGGGAAAAAAAAAATCCCAAATGCAGGCTTTTTATGGAAATTGTGGCCTCGTTGAAATTATAAGCTTTCTGCTATTTAAATGAATAATGTTCCCTAACACAGACTATTTTCTCATTTAAAAGTCTGTTGGGGTATAATTTCATCCTTTTACTGTCTGCTGTGTTTTAACTTACAGCAGTCTGACTAAATATTGTATTTTCCATCCATCAAAAATTGTCGGTACAGTTTGTGCAACAAGCAGCCCTTGCTCAATTAGAAGGCTCTGACTTAGAACTGTAACATTTCCCATGGAGTTTTGCAGGGTCCTTGTCACATGGGAAGCAGGTGACACTAAAATTTTGTTCCCTGGTGGTGGCCAACAGGGATGATAGTGATGATGTTTTGGTGCCCAAAATGTGGGAGGGACAAAGCAATCCAAGGGGATGCTCATCACCTCTGGGCAAGGTGCAGAGAGTCAGGCCTAGTGCCACAATGTCCTCCCTGTGAGGAGGGACAGAGGGGACAGGGAGGACGAGTGACCAGCTCTGACCCTGGGCAGAAAAGCCAATCTGAGCAGTCTGAGCAGCTGTGGCTTTGTTGGCACCCTGGAAGTGCTGCAGGGCTCCATTGGGTGCCAGGTGCTTCTTCACACCAGCAGATCCAGCCCAGCGTGGGCAGCCAAGTGCCTTACAGCCAAAAGCAATGATTTGCATATCCCACATGCTCCCAAATCTGAAATCATGGCTCCCAAACCCCATCTAAAGATGAGACAGTAGCAAAGACAGGCACTTGCATTTGTGTGACAGGGGTTTTAGGATGAGGGAAGAGATGAGGATCTGACTCCATGTTTCAGAAGGCTGATTTATTATTTTATGATACATATTACATTAAAACTATACTAAAAGAATAGAAGAAAGGATTTCATTGGAAGGCTAGCTAAGAATAGAATAAGAAAGAATAATAACAAAGGCTTGTGGCTCAGGCTCTGTGTCCGAGCCAGCTGGGCTGTGATTGGCCATTAATTACAAACATCCAACATGGGCCAATCCTAGCTGCATCTGTTGCATTCCACAGCAGCAGATAACCATTGTTTACATTTTGTTCCTGAGGCCTCTCAGCTTCTCAGGAGGAAAAACCCTAAGGAAAGGATTTTTCATAAAAGATGTCTGCGACACATTTGACTTTCTGTTCTTCAGGCCATTTACTATCGACTCAGGCCACATCCCATGGTTTTATCCCTAGCTGTGATGTCAGGTCACTCCAATGTTAAAACAAATGCTGAGGTTCTGGACTCTCTTGACTGGGAGTTGGGGCTTTTAAAGGCCCACCATGGGGCTCATGATGAGAGCAAGAGAGTCACAGCATAAATTACCTTCCATCTTTGGAGGGCATCTTGTTTAGCAGAAGGACACAGCAGTGAAAGATATTTAATGACAACAAAACTGCCTTGCCTCAAAGATGCAGTTAACCTTGGCAAATAAGAATGAATCCTCTGAGGAGCCATAAAAGTGCTCTGCTGGTTTATGTCTGTCAGTCTGTCGTTTGGATGCTCTATCAATTCTTACAGCACGTCCAGTGGCGAGGCCAAGTGGCTTATAAAGTTTTACATGCTGTTTGTTTGCTGAGAGAGTTACAGCCATGGCACCTCTGCTGCAGCAGGAAAGGAGCTCCCAGGGGCTGCAGGTGAAACTTGGGCTGTGCAGAGCAGGTGTTGGGAAACCAGGATACCCAGAGTGGACACAGCCTGCCATTGGAAGTGGGAGCCCCACCAGCAGGAGGGCCTTGCCCTAAATCAAAGTTTAATAGCAGCTCCCAGGAGCCCCCTCAGCTTATTTTCCAGTGAGGAACACCTGGATATCTACCCACAGTTTAATAATGCTGAACTCCTTATCCCACCCACAGGAACTTCCCCAGATGAGGCCAGAGCCCTTACAGGCTATGTAATAATTAGCAGCTCAGAAAAACCACTGTGCATGAGGTGAATTATCAGAACCACCAACAGAATGGTTTGGGCAGCAAGGGACATTCAAGATCCTCGAGCTCAGGTCCTCTGACCCTTCTGCAGGGGCATCTCCATTTGTGAGTGGACACTGGGGGTGATTTATGTGTGAGATTAATACTTGTCTAATTGTTTATATTTCATCTCACCCAGCAGTCTCAACACTTCTCTGGCCACACATCCATCTTGCTAATGCACTTTTTGTGACTCCTGCTCTGCAGAGCTGCAGACATGCAGTGAGAGGTGGGAATGAGTTTGCCTTTCAATTGCCACAACATTTTGCTTCACAGTATTTACTCAGCTCCTGCTTGAAATCTTATTCTTCTCCTGCTTATTGTCACTAGTCCCAGCAGTTTGTTTCTCCTTTTATCTCTCCAATGTGAAGTTTGAGCAAAACCTCCTAAGAAACAGCCAAAGTATGTGAGAAACAGCAGCCATAGGAGGTCACAGCCAAGGATTTTCAATTCTTGCCTTTTGTATTTCCCATTGTTTTTACCTACGGATACATTTTAGACTCTACGGGCCAATTCCATCCTATTCCAATGAAGTTACCTCAGAGACACACTTGGCTCTGTTGCTTTAAAAAAACCAGATAATCCCAAACAGCAGGATAATTTTATGACCACTAATTGCATTTGTTGCTATGCAAGCTAAGATAATGATAAGAGTAATCGTATCTCATGCTTCAGGGCATACGCTCATCACCTGTGGACATCAGGAAGGAATTTTTCTCCCCATGTACAGCACTGTTCAATTAACTAGATGGATTGTGGTGGGTTTGTTTTCTCTGTGTTTTCTTCCTCTGAAGGATCATTTATTAGCTGCAGCCGGAATAGGTATAGCAGATTGAATTAACTGACAGCCTGATCCAATATGGGCATTCCTAAATCCCCACCCTGGGAAGTAAAATCAGCTGTGGAAAATAAAGAATATGTAATCTTTTGTAATTTGGAAACTGATTGTTTTTCAAATGCCTGAATATTCTGCCCATAACCAAAGTTGTGAATGCAGCAATATTGAGCTTTGGGCTGCCGTGTTGCACAAAATCTGTCTCTGAGAGTGTCCCAGTCTGAGGAAACTTGGAGGCTTGCTCTTCTCTTTTGACTCTGAGTAGCATCTGCATTCGAGCACCACTGGGTCCTGCAGATTATGTTTGTGGCTACCCGTCACGTTGCATTAGAATAGCCAGCCTCAGCCAGAAAAGCAATTGAAAGGCATTGGAAATCTGCCTCACTGCCCACATCCAGGGAATAAGCTCTCTGATAATCCTAATAGAGAAGATCAAATTTGCCAAGAAAATAGAAGTGACTGCTTGTATTTTGCTTCATTCTCCTCAACTATCTTTCTGCTCCTTGCAAGACTTAATCAACAGCTAATAAACCTCAGCTTTTCAGCGCACAACAGAGTATTGTCTTTCTAGTACTTGTGTTGGGACTGGGATTTATCTGTTATTGACTTCATCCCTTTCCTATCCTTTCCTTTTGTTTGGTCCCCATTCCCCTTTTCTCAGTAGCTCTTGCTTTATTTTTATCTCTAGTAAAGCAGGTCTGCCATTTAATTAGCAAAACTGGCCTCTACCTGAAGCCAAATGAAATGTAATCTCCTGCCGACCTGAATACAAGGTAGAAATTCCATGTCTGAAAGATTTCAACATTTGTCTTGGCTTATTTCTGGAGAAAAGCAGAAAACTTCCAGGTTTATTTCTGGGAGAAAATTCTGAAAACAAAACAGTGTGAATTTGTCAATACTTGTTGGGCATTCTTTTAATGCTAATAAACCAGTTAGGAAGGAGCTGTTTCACAGCAAAACAGGAGCAACTCTGCATTGATTCCACTGGCCTGAGGTAGCAAAGACCTTCACAGTATCATGCTCAGATGCAGCTTGTGGTGGTAGATGAGAGAAGGACTCACAGAGCTGTTAGGATTGGAAGGGACCTCTGGAGATCCCCCTCTGCCTAGGCAGGGTCACCTGCAGCAGGTGACACAGGAACACATCACAGTGGGTTTGGGGGATGGCTCCCTGCCCTCCCTGGGCATCTGGAAAGATCAAACTGCTCAGAGAGGAAAGCAGATCTGCCCTTTGCTCTCAGGGTGGTGTTGTGTGCAGTTCCCTCCTGACTGGGGTGGCTGGGAGGAATGGGCAGTGCTGGGATCGGTGTCCTCGTGCCAGGCCATGGCTCTGCCCTGTCCCTGCCATCCCTGCTGCTCCCCAGCAGGTCTCCTGCCCAGCTCTGGCAGCAATGATGAATGGCAATGATGAGCTATGGCTCTCCTTAACCTCTAGACACACCTCTGTTATTAACCATCCATAAAACTCCACGGCCCTTTTAAAACATCCAGCTACTGTTATTCAATTCTCCCGACTTGTGCAATAAAAACGAGATGGGAGAGGATGGCCAGCACCTCCCTGGGAGTCAGCCCCACAAAAACAGATCTCACAGAGCACCTGAGCTCCTGTGGTGCTCAGCATCACTGGGCATTGAACCAACATCACCCCAATAAACCCTGGTGACTCACTTGAAGAAGAAAAGTGTCATACAGTAATCAAACAGCTCGGGTCAGTGTGAGCAGTAACAGCTTATTTTCATCCTGAGCTGCACTGCACAAACACCTATCTGTCAGCACTCCACTGGTTTAGTTCCAGGCAAAATGACTTGCTTGCTCTCCAATCTGGCGTGCTGGCAGTGCAGGAATGCAAACAGCCAGCCCTTTGTGTTCACCTGCAGCTTTATTCCCTTCATCAATAATTGCTAAAGAGACAAATGAAATTTTTCATACGTTGCTTCTGGAATTATATCACAGCGGTGCTTTTGTTTGATCAAAATTGCTAAATGTTTTCTCTAACTTGGAACAGCATAAAAATTTCAGGCTTGAAAATTACACATATGCCTCATCCTATCTCGAGGAATTCCAAAAGCTTCTTGGGAGACAAGAAACGCTCACCATATTCCTTTGGAGTTGTCCAGATATAGTTGACCAAGCTATTCTGATTCCATCCAAAGCAATGGCATAATGCTCAGTGCAGTTGGGAACACACTGCTGTGATGCAGAATTCTCCTTTGAGTTTTGAATTTAAACTCCAAGACCTAAACCTTTGCAAAAATTAAAAAGACCATTCAAGTGCATTAACAAGACAGAGCATGGACCCATCAGTTTTATCCTTAGATGCACAGGACAAGAAATGCTGCTGTTCCCAGAGGCTTTGGAGTGGGAGGATGCCCTCAGTCACAGAATTATAGAATTTTTTGGGTTGAAGGGACCTTAAAGATCACCCAGTGTCATCCCTGCCATGGGCAGGGACACCTTCCACTGTCCCAGGCTGCTCCAAGCCCTGTCCAAGCTGGCCTTGGGCACTGCCAGGGATCCAGGGGCAGCCACAGCTGCTCTGGGTTATTCCCACCTCCGACAGAGCCTGCCAAAGCTGAGGGCAGCTGATACCAGGACAGTTGATACCAGGGCTGCTGATATGCTCAGCATTTTGCACGTTGGCTCTAAGGGAGGAGTTGCCTGTTTCTTTGGGTTTTTCTCCAAGCTCAAAAACATCAGAGCTCCACACAGTTCCCTTGATCTTTCTCAAGAATTCAGAACCAAAACATTGTTTCTGGTGCAGCCTGAGTTTTTCAGAGAGCTTTGCTAGCACAGAGTGGGGAGTCAGTGGTGGCACATGGAGAAAGAAGAATTGTTGGAGGACCAGAAGAAAAGAAGAGTAAATCTGGAGCTGGAAGAGAGGTGACACGGAAGAAAATTAGGTTATCTCTGCAACATCACACATGAGGAAAGACTTCAAGGAAGCAGAAGTTCATGTGATCAGAACAACAGGGTCTCACAATTTCAGCAGTAGCATTTCAGCAGTATTTCAGAAAAGGGGTGGATGGAAAATAAAAAGGAGACACTTCATGGGCTTTTCCTTCAAAAGGTAAGGGAAAAGTCTGTCATTGGCATTGGAAAGAGAAAAAAACCCTGAACCTACAAACTGGGAGCTCCTCAGCTCACAGGGATCAGAAGATCCAGGATTAAAGCTGAATAAACCCCAATCTATTTGCATGTGGCAACAAACAAATATCTGAATGGGAGCTGGGGATTCAGTTCTCCTCTCCTTATCCCTGAGAAGTGGCAGTGCCCAGACTGAGACACAGGGACAGAGGCTGAAGTGCTAAATGGGAATTGTTGGGTACTGGGTTCCTGCTTGCAGCCACATTTATTGCAACCCAATGTTTAATGTTCACAAACCATTAGATACATGTATATTTATGGTTTGATAATCAGCTGTCATTAACAGATGAGTAAACAACATAATGTTCATATTTAGGAGGAATATGCAAACTAAAGAGAAACTGCCAACTCCTAAGAACATTTATTTTCTCTACACTTAATGGGGGGAAAGGAGGCGGAAATACTCTGTAAATTAATTATGGGATATTGGCAATGCCTCCACTACTGTACAACTGTAATTATCCCATCTCTGTGCGTGGGACTGTAGCTGTGCACCCCCCGCTACTCTCATCCATGGCAGTTAGGAATTTACTCGTCGTGCACATTTCCTAAGTTTAATCATTGTTACTGTGTCTCTGGACTCAGAAGGGCAGGCAGACCATGATCTCTTCAACCAGTGTCATACCAAGGTGGTGAGGCCTTCTGCCACACTCCCTTCGTGCAAATCAAGGATGTTTCAAACTTCAGGAGAGGATGGAAACTCTTCTTTCCTATGGGAAATGCCAGTCCAAGAAGAGCTGCTTGATCTGATTGAGGTTTTCAGGCAGTTTTGCAAAGCTCCTTGATTTTCTTGAAGATTTGCTGTTTTACATCAACTACAAGCAGAGAAGAGCAGGAAAACACATTTTTGACTCCTCCACAAATATCTCTGAGATAAATATGGTCCAATGTATTTGTGACTCCCTGGTTATATCTTGAATCATCCCTGACAGTGTTCTGCATCCAAAGACACTTTATTAAATGCATCATTATCCTATTTTATGGATGAGAGAAACTGAGGCCCAAAGCAGGAGGGGATTAACCCAGGGAGGAGGCAAAAGAAGTAGGGAATTATAAGGAAAGATCAGGTCTGGAAAGGATGAATTTACAGCAATGAGAAGATGCTTTATTAGTCATGGCTGGGAGAGCTGGAAGAAATCAAGTGTCCAGTCAGGGATGAGGCTGGGAACAGAGTCCAGCATCCTGACTGTCACCTCCCCACTCTCCCACCAGTTAGGCCACGTGCTTGAAAACTGATCCATGTATTTATAACCATGGATATTTGACAAAAAGCAAATGAAAATTAACAGGAGTTTCCTGGACAACGTCACCAACTTTCCCCCTTAGCTGATCCTTCCTCTGCCTTACAAAATTAGAAAATTTTGCAATCCGTTTTGTAGATGGAAGCAGATCATGTACAGATGCAGCAATTTGGCAGGTTATCACACCAGGATTTTCAGCCTGGGATAGCACAGCCTCTCCAGCTGCTAAGGATCAGTCCCCTCAGCAAACCAAATTCACTAATCTGGTGCTTCCTCCTGCCCATAGCCAGGCTTATTGGGGAGGATTAGCTCGTTGTCCAGGGGTAATTTTCTCAAATAAATGGGTCAAAGCCTGTGCTGGCTCCCCTCCTGCAGCCTGCTGAGTTCAATGGCTTTGCTCAGAGCACAGCCTGGTTCCTCATTTCCATGCGATCCTTGGGCCGTGGCTGAATAACGAGAAGTGGCAGGTGAAGCTGAAGGTTTTGGCTTTGTTTTTTGTAAAGAAGAGAGGAGTGCAGCAGAACAACATATGGTACAGTGCCTGGCTAAAAATGATTTAGTGGGAAACTGGTGCTTAATTTCTGTCTCTCTGCAACCACATACACTAATGTAGTGGTGTAACTATTCATCTAATAAACTGCTAATATTTATTATTAATTGAACCATTTAATCTAACAGTGGATTAGGGGAAGGCAAATGTAGGGTTTAATGACTCTGCTGATTGGTATAAATTTTAACAGTGAGCTCAGGCTGTATAATACAAATTGTGTTGCTGCTGCTGCTGCTAAGTGGAAGAAACTCTGCCCAAGCAAAACTTGCACTGGCTATCAGGAGGTTGGGTTATTTAAATCTTTTAGTGAGCACTGTAGGACTTAACTCCAGAAGATGAGGTCCCTATCACCAGTGGTTTATTATATTAATGGCAAAGAAAGTGGTTATTAGTAATGTCTGCTTAACTTTAGAGGTCATCTTCCATCCCAAATAGCCCCTGGATGGATGGTTTAGTGCTGCTGTGATAACTGAAGTGCAGGATAACAAACTGTAATTATCTTGCACTTCTAACCAAATCCCCTGTGTTGGCTGCAAATCCATCATTGCCAGGGCTCTCTCCAGCCCACCCACTGCTCTGAATTCCTGCTTTTCTGGAACTGGAAGCAAAGACACACCCACATCTTAAGGAAGACAAATTTCTGCTTAGTGCTAAATCTTGTTTCCCAGACACTGCTGGATTCAGGGAGTTTAGGGATATTCCAGTTGGGACTGGAAAGATGCTTCAGCTCTTTACATTTCAAGCCTATGGAGCCAAAAGCAATGTCTCTATCCCAGGGAGAAATTAATGGAAGAGCCCAAAATTCCTAATGGCATGTATCTTGCTCTAAGCTCTGGGAGGACCTAAGGTCCTAGACTTTATCATTGTGACATTATGGGCTTTAGAGAAGCTATTTTTAGAGGTTTCTTTAAAATTTGATCAGTTATCATTTTCCCTTTATGGTTATAATTTTCCCTTTATGGTTAAAATTTTCCCTTTCATGGGAGCTCTGTAGCTGAGACAGTAACTCTTGGAAACACAGCAGCACCCTTTCTAAGTGGGGTATAAAACCCCTCCTAATTGGAAATATTCTTTCTAACATTTGCACGTAATTTTTTGATTTTTTTGTTGTTGTTGCACATAGGACATATGGTGATGTTGTGTGGCTCTCAGGCATTTGAACTTGCATGAGTTATTGCAGCAGTTCCAAATTTCGTGCTGAGAAAATTCGGATGCCACCTTCCAGGTCTGATGAAAATTAAGGACATGTTGTCATCCTTGGCTACCCTACCTTAGGTCTCCTTGAAACTTGATGTTATCAGAGAGTCTGGTTCAGTCTGCAACTTGTAGAGCAGAGACCAAAACACAGAGGTCGCCTTCCATTTGGTGTTTTCCCTCCCCTGCTTTGCTCTCCATTTTCTACAGATGAAGGAAACATGTCCTGTGCTTCTGCTGTGAAAGCAAGGATGTGTTAGAGAATCTGGGAAACCTATCTTTTTTTTTTTTTTCCCTTTCATCTATTTCTGGTAAGTGAGCTGGGAGAAAAGATGTTTCTTACCCTCATGGCCTCTGGAAGTGAAGAGAAAGAGAAATGGAAAGAAAAAAAAAAGCTGAGGGGTGAATTGGAAGAAAATAAAGAATAGCTGAAAAGATTGAAGCAGGGGAAAAAGAAAGGAGAACCTCTCCAAGAAAGAGATGAGCTCACAGTTTGCTTACCTGTTGGAGACAGAAGTGTACAAGGAGTTTTGGCAGAAGTTGCTTTATAAAGTTGCCTTTCTTAGGGGCTCTCTTATCTCCCTACAGCCACCCTACTGACACAGCTACACCAGCTCACATTTCCCACTGTTATCCCACACCCTCTGCCCTCACACTCCCAAATCAGCTGAATCTGGAAGAAAAAGCAGCTAAAAGGTGGAAACCAATGGGAATTTGGCAGTGGCTTTTCCCAGTGGGAAGAGTGAAGGGAAAGAGTACAGCAGGACAAAGACAATGCAGAGAGAACTGAAGTCAAAGAAATTGTTACAAAAACCTAATCAGGATTTGAATATGGAAATCTGAAAAAGGAAAGAGTCAGCAGAGTGTCCTCCATAGCAAGTAGCAGCTGTCAAATTGTGTTTTCTGGGTGAGCTTCAGGAAGAGCCAAGAGGTGGAACACACTGGGGAAGGTGTGGGTGCTCAGGAGATGAATGCTGGTCAGTGCTGCTCTGGCACAGCCCCAGCTCTGCTCTGGACACCTGAAAATCCATCCTAAGTGTGAATTAGGATGTGAAATTCATCCTAAGTGTGAATTAGATTAGTGAAACTCTCCAAAGCAGCCCAGAGCACATCCCTGGCTCAGCCAGGGCTGCAGTCCTGCCATGAGGAGCAGTTCCCTGGTGCAAGGGAAGCAGCTCTGAGAGAGAAATCTCTCACCTGGGATCTGAACTACAAACCAACAGCTGCACACTGAAGAAGAGAACACAGAGGCACGAATGTATGCTCACGTTGTAAAGAGCAGTGGCTTTGTGAAGTGATTGCCAAGGTGGAGATGAAATGAGTAAACAAATGGATCTCCAAAGAAAATGGCAGAAATTTTAGCAAATACAACAAAATGATTGGCATAGGGAGCAGGAAAATACAGGTTTTTTGTTTTGTTTATGTTTTTAAGGCAGATTTCTGTATTTCAGTGTGACATTGTTACAACAGACAGGGCAGAATTTAATATTTTCCTGTGCCCTGCTGAGCACCCTATCCCAAACAGCAATCCATGTGAAACCTACTGAAGTGGTTTTCATAGCCCTCATAGCTTGGAAATCAAGCTTAAATAGTCAAATCTGATGACATCAACACTCACTTTCTTACACTAACCATACTGAAGCAGTCGACCACTGATGCTCCTGTCACAAGGCTTGTTTTGTACAAACTCCTCTATTGAAGCTTTCCCAAACACTGATAGAGTAGGAAGGACTTGATGCTTTTTTTTTTTGGTTTTTTGTACTGCAAAATAGGAGCTGGTGAGGTTATACATTTTGAACTGATGAAGGAAACTACAACTCTCAGCTGGTCCAACACCAGAAAGAAGCCCAGCAGGTTTGGTAAGTGCAGATGGAATTATCAGGGTACAGGTCAGAGCCTGCATCGCTTTCACCCACAAAAATTGCCCAAAATATCCTGACCTCCATGGAAACACTCTGCTTTGCACTGTGCCTCCCTCTCAGCTGGTTTTGTTCTTCCTTCCATTAGCTCTGAGTGGTGTTTTACAGGTGTTCTCTTGCTCCTGATGCTCATTTATGTTGCCAGGTTGCTTCAGTTCCCAGTTATTCTCCTGCCCAGCAACAGAATGGGGCCATAAAAATTTACTTTCTTGTTTACATTCACTCAGCAATTTATAGGAAGAAAAGTGGGGAAAACCATAAGCAAAGAATCAATGCTGCATTTAATACTTCAACATAAAAGTCATTCTTAAACAATATTTTTATTTCAGTTTTAATGAGAGACCAGAAATACCACTTCTGGGTTTTTAAGGCCCATAAGGTGTTAGTACTCTTGTTATCTCTGATGTTCATGGTCTCTTGCACACCATTTATGCTGGGCATTATTTTTGACAATGCAGTATGGCAAATGCCTGGCCTGGGATTCCTTGGGATGAATAAAAGATTTATAGAGGAAATTCTACAAGTAATATCTTGTTATAATACATTTTTGTGCTAACTGCAAGTGACAAGTGATTGCTCAAACTTGTTCCTGCAGCTACCAGGTTTTCCTCTTTAATCCTATATTAGTTCTACAGAAAAAAAATGAAATACAAGGAGAGCTGTCTTTTCATTTATTTTATCTCGCCTCTATAGGAATATTTTCATGGTAAATTCAATATACTTTGTCCAAAATGTAAATGGAATGTTCAATATATTTTTAACTCAAGCACTGTTTAAACATTAAAATCCTCTTTTGCAAATGCCATTGTGATAGAGGTTCAAGATTCTGCAGGGGCTTAATGACTTCCTGGGAGGAAAAGAGGCCAGTTTGGTAGTCAGGACTTGGTTTTAAAGGCTTCACTTCCTCTCAGTTCTGCAGGATCCCCATAAGGCTGGGGCTAAGTTAGGGATTTCTCTGTGTGGCATTTCCCCACCTGTGCAGTGGGTGCTCTGCAGTCTGTGGGGCAGGGACACAAAAGGAAACATGAAAAAAGACAAAGTTAGGAGAACTGCAAATGGGCATTGATGCAAATCGAAATAATGTAATTGGAAATCTTTCATGTTTGTAATGTGACCACATCTTGGGGGCATAAACGTGCAGCTTGGTGTAAATTAGGGCTGTGACCATCTACATGAAGTTACCAGGCAGTGTTTGAAAGTCTTTACATGAAAGAGGAAAACACCACTGGAGTTGGGGCTGGTGACATGGAGCTGTGTCACTGCAGGTGGCACAATGTTGGTATCTGCAGAGTAAAACCAAAAAGGTTGTGCTGTGCACAAGCCATGCAGACACACTGCCCCACCACACTGCAGTGTTTCACTTTGGGTAGAATTCCAAACTCCAGGGACTGCTCATGGACCTCCTCAAGTGTCAATTATCAGCAAACTCTACCCAGAGTTTCATTCCAATTTTCATTCCAATTCCCAGGCTGTTTTGGCAGTTTATGTCCTCGAGGTTGATTATGCAGCCCTTCCATCCCTTTTTACTCTCTAATCTAAACACAGGATGTTATCTTTATTGCCTCTTCTCAAAGCTTGCACAGCATTTTATTTCGCTCCTGTGTGAGAAGAAAATGAAAAGAAGAGAGAAGCTGGCTTGGGGGTTTGGGCAGTAAAAGCAAACCTGAGAGGCACTTTTGGGAAAGATGAGGAATGGTCTCAGGTGCTGAATCATTCAGAGAGCAGCAGCTCAGTAATACCTGGCTCCATGCTCTGCTGCCCTCAACAGCCCTCTGTGTTCTGGGCTAGGAAAACACTTTCCAATTCAATAGCCAGGTTCTTAGCTGAGGTTGCCAAAGGTGCCCATTTGGGTCCTGGTGATGCTCTGTGTATGGATGGCTGCTTCCCAAAAATCCCATTGATAACACCTGCTGTGTCTGTCAGCTTTTATTTCTGCCAGATGTAATTGGATTTAAGGGATAACACAGGAGTATGAGGCAATCTGCCTCTTCACATGGTATCTTCTGGACACAGCAAAAACTTCTGAGCCTTGGTCTGTGCTTTTGCTAATCACCCATTTCAAGATTCCTGTCTTTATTTTGGATTTCTCTGGTTTATTCTCACCCAAGCCTGCTTTGCCAAGCATGCAGCTCACATCTCCATTTGTTTCTATTTCCTCTTTTACACTTTTCTCATCATATTTGGTACCGAAATTTTCTTCCAGCAGAAGTATTTCAAGAGCCACTGGCTTTTCCTTGCTGGCCTCACTATGGCAGGAGCAGGTCATATCCTAATTGTGTCCTCATGTCTACACCTAAAAGCTGAGCTCTTTGCTTGTACAGATCTCTTGGTTTGTAGCCAAAATCAATCTGTGCATATGTTTGTCATGCTGTGACACAGTTCCTGGTTTTTTTTAAAGCAGTAGTTTCCCTGACAGCTTGGCTCAGTGTCCTCTGGATAACACCAACCTGCTGTAGGTACAACTTCCCATGGATTCCAAACGCTCCCAAATCACCGGAGTCAGGGCTGGGGCACTTCCCTGCCCTCAGGTCTCTTCCCACAGCCCAGTCTGCAGTTCAGACACAGAAACAGTGGCCCAGATTTCTCCCTCCCTCGTTGTTTCTGCTCTCCCCTTGCCATCTCACTCCTGCCTTCCTGCAGAGCCAAACAGTGCAGGCAAAGCCATGGAAGGAGTTTCACCTCACTCCCTCCCCAGGGGCTGCACAGCAGCAGCTTCCCCAAGCAGCAGAAATTATTTCATCCCCTTTGTGCGTCCATGGCTTTGTCAATGCTGGAGTGTTGAGTATATATATATATAATTTTTTAATTTTTTTTTAGGGTTGAGATTAAATGTGTGAGATGGTCTTTTTTGTTTGCACTTAGATGTTTATTCGTTCTTATTTATATTACAGACTTACAGATTGTGAGTTTTATAGAATTTTACTCTAATAAACTAAAAAATGAAGGGTTTTTTTAGGATAAATAGTTTAATTAAGAAATTATACTTAAATTATTTTTATTTTTAACTTAATAACTAACTATTTGTGCTTTGTAATGTGAATTTTTTAATCTAATTTACATAATACTATTTAAACATATAAAGAAGAAGGATTAGTTACTGCTTTAAAACTTTTATTGCGTTTTATGTATATTATTGTATTCTAAAACCTGTAAACTCTAAGTTTTCTACTATGTGATATTATACACTTCTACTCAAACTATACACTCATAATCTTAGTTCTATTATTCAATTTTGGAAGCCTTCTCCACAGCCTCAGGTCAAATGCAGTGGTCTCTTGGGGGTCAGTGCCTGTCAGCACAGAAAGTCTAAAATTCATCAGAACTTTAAAATTAATCAGAACTTGAAAATTCATCCTAACTTGAAAATTCATCCTAACTTTACTTCCAGGTTGGTTTCAGTGAGTGCAGCAGGAGCCACCCTGCAGAGGACCCCCACCAAGGGCCACCTCCATGAAAGACAATTCCATGGGGAGCTTGGTCAGCTCTGCCTTGGCTTCTCAGAGACCTTCCCCCAGGCAGGTGCTTCTGAGCACCTCAAAGTATCCTTGTGGTGGATATTTCTCTATTTGTTTGGCTTGGGAAGAAGGCTGAAAGCGTTGCTGGAAATACACTTCAGCCAAAGATTGTTTGGGTCAATTGTTCCTTCTGGTATTAAAGTTATGAATCATCTTGGCATCAAGGTGTGACCTTTCCTCTTTATGCTATTATGTCACCAAAAAGGAGGCAGAAATGGAAATAGGAATATGATTGCAATAAATTTCTCAGCACTGATATAATGTCTCGTGCTCACCAGGAGTATTAGACTCGTAAACCTCATCTCCCCTGGCATGGATCCACACTAAACTTTGTTTCTACCAACAAATTCCAACATTCCTTTTTCCTGCAGTGCAGCTTTCTCAGCATCATAAACCACCTGCTGGACTGAGTTCTCTGAAGTGGCAGGGCAGAGATTTCCATCCAGAACTGTTCCAGGCAGTCTGAAAAGCTGCTCTCCTGCAGAGCAGAGTCCCCACAGGAATGATCCTTCCAAACCTAATGTTTTGATGATGCTGGTCCAGAGGAGATAGTGAATAAAAGCATTTGAAAAAAATCTAAAGTGTGGGTAACAGTGAGGGAATAAATGTCAATTCTTGATCTGTATCTGCCTAGGAAACAGTTACATTTGCAGAGCAGAAACTCAGTGCTGGTTATTTTCTACAATTCTAATTGCTCACTAAAAAAAAAAAATTATATATATATCTAATGTCCTACAATGAAAATTCTTGAAATTAAATTTGACTCTTCAGAGTCTGAAATAAACTCCATTTCAAATAAAATTGTATCTTTATACAATTTTAACAATATACATCAGAACAATATACATCAAAATTGGAGGGAGATTATGATAAGATTAAGCTGTTTCCTGTGCAGAGCAATAGGGCTGCAGCCCTGTCAGGAGCTCTCCTCCAGGATAATGCAGTTGTTCTCCATTAAGGAGAGCTCCTGGAAGATGCTATTCCCTCTCCAACCTGCCAACTGGAGTAGTGTTTAAAAAAATGATGCTACTAGAAGCTTGTCACCTCTTTTTCAGTTTGTTTTAGTTTCCCTCAGTTCAGGTGGATCGAGTTATCCCAGGCTGGGTCTCCCAGCTGAAGAGCCCCCCCCAGGGACCCAGCACCAGGTTCTGGTGCTCATGGGGCTTCCAGGAGAGGGAAAGGAGCTTTGGGGGACTCTGCAAGAGCACTTTGCTCAATCTGAAGGGCAGGGAGGGTGAGAAGGGAGGCCTGGCAGCTGAAAGGGCTGTCCAGCTGTGCCAGAACATCTGGATGCAGTCAGTTGACCCTCAGTTTGGGAGAGCAAGAGCTCCCTGTCACCTTCCTCCTGTACTCCTCAGACACCTCCTGCAGAACTGGTGCACCAGCAGGATTTAGTCTGTGCAAAATCCTCCTCTGTCTTGCAAACCCCTTCTCCCATTAATCCAGAAGATTTTACAGCATCTCTCTCTCAGTGTCAACCAGCCATCAAACCAGACGTGTGAAATAGTAGTGGACTGCTTGATTGAAAAGAAGCTTGTGTTTTTCCTCTGCTGCTGTGAGAGCTGCTGGGAGCACAGTGAGCAGCCAGCTTTGTCCAGCAGCAATCCTGCTGTCAGTGCTCCCAGACCTCAGCACTGTTTACCACCAAGCTTTTAAAGAAACCAAAGTTGTGTCATTCCTTGGGAGGGAGCGGGGAGTGCCTGCACGGTGGGACTGGGAGGATCAGTGTCTGGATTGCCAAGCAAATTGTGCTCCATTTGCCAACTGGATGGCAGCTGTATTCTGTTCGTTGGGCAGTTGTCCTCATCTCTTCCACACCCAATCCTCCCTCCAGGGGGACATCTGCTGATAGCAGCTATTGAATGTCACTGCATGGCTGATAAGAACTACAGCATCCCATTGGGAGATGTGAGCCCAGAGGGAAGGGCCAAGCATTCCTACCTGGATATAATCTGGAGCTTCTGGAACACCAGCACAGCTTCTGCACTGGATTCCCCAGAGGAGCAGCTGCCTCTTCCACTGGATCTTCAGAGGAACACTACATCTTTCTCCAGGATCCCTGCTCCAGCAGAACCACCCCTGACACTGCAGGAGGGCTGAGCCACAATTCCAATGGTTCTGCTGCCAACACCCTGACCCATAGGGTATCAGGTTGTGTTCTGACTCTCAGTGCTGTTTAATTTACTGCATTGTTAATTTTATCCTGTTTCTTTCTTCCCTAGTAAAGAACTGTTATCCCTGCTCCCATATTTTTGCCTGAGAGCCCCTTAATTTAAAATTTATAGCAATTCAGAGGGAAGAGGTTTACATTTTTAATTTCAGGGGATGCTCCTGCCTTCCTTAGCAGACACCTGGCTTTCCAAACCAAGACAATGAGCTGTCCCTGAGGGATGCAGCAGTGCTGACAGCACAGTGGCCACATCTCCCGAGCTGAGCTGGCTCTGGTGGGCAGGGGATGCTTTTCCTGCACAGGGCAGGAGGAGCCACGCTGTGCTGGAGAGCATTCCTGCACCAGCCTGCCTTGCAGTTAGGAATAGGAATTGGGCTTTCTTCTCAGCACTGGTGAAATGTTAAATCCCCCTTCTGTCTCTGCTTCCCACATGTCAATATTTTGTGCTGTTTTATTTTTTGGTAGCATTATAAACATGGCTCACCAGTCCAGTGTGAGAAAAATCTGAGAAGTAGATAATTTTGATAAAAGAAAAAGAACTAAAACAGGCTTGCTTTAATTTCTATTTAACTATTTCTATTTCTATTAGTAGGGGGCTAATTACTGTGAACTTTTGTATCATGGTTTCATGTAACTTGTTTAAAAATATCTATTTATAATCTTACTCTTCTATTTTGACTAACCAAATCATTTGCAGTAATTAATTTTCAGGATTAATTAAAGTAAAAGGAAGAAATAATGGGAGACCAGCTCCATATTTTAGGCATGCATCAGGAACTGCTCCCATTTGCATTTAACTTTATGTTCAGTTTGTAACTATTTGTTGTGGATGTCTTGTCCCTGGCAGTGCCCAAGGCCAGGTTGGACAGGGCTTGGATCACCTGGGATAGTGGAAGGTGTCCCTGCCCATGGCAGGGCATGGAATGAGATGATTTTTAATCATCTTCCAACCCAAACAATTTATAATTCTATGATTTCTGGGATAAAATTAACACATAGCAATATTATTAATATCTTGAGTTTTTGATACACCCAAATCCTCCCTGGCCTTTTTCTTCTCTAATCGAATTGGATTTCTGCCCTGCCATCCCATGAGAGCTCCACCTTGTAAATCATTAAATTGTCACACAAATCAAGATTTCCCCTCTCCAGATCATATGATCAGCTGCATCTCAATTCTCAGGCATCACTTTTAACTGTTTCAGAATTTATTTCCAAAATACTTGATTGGATTTGAGCAGACAAGTGGTTCTGTTGAAATCAGCTGGTACAGTGGGAGTTGCATCCTCAGATAAAAAGAGATTGCTGAATTCCATCTGTATTCAGTGACTGACATTCTGGATCTCTGTTTGCTATTGATATGATCAATATGTTTTGTGTAATACTCAGAGATCCCATCTATACCTGCCCCATGGAATTTACTTTCTAAGCAACAGTTGTTAGTGGATTCAATATTTGCTGAATTAATTAAAACCCATGTTAGGTTTGATCAAACAATCTTCCAGTTGTGGAACATGTGTAGAGATAATAGTTTGTGGCTCTTCAGGGTCACCTAAAGTGGCTGCTGAGGTAGAGGTGTGTGACTTCAGCCCAAGTCTTCAATGAATATGTACAAGACAAAGAATCATCACGAGGATGGTTTGGGTTGGAAGGGTCCCTGAAAGTCACCTCATTCCAACCTCCCCTCCCAGCCCCTTCAGGCTGTTATTGCAGCCATCAAAAGGCCACGTGTTGTTGTCACAGAGTGACAATTGTTTTGTGAGGAAACACATTTAAAGCTTCTAAAGTAAGATCATCTTATTCCACTCCAACATCTGAACCAGTACAAATATTTATAAATTCAGTAGAGCTGGAGGAAAGAACATCCAAGTGCTTGAAATAAAAGAGCAGGAGTGGCTGGCCCTGATCGTGGGGATGGTTTTACCCTTCTGAGTGCTTTCACCTGGTACACTGAAATCCTTCTTGCAGAGGAGAGAGGCCTCCTGAAAATGCCACCAGCTGTCATTTATATGTGGTTCCTGTATTTTGTGGGCATTGGCATGACAAGGCCACTGCTCATCCTACTTCCAACACGTCGTTTTCCCAATGAATCCAACACAAGTTAAACCATAAAGATATAAGATTTGTCATGGCCCTTCAGACCAAAGATTCCCACAGCCCCATATCCTCAAATCTGCTCTATAACTGTGGCCAGCACAGGATGTTTGGTGAACAAGAATAAGTAGAATAAGAATGAGCAGCGCTGAGTCATCTTTCCATTGGAATATGCTCCCAGCTCCTAGGGAGTTTTAGAACTTCCACAGTCCTACTATTAAAAATTATAGTCCTAAATCAATTATTTTCATGTCCTACAGGCAAAAGAAATCATCTGTTTTCCATTTCATTATTATGTTCCACTAGAGAGAGCAGAGCAATTATTATTATTTTAGCAGAGTCTTGCAGATAGAAGGTGCTATTGAACTGCAAAGCTTTTCCTACCAGCTGGTGCAGATTCAGTGGCAGCTCTGCTCCTACGAAAGAAGTTGCAGTCTTTGCAGGGCAGTCAGTGTTTATTGGCTCCATTTTTCCAAAGAAATGGAGAATAGCTGGCCATCAACATTTGCCCCAAGCCCTGCATGACTCGTGAGGCTGTGTCATTCCTTGTGCCTCCCCCACGCCCTGTATTGATGCACTTCAGAGTGTATTAAAGGAGATGAGTAACATCTCTCAGATGCTTTCTTTCTCCTGTCCTCCCCTGTGGAAGCAGCCTGGTGTTTTATCTGGAAAAGGTTTGTTTCTGTTCCTAATGTGTGCTGCTGAGCCTTGGTGATGAGGAGGCAAGTTCAGGAGTACATCTTGTACTTTCACTGAAGGTGCTCGGGTTTCTGATTGCTGTTATTTCCTGTGGGAGCTGGCTGTCAGAATTATCTGCCACAGCATTATGTAGTGTCTTGCAAAGATATTGTACCTGGGACTGGGGATGTTACCAGCTCTGCTGGAACATTGGTGTTTTAGCAGAAATGGTTGGGATAGAGGTCATGTCTGAACACCGGGGCACAAATCAGAGCCAGCCCCTTGTCTTCTTCCATGCCAATCACTTGTGCTTAATTAGGTATAACTTCTCACCCATTAAGCTCCATAAATTCCAGGAACAGGTTAGGAATTAGTATCCCAGATTTACATATGGAAATCCAAACTCATGGAGAATCCATTATCCAACAGGGTACAGGAAACAGAATACAGATTTCCTGACATCCACGAGGGCGTCCTCTCAGCCAGTTATATAACCCTGGGTTGCATGAGCATTAATAGAGACAGTGATGGAATAGGATTGATAGCAAAGTTGCCACTTCCTACAGCAGAAGATTCCCATAAATATGCAAAGGAGTACCAGCTCCTCGTGTCCCACCCTGGGCAATGCCTGCCTTGGGGAAGCCAGGAGGTTACAGGCAGTAATGAATGACCAGGAGCAAAACTTCACCTTAAAGACAGATTTTTATCTCACAGGTTATGAACTGATCCATTCCAGTTGTCATCTCTGTTCCCTCTGCACTGGTTTGTACAGATTCACATTGCAAGGAATGTGCACAAGGTACAAGAGGATTTGCACTCCTGTGCAGGGGAAAGCAGGAGCTGTTGACTGAGTGTCAGCCCCCATAGGGTGACATGGCCAAGTGGAGAGGAGAAGAGGTTGTAACAGCAAAAAGCAGGATATCAGAGCAGGGCTTTTAATCCCAACTGAAATATATGGAGTGATCCTCTGCTCACTTAATAGGCCCAGCAGTTTGATGAAAGTGAGACAACCCAGAAGAGCAGCAATGATAAAAAACACCCGTCTAGATAAGGAAATGAAACCCCTCAGAGGCAGTGAAGTGCTTCCCCTGCTCTGTGCTGTGCTGGGAGGGGCAGAGCAGGAGAGAGTGATCACCTCAAGGAGCAGAGCTGATTAAAAGTACAGTTCCTTTGTCACCCTGGGTGATATTGGGAACACATTTCCTCAGACCCTGTGCTCTGGCTGGAGGCTGGAAGGCTGCTCACTGAAATCCCTGAGTGCCACTTGTAACGGAGCCAGCCTGGCAACAGAGAGGTCCATAAGCGTTGGCACCCTCCCTCCATTTTCCAGTGGAGACACAGCTACATCCTAAAATCCATGCTAGGTCTGTGACTGGCACTGACCTGGGCAAAGAGGCTGATTTTGGAGCTGTAGCAGAGGCAGTGCCCCCATCCCAGCCCTGGTCTGGCTGCTCCCGGGCTGGAGTCACCGTGACAGGGTGGTGGGAGGAAGCATTTATCCTGAATAATTACCTGCTTGTAACTACAGGGTTTGGTCTCCTGAGCTATCAATCTGCAGCCTTTCAGCAGCATTAAATTAACTGGGGAAGGATCTGCAAGAGTGTCTGGAGAATATATAGGAAAAGTTCAAAAGTTTAGCCTGCTGTCGAGGCTGCATGTTCACATAGAGAGAAGGAGTCACAGAATCCTTTAGATTGGGGAAGAGCTCTGAGATCATTGAGCCCAACCATTCCCCAGCACTGCCAAGGCCAGCACTAACCCATGTCCCCATGGGCCACAGCCACACAGCTTTTAACTCCTTCAGGAATGGTGATTTCACCACTGCCCTGGGCTGCACAACCCTTCTGGTGAAGAAATTTTTGTTGATGCTCAACCCAAACCTCCCCTGGCCCATGTTGAGGCCATTTCCACTCATCCTATCACTTGTTACCTGAGAAAAGAGACTGATTTCCACCTTTCCAAAAAACCATTTAGTTCATGGAGAGAAGCTTCTCTAAAAATGAGACATTTCTGAACCACTTGTTGGCAAAGAAAAAAGACAAAGGAAGCAGAATGGTGATGCTCCTTCTGGAGCCAACCCTTGGGTTTGCTGTGGGACTGTACAGCCTAAGTGCCATTGAAACAGTTGTCTGGTTTCTACTTTTTGTCATCTGTGTCCAACTATAAAGGGGACAAACTTCATATAAGAATTTTTAATAATTGTTGGAGCAGGAGTAAGGAAAGATGAGGAAATGTCAACAGAATCCTTGCTCTCAATATGGTGTGTCAGGATGGATTGTTACATTGTCTAACTGTAGATCTTTTTAAAAAATATATTTCAATAAGAAATGAAGTTCATTTCTATATGGAAGATCAAGTGTAAGATTTTTCCAAAGCTCCTGCAAGATTTCTACGAAAAATTGTGTGAAATATGGAGTCTGAATGCTGACAACTGAAACACCAGAAACAACTGAAGCCAAATAACCCCACAGCACTTATGCAAAACTCCAGTTTGAGTTTTGAGACCTTAAAAATAAGTCTGGTAAACTTAATTTTACACCAATTTCCTTATCTAGAAAATTATTCATTTTTAATTAAAGATATTGTGGGTATGCACTCTACATGCACAGAAAGTACACATCATTATTTTTTGTAGAAATTCACTTTTAAAGGTTCATTGTACTTTGTTGTGCTACAGATGCCCATTCTGGACATCAGTAAAAGAATTCACAGTCACTATTTTACAAGCCTGATGATGCCTTGAGGATCCTGCAGTGTAGAGGATGACTTGAAGAGAATATCAAACCCATGTAGGGTGAAGAGACCTTGCTGTGGTCACACAGGGTTTGTGGAGTAAGGAATAAGTGCAAGGTTCTACTCCCTGCTCCAGACTGCACATGTTGGACCGTGTCAGGCAGTCCTTGGGCACCTTCCTTTTGGCTGTTTGTCTTGTACATTGGCTCTTTGTTCTTTTTGGGTCCTGCAGGGAAAGCCCCAGAGCTCCTCTTCCATTTTAACAGTGCTGCTGATAAATGTATTCTGATGGACCACTGGGTTTCTCACTCGTGGAGATATTTAGTGCATTCCTTTAATGGTTGGTGATGCACAAATCGGTTTTAATATCAATAATGAACAATTTGGATGACATTCAGATTCAAGATCTGCCAAAAAAATTTGCTACATGTCAGGATTTATGGAGTACAATACACTGAGGTTGCCAAAGAGGCTGGAGTTCCTTCAGCAGAAAAGCAAACAGATGGTCCCAGGAAAGTGAGCACATTCTTAAACCCTTGGATTGCATTTGGACAGAATGGAGCCACATCTGCCAAAGCCTGCTGGCCAGAAGCATCAGAAGGGAAGGGAGCCATCAGAAACTAATGTGACATTCTTCAAGCTCTTTCACTTCATATTGATATTAGTAATCCAGCAGGAATGTTCCAGAATTGCCAGGTGTCCTTCGGGTTGGCCAGTTCAGGGGAAGGAGACATGATTAACAGTTAGTAACTGGATACACACATGCACTCTGCTCTGGAGTGTTCCCTGCTAAATATATCCTTCTAGGTCATCCATGTCCACCTGGCCTGGAGATAAAATGGTAGGAGCTGCTCATTTCAGATAATCTGTTTCTGATTTCTGCTGCCACAAGCCAAAAGATAATCTTGCAAATGTGCCTGTCCCTCCAAACAACTGGCTGTGAGATAAGATGCCAGAGCTGGGAGTGCAGAGCAGAATTATCCCAGAGATCTTCTCAGGCTTAGCACAGCCCTGGGTTCAGGATCAGAGTTCAGGAGGTAAAAAGGGCAGGTTGTGTCAGGAAATATAGAGATGGGATGAATCCTAATGGATTTGTGCTTGTGCAGTACTTTGTAAAAAGAAACTACTGCATAAGGGAAGGGACTGACTTGTTCTTCAGCTGCATTTAAACAGCAGAGTGGGAAATCACCCAGGGTGGTTCTGTATGGGAGGGAGACACACCCTCTGGTCCAAACAAACCCTTTTCAGAGATGCAAGGTGAGGTTCCAGCTCTTGACCTAGCTTTGCAAAGAGTAAAAATGTCACTAAGTCTGCTCCATGGCTCAGCCTCCCATCATAATTCAGGGATCATGTAACACCTCACAGGACTTTTACAGATGTTAATTTATCATTAAGTAAGAAATGTGAGGTTCTTGTGTGAAATGATCAGTAGGAATGCACTGACTGGGCATCACTGTGGATCACAGCACTGGTGTGGTGGAAGGTGCTGTCTGGAGAGCAGGGAGTGTTTGAGGTAAGACACCACCACACTCAGGGAGTTATAGATGGTGAAATGTTAGAGAAATGTTACAGTTCAGGTTGAGACTGGCCTCCAAAGGTGTGCAGAGAAGGCACTTCAGTAAATGCACTCATACAGAGTTTATTCCTTCTTGCATGTAACAGTAAATCTCACCCAGGCCTGAGTGCCAGCACTCCTGGTTAATCTGTTCTTGTGCCTTGACTGCCACAGAGGTATCAAGTGTTTTTTAGGATGCCAACCACTGCCAGGCTCCTTCCCTACCTCTGCAAGAGCCTTTTGTGCCTAGAACAGGTGAATTCACCCCCCAGTCTGCTCTCAGAGCTTCCCACCCCAGCCTGTGCTCCCCTCACTGCAGAGAGGAGCAGCACAGCACAAACCCTCCAGGGGGAAGCCCTCCCAAGCTGGGTGCAATGAGGCCTTTCAGCCTCCATCTCCATCCCTACAGAGCCAAATGCAGCATGAACAGAGCAAGCAAAGCCTCCCACTGCCATCAGGGGCGAGGGGAGGCCTCCCAGCCCTTCCAGGGTACACAGAGCATCTTCCCACAGCAATTCCAAACAGCTCCCCTGCTATGGGAAGGGAATGTAACCTTGCAGTCCATCAGCTGGGTGTAATGGGTGAAATCCTCTCACCCTGTTTCTGCAGGAAGTCAGATTATGATGCTAACAGTCCCTTCTGGCTGCAAAGTCTGTGAGCATCCCTCTGAGCTTACTGGGGTGTTTCATGCACACGTGCTGAGCCTATTCCATCTCTGGGTTAACTCTGCTGACATCAGTGAGCTACACCAAGGATAAATCTGGCCTTGTCACTGTGTTTGGTACTGTAATTCAGTTCCTCCTTTGTTTAAAAGTTTTGGCAGCTTGATGTATTATAAGTGCCACGTAAGTATAAAATGCATTTCTTTGAGCAAAGAAAAATATGCTAATATGCATATTCCTATTTTGTCTCTTTCTTGTTACCAGTTAATCAATCACACAGAATGTTTGTGACACTTATTAAAGGGAATGAGTAGATAAAAGCACATGGCTTTCATTTATGAGACCCTGATAAGTTGGAAATACAAAGGATCTTACCAAAGGGAGTCAGTGTATACTAATGGGTAGAACAAAGAGCTGATAATGAAAAAGACATTGAATGTGAATCCCAGTTCTATTAACTCCCTTTGTGATCTTGAGTAACTCAGCTATTCCCCACACTTTGTACATGTGACCAGCTCCAATCTGGAGGCCATGCTTCAGTTGAATACCATTAGGCCAATCATTCTTTTAAATAAAATACTTCTGTGCTGTCAGCTTTTAATTGCTATCAGCCAGAAATCCAGATTAAAATCCTGGAGCCTGGATCTGGGAAGATTATGTTTTTAGTCTGTGTTCAGATGCAGCTTCAAAAGGAAAGCAAATCCCAAATGCAGTGAATATTACTTATCTCTTTCCCTCTCTCTTCATTTCCATGTGTATTCAGATTGAGTGGCAAATCTGCAAATCTTCATTCACCTGGTTGCAGGGTATAAACTGAGCAATCTGCTCTTCAGCTGAGAGCTCTGAGGCTGTAGATAAATAACCCCCTGGAAATACCAACTTGAGGAGCAGAATGGGTATTGATCCAACGCACAGCGTTCCTCAGAACACATTCCTTTCCCTTCCTGAGGAGAGCAGGTATTTCCAGCAGCAGGGATGCTGTCCCCATGGCAGGTACTCCTGCACAGGGTGAGGGATGTGCCCTGCCTCTGCAGGGCTGGGAGGAAAGGCAGAACCCCAGCCCTGGGGCTGTCCAGGGCATGGTTGTTCCATTGCGGCTCAGCACAAGGAACCCCAGGAGCTCTCACAGACTAATTGATATCTTATGCATGGTTCTCCTTACAATTCCCAGCCCCAAATGTCTCTGTCATGGGCTGGGGAGAGAGGTGGCAGCCCTGTCAGTCTCTAGTGTGGGAATGAGCAGATTTAGCCCATGAGATTGGCCCTGAGGCACAGTCCCAGTCCTGGGGATGAGTAAATTCACAGAATCACAGAACCATTCCAGGTTGGAAAACACCTCTGGGATCATCCAGTCCAAGCTGTGCCCAATCCCCACCTTGTCAAGCACCCCAGAGTCATTCCTCAAACACCTCCAGGGATGGGGACTCCACACCTCCCTGGGCAGCCATTCCAGTGCTGCTCCTCTAGCACCAGGAATGTCATTTCTGCCCTCTCTCTTCCCCATCTGCAAAGCTGGGGTGGGGATGATACTGCCCTGTTTCATGCTGCTCCTGGAGATTTGCAAATGAGCAGTGATATTATTATTAATGGACCTGTAAATCCAATAATTCAGTGCTGTGGCAGCACAATAGCACACAGTACCTTAAATACAGTCCTTAGGTGGCTGTATGAAACACATGCTGTTGTTATTTTGACTTCTTTGTCTATTTTCTAAATCCCTCCCTTTTGGTAAGAACAATTATGTTACAAAGTTTGGAAACTGTGAAGAAGCATGCAGTGTAAATGCTCAGGAATGACTAATTTGGAGAGTTTTTTACAACAAAGAAGTTCAAAAAGCAGTTAAAGGCCTGACTGTTAACAAATGAAAAAAGTAATTTGGATACTACCAGCAGTACAGGAGGTACTTTTATTAGGTAAAGCAATGCAAAAGTTTGGCATGGGTTCAGTAATAATAAAAGAGCAACTATAAAGAGTTAATTATCTCTGATCCCTAAAGGAAGTATATCTTTCCTATCATCATTGAGGCCCTTTGTAGTGCAGTGTTGGGAAAAACAGAGCATTTTGGCTGAGAGCCCAACACCTGGCCTGGGAATCATGTTTTACAGTGGCCAAAGATCATCAGCTTCTCCTAGACAGAGTGCTAATAATGTGAAATTGGGGCTGAAGTTACCTCATTAGGGGCACCACTAGTAAACTCCATAGCATTCTTTTATGGGGGAAGAAAAGGGAAGAGGTTTGGAGTCATGGTGTTTGCCTTGCTTTGATCTTTAAATAAAAAGTGTCAGTGTTGTTTCCTAAATAAAAAATTAAAAAATAAAAAAAAAAAAGATATGGCTGTTGTTGGCCTAACCATTCTTTGTCAAGTCACCCTCACTGCAAAAACGGGACATAAAACCTTACAGGCTCATTGTGGTACAAAAAGGGAAATCAGGAAGGGAAAAAACCCTGTAGAGCTATTTGGGAAAAGCTCCCTCTTCTACTATTCACTCCACTGAATATTTCTAATGGTTTTTTTTGCCATAAAACCAGATATTGGTGGAAGATTTTGATTCCTACAGAGCCAGTCCCAGTAGTGCTGCAAGAGCAGAGGCACTTCAGGCAGCCTGGCTGGGGGCAGCCTTGGTGCTTTCTGCTCCACAGGGGTTTGGAGGGAAAACTTCCACGTGCATGGATGAAGCAATGGGGTTTGGAGAGAGGAAATTGTCTGTAGAGCAGGCACACAAACCCTGCCCCAGCCCCAGCAGTGTCCCAGGCCAGGCTGGATGGGGCTTGGAGCAACCTGGGACAGTGGAAGGTGTCCCTGCCCATGGGATGAGCTTTAAAGGCCCAACCCAGTCTGGGATTCTGGGATTCCAACTGCATGTGAAATCCCTAACAGGTTTAAACATTAATCCATAAAAATATGCATTATAAAATATAGATTGTAAAAATAAGCATTAGACAAATATACATCTATGGACACTATTTGCATTTTACAAGGTGTTACAGTTTGGGGATTTCACAGGCTTTCCCCAGCCCAGAAGGGCTGAAACCTCTTGGCTGAGAACAAAAAGCAGCATATGAAGGAAAGCTGCATAGTCCTTTACAAAGAAATGGCCTCTTTTTTTCCCCCTGTTTTCCAGCTGAATGGTCTCCTCTTGCTCATATTACCAGGAAAGTGATTAACCTGCAGTCTTCTCTTAAACCTCCCCTGTGTTGTGGCACTGCTGGGAGGCCCTGGGAGGCCAGAATAGCCAAGGAAGGTTTAGCAGGGCTGAGGATCTCAGTGAGGTTCACACATCTCCAGTGGGGAGCAGTGAATCCAGGACTGTTCAGTCCCAACCAGGACTCATCAGTTGAATGGGGGGAAAATTAAAAAAATAAAAGTAAAAATAAAAATAAATAAAATAAAAAGTAAATAAAATACAAAATAAATAAAGTATAATATAAAATAAAATATAAAATATAAAATAAAACAAAAAATTAAAAAGAAAATATAAAAAATTAAAATACAATAAAAATAAAAAATTAAAAATAAAATAAAATATAAAAAATAATAAAAAATAAAATAAAATAAAATAAAATAAAATAAAATAAAATAAAATAAAATAAAATTAAATTAAATTAAATTAAATTAAATTAAATTAAATTAAACTTTCTTTTTTAAAATGTGGCAAATATGGAAAATAATTTCTGTAGTCATTTGCTTTGCTGAACAATAAGTCTTTCTTTCAAATCAAATGAACAAACCCCAAAACTTGAGTGACAAACCTAGAACACATCCTTCCCAAAACAGTGTGAGATATTTCTGTTTGGTAAAGTTTTCACTTATTCTGCTCCTGATCAGAAATTAGAGTTGGAAAGCAAGGCCACCCTTTATTTTGTATGCCAGGCACCCAGCCCTTCCATCCTTTAATAACTGTGTCACAACACCTTTTTCAGATGCTTGATGGTGTAACGCAGAGGTTAATTGCTTATGGAAATGGCTGCTAATGTTGGAAGGATGAGGGTAATTTGTTCCCCCGAGCGGGAAGAAGACGTGGCAGCAGCACAGGAGCCACTGCAGCCCCCCCAAAGGCTGCTGTCCCTGCTGGCCCCAGCACTGTGGCCATGGGATGCTCTCCTGGTGACCGTCCCCCGCCCAGGCTGCCACACCAGAGGAGGGGAATTCATTCTGTGCTGCTCAGTGCCCTCCAAACCTCCCCAGAGGAGCAGCTGAGCCAGGCTTGCCTGGGCCCCCATCCCTAGGGAGGAATTCCAGGTGGTTGCATCCCTCCTGGCCCAGATCAGCCCCATAGGGTAAGTCCTCCAAATAGGCATGAACAGCAGCCAGGTGCAACCTGGAAGAGTTTGAATGCTCTTCTTCTTCTTCTTTGGTATTTGTATTTGTGTTTGTATTTCCCCCTTGTGCTATTTTCAGGTGTCCATTTTTGTATCAGGTTCACAGAACAGTCTGGGTTGGAAGGGGCCATAAATCCCATCCAGTGCCACCCCAGCCATAGCAGGGACACCTTCCATCATCCCAGGGTACTCCAAGCCCCAGTGTCCAGCCTGGCCTTGGGCACTGCCAGGGATCCAGGGGCAGCCACAGCTGCTCTGGGCACCCTGTGCCAGGGCCTTACACCCTCACAGGGAACAATTCCATTCCCAGTATCCCATCCATCCCTGCCCTCTGGCACTGGGAGCCATTCCCTGTGTCCTGTCCCTCCATCCTTGTCCCCAGTCCCTCTCCAGCTCTCCTGGAGCCCCTTCAGGCCCGGGAAGAGTCTCCCTGGAGCCTTCTCATCTGCAGGCTGGACACCCCCAGCTCCAGCCTGTGTTCCAGGAGAGCAGTGCCCAGCATGGCTCTGCACTGACAGTGTGCCCTGTTCTGGGGAGATCTGGTACACCCTAAAATCCAGCCTGGTGTGGGTCACTGTCCCTGGCCCAGAGCTCTGGGGTCAGTGACTCTGGGCTCTCCATGAGGGAGGATGCTCCATGTTGGGGCTGGGGGGAGCTTCTCACTGCCAGCAGAGGCTGTTGGTGGGAAGCATGGCATGATACACGATGGACAGGGCAGCAGAGGGGTTTGGAGGGGCTGTCTGGGCACTCTGGACACATCTTGGCACCTCCACCAAGGTGCTGCTGGCCTGGGATTCACCAGGGCTGCTGCTGGGGTTAACACCATGCTGGAACAGCAGCTGCTGAGGTGGGAAGGGCACATACCTGACCAGCTCCTGTGTGCTGTCATCCCCCATGGTTTAAATCAGCACACCAGCATGGCTGAACTTCCCTCCACAGCCTTCCCTGGCTCAGGAACAGGGAGGTTACCTTGGCAAAGGGAGAGTTAACAATCCCCACAGACCCACTTATGTTTATAACACACTCGTCCAAAGCTTTTAACCCAGAATAACATTTACACGAGGGCTGCAGAGCTCCATCATGCTGCTAATGCTTACAAGATTTCCCTAAATACTTGTCCGGAAGCTCTTCCAGAGGGAGCCCGGAGGGAATGAGAGAGCTGGAACCAGGAGTGCTGCCCTGCCTGCCCCTCCCCGTGGGATCCGTGCTGCTCCAGCCCCTTTGGAGCCCCTCACCTGCACCCCCAGAGGGTGGGGGGCTCTGGGGGGCCCCATGCTCCAGCTCAGGCTGGTCTGGGGCAGGGGAGAGGCACTTCAAGGGGATTCTGATTCTGATTGATTCTGATCCTGATCCTGATTCTGATTCTGATTCTGATTCTGATTCTGATTCTGATTCTGATTCTGATTCTGATTCAGATTCAGATTCTGATTCTGATTCTGATTGATTCTGATTCTGATTTGGATTCTGATTAAGATTCTGATTCTGATTTGGATTCTGATTCGGATTCGGATTCTAATTCTGATTCTGATTGATTCTGATTCTGATTCTGATTCTGATTCTGATTCTGATTCTGATTCTGATTCTGATTCAGATTCAGATTCTGATTCTGATTGATTCTGATGCTGATTCTGATTTTGATTCTGATTCTGATTGATTCTGATGCTGATGCTGATGCTGATTCTGATTGATTCTGATGCTGATGCTGATGCTGATTCTGATTCTGATTCTGATTCTGATTCTGATGCTGATGCTGATGCTGATTCTGATTCTGATTCTGATTCTGATTCTGATTCTGATGCTGATGCTGATTCTGATTCTGATTCGGATTCTGATTCGGATTCTGATTCTAATTCTAATTCTGATTCTGATTGATTCTGATTCTAATTCTAATTCTGATTCAAGGGGACAGTGACACATCAGCTCACGGGATCCCTGCAGACATGGGGAAGGGACAGGGAAGGGGCAGATGCTTGAGACTTCACCAGCAAGAAAAGAGCTCAGCAAGGTGCCACCCTTCCAGGGAGGGACACCACTTGCAGTGTGGAGCTGCATGTGTTTTCCTTCCTTTACACCTCCAGCGAAAAAATGGAAGGCTCCTGCCATTTCATTTATCCCTTCCAAAATGACTGAATAAGGCTCCTCTTTCCTCCAGCTTCCTCATCCCCCAGCCCAGTAAATAATGTGCCACTTAAATGTCCGCCTTCCCCTTGATGACAATTTACTGCCACAGAAACGCTGTTAATTTGGCTGCCTGCCTCCCAGGTGGGGCTGTGCTGGTGCAGCCTGTGCTGCCAAAATCCCTCTCTGCCCAGCTCCAAGGAAATGAGCTGGCACCCAGCGAGGCATCACATCCCTCCAGAGAAGCAGCATCCAGCCAAAACTCTCAGCTACCAAGGGCGAGGTTTTAAATTTCTAACTTTTCTGTGCCTTGGAGTGCTCTCTTGCCACATTAGGTGGCAAGGCTGGATGTCTGGATCCAAGCTGCAGGGAGTGTGAGTGGCTGCAGGAAAAGCAGGGGAGCCAGCAGGATTTACATTAACTGAGGATCCGGCCCCCTGCGTGTACTCCAGACCGTGGTAAATTCTTACCTGGAGGCACCAGCATATTTAGTCCTGACATCATGGGAACATTACCTACCTGTAGCAGCTTAATTTACACACTCCCCAACACCTTTAAGATGCTTTATAACCTTGAAAATCCCCTGACAACAAACACACTCTGCTAGCATATGCCAGCAAGGAAACGGTGCAGTGTAGCCATACCAATTAAGCCTGAACATTTCATGCGTCCGTGGTATTTTTTTATTGAGGTACTGTCTATCTTTTTAACTAGGTTTGTTTTTATTGTAGCAAAAACCTGCCCTTTCAGATGAGCAGGCTAGTCTATCAGAGCTGACATTTAGTGGAAAACAAAGTGCAGGCTTGAGAAGGTTACAAGAGCTGGCACATGCTTTTGCCCAGATTAGCCCATAACAGAGCTGGACTCGTCTAGTTTTGCTTTCAAAGAAATCCTTCTGTCCATAATTTTTATTTTCCTGCTTGTGAGCAGAGTAGGAGGCTAGAACAGCAACAGTACTCAACAGCTGTTGAAAATAAGGGTTTGGATATATTCTGTTACACACAGGCCAGAATTGATAAAAGAGGCTGGGGTTGGCTTCAGCAGTAAGTCTGGTGGGTAAATCAGTGGTGCCTTCCTGGTTTTGCACCGAGGAGGAACAGATTTGGGGGCAAGGATGGGAGCACTGTCCCCTCTGCAGGACAGAGCATCATTCCCTGTGTCATCCCTGCTGTCCCACGCCCCTTTCCCCCCACCAGGGCAGTGCATTAGCTCTGCTCCCAGCAGGATTTGGGCCAGGGGAGCTGAGCACCTCCCATCATTAGGCCTGGCAGGATGTGATGCTGCTGGTTCCTAATTACAGCAAATTTGGCCACAAAACCGTGATCTGCTCCTCGCTCTCTCCCTGCAGCTGCCATTGGGATTGGCAGGAACTTTAAGCTTTCTTAACTGTGGGCTCCTAATGGCCTTTTTGGACCACTGTAGGTAAGCAGGTTTTATTATCCATGTCCAAATAATACTGAATTAATTATGCAAGCTAAACTAGCGCAGTAGATATCCGATGGTATCCTGACATTTACTAACCACCAGGGAAGGCTTTTCCTGGCGAGTTCTTTGCATCCCGTGATCAGATATTGGCCCCCAGCTGAAAGGCAAAGCTCTTTTCTGCTCAACACTGCCCAAAGATGAAGAGCCTGTCCTGACCCCAGCAAGCTGAAGTGCAGCTTTGGAGATAAACCAGCCAGGAGGAAACCTGGATTAATGGCAGGAGCGTGGGTCTGAAAACCACGGAGCGAGTGGGCTCTGCAGAATAACTGGGGGAGAAGTGTTGTCTTCCCAGGTGTTGGTAGGAAGTTTTTCTGCAAGTGAAGGAGCTCTAATCCCCGGGTTTTGGAGCTATCATCACTAAGCAGAGTAGTATTTTTGTGTTTGAGAGGGCTTGGCAGCAATGCTCAGCTGCTGAGTCCCACGCAGGGTGAGATGCAGGCTCGGAGCATTCACACCTTCCTCTCAATGGAACAGAACGGGCCAGTGGCTGCCGGGGTGAATCCTCTTCCCCAAAAACCTGGGCTGCTCAGAACTCACCAAATCCACGGAATAACAATTCTTAGGAAAACATTTCCTCGCCTAAAACTTCGTGCAATTCGTACAATCGTCCTTATTTGCTGGTAAATATTAATAGCGGAGATATTTAAGTTGAATGTTTGGAAGCAAAGCTTTCCCTCTGCAGTTCAGTGCCTTTATCTCCCTATTCATAGACCCAACTTAAAATTCTTTACTCTTAACATCACCATCATCTGTTGTCATAGAAACTATTGCAATACATAAGTACTCTAAATGACTGCAACTTGGTTGAATGGCAAGGGATCAAGATGGACTGTGATGGGGGAACACTTAAAACAGGTACATCTGTGGACAGCAGCTGATGATGAGTAGAGTCGTTCAGTCTCTCAACCAAAAATCCAAAAAAGGGCAACATTCATTTTCAGGCCAAAAAAATCATAGAATGGCATTTATTGAACCTTTTTGTTTATTTTGTGTATTCTTTCCTATGAGACATATAAACCAGGAACTCTTTGTTTTCTTTAAACAAATCTGTGTAGTCCAGTTCTGGGCTAATTTTACTGGCCTTTCTCAGTGAAATTTCCTATGGAGAGTCAGGATTTACATTCCTGATTCCTTAAGTTTGTGTTTATTTGTACCTTGCTAACAAAGAAATAGTACATCTGCTTGGTTTCCTGTGGCTGAGAAAACCAGCACCGAGCTTTGCATTTCTACACCCATATTCCCTTCAAATGATTGGTGAAAATAGAGCCACCAGAGCCAGTTAGGCTTTAATTCTGCAGCAATTTATATACCTCCAGTACAACTGCAGTGCTTTGAGTCCCATACATCCCTCTGAAGCCTGTGCTGTTCTCAAGGAGCAGAGCAGAAGGTCAGGTACAAGTTACCATTTTTTTCCCCCTTGCTATAGCTGCAAAATGCCAGAAGAGCTTCAATTTGAAGCCTGAAGAAACTGTTATTCCTGCATCATCTCAGTGGAATGCAAAGCTCAGACAGGTCCTTAGGATGTGTAAATGTCACAGAGATTCAGTTTTGCAGAGAAGTCATTGACACTCCAGTGACAGCACAGCAGTATTTTGCTTCTGGTTCAGTACAAATTACAGACAACTTGACATTAGAGACCTTCAAATGCAAAAGCAGACTGAAATCCTACATGATCAACTGACTTCCCCTATTTACAACAACACAGCTTTCATTTAGACATCTCTTTGGGGACAAATTGATGGAATGGAAATGGAACGGGGAGAAAAGCCGGGGAAGCTTCTGATTTGTGAGGAGCTGCTTGCTCCACACTTATCCCTCTGCAGTCTGGCTGTGCCTCTGCCTTGCAGTGTGAGTGTCAGTGGCACATCCCCGAGCTCTGCTCTCTGAACTCCCCCTGCACAAAGCACAGAAAGGCAGCAGTTAAATGAGAAAAAGACCTTAAATAGAAAAAGACCTTATTCAGCAGTTAAATAAGAAAAAGACCTTAGCAGTGCTTCCACTCCTTGCTGGTACTGTTTATTCCAGATAACTATCTGTGTTCATATATGTTGTTTGGTGACTTTGCAATTATCCTCTTATCTTTCTTTTTACACTTAATAACAGCCCTGTGACCATTCTGTTAAGGTGGTTGAATGCAGCCTGATTCTGCATTTTAAATAAGTCATTTGCTGAAAAATAACACAAGGGAGATCCAACTGAGACAGAAACCCCTGCAGGCCATGGGTTAAAATAAAGCTTTGGGCTCTGAGACAAGCTAAAGAGCCCAAATGAAGAGTAGGGGCAGAGGTAATGGGTGATGGCAAAAGGACTGGAGCAGTGGCTTTAACTTCCTGTGAAGATATCATGACATTCTCCCAGCTGAATCTCATGGAGTTCAAAAGACCAAATATTGCTTCAAACAGCGCAGGAGGAAAAGTGTTAACAAGAAAAAAACTGTGCCAGAAAAAGTGACGTGTGCTCCTGTCCTGCAGAGCCGCTCTGTGACCTCAGTTCATTTTGATTCCCATGCTCAGGAGCACCTGAGCAGGTCCAGGGACAACAAACCCCTAACCAGGGATGCAACTTAGTGAAGAAAGTCATCACAACTCGTGGTGCCTGCCTAGCAAAGCTCAGGCCAATCAGGAAGCAGGGCTTATATTGCCTAATTAATTCAACTGTCAGGAAATTAAACTATCATGTACTTTGATATCTGTCTGTTTTCTCAGGTGCAGTTATATTTGAAGAGACCCCACGCCTGTTTAGCTGTGATCCCTTTTGGAAATAATTGGCATGGTTTTGATTGATAATGTGTATTCCTCTTTAAAGGAAAACACACTATTTTTCATAATCAGAGGCTGAATGCATAATGAGTGCTCTGGTGCTGCCTTTAGCATCAGGTCTGTCAAACTGCACAGTTATTTCCATATTGATGCAAACTAAGATATTACACTCCCTCATTACATTGACATGGCACATCTTTCAACAGTCAGCTTCCAATCATACGTTCCTTGCAAACAAAATTACCTTCATTTTCTCTTTTGCTACAGAAGGAACTAGCAGTGGAAATGTGCCCTAACAAGCTAATCAACTAATTTTTAGAATATGTTTGAACCATTTAATATTCTAAAAGAAAACAAGAAAAAGTTGCTAATGGGTATGCTGGCATAAACAGAAATAAATAGACAACTGGTTGACTGAACATTAGCATACTTAAGTTTTATCGAAGTCACAGTGGAATTCATTTTGCAAGTCAAAAAAGCAAGATCTATTTGTAACCATAAGCTGAACCACCTCATTTACTCTCTACATTCTTGAGCAGAAAACCTTGGTTATGAAGGTAAAAGGGGAAAAAAAAAACAAAACCAAGGAAACTACCCTTTTATGAGCCAAATACTCCAGGCAATAAATTGATTTTAGCGGGACCAGCGTGTGGGGCTACTGCTAAAGGGTGGTGTGATACTGGTGGCCCTGCCTGCTGCTAGGAGAGAGCAGCCAGGCTCTGGGTGATGGGCTGCCATGCAGGGCGTGGAGGGAGCCAGGGTCTTTCCAAAGCAGCGTCCAGGGATGGCAAGAAGGGAGCTCTGCATCCTAAAATCCCAACTCCCATCCCAAACAGGCAACCAACAGCAGGGAGAGTTGGTGGTTTAAGTGACCAGTGCAGTGGGGAGCAGGCTGAGAGGGACCCAAGGGGAAGGATGCTGGCTGTAGGGAGCATTGCTGAGGCAGGGACACCATGCAGGGTACCAGTGCCAGGTGGGCTGAGGTCTCAAAGGGCCTCACCAGCCCCCCAAGCACTCCTGGGAGCTTCCCAGGGACCTTTCCATTCTGTCAGGAACACATCATTTGTTTTGCTGCAGGAGGGTTACAAACCCTGTGCAGAGATCCTCATTCTGCCTCATGTTGTAGGGTTTCCTTTCAAAACTGAGCTGGGTTTCATTTCCTATTGAGAGCCAGCTCTGCATTTGTTACATATGTTAATTTGCTCTGGAGAAAAATCACAGAAAAGCAAATTATTGTCCTGATACAGTGTTTAGGCAAGCCTCCAATGTCTCCCCTGGGTGTGAGTGTGGAGTCAGTGACATTGCTCCCCTGTGCCAGTGGGTGATTAGGGCCACAGTGAGTGCCATGGTTGTGCCTGAGGACAGTTCTGGGCAGCACCTTCTCCTGAGGCAGTGCAGGCAGCAGCTGAGCCCTCCTCACCTGAGGCAGAGAGGGAGCTGGGGGTGCTCAGCCTGGAGGAAAGGAGACTCAGGGCTGCCCTCATCGCTCTCACAGCTCCTGAAAGGTGCCTGTGCTCAGCTGGGGCTGGGCTCTTTCTCCAGCAGCACTGACACAACCAGAGCACACAGCCTCAAGGGAAATACAGGTTGGATAGCAGGAAAAAGTTTTTCACAGAAAGGGTGATAAAGTTCTGGAATGGCTGCCCAGGGAGGTGCTGGAGTCCCCATCCCTGGGTGTGTTTAACAAAGCCTGGATGTGGCACTGGGTGCCAGGGTTGAGTTGAGCTGTTGGGGATGGGCTGGACTCGATGATCTTGAAGGTCTCTTCCAACCCAGTGATTCTGTGAATTCTATGGATATTCTGTGAGCTGCATGTCCTGTGGATGCTCAACCTCCTCAGGCTGACCATGGCCCCTTCCTCCAAGAGCTCCCCTCTTCCCAGAGCCACACACTGCACAGGACATGGGCACCACAAGTCCCATCCCAGTCTGGACCAGGGATTTGCTTCTGCACTACTGATCACAGCCAGATTTCATTCAGGTCATGTGGACTTTGAAGCTTGTGAATTGATCCTGAATATTTCAACGGCCAAATTAGAGTTGTTCCATGCACAGATCACTGTGAGGAATATATGTGGTGATTTACACATCTGAAACCATAATCTTGTAGCAGATCCCAGTCTTCCCAGCTCTATGTCTAAAATTTGTGTACCATGTTTTCCTTTTACTTTCCTATGCAAAATTTCAGAATCCAACCCCGAAGGGCATTAAGCCAGCGTTGCTGTAAAGCCTTAACATTATTATCAGCTGCATTTCCTTACACATGCAGGGCAAAACAGCTTCCAAAGCTGACAGTTGCAGTGGGATGCAGCAGGCTGTTCCAGCCATGGGATTAAACACCATTCTGAGGAACATCTGTTTGTTCTCCAGCTGAGCAGAGGGCTCGGCTGAGGGTCCGGAAGAGAAGGAGGACGGCTCAAGATGAAAGCTTGCTCTTCAGCTCTTGGGGGAAGGAATACATCCCTGCTCCTGTAGGATATTTCCTCTCCGTCATAAAAATCAAGGCAGTGCTATTCCAGCAAATACCCCGGCACCACTGGGCGTGACAGCCAGCAAATGGAAATGGAATCGTTTCCATCACAAAAGCACATCCACAGTCAGCAAGCAGGGCTAAAGAACAGATGTCCCAAGATCTGTGAGTGGTTCCTATCCATTAGGGATGTCTCTGAGTCTGGAAAACAAAAGGGGTGCCCAGTGAGGAAAGTGGCTGTTGGGAAAAGAAGGGTGGGAGAAGCTCTGTATGACACCAATCCAAGCAGGAGGATGTGCAAGAGAGTGGCCCTTAAATCTGAGGCTGTGACAGCCAGGCAGGGAGAAACTCCATGGATAATGTGGGATCCTGGGTTTGGAGCAGCCAGGCTGCTTCCCTCCCATCCATCCTGCTTAAGAGGTTCCCAACACACTCCTCAGCTTGCAGATTTAGAGACAAATTTGTACAAAGAAGTGTGATAACTCTCCCTGAAACCTGATTTGATTTTCTCCCTTCGCTATCTTATCTGGCACTGAGGAGATTTAAGTCATACCAGATTATGAAGTGTTATCCTCTACTCTGCCAGAATATCTGCAGACGGTCAGGCTGCCAGGGCTGAGCTTCAGGTTGCCTCTGACTGCAAGTTGCAGCTCTGAAGGTATTTTTTACCTGATTGCTGGCTGGAAAGATAGAAACACCAAGTCCTACAGCTGGTAATTTCTTTACATAAATAACAATTCTGCAAAAGATCCCTTTAATGACATCAATTATACGTAACTAAGTGCACTTTAAAGACTGATTTCTTTTTTTAGGGGGTTGTTTTGAAGCATCTTTGAATTCATTAAGAGTCATTTTCCCTTTATAAACTGAAAAGCAAGTTTCCCATAGACACCAACCCCCCTGACAGGTACATTGTTCCACTTTCATGTCTAGTTATTTACTTGCCAAATGCATCAGACACAGAGCCTGGGATCAGCCACACAGACATAAAAATACACAAATTACCCTTCCTCTTTCTCCCATCCCAGCAGGTGGCTGTGGAACTGTGGGCAGGGGATGGGAAAGAGGATGTGCCCCACTGGGGGTGTGCTGGGGCTGCCTTCCCCTCCAGGGGCTCCCCTGGTGCTGCAGGCTCTATTTAGCCCAAGCTGCCCAAGCAGGGAAAGGACAGAAAAAAATGAGAGTAGAAACTCCATCCTTTAAAGGCTAAATTAAGAAACGTGCCAAGGTTAAAGGCTTTGTGCTGTCCCTAATCAGAGATTCTGATAGCAGACCCTTGGTAGGCAGTGGAACATCCTTTCACTGAGGTTGTGTTCCCCAGAAACATCAAGACCACCTGAAAAGTCTGAGTTTTAGCTCCTTATAGTTTTCCACACTCTGCTTGGAGCTTCCTGCATCTCCTGGCAGCAACAGGAGGTCCTGTCCAGACAAAGAGCTCTTTCCCTTGGCAGAGCAAAGGAAACCTTTCTCTTGAATTAGGAATGCAAAGCTTCATTCTTGGCCAAAGATCTGAACCTCGACCGTTGGTGCTGCATTGTGAGAGGTTGTTTTATATTGTCCCCATTCACATTCCCTCTGTGCAGGGAATGGGGACAGTCCTCCGTGCCAGCTCACACAGGCTGTGCAGGAATAGCAGCACTGGGGGCACGAGGCACTCGGAGCTCATGGACATCTGGAGATCTGCAGCAGAGAGGGAAGACCCCGACCAGAGCATTCCCTCTGCCTTGTGAACTACTGTTTCTACTTAAAATTTCACTGGCAATCCAGGAAAATGCCATTCAGGCAGAGCAAGATGCCTGTGCATGGAGGATTGCTGGAGAGTATAAAGTAACAGCCAGCCAGCAGCTGATAATCTGCTTGTAAACTCCTGTTTGGAAATAAAGACAATCCCATTTTACAGTAACCAGATGTTTTAACAGAATATTAGTATTTACAAGGGCCTCAGGCTGTTGTTTTATACAGGTCTGAAGAGGGCTTACAGAACTGGAAAATCACAAGCAAGTGTGCAGTTCAAAGGCCCCTCAGAGCTGTGACATTTGGTGTGATGAGGGAGAGATTCCCTTTTGTTTGTGCCTGGGATATTGGGTGGGATTGATTGCCAAGTGCTCTTCCATAACTTACGTAACCAAGTTTCCCTCTGCTCCAATATTTCCCTGTTCTTTATTATCCATAATTGGATAACTTCTCCAATTTTCTCCTTGGAACACTGAAGATAAGGTTTCTGTTTAATCATCCCACTTTAAGTACTTGCAATCAGACAGGATATTGCTGCTTTTAAAATAAGACAATGACATTTAATGACTTTCATTTCTTCCTATACAAAAGATTAATTTATATGCTGGAGTCATCTTTTTCATTGGAAAATTCTCCCCACTCTGTTTGAAATTATTCAATCTGATTAACAACTTAATTCTCCTTTTATACTTCTGATTTTGTGGCTTTTGCTGCCAGCACTCGCTTGTCATCTCTTTACCAACCCTAATTCAGCTTTTGTTTCTGAATTAGGCAGAAGTTAAGAACCAGGGGAGCTGTGAGGTGTGAGAGTGCAGATGTGCTGTCCCTGCAGCTGTGGTGTGAGGCAGGAGCAGGGAAGGACAGCTGTGTGCTGAGCTGATGGAGCAGCACCAGGCATGGAAACACATCTCCAAACCCTGTGGGAAAACAGAGGGATTCCCTTAGCAGCCCTTAGAGGCTCTGAGGACTCCAGGGGAAGGACTGTGGGGTCAGTGTGTGCATCCCTGGGAAATCAAAGGGCAGATGCAGCCCTGGGCAAGCAGAAAACTCCTCCCTGCTGTGTTCCAGGCTCTTGGGAAAAGCCCTGTGCCAGGGAGCTCTGCAGGGAGGACAGAGGAAGGAGCCAAGAGCTGACAGGGGAAAAAAAAAATCACGTTCTAGAATACACCTTACCTGGCTGTTTTAAAGTGCAAACCCACAGATTTATCTGCCAGTTTTAAAGTGTCTCCTTGCAGTGTTCAATGAGTGCTGGTGGAAAGAAAAGTTTCATGCAGGTGCTATAAGCACATGGTCTGGATGGTTCTCTGAGTACAGAGGGGACAGCTTTTCAAAGCTTTGACTTTCTGCACCATTACTGGTGATTTGATGGTCAGTTATAAGTTGCAATGCAATCTTCACCTTCCAACAGATGAGTTTGATGACCTTTAGCAAGGTCAACACCATTCTTAGGAATTTATTTTGGTTTTCTGCTAATGTGCTTTAAAGGAATTATCATTTTTCTTTACTCCGTGGACCATCGTTTTGTTTTTGGACCTTTTCTTTTACTTTGCTTTACTTAGCATCCATAACTTCCTGATTTATAATATTTTACTTTTGTGGTGGTTTTGAATTTTCTCATAGATTCAGAAACATCTTCTTTTTCTCTTTCAAATCAAGCTTTAAGCCAGGAATGCTTTCTCCTGTGGCTGTGGGATTAGGATTTTCCATCATAAAGGAAGAGGTACTTGAGCATAACTATAATAAGTTTATAAGTTATCATTATTCTGACAAAACTCTTACATATTTAAGATTTAGCCCTCAGTTGTTTTCTGGACTGTAAAACCTGCCTTTCTAACAGACCAAATGTACAAATACAACATTGAAGGGGGTTAGCAGAAGCCACTTGGCTGTGTGAGAACTTTTCAAAAGCTCTGATGGCTTTTTCTACACTTCTCTGTCTTTATATGAGAGCAGTGGGTGAGCCCAGATGCTTTTCCTTCTCCCAGTCCAGTCTCTGTCCATGCCTGGGATGCCCTTCCACCATGTGAACAACAAATGCAATGTGGTTTGCACAGAGTTGGAGGTGTAAGATCACATTTCCATACTTGTTGTAGTGCCACACTCAATTTTCAATGGTGTCAAGGTCCTACTCCCTATTTGTGCCATTGTTTCTGAGTGGCAATTCCTTCTTAGTGAAGTGGCATCTTCATTTCTGGAGCTGGCACTTGGTTTCCAGCTCACGTGTAATAAATAAACCTTCAGGGGCATCCTGATGCCCACCGCCCCAGAGCAGCTGGAGCGTGCCTGGGATGTTCCTGCCCTGCCCCAGCTGCTGCAGCTGGCCCAGGGAAGGTGCTGCAGCCCTGCCCCAGCCCTGCCTGGCATGGGGGTTCCTTGGGAAAGGTGGATCCCCATGTGCAGAGTGCCATAAGCAGATGCTGATGGTTCTTCCCATCCGAGCGCTGTGGAGCATTGTAACAGTGCCCTACCACAGCTCGGCAATCAGCTCTGGAGTGTGATCAAAACAGGAATACGCGTTTGACAGAGTAGAAAAGCATGCAGGGAACAGAATGGAGATGATTCCTCACTTAAGGGCACACACACATGTAAATACACATCCGTGCCATTCACTAATCCATGACACTTGAACACAAACACAAACCCCACTGCAGCCACGGGGGGCAGCAATGTGAGGGCCAGATTGGATCCACTTTCCAGATTAAGATCCTAATCTTGCAAATAACTTCAGGCTCCTGAAATCTGACAGCCATGTGATGCTCTCCATGTGGCATCTTCCATACCCTGCTGGGGATGAGCTCTGCCCTGGTGCCTGCCCTGTGCCCCTTTCCCCTGGGATCACAGTGGGATGAAGCAGCACACTGGGAATACCAGTGCTGGGCAGCACCCCAGAAAAATGCTTAAGGCGTCAAAGATGACAAATAATGAAAAGCTAGACCAGGGTAGAAAAAATGCCTGTCTCCACTCATTTCACCCAGAGCATTGCCTCTCCTGTTGAATTGGTTCTGCTGGCTGGAGAGGCAGCTTTGATGCTGTTGATACCCTGAGAATAGTTTTGGCATGGCCATCTTCTATAAGAAAAAACATTACCATGAAGTGAATGAGAGTTGACATGACAGATTGTATCTGCTGTGCCTCTTGGCCCCAGAGGCACTCGTTTGTGGCTTAAAACTCAGTAGCTATGGATGTACACAAATGTTCCTAATGGGCCCCAAACAGTCAGAAACACAGGCACCACCCCAGAGTGCTGCAGAGCAGATTGAAATTAAATAAACATGTGAGGAATGCAAGGTTCACCTGTGAGGAGAGAAACCTCAGACTGGGGAGCAGCCACAGGCTGTCCCAGCGTGAGGAGAGAGTCGCTTGGAAAAGTCTGGCTGTGATGAAGGAACAAAAGCCAAATGGAGCTTTACAAGGCTTCCAGAGAGAGTGGAACCAGGGGTGGTGTGGGGGGGGGAACCGGGGATCTTTAGGGCCCCTTCCAGCCCAAACCATTCCATGGTGTGTGGCTCTGTGAGGACTGGCTCTGCCAGAGGAAAGCCCATCTCCCCCAGCGACGGGGCTGTTAAACACAAACTGTGCCCTTTGTGTGCCTCACTCTGCCTCCTGCCTGCTCTGGAGGTGTGGACTGGCTCCAGTATGGATTTTTATTCCTTTCTGAGCGGTTGAATCCTCTCTCAAAGCCCAGCAGAGACCCTTGACCGGGCAGGATGGGCTGTCGGGGCACGCCTGGTTAATGAACCACCGCGGCACCTTTGTTTCCCTGGCTGCCTGCTGCCCTGCTCTCTCTTGTTCAATTATTACAAAAATCAGACAGAACGTTGCCTTGAGATATGATTTTCATAGTGGGATAGATTTTATTATACCAGCCATACAACACCCGCTATTATCATTTTGATTATATGCTCCTCTCATTTGCACTATTGGAACATTATCTGTAGTACATTCATTATTACTTTATAAGAAACCGAAACTACATCCTTAAGATGAATTGTAAGGAAGGATTTCTATTTCCTCAGATAGACACTTTGGCTGAGATCATTAAGTGGCAAACATTATTTGTAAAAGTTTATTTTATTTTATTTACGTAAACTCTAAAAGAAAGAAATAACATAGATATTTCCAACAGACAGAAAAGCCTGCGGCTAGTGGCAACAAATGACTGCAATTTAGAATTCATGTACTATTAAGAAGTTCTGATGAAATTGCCAGTTCCTTTGGAGGAAGGAAGTTGAACAAATGAGAACGTGGCCCAGTGAGCGTCGATGGGCTCGCAGGAGCCGAGGGGTCAGCAGTGACACACAGCTTCCCTCTGCCCCACAAGGTCTCTGAAGGTCAGATCCATCATGAACCTGAGGGGACAGGGCAGAAGGCCAGGGAGGGCTGTGTCTAATAGCCCAGCTGGGTTTAAAGAGATGCTGGATATGGCTGGTGAGCATCCCTCATCCCTCACTGGGGCAGGATGTGCCCATGGGGCAGCCACCTTGGGCTCTGCGTCCACAAACAGGCATGGAGGATTCTGCTCCCCATCTTTTCTCTGTGTTATCCTCACCGTGCAGGAATCCTCATCCTTTTGCACGCAGGGGAAAGGAAGAAAAATCATCAGCCACAGGGACCTTCCCCAGCTCTCTTGGTCCAGATCCATCCCTGCCTCAAACCAAACTGCCCAATTTCTGCTCAAAGTACCTGGGCACAAATCCCAGCCTTGTTCAAGGTCTAAATCTTCCCACAACTACAATGCAATCAGATTTTCCCAGTTCCTCTGAGTGAACAGTGGCAGGAGCACCTGACTCCTGAGACATTCCCTATTTCTGTGAAGATGTCCCTGATCAGTGCAGGGATGTTGGACTAAATGGCCTCTAAAGGTCACTTCCAGCCCTGTGATTTTGTGATTCAAGGACTTGGCAGAGCTGCTCAGCTGCCATGGCCAAGTCAGACTCGCCATTCCTATTTAATGGACATCTCTTGTTTCAGCTGCAAGAGTGGAGTTAAACCCCAAATTGTGGGTGCAGCTGGACCATCCCAAGGAAGCTGCTGATACGTGAAGCCCATTGCATCTTTAAGAAAGATAATTTGTGTCTTCACTGGAAGAGATCACACTTTGCTGTGTAGATAAGTACATTTTCAGGTTGATTGCAAATCATAAATATTTGATGTACTGTAATTACTAGTTCTTAAGTATCATTTTCCAAATTATTATTTCTATTAAATGCATAGAAACTTGGGATGGAAGAGTGAGTTAATGCAAAAACACTTCATCACTGCAGATCTGGGTTTAGGGAAGGTCATAAGTGAACTTGTCTTTTGTTTCTTCACACCTACCTGTCTCTAGACCACTGCAAACAAAGCAGAATAAGGCTGGGCTAGATGGTCTTTAAGGTCATTTCCAACCTAAATCATCCTGTGATGATATGAACTAGTAGAAACTGAAAACAAAAGTAATTCCCATGACAATAAAGGTCGGGGTCCTGCTTTGATTTTATGCTCCCCTTTACTCCACCTGGCTGCACCATCATGTCTTTGAGCAAATGATTTGATCTCTGTCCTTGCTCAGAGCCATCAGTTCAATGGATTCAGTTCTTCTGTCCTGGCTCTGTGATAAGGTTTGGCTGATGTTTGCAAAGCACACTGAGATCTCTGAGAGGAGACATCCTGCCCAGTGTTCACCTTCAGGCTGCTCCAAGCAGGACACAGACAGGGATGTGGGGGAGATGAATCACCAGGGGTTCTCAAGGTCCAGCCCTTTTTACTCCAACAAATCCAATCTTGACCTTCCGAGAGACCTCTCATAGCCAGATCTCTACATTTAGCTATTTTTCCATGTACCCCACCCACCCAACACCAAAATTTCCCTCTTGGTGGTGTTGGGCTTGAGCTGCTGGTGGTGATCCAGGGGCTGCAGCTCCTTCCCAGGTACCAAACAGTGTCCTGCAGCCCCCAGCCCAGCCCTGGGCATGGCAGTGCTGTGTCCCAGTGGTGGCACAGGTGGGTGGCTGCCATCCCCCTCTGGCCAGGGGATGTGGATCCCTGGTCTGGGTGTTTCTGTGTGACCCCTAGTGCTACCTGAGTGCACCTATGCAGCAGCTCAATCATCACTTACAAGTTGGCAAACAGAAAGAAAATATTCCAACTAATCTGGAATAAGTCAGATATACTTTTTTTCACCTCTGGGGAGATTTTCAGCTATAACAATGTAGCTTTGAGCTTCTGACAGATGCTAATGAATTGTTGTTTACATGTTTGATTTACTGCCTAAACAAAGATAAGACATGCTCTTGAAAACACATTGAATGCACAATCCAAACACATCCATTAAATCTGTCACAATAAACATGACAGCTTTCTTCTAACCTAACAACTGGCATGCCTCATTTACATATTAATGAGAAAACTGGGATCAGTCTGCACAAATTGCTTCTATCTTGTGTAGGGGAAGCACTGAGTGACAGTGCAGCTCTCCATGGTGTAAATACAGCAAGTAAATACCTCTGCCATCTTAATGGATTTTATTTTTATTTGCCTATTTGGTTCCACGGTTATTGATTAGTTGTCTCTTGTGAACTGCAGTGACAGACTTTACAGGGACAGGCACTGTAAGAGTTCCTTCAGCCTCCCTGGTGCCTGAGGTGTCTGCTGGGCTTTGGGGTTGGCAGCTCCCAAAAAGGCTTGGTTAAAGGCTGGGTCTGCCTCAAAGTTCTTAATCTCCCAGGGCTGAAAAATGCTGTTCCTGAAACACAACTTACTCTTAATACTCTGGGGGATGAGCATTCTGCAGGTGGGAGTACAAAGCACAGAGGGGAAACCAAGAAAAAGCCAACCCTGTGCTGTTTCAAGTGTGAATTGAAATCCCTGGAGTTACTTGGATTCCTAATTGTGCAGAGGTTGCACATTTACCCCCTGTGCTGTGAGCCTGACAGTGGCATCTCAGCTGCATGGAAAATGGAAATCTGAGATTCAAGCATAGCAAAGACCTATAAAAGAGTTTTTCCTGGGCCCTGGAAACTCTGAAGTCACATCAGCAGGGAGTTACACACCATCTAATGTGTTTTTGTCAGTATCTGTGCCCTGCATTGCATTCTAGAATGCTTAAACCCCTAATTTATGTATCTCTAATAGTTTACAAGTTGGATATCTGTCCCACATGGATGCCTGGGCTCTCTCTGTGCCAGTGGAGGAAGCTCAGAGCCTCCACAGGGTAGACCATGTCACCTACACCCATCACCAGCCTCAGCAACCTTGGGAGCTCTGCTTGGGAGGAATCCCAGGCAGCCTGGTCTGACTTTTGGACAGCTAAGGGAGATAAGATGAATTGCCCCTTCCATGTCACTGACTTTCAATCAGATATACATTCTGAAGTGCTCAAATTACCTTCCAGAATGGCACTCAGCTTTTGAAATCAGCAGCCACTGCTGGCAGATGGGCTTGGGTCATGTATTGACACAGCCCTGCGTGGCTTCATGCAAGGCACCATCCATGCTCAGGATGCTCTCAAGTAGATCCCAAAGCATGTAATGGACCCTAGATGCAGTGCCATTAAATGTTGGCAAATTGGGGATCACTGCAGTGAGCCTGAGTTTCCAGGGATGAAGGTTCTTGCATCAGGGACATGGGAAGTTGCCTGCTCCAGGTCCGAATCAACACAAATCTGAGGTGCAATCCTTAAATCCAGCCAAAACCTGACTAGAACAGGAGGAATGCTCCATGTTTCCATCAGAAGCAGCTTTCCAGCGTTCAGAGCAGAAGTTCTGACCATCACGTGTCTTTCTGAGGGCACTGGGGAGCTCTCTGATGAATTTTGATCTGCCTCTGCTTGTACACTTAAGACACAGCTTGGGCTTTGGGTATAGGGAAGTTTCCTCTTGTAATAGTTTGCTCTAAAAGGCTGTATGAATAACACTAGAAATGATCCAAACTGTTCCAAAGGACTCCAGGGAAATTAATGCACTCCTATGCTTTTGTTTTGAAGTTAAATTTTTTTTTTTTTTTTTGGTCTGAATGAGCTATTCCCTCTCCACAAAATTGTGCACGCTGCTTTATACTTCTGAGGCCCACAGAACCAAACATTTCAGAAGACTAATTTATCTCCTGGAATTTATAGTCCTATTTCTAGATTAAAAGGGCTGTGTTCAGTTACTCTTGGATATAGATTCCTCCTCCTCCTCCTCCTCCTCTCCATGGCTCTGTTATCTGACTCATGTCTCCAGACATTACTGGCTTGCCCCTGAAGTAGTCTTTCATCTGTTTATGGTTGAACAGTTTGTGTGCTACTGGGGCATGGCATAATAACTGAATTTATATTAAATAATTAACATCAAATGAAACAGATTTTTGCTATAAATGCTATTCCAACCCAGTTTTACAGAACTGCATTCAAACAGCTGAATGCACCCAGAGAAACCCAGACAACCTCCCCCAAAATAAAACCAGCCCCCAAACTTTCTCTGGTGACAAAGACCTTCACTGAGATGCAGAGGCAGAGCCCCAGCCTGGTTCAGGAGCCCTCCCTCACAAGGGAGGCTCTGGGGAAGTCCATGGGGTGGCTCACACAGTGAGCTATTGCTCACCCATGCTGAGCACAATTAGTAATGTACAACATCCAAGCAATGAACTGATCTAATTTCCCTGTCAATCAGCGAGGAAAAAGGGCCAGCACAACGCAGAGAGTCGCTTCTCTTCAATCTGAGAAGAGCTTTGGGGGAAATATTGTAAATGTCATAATACAATATGTTAAATATAGTAGTTAAAATACTGTTCTGCAGCCAAATCGTTTCTTAGGCGCACACACAACTCCCACTGGCAGGAACAGGAGTTGTGCAGTGTAGCCCCAAATGAGGAAAAGCTGTTCTGGGGAGGAAAAGAGGTTTATCTGTGTGTGTGTGTTGTGTGTGTGTGTGTGAGTGGGTGATTGTGCCCTCTGATGGCAACAGGCACCTGTGGATATGAAAATATTCTGAATAACTTTAGAGGCTAATGAGGAATAATTTTGGAAGAGATTTGTAATCCTGTGCTCCAGGACACTGGAATAAATCCTAGGTCCAGGCCAGCATTTCTGTCCCTGTCTACTCATGAACTGTGGGCCAAGGAAGTGAAGCCAAGGAGACCCCAGCCTTAATCCTGACTTGAACACTCCCTGTTTGTGGAGGCATGCAGACACTGAAAGCTGCTTATCCCACACTGTGTGAAGCCTTAGACAGGAGGTGCTGATGAGGGCAGCAGCTGTGCAGAGGCTGAGCACAAGGACTGTGCTGCCCATGCTCTGCAGTGACTCCTTTCTCAGCTGAGGTTACAGCAGCTGCACAGGCAGAGGTTTGCTCCAGCTAAAGCCATTCCCAACCAGGGAGCAGGGACACTGCCAGGTCCCTGGCTCCAGCACAGGGCAAAGTTAATAAATACAAATATAATCACAGAAACATGGAATGGTCTGGGTTGGAAGGGACCTTGGAGCCCCTCCAGTGCCATGGCAGGGACACCTTCCACTGTCCCAGCCTGCTCCAAACTCCATCCAACCTGGTCTTGGACTTCAAGGCACCAAGGGGCAGCCACAGCTGCTCTGGGCACCCTGTGCCAGGGCCTGCCCACCCTCCCAGAGAACAATTCCTTCCCAACATCCCACCTAATCCTTCCCTCTGGCAGTTTGAAGCCATTAGATACAAAAAGCCATTTATTTCAGGTAAAAGCCATTAGATAGATAAATATTGTTTCCCTGGTAGTGATGGCTCCAGGTTGCAGCTTGGGCTTCATAACCACCTTTATCTTTGTAACCACAAAGAGGTGATGGAGTCTCCATCCCTGGAGGTGCCCAAGGAATGGGTGGATGTGGCACTCAGAGCTCTGGTCGGGGTGACAAGGTGGTGATCAGTGACAGGTTGTACTCAGTGATCTTGGAAATATTTTCCATCCTCAATGACTCGGCATGATTCTGTGTAGTTATGGGAAAACTATCATTTTGGGACACCAAATGTGTCCTGGTCCACACTTTCCCTTCCTTATGCCTGCTCCCCATGAGGAGCTAAGGCCATATTTTGATATATTCTCCATATTTGATCATATTCTTTAGCCACAACAGGAAGCCACATAAAGCAGAAGCTGCACAGTAATTAAAGAGCCCAGAGCAATCAGCAGATGTGGACACTGAAGGAGGTGTGAGACCACTCTAAGGAGGAACAAGTCAGCACAGCTCAGTATAAACAGAGGAGTGGCAAGAGGAAGAAAGAGCCACAATCCATCCTTTGGACTTTTCCCGTGTAAATTTGTCTTATCCCTTTAAAATCCATTAATATTTTTTATAGACTTGACACACCAAGGCAAATTAATTACACAATTTAAGTAGGTTTTATGTGGGGGAAAAAAAAAAGGAGTTCCTGCTATTTGCTTTAACTGCTCAGAAGTTTCATGTGGCAAACACTTATTCTCAAATTGAGTGCCACATAATGGCTCCCATTACACCTCCTCCATGCCACTCAGGCTGTTACAGATCTTTATCACATTTGTCCTTCAATCATCTCATTTTCCAGGCTCAGGGGATTCAGGGGAACAGCACACAATATTCAAGAGGTGAGCACACAGGAATTTATCTAGTGCCAATGATGATGCTCTCTGGTTTAGAGGTGTTTTGCTGCAGTTGTGATGGTGGAAGGATACAGATGGATCAGAGCTCATGGACAGATGTAGCACCTTTTATTGCACCAACTATACAGCTGGAAAAGTTAAATGAGCTTTCAGGCACACATGCCTATAGATTCTAGTTGGCTTTTTGGCTGCCTAGGAGCTTTGACTGATGTTTCTTCAAACTATCAGCAGTGGCTCTCAGATCTCTCTTCTAAGTGGAGAGAGCTGAAGAGGAGCTCATCAGTGAGTACACAGAGACAAGGCTGGGGGCTTCCTTTGAGCTTGGCAGAATTGAATCCCATCTGCTGTTTTGCCACAGAGTCCTTTGGCACCATGGGACCCTCTGCAGCTCTCTGACGGCTTTGCCTTTGCCTTTTGCACCATTTTGTAACATCATTTCATTATTCCTTTGTTTTCTGGAGGAAATTTGTAAAAGGAGGTGAATAAAACGCAGGGGTAGAAATATTCTGTTTTTCTTCTGTAGTAGGGCACAGGTATTGATGGGCTCAATAGCTATTCAGAATGAACAATCTCTCCAACATAAGAGTTTTTACTGAGGCCACGTTGGCCCTTTAAAATCCTGGTTCCCACAGACTTTTTTCCTGCTGGGTGCTGATCATTACAGTTTCCAGCAGTGCAGCTGTCAATTTGGGCTTACCTCACCTCCAGGATCCCAGTTGGGAAAGCCTTGTTAAACTCTCACATTGCAGAGCAATCAAACATGTTTGTTTGATTGTTTGTTTGTTTGTGATGATTTATGCTGTGATTAGGCTTTTGATATTACACTGGTTGGGGTAAGGTGCAAGCAAGCTCTTGAAACAGTGCCAGCACTAAGTCAATATTTCATTAAGACTCATTTATGAGAGAGCTGATGAAGGACTAGAGTGAGGTCTCTACACATTTCATATTCATCTATTTGGGTAAAGCAGCTGATTGTTTAAAATATATTTAGATACTTGGTTGTAACTGATACAATTCCTAATGTGGGAACAGCCATAATGATAAAAATGTCTTTTATGAACAAAATTTAATCTGCCTCCCTATAAAAATTAAAAGTGATTGTAAATATGTGAGAGCAAAGACACTTCTGTTGCTGTGTCTGTGTGGCTGTACAGATGCAGCTCTGCAGAGCGGGGGAAAAGTTTGAAAGAAGAGCCTGGGCATTATTGAGACCAGGCTGGGCTGCCTGTGGCAGGATTTATTTATAGTCTTTTTGGCAAGGGCATATATTTCCTCCCAGGATTTTCCCTTCTGCTCAATCTTTTTGCTCTCCCTATCACACACAGCTAACCCACACTGTGGGACACTCACTTGCCAAGGCTCCTCTGTGCCCCCCACCCAGCCCAGGCACCAGAAGGGTTTTTCTGCAGCTCAGCAGCACCATAAGCTGCCCTGCGAGGGGGAAGCACACGAGTTGGCTGAGAAAACACCCACACAATGAACTCCTCAGCCAGTGCCCACTGCCAGGGAAGGCTTGAACACCACAGAAAGGCTGGTGTCAGAGTGGGGGAATGAAGTGAAATGTTTCTCCAGCCCTGACAAACAGCTGGCACCGGGGCCGCCAGGGAAGATTAATGCCTCCCTTCTCGTCACCTGCACCGACACCATGTTCTCTGACACTCACGTCTAATTGTAGGAGCTGAGGTGCAGCAAGTGTCACTCTCACTTAAAATGCTATCAGGTGCCGGGTCTGTGATGATGTGGAGACAAACAGGAGGTTAACAGGTAGGTCTTTATCTCCTGCATGAGGGAGGAGGGCTGCGCGCCTGCCGCGCCGATCGCGATCGCTGCTTCCCTGTGCTGCCAGGGAAATCGTACACCGAGGTCAGCACGCTCAGGGAGATGCTGCCAAAATATGTATTTCCTTTCTGCAGACCTTTTTTGAAGAAAGGTCTCATGCTGGAGGCTGTAATTAATAAAGGAAATATTTATACAGTGTCACAGAATTTACCAGTCACTCTATAAACACAGATGATCCATGTTGCCTGTCCCAAAGCACTCACGGGCTAAAAAAGGCAAGAGACATGGAGCAGTTTAGATGAGGGAGGGAGCAGGGATTATTAATGGTGAGAAGAAAGAGGATGGGTTGCAGGGAGAAAGGAAAGCTTCATCGTGGAAATCCAGGTGGTTGTAAGGCCAGGATGGAAGATTGAAGTTGAAGATTGAGGCAAAAGTGTTTTGTAGGGGCAGATGCAGATGTGGGCACATCTGGTGAGAAAACTGCAGAGGGGCTCCACAGCAGATATTCAGTAAAGGCCCTTCAGGACATGGGCTGTCTTTCCCTCAGCAGAAAGGATGAGCAGAGGGTTGGAGATCCTGGAGAGCTGGGAAAGCTGCAGGAGCAAGGAGAGCTCAGGGAAAGGTGGAGAGCCAGTGATGGAGAAAAGCATTTCAGAAAATGCTGAATGAATGTGTGGTGGAGACAGGAGAAGTAGGAACACACTGCTGCAGGGAGGAGGGGAAGCGAGATAAAGGAAAGGAAGTTCAGGCAGCAAGAGTTAAGAACTTTGCCATTGATTCTGGGGACAAAGGAGGAAAATAAATGATAGAGAAGTGAGTGGGATTAGGGGAAGTGCTCAAAGATAAGCATGGCAAGAAGGTAGAAAGCAAAAGACAAAGGCAAGCAGGCAGCACAGGGCAAGAATTAATCAGGGTCAGGCAACTGGAGGGGACGCAACCAAGCAGCCTGAGCCACGTCTGACATTGTTGTTTTTCTCCTCTGGTGGGAAAAAAAAGAAATTAAGATGACTTTCAAATATCTGGGCAATAAAAGTGAGGCATTCCAAGTCCCCCCAGCTTGATTCAGCCCCCCTTGTGCCTGGGGTGGGTTGCAGTGAGCTCTGTGAGAAGCAATCCTGCAGCTCTGATACGCTTGGTGAAATTGGTCCTCATCTGAAAACCACCAAGTTCAGGCAATTCAAATATTCAGTAGTTTCCAATATTCCCTTGGAAAGATAAAGTCTACGTATGCCTGGGTTTTGAAGTAGTAAAATGCCACAGTATTTTTAGTCTTTGTTTGATCAAAGAAAAATGAACCAGATAGACAAGTGAAAAATTACCCAGGAGCTGAAGTCACTGGTGATGTCTTTTATTGCACTATCATACAAATAGGAAGGATGTTCTTTTCATCTGACATAATGAAAAATGTATACCCTTTTCAAACTCACTGGTATTCATTCTGAAGTTAGCCCTCCCCCCAAAAAAAAAAAACCAAAAAAAACCCCTTGACGTTACCTAGAACTTGACAAGTTCTGATTAATTTAATAGGAAAAATTCTCTTGATATCAAATACCAGCTACTGTTCAGGAGAAGGTGAAGGGAATATGAATTTTATTTTAAACTCATCTGTTACATACAAGTAATAATAAAGAGCAATTTTCAGACTTTTCTCGTACTAATATTTTTTGTACATATTAGATTAATCAAGACAAATATTCTCAGAAGAGTTAGGGACGGTTCATTCCTGAGTAGTTACAGCTCTGAACATTATCCAATCAGGTAGGTAAAATAAGGTTTTTATACCATGTGAAAAATGTGTTCTGCTCCAAAATTCCAGTGCTTTTCCACCACGGAAAAGCTGGGGGCACGTTGTGCAAAGTACATGGGGCACTATAGCAAGACATCCTCCATCCCCCCTTGCTAAAAGTCCAGTTTGGGACCAGAAATGAAATGCTGGTGCTGGAGTGTGACTGGGGACAGACACCCACAATTAAGTGATGTTCCCAAGGTCGCAGGGGAAGTCTAGGGCAGAAATAAACCCTGAAATCCAATCTCTTGGGTCCCACCCAGTTCCTTAACCAGAAAACACTCTTACCACATCCTGTGCAAGCAAAGTCAAGGCAGCTGTAGCAGCCCCTGCTAAGGTGACAGCAGCTGTGGCTCTCCTTTGGGCTCTGACTCCACACTTTTTAAAGCTGATGGAGAAAGTCCTGCTGAATGGAAGGGCCAACAGTCAAGCCCTGAGGTGCTTTCATGCTGGTCATGTCTTTCATTTGATTCTGCACAATGTCAGCGAGAATGCACTCCCAGCACAGAGCCCTTTGTGGGTTTGAACCAGCGGTGGCCACATCCAGCTCAGGTTTGCAGCCTCACCTTTGCTCCAGGTCAATGCACCTCTACACCTCCATGAGCAGAAAGAAGCCCTTGCTTTCACTCCAGATTTTAGGGCAGCTCATAAAGGCTGCATTTCAGCTGCTGTTTATCATAAAGCACGTTAGCAGTCCCTGGAATTCTGAGCTGAAGCTGGGATGCAAAAGAAGATCCTTCCCAAAATATACTTTAGGGATGTATGACTGCATCCACCAAGTATTCCCAAATAAATGGGACAGCTCCTGGCTGTGCCACTGGGTGATGGAGGTGCAGCCAGAGAGATCCTGGAGAAACTCTTGGGCTCTTGGAGCACTTCTGTGTGCTCGAATGACTGCTCTTCTGCTGCTTTGTAAGACTAAAAGGTCTGGCTGTTGAAGGTTCTTTTATCAGAAGAGTCTTATTCCATGCTTTTCCTCTCCTTATCTCCACCAGAAGGAGGGAGGTGATGGGAGAGCTTTCTAGGAATTACACTGCACAGACCTTTCCTGTCCACAGGCAGTTTTACCAGCAGATCCTTATCCAGCCTCTGGGGTGAAGGTTTTCTGCAGGTAGTTGCAGAAACATAATATTTGATATTTCAAAGACAAGGGATATTTTTGTTTTCTATCAGTTTTCATGCAGAATAATAATCCCCACCACTTCGCAGGATCCTTGTCATGAAAGACTTCTGGGATGGATTAAACTCCTTGGCACCTCCTCAGTGATTAATCAATCTCAATAGGCATTTATTGCTTTGTTCACTACAGCACAGGAGAGATTATCCCTTAAATATTCTTGACTCTTTTGGTACCATTCAATTACACCAAAAAGAGCCCCGACACATACACAATTATTTTGAACTACTTCTCCAGCGAGGAGCAATTGATCTTTGAGAGTCTCTTCCTCTCCTTGTTATGCTGATTAATAGCCTTGGAGTTAGTCCCTGAGAGGAAAACATTTCCAAAAATAGATGACAGTTTCCATCTTCATATTTTAATTCCTCAATGGCCCTTTACACCCACAATGAAGCCTGGAGGAATAATTCAATTTCTTCCCCATCTTTTTTAACCTTGTCACCCCCATGATGGAGCCACCCAGCTCTCAGTGCAGGGGATGGAAATGGGAATTCTCGGTGCCACTTAGGGCCACCCTGTGTGCCCCTGTGACCCATGAAAAGCTGTCAATGTCCTTTGGGGATGCACCTTGTCAGGGAGTGCCTCAGGAACCACTGGAGAGAGCCCAGTGCTTCCCGAGCAGCTCTGCTCCAGTGCTGAAGGAAGAGGAGCATCACCCTCACGTACTGAGGTGGAAATTCCCGTGCAAATACCGACAGAAAGCCTGGGGAGGGGAGAGGGTGGATGGTAAACAGGGGGAGGACAGTGCCACGATGCAGCACGTGGCCTGGGGAGCCCACCTGGCTGCTGGTGACAGGTTGATGCCTTTTCCTGCTTTTCAACATTTATAGCTGCTCTCGTGGTGAGCACATGAGCTGCAGTCATTTGGAGATGCCGCATGGCACTCTCATCCTTGGAAACGTTTCAAAGCTGTCCCATCCAAACACAAATAGCCAGAGGGAGGAGGTGACTGTAAACCTCAGACCCATCCCATCAAGTTGGAATGGATGGTCCTAGGGGGCTTTTCCAGCCTCCAGGATTCCATGGTTCTGTGAAACACCAGGAGAGAAGTGGGGCTCTGTGATCCTGCTGCTGGAGCTCCTCGTGGCTTCCCTCTAAAGGAGTAACACGGGGTTGGTTTGCAAGCAAAATAATGATCTTTTCTAACTTTTCAGGAAATGATTTTTAATATAGTTTATTGAAGCAAGGGGAAAACAATTTAATTGTGAGAGCTGCTGTGAACCATATTTAACCCCCGATGCACTAAAAAGAGGGTTTTCAGATAAGTTATGGTTTTTAATCTAAGTTAAACCCTTATGTACATAAGCACTATGTTTTTACTATTCTAATAACTGCCAGCTTGGACTTTCCAATTCTTTTTTTATCATCTTTTTTGTCTTCCAAGACAGACTGCTGCATTTGAACTTCAAGAAATATTTTATACTTTATTTGTCTTCATTTTTTTTCTACAGTGTGTGGTGCAATAGTGAATCCTTAACTCTGAGCATGATTTCCCTCAGCACATGTGTAACTTACTGGCTTTCCTGACAGGTTTGAAATGGCTGGATAAAATTCCTGCTTTTAAGAAGTGCATGGAAGTGGTCACATCTCATCTGTCCTGGATGGCATCCAGTGATCTGTTGTTAGTTCAACCTTCTGATTAATAATTTACATACACTTTACTAGCACTTGAAATGAAGTTTCTTCCCTGCAATGATTAATTACCGAATGAACAGTATTGAAAACATATTATTCTCATCATTCATTTGGGGAGATAATCTTGGTAAAACATGTAATTAATTATGTGACAGCCACGGAGAGAGTTTAAGATTTACACTGATTTTCTGCCCCTTGAATAACAGTCCTTAGGTTGCAACAAAACCCTCTACAATTGCAATTATGTATGTGAAATTTATATGTTAAAAAAAAAAGAAAACTTGACTTTCAAGTTCTCCTGTACATAAACATCACATCATTGTGCTCCTTCCCTGTACTCCATGTGCCTTTCCTGCCCAGCCCCAGCAAAGCTTTACAAGCATGAATTAATCAGAGTTTCCCAACAGCCCAGGCCATAGGTCGGGTCACAGTGCCCGGCTGCAGCACAGCCAGGTGGGGCAAAATTGGGTGAAAGACAAGGAGGGAAAGGGCAAAGACAAGAAAAGAGCCCTGGAGATCTTTGCAGCTTCACCCCACTCCCAGCCAGGGCATCCTGCAAGGATATATTAATAACTCGTGCTCATCCCCACGTCCTTTGTTATTAAAAAATACATCAGAATCACTCTGTTCCCAGCTTTTTTTTAGGCCTTTTTATCCACCTTTGCAGAGAAATGAACATTTCTTCCCCCTCTAACCACTTTTATGACCACTTTTCAAGTGCTCTCCAGGGGTGACCATGGTGCTTAGCTCCTGTCCCACTGCAGCACCAGCAGCTACTGCCATGGCCCAGTAAGTGACAAAAAAATCTCTGGCATCACTTCTGAGCCCTCCTCTCTCTGTGGGATTTTGGGCCAACTTCCACCTCCAAGATCCCACCCCTCTCTGCAGTTCTGTATCATCAGTGGCAGGTAGACAGTGTTTTTCCTTAGGATGAAATTCCACCTGCTTCAGTTCTCTCCCAAACACATTTTAAGTATTCTTAATCCCCAAAAGATCTCAGACATTTTTTTATCTGTGTCTTTCAGCATCCTTCAAGGGTGTTATTGTAGCCAGTGATGGTTTGTTTTGAGTTGAAAGGGTCCTGTGAGCAACACAGGATAATGGGATGTGCTCCCTGGAAAAATTGGTGCTGCCTAAAAAGATTGCTGCCCACACAGGGATTTATCTCTGGGACATGATCAGTAAAAAATCCATGATGAAAAAAATACTCTCTTTGGGACTAAACCCACAAGCTTCCAGACTGCTCAGGAGGCTGGAGCCCAGGGACACAACCCAAGGGAAGAGAAGTCAGTCGTGGTTCTGCTGTGTGAGTCAAACAGGCTTTGTCTTACCCAGCCTTTTTCCACCCTGAGGCAGCTTATGACAACAGTTTCCAGCAACACCAGCATGTCCTGGCAGCCTCCCTGTCTCTTGCTTGCAGATAAAGATTACAATGGCATCTGGGTGGGGGCCTGGCTGAGGAAACCCTTCCCACAGCATCCCTGGGGATGTCTCTGCAGCCCTGGACAAGGGAACCCTTCCCACAGCATCCCTGGGGATGTCTCTGCAGCCCTGGACAAGGAAATCCTTCCCACAGCAACCCTGGGGATGTCTCTGCAGCCCTGCAGGGATTCCTGCAGTGCCCAGGTGCTGCTGCTGCTGCTGGGATGGGCACAGAGCTCTCCTGGCTCTGGGGAGGGCAGAGCCTGTCTGGGGGCAGCTGGGTGACCACAGGGACAGGAGGGCACTCCAGGGACAGGTGGGGGACCACAGGGGCAGGGAGGTGACTCCCCAGGTACATGAGTGACCCTAGGAGCAGGAGGAGACTCCAGGGGTAGGAGGGGACTCCAGGGGCAGATGGGTGACCCCAGGGGCAGGTGGGTGACTCCAGGGGCAGGAGGGGACTCCAGGGACAGGCAGGTGACTCCCCAGAGAGGTGGGTGACTCTAGGGGCAGGTGGGGGACCCAAGGGGCAGCTGGGTGACCACAGGGACAAGTGGGTGACTCCAGGGGCAGATGAGTGACTCCAAGGGCAGGTGGGTGATCCCAGAGGCAGATGGGGACTCCAGGGACAGGTGAGTGACCCCAGGGACAGGAGAGGACTCCAGGGGACAGTGGGTGACTCCAGGGACAGGTGGGTGACCCCAGGGACAGGAGAGGACTCCAGGGGACGGTGGGTGACTCCAGGGACAGGTGGGTGACCCCAGGGACAGGTGATGGCTGCAGGGCTCTGCCACCACACTGGCTGGCACAGGAGCACCAAGGGAACTGTGTCTTGTTGCTACCATTTATAGCTGGGAAAAACCAGAGATGCTGTGTTGGAATTTGAAATGTTGGAATTCGAAATGTTGGAATTTGAATTCTTAGAACTTTGGGTCTCCAAGTCAAAGCTTAGAATTAAGCACAGGATTTGATCTGAGATCTTGGAAAAGGTTTTTAAACTTAGGTAATAGAAGTGAGAATGTGGATTTATAGTTTAAAGTAGAAACACATTAAGAAGATGAAAGTTTAGAGTTTTAGAGTTTAAGATCTAGAAACAATAAAAGTAGTTATAAAGGTAAACAAGAAGTTTTGAATGTAGTACTGTAAGTTTGTGTACTATAACATCATTGGTTAAGAAAGCTTATATCGTAATATGAGTCCATAAGATGAAATACTTAAGGATTGGGTTAAAAACATAAGTATCTTTGTTGATTGTGTTTTATTAGTCAATAAATCCCTAAAAAGTTTTCAATTAGAGGCCTTGTGACCTTTTGAATTATTTGGTGAAGATATAAGGTGAACTCACTCTTTTTACTTATGTAGAAGATAAAAAAAAAAAATCATATAATTTAAAGTAATTTAGAAGACCTGTTTTTAGTTTATTTAAAATTTCTCCATAATTCCTCACAATGCTGAAAGAGTGCAAGGTCATGCCCAGCCATGGAGTTCTTGCTCCTGCTTCATGCTGAGCCCTTTTCCCAACTCCACCAGTCCTTAAGGGTGGGAGCAGCCCCAAGGAAATCATCAGGATTATTCCTGATTACAGCAGAGCCACACAGAAGTGCTTTGCTGGCCTGGAGCCAGGAGGCTCTGTGCTGTGGAAGCTGGGGAGGAAATGCTGAGCCCCATTCCAACGTCCCCAGGGATGCTGAGCCCCATCCCAGCGTTCCCAGGGATGCTGGGCCCCATTCCAGCGTTCCCAGGGACTCTGAGCCCTATTCCAGCATCCCAAGAGATGCTGAGCCCCATCCCAGCGTCCCCAGGGATGTTGAGCCCCATTCCAGTGTCCCCAGGGATGCTGAGCCCCATTCCAGCGTCCCCAGGGATGCTGAGCCCCATTCCATCATCCCCAGGGATGCTGAGCCCCCGAGCCCCAGCGTGGCCCTGGGTGCCCAGCACATAAAGCAGTGCCTTTCTCAGCCTTCTCTGTCCCAGTGCCCTGCAAAAGTTTGGGAAGTGCCTGGCTGGAGGAGCCACAGGACCTCGTGGTGCCTCCCCAAAAATCCAAAATCCTGTGCTGGGCAGGTGAGTGGCACCCCACACAGAAACTCTCCATGCTCTGCTTGTCACACATGCTCACAGTGCACTGTAGTCACATTTTTCCCTCCCTGACCCTCAACATCTCAATTTTCTGTCTGCCTTTGAAATCTTGGCTAATTAGGAGGCTACATGTTCCCTGTGAGACTGGCCTTTTATGCAGAATTTGTAATTAGAGTGACTGTGCAGTGCTCTATTAATTGCAAGAATTGTGATTTTTAGATTAATGAGTTAATTGCTAATATCTGCATACGACATTCCCTCAAGATGTATTACATTACAGTAAATAAACCTTGTGCCTGGAATGGCAGGCATTAAAGGAAACTGCCATGATTAGTTTGAATACTTTAGATAGCTAAAATAATATTTACTCAAAACACAATGTGTGTAATACTAGATTTTAAAGCTTTTTTTTTTTTCCCCAGCCTCCCTCACCAGATAACATTTATATTTGATATCTGGCAGCCAGGAGCTGCCAGGATTCTGCTCTTCCCACAGAGATCCTCCAGCCCTGCCCAGCTCCACCTGGGCTCTCCATCCTGCCCTCCCTCTCCAAATTACACTTTGAAACTCCTTTGGAATTGATCCCAAATGCTGCACCTTGTCCTTGCTGCCTCCTGAAGGATGCTCCAGGAGCAGTTGCTGCCATCCCTGTGCACATCCCCAGCACGCTGGAGCCAGGGAAAAGCTGAAGCTGCAGAGGTTGCAACAGGATGGGGGGGGGGAATTATCCATATTTAAACTCCTAAGCTGCTCCTGCTTAACTGTTGTAGCAAAATCCCATTGGAAATGTAACAGCCAGAGCTAGCCAAGACCTTGGTAACAGCTGAGTGATTTTCATCAGACAAGTAGCTGTTTGCTGAAAAGTGTAATTTTGGGACAGCTGAAACTATTTGCAAATTCATCACAATTTCAGGAAATAGCCTCCTGTAGAATAAAAGCCCCAAATGAAAAAGTTTCCCGGTTTCCCAGTTTGATATTTTCTAGATTAAGTGCCTCTTTTTGTTTTGCAAATGAAATTTGATTTAGATATTTATCTAAATTAGATAAAAACCTGCAGAGGATGAATGCCAACGTTGGTTTGCACGACACAATCCCTTTGGGGGTGGCTCTGAGTAGTTCTTTCCTTTTTGTACTTTCTGTTTATTTGTTTAAACAAAACCTTGGCCCTACCCAAAACCGTTTCCCAGGATTTTAGTTTAGGCTGAGCTGTTCACAGGAGTTATTCCCATACTTGCTGCTGCACAGCAATAAAGGCAGGATGAGTTAATTCCAGTAATGAGCAACTGCTTAGCTCAGGATCCATACCCAACAGACTTCTCAGAGGCACAGAGGAAAGTTTATTCTGGAAATCACAGTGCATTTGTGCTTTATAAAAGTCCTGTTTGCTCACACTGCTGAGAGCTTCAGGGGCATTGCTGCTGCTGCTGCTGCTCCCCAGCTTCTCAACAAGGACCCCTCCAGACTCAGCCCCTTTAGGCACCTGACTTTCCATGAGATTCCTCATTCCGTGAACTAGAATTTCCTTAGAAAACGGCATTAATGGCAATTGGAAAATCCTCTTCACTTGTCAAAGTATTTCAGATTTTTTGAGCCTGGCTAGTGCAGGCTTCTGCTTGCTTTCCCAAGGAGAGCAGCTGTCCCCACTGCTGCCTGTTTGTGGAAATGGTCACACCAAAATGTGTGTTTGGAGAGAGCACTGCATGGAATTCTGGTCTGGGAGATCTGCCTGCAGCTCAGATTCCCACCCAAGCACTGCTGCACCTCCCAGGGCTCTTCCTCGTGGTGCTGGATGCGCTCATCAAAAACCTTGGAAATACAAAGGGATTGAGCAGAGCTCAAACAGGGAAGCAGGAGGAAAAGAAAGGTGTGTTCCAGACAAGGAAAAACCCCAAACTAGAACAGTCTACACACAGAGCTGGTACCTGCAATATATTGCATTATATATGTATACATAAAGTATATATTATATATATCATAAAAATAGCTAATATTTTCTATTAATAGAATAGAATAGAATTAATATAAATTGTGGTACCTTCAATATATTGCATTATATATATATATATAAAGTATATAATATATTATATATATCATAAAAATAGTTAATATTTTCTATTAATAGAATAGAATAGAATTAATATAAATTGTGGTACCTTCAATATATTGCATTATATATATTATATTGCAATTATATTTATATATATATATATAATGCAATATATGTATTATATATTATATTATATTATATTATATTATATTATATTATATTATATTATATATGAATATATATTAATACATATTATATATTATATATTATATAGGAATAAAATATATTTATACTATTTATTTATATGAATATATTATTTATATATTAGTATGAATAGATATAAATGTTAATATGTTAATATCTATTACCTATATTAATATATTTTATATATTATGTATTATATATAATGTATAATATATATAATGCAATATATGTATTATATTACATTATATTATATATTATATATCATATTATATTACATTGTATTATATTATATTATATTATATTATATTATATTATATTATATTATATTATATTATATTATATTATATTATTATATTATATTATAATATATTATATTATAATAGCTGTCACCATGGAATACATAGTGCTTCTCAGAACAGGACCAGAAACTTCTCATCCTGGAATCTCTCCCAGACCATGGGAGAAGATGTTATGTACTAAAAGGCAGCAGAAAGTTGGTTGCATTGTGGGCATTTCACAAAGATGCTGGAACAAACAGGAGCATCCATCCTGTCTCTGTGTTTTGGAGATTTTTTTTTGTGACCACAGATCCTGGGAATTGAGGTTTCCTGAGGATTTAATGGCAAAGATTGAAGGCATCTTAGAAGTCTTTTCAAACTTTAATCATTGTCTGATTTCTCTGGCTGCCGTGTTCTAAAGTTTATTCAGGAAATAGTAATGTAAGACACCAGATCTTCTGTGCCTTTTATCTTTCTCTTTAAAGAATCCAATTCCTACAGCTTGTTTACTGCCAAGTAAGAAATGAGAATGCTTACTTAGAAACCAAGGACTGGTCTTCACCATGAAAGTCTGTTGCTTTGATAATGCTGCTGTTAAAGCAGCAAAAATCCTCCTGGGGACACAATTCAGTTGCTGAAAGAAATGCAGACACCAGTGCAGCTTCTTCCAGTTTGGAAAGGAAAACAGGCAAGATGGTACAGGACATGTTTACACCAGTGTAATATCAAAATAGGACTTCCAATGTGTAAATGCTTCAGTTTAAAAACCCAAAAACCCTCTCTGTAGCAGTCACTGTGGTGACAGTTGCTGTTTTCAGGTGATTGTCCTTTGCTTCAACACTCACAACAGCTCAGGCTGCTCTGTGATTCTGTGGCTCTGAATTAACCTGGTGATGAGCAGCTTTTGGCAGGGCTGCCTGAGATTTGGCTACAGGGCTTTGTTTCCCCATAAGAAACCCTTCAGTCCAAGTGCAGAACTGGAAGGCTGAGCGCAGGTAGCTTTGCTGCCCGTGCAGAATCACTCCCAAACACCCCAGTGACCTCTGGGACAATGTTCCTTTTTTAAATTCCCAGCCAGATCCAGTGCCAGTCCCACCTGGTGATGGTGCCTGTGCTGGGTGGCCCTGGCTTGTTTGGATGGCAGTACAAGGCCATCCAAACAAGGATGTACAAGGCCAGTTTGGAGGGTACAAGGCTCACCCAGCTCAGCCCCCTTTGTACTTGTGTACCAACCCTGCCTTATCTGCATTTCCCTCGCTCGCTCCCTCGCTCACACCACGCTCGCTACATCTCTGGTGACCACAGAGATTTAAGACACAATTGTACTATCAATGAAATGCAACTTATGCCTTCCAGGCACTCAAATCCTTGGAGGGCCTCGTGCAGGGCTGCACTGCTTCAGTTTTATGCCAGTAAGTTCCTAATTAGCATAGGAGGCTGCAGGCTCTGCTGAGGAGGATGCTGGCCGGGAAGCAGCTCCTCCTGCCCTGCCCAGGGACTCTGCACTTCATCTCTGCTCCCCAGGTACCTCTCTGACCCACCAGCCTGCAGGTGCTGTGGGACTGGGATGATCTTCCCAAGGACAGCCAGCACAAGGAGGACAAGGTCAGAGCTGCTGGCTGGGCCAGCTTTGCTCAGCCTTGCCCCAGCCCTTGTCTCTGCCCCAGGGCAAAGTCTGAGAAACAGAAATACCCCTTCCAGCTCCCAACAGCATGAACCCAGAGACTGTGCCTGGGTAGCCCTGGGCAGTAACCCCTGATGGACCTGTATACAAGATTATTTCACCCCCATGAGCTGATTTGGGTCCACAGCATTTTGGGTGCACTATTTAATTTTGTACCACGAGAAAAGACGCTCAGATAGAAAAGGTGATATGTAATGGTAAATTGATATATTCCTGTGTTATAAGAATCCATCCTCGTTCCCTATTCCCTCTCCCACACCCTTGAGGGTTTCAGACATCTGTCATAGCCCCTTTGGCCAGCTCTTTTGCAGACAGATCTCAGATGATGCCCCAGGCGTGACTGTAATTCAAACAGTGAGTGACAGATAGAATAAGGCTCCGTGAATCAGGGCTGAGGAACATGAGCCCATGTTTCACTCACTCCAAACACCAGCAATGCCCATGCAGGAGCATTCCCAGTGTCTGGAATGCCCGATCCACCCTTTAGTTTTGAAACCAGACTCTTTTCTGTCGACATTAAAATGTTAAATCAACCCATAACTGATTTACAAAACAATAACAAGTATAGAATTAGAGGCTGGGTGCTGTAGAGTTCCCCATTAAGATATTACAGGATGCTGGAAACAGAGGCCATTGAAAGAAGCTGGAGTTTATGGAAGGTAAAGGTTGAGGAAGTCCATGATAAGGGAGAGGGAGCAGGAAGTGTCTTTATCTGATAACTATTTGTTTAGAAACACCTGGCACATACATCAAATTAGGGCATCCAAGTGCCCTTCAAACTTTAAACCAGACAGATTGATTCAAGCACCTTTCATTAAACTTTCCTGGAAAGATTAAACATCAGCCCTGTGTTCTATCAGCAGAACAATTCTGCTCATGCAGTGATGACATTAAGATGTTTTATGGAAGGGGTGTACAAATGTGCATGCACTCTGCGAGGCTTTTCTCCAGCCTTGTAATTCCTCGCTTAAGAATATAAGCGGAAGAAAATGGGAATAAAAATACCCCAACAGTTCTGCATAATGATTTCATACACATGCAGGGGTAAAAAAAAACCCACAACAGGATTATGAAAAGAGAATTTTATTGTATGTTGGCATCCTTTTGCTCATGTTTGCAAAGGGAAATGGATTTGAGAATTTCCCACCGGTTTGAATTCAGTGGCTGTAGCAGGACAGAAGTAATATGTATTGCCTCGTTCTAGTCATCGATTCAATTCAAGAGTTCTCAGCATGGAACTCTTTCTCTTTCTCAATGGGAATAAATTTTCCAAGAAGGGATATCACCAACATATTATATAAAACATCACCCAGCCCCTAAATTTGTGCGACTTTGTGGGAATCAGTCAAAATCTATATTTAATTTGATGTGAGGAAAGCACGATGCCGAGCCCAGATTACAACACCACTGCTACTATTACGATCAATGTAGTGCTGAACTAAATTGTTTTATATATTGTATTAGGGATCCCAGGTGTTTTGCTGGTCTTACAGCCCACTTGTTGCTGCACTTGTAGCTAGGAAAGGATTAATAAATTCTGATATGATGTGTGGGTACCCCATTCCCTGCCAACCCACGCTTGTTGGGTCGCTAATTGTTAGCAGGAACTTTTAAGTACAGCTACTGATAAATTAAAATAAATAGAATTGAGGAACAGCTTGGATTTGCTTTGCAGGCACCCCTCAGCAGCCACATTTTCAGGACTGTTTTTGTCCTAGCAGGGATTATCAGCACAGCCACCCCCAGTTAGTCCATAAGCTTGGGTGCCTCAGAGATGTGTGCAGCCTTCCTTTTCAGTAACAGCATACTGCCTGGAATATCTGCCCAGAAGCTGGGCGAAATCTAGAAACAACCTGCAGGAAAGAGGGCAGAGGAGAGGTCTGGTCTGTGCCTGCACACAGCAGAACAATCCTCCTCTTGGCCTGGTAATTCTTCCACTTGTCCCAAAACTGCTGCTCCCAAGCTCTGGGAAGCCAAAACATGCTTGTCTCCCCACCACAACCACATCCCTGCATTTAAAGGAGAAACTCCATGGGAGCCTTTTCTCCCCAGATCCTGCAGAATGCAGTGTCATGCTTCTGTCACCTCCCCTGCACGGGGCATGGGCACAGTAATACATTAACACGAGGTCACAGCCTGACAAATGCTCCTCAGTGCTGCCTCAAACCCAGCCCTGCTCCTTCCTCTCACCGCAGCCTCTCCTGGTGTGTCCCACGAGGCTGAAGGCAGAACCAGCCTGGGCAACACATCCAGCTGAAAATAAGCTTTTTTTTCCTCACTCCCCCCCTCTTTCCCAGGATTAGTGTTCAGCTGGATCCATTCCCTGATCCACTTCACCTTGCAGCTGCACAAATGCTGGTGCTGGCAGCAGGAGGAGCAGGGAGGGTGGGAGCGCGTGGCCGGGGCCCAGAGGAGCCAACTGCTCCTGGAGGCACTTGCAGCAGCAGCTGAGCACAAACTGCTGCTTTTTTTTTTAATTTTTTTTTTTTTTAGTGGGCTTGGTTTTCTTTCAAAATTACGGGGAGCTGAGAGAGTTTCTGCCCAGGCTGCAAATAACCCACACTTTTCCAAGCAGGAGCTCAAAGTCCTGGTCCCCGCGGCAGGACGTCACCAGGGATGTGCAAGTCCTGCTCCCAGAGGCAGAGGGCAGGAAGGGCAGGACTGAGGAAGATTTGGGGTCTCAGGACCCTTATGGAGCACACTGACCACCCACAGCAGGGTGGGATCACAAATGGGGAGCCCAGCACCTCAAGCACCAAGGCAGCAAGAGTACAAATGAGGGTCATCTCCCATCAGGAATCCACTTGAGGTACTCCCATGGAATACTGAGAACTGTTATTCCTGGCAACTTCCACATTGAAACCTGCCTTGGTGGTTTCTTTTTTATGATGACAAGCAAGATTCACTTTTCTGCTTTAAAAGCAGAAAGCAAAAAAAAAGATAAATGCATCTACCCTCTTTTCCTGGGCTCCCACCCAGAGCTTGTGGCATGAATGAGTTCTTTCCACTTGTATTAAGTTACTGTTATGGTATGAAACTCCAAGTCTGGGTTGAAAACCTTTTAAACGTGTAAAAAATAGTGTTACAGTAATTAAATTCTAAAAATTGATCCTAAAATGGAGAGGGAAGCTGCTGATCTAAGATAATACACTGCCTTTAAGAGCAATTTTTTTCTACTGGCGCAATCCCTCACACTGGATGACATCCTTGCAGTAAATAATATAAAAAGTGATGTGAACCATCCTCCTAATGAACTTGCTTTCACAAGACTGATACCAAATGCTGGAATTTTGGCTGCCCACTAGAAGTAATTGTTCTTGATGGTGCTTATTCACTTGTGTCAGTCTGGTGTGAGATCAAAACTATGAGACAAACAACGCTGCTTCTGAATTCTCAGGCCCAGAACAGTTTACCAAATATGTTTTGGAACTAATCCATCTCTTGGTTTGCATCAATCACAGGAGTGAAATGAAGGATATGCTTCTTTCAATGCATTTTCAAGTTAAAATAGGGTGCTGATATTAAAAGTGGAGTATGTGGGAAAATAAATCAGCCCATTTCTCCATTTCTCCAAATTTACACCCACAAAAGCCTTTAAGGAAAATGCCTTACTGTATTCATATTCCTGCTTATTGGAGTTGTATTACAGCCAGATGAACCCAACTCTTGACTTACATTTCTAGAAAACAAGTGTTTCCTGCCACCCACCTTCAAAAAAACCATGAGCACCTTCTCAATAATTGCAATGATTATCCATTATAACCTAGCCAGCATATCTGCTCCAAACCAGTTCCCTTTTAAAAACTGGTAAAAAATAAATGGGGTATTGACATTGGTGCTGGATACTTGGCGTTCCTCACGTCCAAATCTCATTTCCAACGATCAAATGCGGCTCAGAAGGATCCTGGCAGGATTTGTGTCTGCCTGTTCCTGCCTAGCACCAAGGAACTAAGTTGCACAAACACTTGGAGCAGTAAAATAACTGGTCTATTCTAGTCAACAGATACTCTCAATCTGCAGGGAGAGAGATGAAATTTATGCACTGAGAGTCATCCAGCTGAAGTCACCGCGACTCCTCGCGCTGCATAAAAGCGACGCAGGAGTGTCGTCTTTGCAGGATCAAGGCCCACATTTGCATCTGCAAATCAACCCTTTTATGAAAAGCAGGCTGTAAATTTTATTTATTACTATTATGATTATTTTAGTTCCTTGAGCCGTAGCAGTGCAGCAGGAGGTGCTGCTCCCAGGCTGAAGCGTAGAGGCAAAGTGTGATTGTGCTGCTCATGTGATGGGTGCTCAGCTGCTCAGAGCCAGTACATGGGTCCAGGATATTGCCCAGGAGACAATATCCCAACATCACCACTCCCCTGAATCCCCTGCTCAGGGAAAACAAGTCATCCACAAGAGAAGCATGTCACCCTTTACTAAAAAAAAAAAAATCAAATTCATCAAACAGAAGCAGTACAGACACAGGAGCTGCAAACTTTTTGTTATGTTTTAGGTGCAACACTGGGCGAGCATCATTGTTCCAGCAAGGGAGGTGAGCCCTGGCTGGCAGGGAAAAGGGGCAAATCCTGCACCCCAAAGACCCAGTTCTCATATGGGAGGGAATCGTAGGAAGTGCATTTTCAAAGGTTTGTTTGATTTCATGAAAAATTATGCTGGAAGAGCTTGGTCGCTAATTGTTAGCAGGAACTTTTAAGTACAGCTACTGATAAATTAAAATAAATAGAATTGAGGAACAGCTTGGATTTGCTTTGCAGGCACCCCTCAGCAGCCACATTTTCAGGACTGTTTTTGTCCTAGCAGGGATTATCAGCACAGCCACCTCCAGTTAGTCCATAAGCTTGGGTGCCTCAGAGATGTGTGCAGCCTTCCTTTTCAGTAACAGCATACTGCCTGGAACATCTGCCCAGAAGTTGGGTGAAATCTAGAAACAACCTGCAGGAAAGAGGGCAGAGGAGAGGTCTGGTCTGTGCCTGCACACAGCAGAACAATCCTCCTCTTGGGCCTGGTAATTCTTCCACTTGTCCCAAAACTGCTGCTCCCAAGCTCTGGGAAGCCAAAACACCCCACTCTCAGCGCACTCTAAATTTTATATAAACCAGTGAGGCACTGGAGGAGCTGAAACTCCTTCAAGGCTGGACAGCAGCTGAATGGAAGTTTTAAAAGCTGCAATTTGAAGTTAAACCCCCCGTCGTTCCAGGCCTCCCACTGAACCCACTGTGTATCTTCTTTCCGAGCATCTCATTACAAAGGCTATTTCACACTTGATGAATGTTCGATCGCAATCCAAATAGTTTGAAGAAAAATCCACATGCCTGAGGATTGCCCCCTGCTAAACTCGAAGATGTGTAGCTTAAGAGCTTTCTCCTTTACAACCTGTAACCTAATTGCTCTGGTAATGAAATAATTATTTGTGTCTTTGGCCTCAACTTATGTCACTGCCTTTGTTTACATCATGAACCCAAGGTTATTTATTGGAAGCAATTGCTGTGTTCCTGCCTGGCACCCCCCTACATTGTGTGTGGAATGTTTAACACAGCAATCTGGGTAAAGCAAAGAGAGAGCGGAGTCGTAGTGTAAAAAAATCCCCACTGCAATGCCAGGAGCAAGGCCTGGGTCAGTGCAAATCCCTCCATCCACTGCAGCCCACGTCCCACGTGCGAAGGAGCTGCCCACAATATTTTGACAGCAGTGCTGCCGATGAAGGAAATTCCAAAAAGTCCCAGTATACGGAAATTGTGATTTCCATGTTGAGGTTTCCTCTAGGCAAGCAGAGTTTTCCCTTTGGAGGGACTTTTGCCAAAGGGAAAAGTGCAGAATTAGATGCCTCTTCCAGCTGAAAGCTGCTGAATTTTGCTAAAATCTGCGTGGAAGTGCCTGGCTGTACCCACACCGTGCAGAGCCTGGGTGTCACGGGGTGGCCACAGCTGTGGCCATCTCTGCAGGGACACCACGGGCAATCCTGGTGAGCCGAGGCCACGGGAGGCTCCAGCTTCTGCGGGACAGCAGCAGCAGCCTCCGGCAGCAGGTGCTGGGAGGACAAATGATGGACGTGGTGTAAACATCCACTGAGGACGTACAACGTGCTCCTAAGAATCACGATCTTTAGGCCCTTCACCGTGTAATTCCACCCACAAAAACCCAAGCTCTCTTATTTATTGTGATGGACAATTGAGCTGGTTCAAGGGCTTTGAGTAGAAAAGGAATGTACTGTTTCCCAGGCTGATTGCGAAGCACGGGATATATATATAATGCAGGAGGCTCGATGATTATACAACAAAAAGATGGGATCACCACCTGCCCACATTCTTGTGATAAGCCGATGAAGAACGTCTGTCAAAACACTAATTCCCAAATCTAGGGGGGTAATACGGCATACAAATACAAACAGATGCGCGCCGAGCGCGCTCTCGTTATCTCGCACCCAGCCGAACGCCCGGCCGCGATCACACCGCGCTCGCAGCGAGCCGGGGTCCGCGCAGCCCCTCGGCCTCGGGGATGCCAACAACGGCGCGGGCCGCGCATCCCCGCTGGCCCCTATCCCCGCTGGCCTCTATCCGCCGGCCGCGCTGCGGGGCCGGGATGCCGGGATGGGGCCGGGATGGAGCCGGGATGGAGCCGGGATGCGAGCGCGGCGCGGGGGCCGGGCCGGGCGTCCCCCGGGGCCGCTGGCGGTGCCCGCGCTGCTGCGGGGCCGGGCCGGGCGCGCTGAGCGCGGGTGGCCGAACAAAGGCGGCGGCGGCGGCGGCCGCTCCTGCCCGCCCGCCCTCCCCGCCCCTCCGCCGGCCGCCGCCGAGCGCAACAGGCGCCGCGCCCCGCGAAGCCCCCTGCCCGCCCCCGGAGCCCCGGCCCTGCCCTGCCCCGCACGGTCCCGGTGCCGGTCCCCACCCCCGGCGCCTCCCGCCGCCCCCCCCCCGCCCCTTCCTCGCTGCGTCTGTTTGTACTTTAGCTGATCCACTAATCCCCCGAGAGAGCCTATTTGTAGTGAAGAGTATCTATAGGGGGCGAGGCTGGTCCATGTGGGTTTGTGTCATTGGTTTGCAAGGAGAGACCCCGCCTATTGCCAAAAAAAAAAAAAAAAGAAAAAAAAAAGAGAGAGAGAGAGAAAAAGAAGAAGGAAAAAAAAAAAAAAAAAAAGCGAGGCAGTGAGAGCCTCTACCTCTCCTCGCTCTCCGCTCACCCAGCGTGGCGAGGGGGAGCGGCCGCTCCGCCCAACGCCGCCCGGGCACTTTCTGGCTTAAAAAAAAAAAAAAAGAAAAAAACAAAAAAAAAAACCCAAACAAAAAAGAAAAAAAAAAAAGCAGGAAAAAAAAAAGAGGAAGCAGGAAAGGGGGGGGGGGGGAAGAGCGGCCCTCCCCCCCAAGTTGCAATTAGCATCCTCTCCGCTGCTGCTGCGGGGCTCCGGTGCCCCCGTCCGCTCCCGGCGCGGCGGCGGGCGGAGCAGGAGAGCGGGGAAAGGGGGGGTGGGGGGGAAGGATTAAGTTGGTTTTTTTTTTTTTTTTTTTTTTTTGTGCGGTGTGCGAGCGGGTGGCGTTTTTAAGGTGGATCGCCGGCAAGCAGAGCCCGGCGGTGGATGCGGGAAGGGATGCGGCGGTGAAGAGCGGCGCGGGGCTGGCGGCGGCCGGGAGCAGGTAAGGGAGCGGCGGCGGCGGCGGCTGCGCTTCCCGGCGAGAAGGACAAGGGAAAAGCGAGGACATCTTTGCTTTAGCCAACCTCACCGGCGAGGGGGACAGAGGAGGCAAAAAAAAAAAAACCAAACCGAGGAGGGGAGGGTAGGTGGAAATGTGATGGTGGTGGGAGGCGGCCGCGCAAGTTGCGCGGGTGGGCGCGGAGCGGCGGGGTGAAGTGGGAAATCTTTTGTTGTGCCGGGCCCCGCATTGTTTACTTAGTGCCGAGAGCCGCCGACAACATCTGCCGGGGGATTAACGGGGCGGCGGCGGCAGGAAAGTTTGGGCAAGGGGGGAACCCCGCGGTGCGGCGCGGCCAATGCTCCGGGGGACGCGGAGCAGCCGCCGCCTTGCGCTGCCTTTATAATTTTTTTTTTTTTTGGCGGGGGGGGGGAATAGTGTATTTAGTTATTGGCTTTTTTTTTTTAATCTTAATTTTAGGTAGATTACGGGAGGAAAAAAAATTGGTTTAGCATTTTAATTTTTTTTTAATTTTAATTTTTAAAAAATATTTTTATTGCTGCTGAATAACCGCGCTCGCCCCTCAGTCACTTAGCAACTCTGCACGCTTCTAACCCGCGGAGGTGCGCGGTGTCCGCGGGGCCGCGCCTCGCTCCTTCCCTCCCACCTTTTACCCCTCCGCCAGAAATCAGAATCATTTCCCCACTATTTATTTATCACCTATATTTCCCCCCCTCCATCTGGACGTTTTAAGCCTTTCCCTGGTATCCCTAGAATGGAAAATCAGAGGGGGTGCGTGGATTTAGGCGCTGAGATTGTTCTTTTCGCACCCCTCCGTTCCACCATAAAAAAAAAAAAATAAATAACATTTCCCCCCCCCAAACTTGCAGGACTTGCTGAGGGGGAAAGAATAGGCTTTTGTCCTGCCGAGGGACGTGCCCCCAAGGTAAATCCTGGCTGGAGCTTAGCGCCTGGTACTTCTCCGGGTCCCAGGGCTCTGGCTGTGCTGGGGAGGAGGAAAGTAGGAGATGGAGATCTCAAAGTAGTAGAAGTAATTTCTTCTTTCAGCTGCACTTCTCCGCTGCCTTTGAATTGCCTGCAATGAATGTACGTAGCTCTAATTGAAGTACTTTAATCATTCACACTTGATTAAGTACACCGTGACCGGAGGAGAGGAATACACACGGCTCCCTCGAACGGGAGGGGTGGGATGACATTTTAATCCTGTGTTTTAAAAAACATTAGCGGAGCAGGAGGAAAAAGCGATCGGCGCTGCCGGCTCGGTGTAACGGTCCCTTGTTCCCATACAGATGGTGGCTTTCCTTCGGGATGAAATCCCGCTTTTTGCCGGTATTTGGGGACGGGGGGAGGAAGAAGAGGCACGTACTTTTAGGTTTGTTTAAGCAGAGTGAGGGAAATAATGATAGACGAGATGCCTGGTGACAAAATGCTTTTGTTCCTGTTTCCATCAGTGCATAAGGGCGCCGACCTGCTTTAGCATTCTTTAAAGGTCTCTCTTTTACCAAGGAAAATTGAAGACGGTCTCATTATAGGAGAGTGTGTTTGGAATACTATGAGGTATTTATGAATTCCGAGGTGATTGTTGGATCTCAGACATTTCAATTACGCATCCTCTAGTAAAAAAAAAAAAAAAAAAAAAAATTTGTAGCGATGTGTTCTGTAATCTGTTACTTCCATAAAGCTGATTTGTGCTCCAGCTCCGGAGCTGGCTGAGGGAATGGGTCCGTCCACGGGGCTCAAAATCTTAAACAAGGATTTCTGTTCTTTGCCTGGCAAAACTTTCTGCTGCAGGGGCAGCCCCAAGTTCCCATAAAAGCGATTGTTTGGGAAACGTCAGCTATCGTCAGTATTTTTTTCTGGAAATTCTGGCGTTGTGAATGCAGGGGGGGTATTTTTAGAAAGGAGCTTTTTATTTTTGGAGACGTTTTGTGAAACCCACCTGTTAGCCATTAGGGGGGACAGAGGTTGGCTTTCATCCTTAGCAAACCTGGGGGCTCAGGGCTGTTCTTCACTTGATCCAAGCTGTCTCCAGTCATGGGCAATCAAAATATCTTTCCTTTTCAAAGTTACAACCAAGTGTTTCTGAAGCTGAACAGAAAATAAGGTAGTTCAGTCAGAGAGGTGGCACTCTCCCGTGTTTAGGAGCACGGATTGCAGGAGCACTTGGCTTTTCCTTTCTCTCCTAGAATTTCAGACTGAGATGCTTCCCTGGTCCAGGGTTTTATTGTCAATTTTGTAGCGTACAAATTACAGATGATGTTTTCTTGCTGTCAGCTTTCCCTCTTTTTAAGGCAGTTTTCCAGCCCATGTGGATCTGGGGGCTTGGCTGCCCTGTGGAGCTGCCACCCCAGAGCCCCTTTGCTGACAACTCCCTCTCATCCCCCCACTCCTCCAAGGGCAAACTTGTGCCCTTTTTCCTCTCCTGCTTTTCCTGGATGGAAAACACTCACAGGAATCTCCCCACAGCAAGAACTGTAGCACAAACTGTCATCCTTAACTCTGGCATTTCAGTACACAGATTTGTCACTGGGTCTGGTGATAATATTCCTTGTATCAGAAAAAACATCAGCCTCAAAGTATGAGGTCCCAGGCATGAGCTGGAAGTAACACATTGAAGCCTTTGGCCAGAAAAGTTGATTTATCCATCAGGCTGGCTGCAGTTCAAATAAAACTTCTTCAGTTCGGCTGACTCTGGCAAGAATGAAATATACTAATAAAAAAACCCTTAATCTGGGTTTGCCCAACCATTTGGAAAAGGTAGGTTAATTTTCCCTGGGTGTTTACTAGCTGTGGAAATTGAAAGAGGCTTCATGTTTAAAGCAGAAGAAATGGAAAAGCTGCTGGGAACACAGCGCTGGCAGTTGACAAGTGTTTTGTTAAGATCTGGTGGATGGTGCTGTCTCATAAACCTGATGGGTGTCACATTTACTCCTCACATAGATCTAGTGAGGGTTCCTGTCTTTGCTTTGTATTTTGGTTGTAGTAAGTTAAAGAAGTAAAGAGTGGAGCTTCTGGTGAGCAATTCAATTTGAGCTGATGACTTACACCTGCCCTAGAAATTGGGTTTTTTTTCAGATCCCTCTGTCCAGCTGTAAGGATATTTAGATTATGAACTCTGAAAGGAGAAATGGTCAGGTCTCACAGCTGAATTAAAGACCAGGTGGAGGGGGTGCAAGATGATTTTTGGGGTCCCCTCTTGCGGGAGTGCTGAAACTTTGGAGGGGAGGTTTTGGGGAGTGCTGAAACTTTGGAGGGGAGGTTTTGGCAAGTCACTGCTGGTTTTGCTCTGGTTACTGGGATAGCAGAATTGTTTTAAGGCAGGAATTGGTGTTTTCTCCATTGCTGTTTGTGGTGCTGGAAGATGTAACTTCAAATGCAGTTTGTCACACGCAGTATGAGGATGTAATTCTAGAATGCAGTTTGTCATGGTCAGATATGCCTGGGCCACCTCCCATTCCTTATGCCACATTCCCATAGTTGGAGTTTTTTCCCTCCTCTCCTTTGCCAAAGGAAATAAGATAAGATTTAGGTGAAAGGATGAAAAATGTCACAACCATCCTCTGCAGCAACAAGGTCTTGGAAACCAAATCTCCTCATTGTACCACCCACGTGTTTTCTGCTTCTGCTCTGCCCCATCGTGGTGAGGAGTCTGGGATTTTGGCATTTTACCAGGGAGTCACCACATAACATTCTGTGTGAAGTCAGCAGGAGTTTTGGTGGCAGAGCACAGAAGAATCAGTGTCACTTGTTCAGTTCTACAATGGTGCTTTATAAGTGTGCTCTCCCCTTTCTTGCACCAGAGATTTTTTTAAGAACCAGCAATAAACATCTGGAGCTTTTTAGTTTTTGTTTCTCCTCTCTGAGGTGATAATGCAGGTGGAACACTGGAGTGTGCTTTTTGTTGGACTTGATCTGGGTGAGGGGGGAACATGGTGATGCTGTGTGGGAAGGTCATGGGGGCCCTCCTGCCAAAGCTTGGGTTTTTTTTTTCCTCTGTAATGTTTTTATAGAATCACAGAATGGTTTGATTTGGAAGGGACCTTAAAACTCATCCAATTCCACCCCCCTGCCGTGGACAGAGACACTTTCCTTTACACCAGGTAGCTCAAAGCTCCGCCCAGCTTTGCCTTAAACTCTCCCTGGGATGTGCTGTGATTTCTTGGAGCCTGATTGTATGATTTGGAACTTCCATGGGATTATCAGAAAGAACTGCAGCTGTAGTTGAGGGAAAAAACACGTGGTGGAAGCAGAGTTTTGCACCTGCATGATGTGAAAGTCAGTGTGGGTGGGATGGGCTTTGCTTTGCCTGGTCTGAGGTCTGTAATTCAGATGTAGGAGGAGCGTGGTGAAGAGCAAGGGCCGTGTTTTGGGGGAGAAACATCAAAGCTGTGCTGCTGCAGAGGATGCCCCAAAGGGCTGTGTGTGTGTGTCACTGCCTCTGTTCCCACTGATGGTGTGATTCTGGGTGTTTCTCGTGTTTTATCCAGCGGGGAGACGAGTGTAGCTCCTGGGGTGTTGCTGTCAGACCCCTGCAGCAGGGCTCAGCGTGGTTGGAACCAGCTTTGATGGAGCCACCAACCCTTCCCTGAGGTCATCAGTGCTGCTGCCTGGTGGGGTTGCCAGTTCTGGGAGTTTTTATGGGATTTTTTGCCCATCCTGAAATCCCAGCCAGGAGCAGAGCATGCTCTGGGGGATCCTGGATGCTCATCCCTGCTCTGAGGTTTTTTCCCAGGGGAGGGCAGTCCCTGGAATCCCTTTTGGGGTCCCCAGCTGGCAGGAGCTGTGTGTCCATGCATGCCAGGGTTATTTTGGATAATTCAGCCTTGTTTTTCACATACATGGTCTTCCAGGGTGGATCAGGGTAGGCATCTTGATAGGCATCCATAAAGTCCCATCTGTTCTGAGACTTTATGTAAAGATTCAAATAAAACCTGAGTTACTTGAATGCATCAGTTGTAGATTTTAATTATTAATGATTTGCTCCTCTAGCCGTATCTGGCAGTGATTTCATGTCTCCTTTAAGCCAATAAAAAACAGTGATCCTGCTGAAAGTAACTGCCCTGGGCGCCTTTTCATCCCTACTGATGGAATTAGGTTTTATATCGTTTAAATAAACCTGCCTGGTTGTTGCATTTTGGGCTCTGCTTCACCCAGCAGCTGGAGCAGTGTGGGATGAGGAAGGATCTTTGTGGTGGCCTCACCAAGGTTGACCAAATCCCACCATTTTTTGGGCCCAGGTATGGAGTTCAGGTTCCTTGGCTGGGAGTTTTTTGAGGAGGTGCTGTAGGGAGCTGATTTCCACAGGAGTTGTGCTGCAGTTGCTCCTGTGTACATTCACTTGTGCAGTGTTGACAGACACTCAGCCACTGTTTCTGTGCAACAACACACACCAATTATTACAGAAATAGACCCCTGAAGCAGGCTCAGAGGGAAAACGTGGGGATTACAGACACAATATTTACAAGGAGCCAAGTCTTTAATGAGACCAGGAATAATGCAGATGGATTCTCTGTTGCTAAATATAACAGATATGTAATGGATGCTGTCTATCTTATTTTTCTTTTTTTTTTGTGATCCATTCACACTGAAGAAAGAGGAGCTTGTGTGCTGAATTTTTGTTGGCACAAAATTGTGGGATATTCCAAAATTAGCCTGGCTTTTGGTTTTTACTGGAATGACTATAAATGTGTGGCTCTGCAAGGTGTGAGTGACCCTGGCTGGGAGCATGGATGAGCCCCTCTGAGATGCTGATGGCCTTTGGGATAGTAACAGGTGCACAAGGAGTGCAGGATTGGCCCCAAAAGAGGCAGAGGGAAGAGATGGAAATCTGTAAACCCTGTGGTTTCCGTGCAGCTGGCACAGTGCTGGAGCTGGTAACATCATTGTTGGGGTAGGAAATCAGCAAAACCAGCAATGAGTCCCTGTGCAGACAGTGGGTGTCACACCCTGGGGTGTGGGAAATCTCCTTTGTTGGTGTTAGTGGACAGAAAACCCTGCAAATAAATTCCCTTTTAAAAGATAGGTGAGGCCAAATATAAGAGGCGCTGGTGGTACCTGTAGAGTTGGCAGACAGTGTCAGGTTTTTTGTCATTTTGATGTTGAAAACCAGGTTTTCCGTGAGAGGGGATGTTGGAAGGAGCCAGTAAATTAAGCAAAGCAATTAAGCTAAATAGTAGATGTTACATTTAAAAGTTGAGAGCCTTAAGCTTTGCTGTGATTAGTTGTGGATGAAATTGATTTCAACTCAATATGTGGAAAAAAAACCCTTTTTTTTCATTAGTTTTCATGTTCTCATGGTTCTCAGAAGTTTCATGATCCTGTAGCACAAGCTCATGTAGATTTTTCACTCGCCATTTGTTTGAACTCTTCCCTTTTTTCATACAAAAAAATGGTACAGTTAAACATCAAACCTGGAATTGGGGTGTCCCAAAGCTTAAAACTGGAATACCTGTGCCAACTTTAGCTTCACCCTGTGCTAGGGTGAGCTCTCATTCTGGTCTAGCCACAGGCAGTGAGGTTGTGGCCGCTGGTTTTTGTTGTGGTTATTTCTGAAAAAACTCTGTTGAATGATGTGGCAGGAGGGAGAATCTGGTCAGGTGTCTCTGCTTGTCTGTTCCACCTTCACCCATTCCCATCCCAGCTGGGGCTCTGGGGTTTTTAAGGTGCTGGCTGCCAAATTGGGGTGCTGCAGCTCAGTCCACATCTGCACATCCAGGTGCCTGACAGGGGAATCAGTAGCAAAAAACAGAAATCAGAGCTTGAGGGAAAGGGATGCAGACAGAAACTGTGGCTGGTACTGATAAGAGCAACAAACAGTTCTGTAAGATATTAGAAATAAAACTGGGTAGAAAAATCATAAATTCTACACTTTTTGATGGGGAAAAGTAATGATATGTTTAGTCCCTGTGAATGTTGTGGTAGAAATGAACATTGAGCAGTCACTGCTGTAGTCAGACCTTTGTGCTCCAGCCCTGGTGCCTCTCACTGAAGAGGTTTACAGAGCTAACTGAGCCAGTAATGTGTATTTTTTACTGAGTCTTGAACTACTCAAGAGTTCTTGTGAACTGTGGCAATGCTCACCTTGTGTTACTGTAGAAAAGCAGGAAATGGGCAGGCTGGACGCCGCAGACCTGTCAGCTCCACGTGAGTCCTGGGCAAGCATCCTGAGGATTTATTTGAGGATGGAGGCAGGATGGTGATGCACTCAGCTCCCTTTGTCATGGGTTTAGGGGCAGCACATCCTTGAGAAGCAACTTTTCTTTTTTCACTTTAAGAGCTTGTGAATGGGATTGATAAAAGTAACTGAGGAGGGTTTGTTTCCTTAAAATTCAGCAAGAAATTGGTACAGCAGCACTCTTTGGACTGGGGATGTGCAGGACAACTGGCTGAGCTCTCAAAATCCGGTGGTAAAACCAGGAATAATTCCCAAACAACTCTTTCCAGAAGCCTCCCTGAACACTCATTTTTGTCCTCACACTGCTTAATGTTTGAGCAAGCTGTGATAAGGCAGAGAGTCACCGCAGCTGGAGCTTGAAATGTCACCGGGGCTGGCAGAGTGGTAAATAACAAACAGGAGTGACTGCTGCTGGTGACAGCAATTTGTATTGCTTGGCTACAGGCAGGTAATATTTCTCAGATGGCCAACTGTAAATTCCTCTATCTCAGAGCAAACAAGCCGGGCTGTAGCTCCAGGATGCTGTCTGCAGAAATCATGTCCTGGTGGGGCAGCGCGGGGGCACGAGCCAGCAGCACTGAGATGATATCATGGCCAAAGGTCCTGTGTGCTCCTTGTCTGAGCTGGCAGGTGGCTGCCAGGCTGGGGAGGGACGTGGCAGCCACCCTGTCCCTGCTGCCTGTCCAGGAGGGGCTGTGGGAATGCCAAAGGAGCCAGGAAGGGGTGCAGGGGAAGGGGCCAGGACCTCTGTCTGCCTGGCTTATCCAGGAGAATGTTGGAAGGTAAATTAATTAAGGGGATTAGTGTTGTCACAGGGAAAATAAATTGAGTAATAAAGAGTTCTTGGGTCTGGCAGGCAGAGTTTTAACAAGAGCTGAAAGCTGGAAGGTGAAGCCAGGAGAAGAATAGAGCTGAGATCTGTGGTTTCAGCACCGATGATGGTGGAAGAGGCTGCTGAAGGTGCTGGTGATTCCTCCACCTCTGGAAATGCCAAGTTCAGGCATGTGTGCTCATTGGAGTGAGGGAGGCTCAAGCAGGGATTGATTTAGGTAAGTCAGTGTGCAGCATGTCAGGCTGGAAAATCACAGGGGTCTTCTGACCTTAGAATCCATAAAGCCCAACTTTAAATGAGAGCATCTAGGGATTCGCAGATCCCAAGCATCAGCATGACAGATTTTCTTCCAGAGGGTGACTTGCAGAGAGGACACCTCTGTCTGGAGAGGGAGATTGCAGGGTGGGACCTTGAGCACTCAGGAAAGATCGTGGGTTATTTCCCACCATTTCCTTAAAAAATGCCTTGGATCTGTCACAGGGATGAGTTACCTCTGGGCCAGCACCAGGAACTTGACACGGGGTGTGAAGTTCATAGGGACAGTATTGGTCCCTTTTGTGGCTAATGCCTGGCTCAGGTGAGACTTAATTTAGGTGCAGGATTCCTTTTTCTGATAGTCATTTGCTGTATCTAATTGTGCAGAATTTAGTCAAGCTCCCAGCCAGCTCTTGGTGACCATGGTACATCAGAAATAACTCTGTCCCTGGTGAGAAACCTATGAGCAGAAGAGTGAAAACTGATCAAAACAGATCAAGTTCAGATTTAAGCACGAATTGTACATTGCTGGGGTAGTGGTAGGAATGAAAGCAATGTGTTTGTGTGCATGTTTGCTTTTATTTTGAAGTGGGAATATCCAGCTGGATGTTTGCAGGTTTACTCTGCTTTTTAGGTGAGTTTGCAGGTGGGTCTGCCCATCTCATCCATCATTCATGGATGGGGTCTGTGGGATTGCTGGGCTCTGGTCTGTGTGGTTCTTGAGTGTGCAGTGGCTGTTGTGGAACATTGTTTTCCCCTCAATATGTGTGTATATCTATATATATCCACTTGTATACCTGTATGTCTACCCCTGTATCTATGCACAGAGGTCTATCATGTCTATCTCAATTTAAAAATATATATACAGAGGGATATATCTGCTGGGTTTACACTGGGTTTTTTAGGTCTAGAAGTCAAATATGTAGAAAAACAGTGGCAAAGAAAACAAGGAGTGGAAAAATGTCAAATGACAATGTTGATTGGTTTTATTTGGCTTCTTGAGGTGTCCCTGTGCTGTGTGATCTCTGGGAGAGGAGCTGGAGCAAAGCAGGAATTTGTTGGTGCAGTTAAAAGCAGGACAGCGAGATGGGCTCATGTGGTAACACAGCCTGGGCTAATGCTGTGAATTAAGGACATTTAGATGTTTGCCTTTGTATGATTTAGCTTAAACAAACAAACATTAATCCCATTACTCAAGCAAATGAAATAAACCTTTAAGGCACTTAAACCGTGCCGATGGTAGGTGTCTGTCAGAGCAGTGAGACCCATTTCTGCACAGGGCATCTCCTCCTGAGAGTAACTTACTCCTGGGTGTAAGTGCTCACAGCATGGGCTGCTGGAAGGGCCCCACAGCTGCTCCTGAGCTGGACCCACAGGCATGGATCATCAGTCCAGCTCCAGCCCTGCAGACAGCCCAACAATCCAAGCACAGCCCTGGGGCAGTGCTTGTTCCCTGGGGAGCCTGTTCAGTGCCCACCACCCTCTGGGGAATGAACCCTCTCCTGATACCAACCCAAACCTCTCCCAACGCATCCTCCTGCACTTTGGGAGTGGCAAATCCTCCTGCACTTTGGGAGTGGCAAATCCTCCAGCTTTGGGAGTGGCAAATCCTCTAGTTTGGGAATGGCACTGGCCTGGCTGGCAGAGCCAGGGGCACAGAAGGTGAGAGGCTCTGCTGCCAAGCACCAGGCACTGATGGCATGAGTCAGGCACTGTGATTCTTCTTCATCCTTTCATTGTAAGAGATGGGATTGCAAAGGCCCTTGTGGGGCTGTAATGAAGCCCCCTGATGCTGTCACACACAGCCATGTTTTCCTGTGTGCCACGTCCTTCCATCGCTCTCAGGCTCTAATGGATGTGACAAACCTCAGCCTGGAGACGCTGGGGATTTTCTTTTGCAGTGTCCTGTGGACTGCACTTTCTTTAGAGGAGAATGTAAGAATTTTATTAGCTTGGATGTGCCAAGCTAGGCCAGGAAGTTTCTGTTGTCTTTCAATTGGATTTGTTTGGGCTTTGGTTAGGAAATGACTGAACTACATGTCATGTTTTTAAGATCAAGAGTACCTTGCTATTTTCACACAGATCTCTTAATAGAGATTAAACACAAAATAAAGCAGAATGCATCAACAGTGTTAGTCCCATAAGCAATATTGTAACTTGTATGCAGTGTAATTATATTTTGTACACTTGCCAATTAAGCAGTTATGCTTTAGAGAAAAATTACTTTCAAGAGATGGAAGAAAAGTATTGCAGTAAATCAAATAAAATATACATGTGTTAGAGGGTTTTGTGCATGCAGCTGAAATGTTAAAATTTCCTGCTGTGTTCAGGTTGTGGTGTGCATAATGATGCTCTGTGTCCAGTAGCTTTTTTGGGACTTGAAAATAGCAGATAGAAGAAGAAAATAAGGCATGAAAAATACATTTCTTGTTGGGCTAGATACACACCATGTAAAGCTGAGGTGTTCAGTGGGTCCTGACCTCCATCCTCTCTCCTGCTGAGCTCCTGCCAGGCACCCCTGCCCCACAGCAGGAGTGTGGTGCCAGCTGGGCAGGCACCCCAGGTCAGGTCTGTGCTCCCCAAGACCTCTCCCAGCCCAAACCATTCTGTAATTCTGTGTTCTGTGTCTAAAATGGACCAGAGCCCTGTGGCTCTTGCTACCCATCAACTCTGTGAGGCTCTGTTTGTGTAAGATCTCTGGTGGTTTTTTCCTCTGAGCCGCTAAATGAACATTTTCTGGGGCAGCCACCCCACAGCTCATGGCCACTGCAGGGTCACTGCTGCTTCACAGGCTCAGGGAATCCCAGAATGGTTTGGGAGGGAAGGGAGCTCAAAGATCATCCCTGCCATGGACAGGGACACCTTCCACTGTCCCAGGTGCTCCCAGCCCCAGTGTCCAACCTGGCCTTGGGCACTGCCAGGGATCCAGGGGCAGCCCCAGCTGCTCTGGGCACCTGTGCTAGGGCCTGCCCACCCTCACAGGGAACAGTTCCTCCCAAATATCCCATCCAAATGTCTCATCATCACCCCCATCTCCACCAGTGCTGTGGGGTGACCAGGATGCTCCAGGTTTCTGGCTGAGGTCAGAGCTCAGCAGCCCCAAAAGCTCCCAGCCCCAGAGCCTGAAGGCCTTTTGTGTTCTGCTTTGTCTCTTCCCAATCCCACCTAACCCTGCTGTGGGTTTCCCTGGTACACCATGTCTTTCCCTGTTGGCTGGTGCAGAAGGAAAGGGCGCTTGGAACAGCATTTCCCTCACAAATTGGTGTTTTTCTGTGAATTCAGTGGCCATCCCTTGGAATCTCAGCCTCAGCACTTCATATCTGCTCTAGGGAGTCATGCAGGTGTTGGCTCGTGTGAGTGATGCCATGCTTATGTGCCACAAGCTAAGTCCCAAACCCCTGAAATAACCTGCATGAAAGGGTACCCAGCAACTCTGGTAATTCTCTGGGAATTGCAGGAAACTCTGTAAAGTCATAAGGAAGTTACCAAGGTACTGATACTTGCTGAGCAAGCACAGAATCAGTCCAATAGCTGTTTAATTATTTTTCCTAATGTAAACTTTGTGCAAGGGAGTGTTAGGGAGTGAAAGCTGCTGATAGAAATGATAGAAGATTTTTTTTTTATTGCACTAAGAGCTCTTTATTTGAGGGTTTCAGAACATTTTGAAGAGGATCAGGTTAAATGAGCTGGCCAAGACTATGGTCAGCTTGGATGGGGCTTGGAGCAACCTGGTCTAGTGGAAGGTGTCCCTGAGCCTGGGAGGGGGTTGGAAGATGATCTTTAGACCCCTCCCAACCCAAACCATTCTGTAATTCTGTGCTGTGTGTCTAAAATGGATGAGAGTCCTGTGGTTCTTGGTCCCCCTCAGCTCTGGGAGCCTCTGCTTGTGTAAAATCTCTTGTGGTTTTTTTTTTCCTCTGAACCACTAAATGAACATTTTCATCTGGGAATCACAGCTTTTTCTACAAAAATCACTTTCCATCATACACAATTAGGAATATATCACTCGAAATGCATCAAACAAGTATATCAAAGTAAGAAAACAACCCTCAGAAAACTCAGGTGAGGTCTGCTGGGAGGGAAGTGCTGCAGACCCTTCCTGAGCTGTGGCTGGTGCCCTGGTGACCATCCCTCCCTCACTGAAACCCATGGGATGGGTCAGGCTCTGGGGTCTGTGCTGCTCCCGCCTCCCTGCACCAGCACACACAAGCAGCCTGGGCTTGCAAGGGTTTCCTCACCTTACAAAGGTGCTGTGTAGGGGAATCATCTGTCAGCAGCTCAGTGGTGGTCCTGCTTGAAGGATACATCCGTGTTTGCAGTATAATCCCCTTTTACCTGAAGGGTTTAACCAGCCAGAGCGTTGTCTCCTGTGTTGTGTGCATCTTTCCCCAAACTTGCTAATTTAAAAAAAAAAAAAAACAAAACACTTTCCAAGTGGCTCTGCTGCTCCTTCCTGCCCTCTGTACCACACAAGCAGTCCTGTAGGTCAGATGAGGGAATCCAGGTGTTTGTTTTTGAGGTGTGGCTGTATTGGTGAGGCACAGGGGGTGCTGCTGGAGCTGTGTGAGAGGGCCCTGCTCAGCACCCCTGGCTCCCACACCTGCAGCCTTTGGAATCACCTGGGTGTCCTCTGAAATGCTCATGTCCTGACTGGGAATGGCTCAGCCTGACTGGCCTGGCTGATGGTTTCTGTGTTTCAAACCTGCACATTTTCAAAGGTTTACCAAAGGTGTTTGCATGGGAGAACTTGTCGTGGGGGTTTTGTTTAAAGATGGCACAATAAAGCAGTGAAATAAAAGAAAATGATGTAGAGCAGGGTTACCAGCTGCCCTCCAGCTCTGCTTTCCTGGACCCTGCCTGGCAGCATCACATCCCCATATGGGTTGTGGCAGCTTCTGCCTTCCCCAGCTGTGCTCTGGGGAGGATGAGGATGTGCTTGGGCAGGCTGCCCCTCACCTGCTGGGATTCTCTTCCCACTCCCACTGCATTTCCACTGCTGTGCTGGGTCCCTTACCCCCTCCCCTCTGACCCTGTCCCTTCCCCGTGCTGGATACACACGGATGGTGTCAGGGCTGTTGTTGCTCCTGTGCCTTTGCATCCTCAGGAGGCTGGCAGTTCATTTCTGGGGGTTTATTTTTAGCCTGATGCTGCTGGCCCTGCTCTTGGTGCTGGCCATCACTCTGTGATCCAGTGGTGATGCAGTGGGGCCGTGGCTGTGGGTGGCATTGTTCCCTTGGGGCATCATCCCTGGCCTCCATCCCAGTGGGAATGACCACCAGGCTCTGTCAGGGTGGCCACAGCTGCAGGAGGGTTGGGCACGGGCTGAGGTTTGGGAAGGGCTGAGGGCTAGTCACAGGGCAAACTGCAAATTTCGTGGAAGGTTAAATAAATGTTCACCCCACGTTGTCCTGTGTGGTTACGTTTTGTGAAGGTTTCTTGCCTTTCTACTGACTCACAGATTAATTCCTGGATTTATTTGTAGCTACATTGCTTCCAGCAAGTTTAGGGGAATTGTCCCGCTTCTAAAATCATCTTTTTTTTTTTTTTTATATCATGCACTTCATTGCCTCGAAAACTGTACTATGAGTCATACTAATAAAAAGTGAATCTAAATTGGATTTGGCATCACTTTTTTTTTTTTACCAACCTAGCACAAAAAGCCCAACCTTCTGCTCAAGATGCAGGACTTTGGTCCTTTGGTCAAGTTGAGTTTCCTTGTTGTACCTTGGGTTTATCAATGGCTCATAACCTTTCCTCCTCTCTCCCACCATCCCAAGCCTCTCTGATAGTTCTAATTTGAGAAGAAATAAGCCAAGGTGTGCTCTGAGTACAAGGAGATGATTATCACAACAGAATAATTACGTTTGGGCACTTGATTTGATTTGTTAGCTAGAAGATTAGTCGGAAGGCAGAGAAGAAAATGAATGCATTGTTGACTGCAGGAAGTTATTTATGAGTTTTTACTTATGTTTTAAGGAATTCCCCTTGTGACTTAAGTAGCAGTGCGATTTATGGCCTCTCACATTGCCTAGCTGAATAAATAAATAGAATAAAGACAGGAAGAATAAAATGAAATGGTACCAGGTTTGGTGGGTGTAAAGTTTCTGTTGTGGAATGCAGGAAGCCATGGCTTTCAAAAACCCAGCTGGACAAATCAACAAAAATAATGCATCAGAAGAATGAAATCCTAGCATGTTTTGCATTAATTACAATGTGGCAGGAGAAATGCTTGTGTACTCACACACTCTGGATGGAGTTTGTGTTGTGGTTCTGTAATTTCTTCCATAACTATCTTAAGGTGTTATTCCTTGTGTTGTGGTTCTGTAATTTCTTCCATAACTATCTTAAGGTGTTATTCCTTCCCTGGCTGCTTCTCCCATTCCTGCTTCCACAGATCAAGCAAGCAGCATGATGCAGGAGAGAGGAATGGTGTCTGTGCTGGACACCCAATACTGAGAGCTGCTGGTGCTATTCGCTGTGGTTGGACTTGATGATTTTAGAGGTCTCTCCCAACCTCATTATTCTGTGATTCTGTGGGTCTGCTGGCTTAGGAAGCCCTCAAGGAGTGAAGGAGCTGCTTGGAAGTGGGCACAGGTGTGGACAGGACCGACTCCTGCAGAGGGGGCTTTGCAGTTGTCATTGGAAAGCTCCTGCTGGGAATTCCCAGAAGGCAGCCTGAGAGGGGTCAGTGGGTCTCCTGCTGCTGTCACAGCAGGCGTGGGGTTGGTCTGGCCCCTCTATGGGCTGCTCTCCCGAGATGTGTCTGTGTTGCTCTCATGGCAGAGCAGAGCCTTCCCAAGGAGGCTTTTAGCACCCAGTGTGGTTATCACTTGACTGTTAAATCTTGTCACTCCATCCTTGGTGTTTTTAAGTGGTGTCCTGGGTCAGCAGGGTGCAGTAAAGTGGAAATAAAGGCCAACCTCCTGCTCTGGCTCAGGAGAAGGCTGGTGACGAGTGTGCTGATTCTGTCAGAGGAAATCAGGGATGCTCCTGCAGGGATGGGAGGCCAGGCTCAGCTCCCTGCCACGCTGCTGGGCTGATGCTGATCTACACCAGCTGCTGGCAGGCTCCAAAACTGCTCCAGAGTAGCTCAGACGTGGATCAAACTGGCTGTGCTTTTGGGAAGCCCACTGGGCAGATCTCCTGCCTTTTCCAGGCGGCACTGGAAAAGTGGCACATGTCCTGCACTGGCAGAGCTTGGGGAAAATGCCAGACAGAAATGACAGACAGAAAGCAGCCTGCTGGCATCTCCCAAGGCTGCCAGTCATGAGTGTTAAACCTTCAGGGACTGAAGGTGCTCTCCTCAGGGGAATGGCCTGCCTGCAAATGCTGCATGTACAGGGTTTGGTGGTTGGTCCCTCCACTCATTCCTTGGAAAAGGAAGGGAGTCCTGCCTGAAGACCAGACAAGTCATTTTTATGGACAAAACCTACAGGAAGACTTTATGGAGGTTTGGAAAGTGGTGTGGAGTGGCTGAAGTTGATTTAAGCATTAAGAAAGCTTAACTCTTGTGGTCCCCAGCAATCCAAAGGGATCGGTGGGACTGGACTCCACAAACCAAGGAGGATGGACACAACCAATGCTGAGTTGGTCCCATTTACACCTCAGCTGTTTGGTTGTTCTTGTGTTTGTGTGTTACCATGAATAAAAGCAGCTGGGTATGCTGAGAAGCAGACACAGCACAAATTCCTTGCTATGGCTACCCTGCGGATGAGTGTTGGTCAAGGACCACTTGCCAAGTGCAAGGAATGGGAATAACACTGCCTCAGCTAGCCAAAAGACTCCTTGGTTTTTTGTGGGGGCAGGAAAAATGATTTGGATGGGATATAGAAGCTGCTGAGTGCCCTCACCTGGGAGGTGATGCTGTGTCCCTCAAGGGGCTCAGTGCCGAAATGAGCTTCCCCATGGGGTGTGAGTTTGTCCAGGTGGCCGGGGTCAGGCAGGATCTCCTCTGGTGGCCCAGCTCTCCTGGGTTCTGCAGGAGATGTGGTTTAGGGGAGCCATGGAGGAGCTCTGAGGGGCAGCTTCTCACAGTTGAGAAACCCATGAAAATGGATGTGCTTTCCTACAGTGTTCAGCTTTCCCTGGCTGTGTTTAAGGAGTGTTTCTGACACTGATCATCAGTGTTGTGTCAGCAGAAGGTATTGACAGAGCCATGAAGCAGAGAGCAGCTGCTCACCGAGGGATTGGGTATTGATATTTATGTCACTAGTTCCATAGCTCATCTTTGGGAATCCCCAGAAATCTTGGTCACCCTTTGCAGTGGCTGGTGGAGGGAAGGAGGGCACTGGTGGAAGGTGACTTTGTTCCCCCTCACAAGCTGAACCCACCAGTGTGGTTTTTTCCATGGTGGATGGGTAGGTATTGAAGGATTTTTAAGTACTGGGTATAAGCTTGAAGACAGCCAGCTTTGGTGGTGATTGTGATTTATGTCACAGTGGCTGTGCTGTAATTGTCTGTGTTATGCACCAGAAAGTTGAGAGAACATTAAAATAAAATCTTTCAATAACATGCAACAAATTCTGGTCATTAAGGAGTAACTATTGTGTATGTTGTGTTGAGAAATTAGAGAGTACAAGGAAGATTTGATACAGGAATTGTAGCTTAATCTCCTGCTCTCCATTACATTTTCCCTTTGGAGGTAGCAAGAAATGGGAGGTATATTTTATTTTCCAGTTTGAATGTGCTTGGTCAGGATGGCCTTGCTTTTAATGTTGCTTCATGGAGGAGAATTTACAGTGGAGATTTCCATTAATGCTAATGAGAGTTATGCCTGTGCACTTCACTGACCTGATGACAGAGGGGAAGAAATAATCATTAAATTCTTTGTCTTTAAAAAAAAAAAATAAAATGACCCTAAAACGTCCAATACGTCAGTGGGGAGCAACTGGGAATGGGAGCTGCCATCATTGCTGCACTTGGTCAATCACTGGTAGAAAAGGGAAAGGAAAACCAGTCCAGAAATGCATTCTAGGTGGGGTAAATAATGAATAATATAAGGATAGATATTGTGACTATAAAACAAAACATACAGGTTGCTCCTGTAAAGTTGTTGGAAATGAGTTGCAGTGGGTTTTCTTTATGTGTGTGATTAACACACTCTCCCATTTAAAGCCATTAGGGGTAGTGCTGCACTTGATTTAAAGTAAGTGCAGTTAATATTTTTGGTTATAAATTTCAGGCATGCTGGTAAGAAATCATCAAAAAGTACAACTCTTCATGTAGAGGGAGCACAAATCCATATTATTGCCCCTAGAGAAGAGGAGGTTCTTCTCCTGCAGCTGGATTTTGCTGGTTGGGAAGGGCTGGTTGTGTGCTGGGGAATTAGAGCGAGCACAGAGTTAATGGGAGCTGTTGTGACACATCTTTTGTAGGGGAGTCTATCGAAAGGGAGTGAGGAAAGGGCTATACCTAATCAGTATAAATGTCAGTAGCACATTTTAATAAATTCTTGATTTTCCTTGGACTGTTTGCAATTGCATATTTAAAAGGAATCTGCCATCCCCTTTCGAAGGTATGTGACATTTAAAAGATCTGTAAAGAAGATTGGTTTGACAGCTTCAAATTACATTTGAAAGAGTTTTTTCCTTTCAAAACAGAAAATGAATACTTCCTATTCTAAATGTCACTGCCGAGACATAAACATGTTTAATCAAATTATATATTTAATTTATGTAAAACGTAATTTTTTATTCATGCAAGAGACTCACTTGTTACATTTATACCATCTCCGAAGCCTCGGAAAGTTGGTGAACTGATGAATCTCTTGAATAAATCACCACTCAGCAGTTTTTCAGAGCCTTCCAAAATAGCCTTTGGCTTCTTGTTGGCTCTGCCACATCCAGCTGGGGTTGCCATTCTGCCCTGATTAGCAGAGCTGAGGGCTTGGATGGGTTTTTCCAGGGTGTAGGGAGCAGCTCCCACAGAGGAGCTGGTGTGGTGGGAGAGCTGCTGGTGATGTCCTCTTGTGTCCTCTTGTCCATGGTTATCGTGGTGAGCCAAAGTGATGAAGCTGCTGGGCCAAAGCTTCTCCCGGGGAAAAGGAGGAGCTGTGGGATGCGGTGCTCTCTGCACTCCAGCTTTCACAGCATCTGTGTCAAGGGCAGATCTTGAAGTAGGTCTCCAGGAGATATGGGGCTCTGGCTGCTGGCAGGAGCAGGGTGAGGAGCAGGATGCTGCCCAGGCTGTGCTGGAGATCTCTGGAGCTGCTCCCTGCTGTCACTGTCATATTTTCTGGCAAAATCCCTTCGCCCAGTATTTCTCTCCTGGGAAGCTGAGAAGCCTCAGAGAAAAAGGAAAACAATAATTATCTGCTTTGCTTCTCCTGTGTTCTGCTCGTGTGGAATGTGTTTGGACATTGTTTACCCACAGGTGATTGTTTCATTGGTTTCATGTGAGTTGTTTTCACCCTTTGGCCAATCAGTGCCAAGCTGTGTCAAGGCTCTGGAAAGAGTCATGAGTTTTCACTATTATCTTTTTAGCCTGCTGTAGGAGGAGTGTGTCCCCTCCTATGGGCATGTCCCCAGAATGTCACCCCCTCCAATGCCCATTTTTGGGATGGTAGGTGTGTGTCCTTCTACTTCTGTAAGTATCATTTCTGTATTCTTTAGTATAGTTTAGTTTAATATTCTTTTATGTAGTATAGCATCATAAAATAATAAATTTGCCTCCCAAGAACGTGGAGTCAGATTCATCATTCCTTCCTTTGTCTGGGGACCCTGCAAATTCAATACCCTGCTCATCTCTGCCCCTGCCAGCAGAGCCCCCTGGGCTGGGGGAGCATCCTGGTGCTTCCAGGGCTGCTTCTCAAGGAGGGACCTGGACCACAAATCCTGGGCAAAAACAAAACAAAAGGGGACTGTTGTCCCAGCCTGCTGTCACCAGCTGTGTGTCACCCAGCTCAGGATGGATGGGCATCCAGTGCCTTGGGCTTTCCTGCTGGCAGAGGAAGCAGTTGAAGAGGAATCAGTGTCAACAAACAAAACCAGGGAATTCAGGGATTTTGCTTTGTTCCTGTTTTCATGTCTGCAGGCTGGATGGGTTTGCTGGGCAGGTACAGATGCTGAGCTCATGCCTGGCCCAGAAAAGGATGGGACTGTGAGGTTGTTCCTGGTGTGACTAGAGCAGGGCTTGGCAATCCTTTGAGGATGCCCTGTTGTGTTGCTGCTGTGCCCAGGCAGCCCCTGGGTGAGCTGGAGGCTGCTGTGCAGGTTCTGAAAGCCCAGAGGGAGCTCAGAGTGTAGTCATGTGTTTGGGAACCTCCTCTGGTGGGGGTCAGAGCAGGTCCTGCAGGCTCCTCTGCCGAGTCCTGAGCTGGCAGGGGAGCGCTTTGCTGGGACATGGGAGCACTTGTCTGGGTTTATACAGCTCCAGTGGTACCATCCTCTTCCATTTTTTCATTTTTTGACCTCATCAAGAACTACAGGTAGTGATTCTGGTTTAACTGTTCACTGATCAGGGAAAAGTCACAGCCCTGGGAGTTATTGCAGCTCTCAGGCTGTGCACCACTGCCAGGCAGGCCCTGCTGGAGGGCAGACCTAGACTGACATAAAACCTTGGGATACACCAGAAGGCAGAGTCTGGTGGTTTATTTGGTACATTCCTGTGTACTCTGGAAGGTGCACAGGGCAGAACAAGTACACTCAGCATAGGTGCTGGAGGGGAAAGCTCAGAAGCCTGATGGTCCTCAGGTAAATCCATCCTCCAGCAGGAAAAATTGCTGAGCATCATTCACCTAAGATACCTCATGTTCTCAACACCTAAAACTTCAGTGTCCTCCTCGTGCTCCAGCAGTGTATTTGTCTGTAATTATTCATGTAGGACATGGCCAAGCCAGGGGACCATAAATGAGAGTTGTAAATGAGTCCTGGAGACTGCTCCATGTGGCTGTTGTGGCTGTCACAGCTCTGCCCAGCAGGCCTCCCTTGAGAAGGGACACTTTTCTTGGGTAAACACAAATATGTGAAAGAGTTTGCATCTTTCAGATCTCTCTCTTTTTTTTTTTTTTTTTTTTTTTTTTTTAATAGCAAGAGGGGTTGAGCAAATGAAGTGATATTGACAAAGCTATAATTTCACTAATTAGCCAGCTGTCATCTGTATGGAAAATGACAGGGAATATTTCTTTCCTGGTCTGTAGTTCACTTAGAAGGGAAAATTTATCTCTCTGAAGATACAGGGGAACTTTCAGTTTACTGAAAGCATTACTAAAAACATGTCAGACAGGGGGAGACATTTGACACCTCATCCCTGCAGGTGTCCAAGGCCAGGATGGGTGGGCAGGGAGCAGCTTGGTCTGGTTGAAGATGTCCCTGCTCACTGCAGGATGGGCTGGACTAAACAGCATTTAAAGATCCCTTCCAGCCCAAACCCTGCTGTGATTCTGTGTGCGTTTTTTGAGATTCCAGAAGCTGCTCCTGAGTGCACCCCCAGCACAATATATATTTTATATATTATACCAGAATGGTGCAGGAGATGAGAGAGGGGTTTTGCTTTGCACCTGCTGGTGTAAAATTTCCTGATGCTGATTTTGTCCTTCCCTGGGGTTCTGAAAGCACCTCCCTCCAGGGTGAGGGACACCAGCCTGGGGTCAGAGTGTGGTCTGAGGGGTTTGTCCTCTGTCTCTGTCCTTACATCACTCTGGAACTGAAACTGAGGCTGGCCAGATGGATTCAGAGCGTATTTTGTATTTATATTTTGCTTCATTAAAAAGATAAAAATAAAAGCCTTGAAAATAGCGATGTTTATAGTTCAGACACAGTAGATTGGTGTGGAGGTTTTGGACAACAAAGAGTAGCAAGCAGTAGAGATTTTCAGTGTATCCCTCCTCTATGTTGTAAGGGAAGTGCACAGTCTATAGTTTTTTTATTACCCATTTCACCATGAAATATGTTGCAACATTAAGTTGTATATTTCCATTGAAATATATGGCAGGAATAAAATTCCAGATAAAAGGTAACTATTTGACATTCTGTATAGTTGTTGTCATGCTGTTAAAATAACACATTGACTACTAACTTGATATGAGACAGAGATGAAGAGGAAGCCGTGTCAGCAGGAATTTCTGAGGAGCTCTGTGGTACCAGCAGTGCTGCCTTCCCTCGCTGTCCCCTTCCCTTGGAACTGCAAAAGCAGAGCTTGCCCTCAAATATTAACATCCTGAGAACTTCAGTCAAATGATCCACCCTGCCTCTTTCAAAAGAAAATATACTTGCAGTACATTTCAGCAAAGTGTAATGTTTAAAATTTGTTTTCGCCCTGCATGGGCTCTGCTGTAGAGAGTTTCAGTCTAAAATTAGAAGAAAGTGGAGGCAAAGTGCAGTTAGCTGAGTTAATAAGATTTCAGGAGATTGCAGTGCCTCACTGGCCAAAGCCCTAATGCTGTAGAGGGTAGGATTATCCCAACTGAGTCAGCTAAATTAAAATAATTTTAATTTAATTTTTAGTTTCATTTTGATGTCGCAGTATATATTTTATCCATCTCATGTAATTGCTGTCTTTCAAGCTTTTGATAACCCTGTGGTCATCAAAATGCTCTTTTGTCCCTTGTCAGGGCAGGTCTTGCAGTTGCTGTACTCAGGTGTCACCCCCTCCCAGTGCCATTTCTGGGATTTTAGGAGCTGTGTGTGTCCTATGGCCATGTCCCCAGAGTGTCACCCTCTCCCAGTGCCATTTCTGGGATGTTGCATCTCAGAGTGGAGGCCTTGTGGAGTGTTATTTCAGAAGCACACACAATCATATTAAGTTATTTCTGGGATTTTAGGAGCTGTGTGTGTCCTATGGCCATGTCCCCAGAGTGTCACCCTCTCCCAGTGCCATTTCTGGGATTTTAGGAGCTGTGTGTGTCCTATGGCCATGTCCCCAGAGTGTCACCCCCTGCCAGTGCCATTTCTGGGATTTTAGGAGCTGTGTGTGTCCTATGGCCATGTCCCCAGAGTGTCACCCCTTCCCAGTGCCCATTTCTGGGATTTTAGGAGCTGTGTGTGTCCTATGGCCATGTCCCCAGAGTGTCACTCCCTCCCAGTGCCATTTCTGGGACTTTAGGAGCTGTGTGTGTCCTATGGCCATGTCCCCAGAGTGTCACCCTCTCCCAGTGCCCATTTCTGGGATTTTAGGATCAAACCCAGCACTGTGGTGTTCCTGCCTGAACCTCAGGGTGCTGCACAGCATTTTACCACCTGGGTTTTGCTGTTTCCATGTGCTTTGCAGTTGCTGGGCTGCACTGGAGCTGCTGTTGGTGTGCCAAGGTGTGGTCCCAAAGCAAGGAGAAGTGTCCCAGCTCTGCTCCTGGGGAGCCAGTGGCAGGGTTAAACCCACCCTGCTGCAGAGAACCTGCTGAGGGCTGCAAGCACGAGCTGGTATTAAAAGCTCCTGGAGATAACACTTGTGGCAATCCAGCAGCAAAATGGAATGGCTTGGTAGTAAATTAGATTTTTAGTCAAATAGAAAAAAAAGTTCGTTTTCCATTGTAATGACAAACTTGGGGTTTTTTGCACAATGTGTTATTTCTTCCCTTTTCATACACACGTGCTATTTATAGATTTACATGTGTGCAACTTGAAACCAGTCAGTTTGCAATGTTCTAATCTCAGATTTTCCATAAACATTCCTGCCTGTACTGAGACCTCTGTGCACCGAGTTTATGAAAACAATCCCCTCTAGGCAGAGACTTTTCTAATTCCCTGAATATAAGGGGAGAAATTTATAATGAAGTGTTGGTAGGACCTTTGGTATAATGTTGTGAATATTCCTGTCTACAGACATGGGAAGGATTTGCTCTCAAGCCTTTTGCTGCATAAAGGATAATTTCACATTCGTATTATTGTTTTTGTAACTAAATTTCATGGAAAACGTGCTTTTAAATATGTGAAGAGTTCTGCTGTGACAACATATACTTAAAATGCCTCATTCAATGTGAAGAATTACTGCAAAATAATTGATTCTGCTCAAATGTCTTCTTTTAAGCAGGTTTAATGTTCAGTATAAGAGGCCTTGTGGAGTGTTATTTCAGAAGCACACACAATAATATTAAGTTATTTGGCTTTTCTCCCCATATGTTAATACTTAAAGTCTGGCCTGACAGACATTAATGTTATTAAAGGGCTTTGCAGAGGAGGCCACTGCATCATTTCTGCTGCTGCTGTAATCATGACAAGTGTGGGATGTGCAGGTTGGGAGCACCAGGGGCTCTCACAGCATCGCAGGGGGGTTTAGGTTGGAAGGGACCTTAAAGATGATTTACTCACAACCCCCTGCCATGAGCACAGGCTCCTTGCAGTGGGTCAGGTTGCTCAGAGCCCTGTCCAGCCTGACCTTGGATGTTTCCAGGAAGAAGCAGCCACAGCATCTGGTCCTGCAGCCTGGCAGATCACGAGAAATCAGCTCATGTCCTCGGGTGCTGCCAGGGCAGAAGCACTGTTTTCCAGGCTGCTGGTCAGGTAAATAATGAAAAAAAAAAAAATCCAGGCTGTGTCCTGGGTTGTCCTTATGAATCAGCTGTGGATTTATTCCAAAGTCCCAGGTATTTTGTTGTGTGGAGTTTCCTCTTTCTCCTGGTATTTTTTTTTATTTCTGACAGTATGTTAACAAGTTTTACTGTCCCTCTGAAATGTTTAATGTAACAGAGGCAGTGAGCAGAGTGTCTGGTCCCCAGAGCCTCTCTGGAGGCTGCTGGCATTCCCATCATCTGTGCTGTGTGTCTGCAGTGTTCTGCAGTGCTCAGAGTGCCCTTGGCAGCTCTGGGCCCATGGAAAGGGTGATTTGTGAAAGTGAAGAAAGCCTGAGCATCCTGGCAAACCACAGGCAGTGAATCCATGGGAGAGCTGGGCTGCAGCCTGCACAGGGCTGGTCCCACCATGGGTTTGGCTCTGGGTGAGGTGGTGGTGATCTAATTCCTTCTCTTAGTGGGAGCTCTTGTGGCACTGATGCATCAGACTTGAGCTTCCTTGGGAGTCCCAATGGACAGGAATGCTAAATGCACCTAAATGCAGTCTTGATGCTCTTCCCACCTTTCTGGAGTCAGCTTCAGAAGATTTTGGCTGCATCTGGCTGGAACAGGACCATGGCTTGGTCACTTCAGCACCTCTTCAGTCTGCTTTCAACAGCACTTAGAAAATGTTAATTGAAAACAGCATCTGTGCATCTTTACCCCAGGCTCCACTTCTGCACTCCCTGAGTGCTCCAAATTACTGCTCCTGTCCCCAGGGGCTGCTGCCTGTACAGGGATGCTGCAGGAGGGTGTGCTCAGAGAACCTTTACAGTAATTCAGCTCCATAATCATGGGAAGAGGTCAAACTGGGATCTCTGGATCTGCAGCTGTGAGTTGGTGCTGCCAGTGCCCAAAACAGATTCTTTCTGTTGCTTCCAGGGTTATTTTTTAGCTGTCATTTGTTGCTCTCCTCAGGGACTTTCCACAAGGGCATGTAGTGATAGGACAAGGGGGAATGGCTTCAAGGTGGATGAGGGTAGATTTAGATTAGATATTGGGAAGGAATTGTTCCCTGTGAGGGAGGTGAGGCCCTGGCACAGCTGTGGCTGCCCCTGGATCCCTGGGGAGTTTGTGAGCACCAGGACTGTCCTTGGACAGGGCTTGGAGCAGCCTGGTGTGATGGAAGGTGTCCCTGCCCATGGCAGGGGGCTGTAGGTAAATGATCTCTAAGGTCCCTTCCAACCCAAGCCAATCTGTGATTTTGTGTTTCTATGATTTTTAGGCTGACCTAAAGGAAAGGGTTAATTTTGCTTCTAAAGCATATCTCCCTTGGCAAAGAGAACCTCAGAATTGCTTTCCTGCCTTTACCTGTTCAGAAAACAGCTTCCTTCATCTGAGCTGAATCTGAAGACAGCTTTTAAAAGGTATTTCTCTCATGACAAATGATTTTCTTGGCACCGAGCGTTCTTCCCTTCCGCACTGATGCTGCCTCCTCGGTTTCCTTCTCCAGCATCCCCGCTAGCTGCCAGGCTCCAGGTGCAGCCCCCAACCTGATTTTTTGGATGCTAAAATCCTTGCATCAGGTGTCTGAATATCCATGGCAAAGGGCCCCCTGGAAGGAAAGGTTTGCAGCAGGAGCTGGGAGAGCTCCGTAGCCATGGCGCTGCTGCTGCATCGTGGTGTGCAATCCTGTACCCCCACATGACATTTGGGGAAAAACAAGTGATGCAGCAAACTGACATTTCCCCCCTTGGTGTTTGCTGAGTCCCTTCTGTACACACTGAAGCGTGGCTGGTGCTGGGAAGGCAAACGGGGTGGGAAAATAATAATAATAAGGATGGAAATTGTGGCTTGGAAAAGGTGGAAAAACACAGGGTGGTGTTGAGGGGGAGCAGGAGGAGTTGGGAAGACCCTGTCAGACCCCTCTGTTGATGGAGACCCCATCTGCAGTACCCAGCCTGGGGGGGTTGTCCTTCCCAGGGGCACATCCCAGCCCAAGGTGCTGCCCAGATGGGTTTCCCCAAAATACTGAACTCCTGTATTTCCACCCCAGACACCAGATCTGCAGAGAGGAGCATGGAGGTGGATGTGCCAGCCAGGAGTGGCACTGGGAATGGCACCCTGCCCCTCCTCAGGCATGGCAGTGCTGCTGGCTGCACCACCTCCTCCCCTCTTTGCAGAGAAAGTGCAGTTTTATTGAGCATTAGGATTGAATTCTTAACTGACTAATCAATTTTAGTAGTAAGTTAAAACGCCTGGTATTAATGGACAACTGCAACCATTAATCAGGGTTACAGTAGATTAACAGTTGTCAGCATTTATGCTGATGCTGGACGGATTGCACTCGCCAATTCCATATTTTTCTGAACGTGGAACACTCCAGCTTTGCTCCTATTGATTATTTTCTGCCTTCCTGAGCTCTCCTTTGGAGTCACAAACCTAACCCACATCGGTGTATGCCTGTTTTGCACACTTGGTTTCTTGTCAAAAGAGATGAAAAAGGTTCATTTGTTCAACTATTTGACTGTTTAATTTGATGGAGGATGTGGCTACACCAAGACAGAGTGTGTTTAATGAAACTATTTAACCATCTCTGTCAGCTCCAGGAATCGCAAGGCATTAGTAAAATATGATTCAAGGAGTTTGGGGGAGGTAAATAAGAAATACTCTTATGATTCACTTGCAAAATCCATCTTGTTTTCTGTGTTTTATCACAGTAAGCAGTTTTTTTTTTTTAAGTCCGTAAAGCAATTTCTTTTTGCTTAAAACCAACCAAAATAGAAACGGGTCTGAAACCTTCCTAGGTTTTGTGAGCATTCTTCCTTCATCCATTTTATTGGGATATTTTTCAGATTGATGCTCGGATTTCCTAAAATCTTTTTAGTCCACAGTCTTCAATTAGCTGATTACTATAGATTATATTCATACACTGGATACCTCATCAAGCTGTCTAATAGCTGGATCATATTGATTGTCCTTCAATTAATCACAGACCCTATTTTCATTTATCAAACCTAAAATACATGTAATTAACTCTGAAGTGATATAGCTCACCGTAAAGTGATTTTGCTACTGCTGTGGAGATAACTCAGTAGATTGTACTAATAGGAAATGCAAGTTGAAATTAAATTAATGGTATCGTGTCCATCACAGAAGAATAATTAAAAAACTAAAAGTGAATGACTTTTAGTGAGGAATCCTTTGTAACAGCAGATGCAGATGTTTGTTTTTCTTATTTACACCTTGGGGTCTTGCCATCCTTGAGCTTTTGAGCAATTGCCATCAAGTTTCCCAGAGGAGGTGCCAGAAATGTCCCTGGTTTCACAACAGGAAGGGAGAGGGGACAGAGAAGGTGCAGAGTGAGTAACTGCAGGTTATTTTTTTCCTATTAATGAGCCAGTTCATGGGGGAAAAAAAAAGCTACCATGATGACATTGTTTTGTTTTCAAAGCAACTTTATTCATTTGAATGTAATCTCTTCTTCCCCCTGTGCTCATATTGAAATTGGCTCAATGTGCTTAATTCCATGACAGACTGAATTGTAATAAATAATATACACTATCCCCAGCCCAGCTTGCTGCAATTGGCATGGTATTTATAACAGCCAGGCTCCCAATTGCTCATCATGGCTGAGACTTGAAGCTGCAATTTTATTCATAAACACAACGTGTGTGTAAACTCAGGGAGGGCTGAGTATTCCTGTGTATCATCGCTCCTGCTTCCAACCAGAATGGACATGCTCTGCAATTCCCAAAAACTGGGAATGCAGTGGCACTAATCACTGAGAACTCAGGTATTTCAAAAGGTATTTTTTTACCTTGTGGGTGGAAATACATTTGTTTCTAGAGCAGAGAGGCTGCCCAGCTTATTTTAGGACTTAGACTGATTCTTGGATATCCCTCAGAATGCTGGGGTATTCTGAACTCTGAAGAGTCCTTGAAATATCTCAGTTGGGTTTTTTGGAGGGTTTCATAGCCAGAATTAAGAAATGTGCATTTTAAGAGTGTATTTTCAAGAAGTTTTGCTCTGAATTTGCAATATGCATCATTCAACTAATGCGTGTGATGATGATACAAATTAAAAATTACTATTTTCTTTCAATTGGTTTGGTTACTCCTCGGAGAACAGGAATTTGAGGTTTGTCACTGGTGCTGTTTCACTGCCACTTCAGCTTTCCTGCCTTAGGCACTTTGTTATCAGACATTAATATCTGCAACAGCAACCAATTATCTTGTAATTTTAACAAAGGCATCAGAAAAGAGAAAGTGCTAGTTGGTTCCATGGTCGTAAATACATAGATCACAAGCAAAGAGCCTTTACTTTTATTATGCAAAATAATGACTGTGTTGCCGTTAATGGAATTTACTTTATACTATGACAATTTATACTTGTACGTGTCTGGGGAAGAGCTTTCCCACCAGGCTGTTTTGACAGCTCTCTGTAATAATATAGGAGAGTGATGTGTCTAACGAAGTCTCCGAGAAAAATACCTGGTTTGCATTTCAGAACGTGTCATTCAGCGTGCTCTGCAGTGGGGGAGAGCATGGCAGACCTGCCTTGCATCCCATGCAATCCCTGGAAGCTGCCTCTGCCTCCACTGGGCAGGTCCTGCTCCAGACTTTGGGGAAAAGTTGTTTTTATCTGAATCTGTGAGTGCTGCCGTGTTTTGTTGGTCTGGAATCCCAGCGTATGCTGTGGTTCTTGGGGCTGTCCTGTGCAGGGCCAGGAGCTGGACTGGATGATCCTGTGGATCTCTTCCAGCTCAGATTCTGTGATGTTGGACTGCACAGCTGTGATGTGTGGTTTTGTTTTGTCATAAAACCTTTGAGAGCATGACCATCTCAGGTGCCATCTGCAGGCTCTGTGCTGACCCTGTGGACAGTGTGATGCCCTGTGCAGGCTGCCCTAGAGCAGAGGCTGGACAGAGCTCCAGAATAAAGCAGGGATTTATTCAAAGCATCTCCTCCATGGATCCACCTTGGGCAGCACCAGAGCCCAGCCAGGGCTGCACCCAAGATGAACCAAAATGGCCCCAAAATGCACGGCCGGGCACGGGCTCTGTCCCTGGGATCAGTTCTGCTCCATTTGCACCTTGCAGTTCATTGTCCCATTCCAGCTTTAGCCCCTGCAGTCCCACCCTGCTTGTTTTTCTCTCTCCAGCCCACGGTGTTTTTGCTCTTGGGCTGAGATTTGGATCATTTGTCCTTGGTGCCCAGCTGGAGCAGGAATTGTTTTGTCTCCCTGCTCTGTGCACAGAGCTCAGCATCCCATAATATAAAGCTCAGACCCACCCAAAGCAGCACAGAATGTGAAAAATAGAAAAGCCAAACCTGAGGCATCAAATGGGGGCTTCAAGCTGTGGTTTCTTGGGCTGGAAAGAAAAAACCTGTTTGAGCCCATGCATGGGAAGCTGCTGGGGATAAGAGTCTGCTCTGATTACATGTGTATGAAGGGCTGGCTGTTGGAAAAATCCATAAATAATGTGTATGTATCAAAACAACACCATCAGAATGGTAAATGCAGTGTAGTCAGTGGAGTTTCCCATATTCAGGAGCGGGAATGTGGCTGATTTTAAGTGTTAAGTTGGGCTTTGTTATTGTTTGTCTCTTCCTTTTCTCAGCAAGCTTTTCTTCTCTGCTAATCCTCAGAAGCAGCCCAAGAAATGACATTTATGCATATTTCATAATGTGATTTCTGTAGGCACACAGAGCAAACAAATCAATTTCTCAGCAGCACGCTGTTTAAAAGAAACAGCAACAACCTGTGGGATAAGTTGCAGAAGCTGTTAAAATTAATTATAAATGGCAGAAGATATAACATTTGGGGGAAAAAGTGCTAATGTGTGAAGAATAATAAACATTCAGGAGATGAAAAGGAACTCTCTGTCATCTGATTATTTAAACTTCATATATTTATAAATATCACAACACGTTAAAACAATGTACTGCTCGCTACCAACAGCACATTACCATTTTATTCTGGAATTGCAACAGCCTCATCTGCTCTCACAAATAATCACTTTCACCTTTCTGGGCTCGGAGTTTTGCTGCAGATTTGTGTCTGTGTGACTGGCAGTGCACTGTAATATTTTTCAAACGAGAGCAGCAGTGGGTTGGTGGTGGTTGTGGGTGGGGTTTTGCTGCTCTGTGGGTTTAAGCTGCTCACTTAGGAGATGCTTTTCTCCTAGGCAGGGTCTTGGGCAATGTGGATCTGACTTGCATTAGAGTAATCCAGTGTGGCTGCTGTCAGTGGTGGATGTTTCACTGGTATCTACCAAAGGAGGAAGGAAATGGAAAAGGATCTCTGTTTGAAGTGTGAATTGTGTAGAACAAGCCAAGCCTGTACAAAATGATGCTGATACAGAGGCGTTCCCTGGGTGCAGTGATTTCCCTTCAGCCTGTTTTCAGCAGCAGGTACAGCCGTGGAAGGGACAAGAGGGGCGGCTTCAAGCTGCAGGAGGGTAGATTTAGATGAGATATTAGGAGGATAATCTTGGTTGTGAGGGTGTAAGGCCCTGGCCCAGGGTGCTCAGAGCTGCTGTGGCTGCCCCTGGATCCCTGGCAGTGCCCAAGGCCAGGCTGGACTGGGGCTTGGAGCAGCCTGGGACTAGTGGAAGGTGTCCCTGCCATAGCAGGGGGTGGAACTAAATGAGCTTTGAGGTCCCTTCCAACCCAAACCATTCCCTGAGTCCATGCTGAAATGCCTTATTTCTATGGGGAAATTAATATAAATTTATCCAGCCAAAGTGGTTTTTCAATGCTAAAGGCTTTGGTGAGAGTAGAGTAGGACCTGTGGGTGATGGAAACACTCTGCAGCCTTGGGCTTTGATCCGATGGTCTTTAAAATGTCATTTCCAAGCCAAACCATTCTGTCAGCCTGTGATCTGTGGGGTGTTGAAGGTGCCTCTGGAGCACAGCTCTGTGGTTGCTTCAAACCCCACCCGAGCCATGGAGTGGAAATCACGGCAATTTTTACAGATACTGAGAAATGTGGTAGCATAATGAGATCTTCTCTGGTAACCAGGACTGATGCCACTGATCCCAGCCTGGGATTCTGTTCCTGTACAGGAGCTATACCCTTTGTACAGCAATAAACACAAGCACTGCTATGAACTTTCCTCAGCTTGCTTGTATGGTGAAGAGGTGAAGTTATTGGCCAGCAAAATATGGTCTAATTAGAATTAAATTGTTACTTTTATTATGATTTTATGGATGAGATCAATGGAAAATTCTTGGAAGACAGGATGTTCCTGCTTGGGACTTTTCGGGTTCCTGGGTTTGGGAGTGTTTTGGTGGGAGGCTGCTCCTGGCTGGGTGGAAAAGCTCTCGTGTGGGCAACAAAGGATGGAGAGCATCTCTCAGCCACAAAAGGGGCTCTGGGAGGTGGGTGGGATATGGAAACCTGCTGACACACTGAGCATCCTCACAGCAAGGGCTTTGCTAAACTGACTGGATTTTGCACCAGTGAGCTTGGCAGGGCTTTGCTGTCGTCCCCTGCGGCACAACAAGGTTGGGGTTCCACCACACCCACAAACCTCTCTGTGATTTTTAGCAGCCTCTCACTGCAGCTACCTCAAAATCCACTCTTGTAATCATTTTTTTCCCCCTGAAGGTGCTGACCCGATAACGCAGCGCCCAAACCGCTGCGTGGCCATCACCCCGCGGGCTGCCCGATGGGATGTGACACTTCAGCCCTGACAGATGTCACTGGGGCTGGCACCCCGGGAGGGGAGAGCCCCCCCAGGATCCCCCTCGTTTTGGGGGGAGCCAGCCCAGGATCCCCCCCCAGAGCTGGGATGCTGCTCTGGCAGGGAGGGCTCCCCAAGCCCCCGTGACCTGGTCGGTGGCTTTGTCCCAGCACAGGAAGGGAGCAGGCTTGGGCAGCCCTGAAAGGACGTTAGATCCAGGTCACTGAGTTCGGGCTGCTGCCTTTTCTGACAAAGTCTGGAAAATGCAGATTTGTAGCAGCCCTGTGTTAATGAATTCCGACTGCTTGGATTTCGCACTGAATAATGGCCGGAATTACCAGAGATAGTGACTTATGAGATGTGATTGAATATCATCCCTTTTCTCGAGATTAAATTGATAAAATGATGTAATATCACATTATTTTTATTAGCAGGCTTTGATACAAAATTCTCTGTAGAGCAGAAGATTTTGTTATAATAAAACAAAGGTACTGAAATGAGAAAAAAAATTCAATAAATTTTTAAAGCGTAGTATCACATTTTAAATGCAATTTTGTGCATATGGTGAGTGAATGCAATACCTCTTTACCCTCAGGCCGCCCACTTTCATACATTAAAAATATTCTATTTAAATGCAGATTTTGATTTGCTATCTGGTGTGGCATTCAAGGAGAAGAGACAGGAGAAAAGGAAGAGTGTGTGGCTCTCTTAATTTAATTACATGTTTCTTTTGACGCACGAAGGTGTGAGCAGTTGTTAAGTGTAAGGACATGCCTGTGTGTAAAAAAGAAAAAACAAGTGCGTGGTTGATTTTTTAAGATCTGTAAAAGAAAAGGTAATCTCAGCCTCAGCAGAGAGTCCAGTGAGTTCTTGTGGATATAAATATGTAAATATTCATCATCACGTGTGTGTTACAGGCTGGACCACTGGTTCCCAGCGTCGTGACTGTGTCAGGACAGCACTGCTGAAAATCAGATCCCAGTTGAAAATAGCTGCCTGCTAAACCAGAAATACTGTTTTTAGCCAAAATCAGTGCAATAATCCCTTTTTTTTGGTGTGGCCCCATCCAGTGTGGCAGCAGGGTGCAGGTTGAAGGGTTCTCATGAGCCAGGGGTGGATGTCCTTTTTTTTGTTTGCTTGGTGTCATCTGAGGGCTGCGATTTTCTAGAATTAAAACCAAAATATTTCTTTTTAGAGCTACCTTAGAAATGCAGGAGATGGACTGCAAGGGGCAAAAGGCATAGTAGTAAAATGCCTTGAACACTATGGAACACCATGAATTTTGCCATTTGATGGTGTGAAAACCAGGGAGGTGGTGTTTTGGGCTGAGGACTCTTTGTCTTCATTTGTCTGTCGTGTGGGTGTCTCCTATTTTCAGAACTGGAGAATATTTGAATTTCAGTGCCCTGGAGCAAATAGGTTGAGTGGTATCAGAGATTATCAGATTTAATTCATTTATTTTAAATGTAAATTGATTTGAAGCCACTGGGAGCTGTTAAAAGTGTGCAGTCGTTGGCCTCCACGCTTGCTGAATATTGTTTCTCCTGCCGTCCACTTCCGTCCATCCCTTCTCCCAATCTTTATCTGACTGGTTTGTTCCTCCTGTCTCAGAGAAACCTGAGTTTTGGGGCTCTGTGCATCACATAGAGGGTGTGAGGCTTCTTCTCCTGACAAGTGCTGGAACATTCTGGCTTTGCTGTGGCTGTGCCCCAAAACGTCATCTCCTAGAGCCATAATTCTTCCCTGCATCCAGCAGCTTCTCTGCTGTGCTTGAAACACGGAGATAATGCTGGTGTTAATGGTGCAAGGGGATGGTTTAATTGGGATAGGTACTGGACTGCAGTGGGGCTGAGTGTAAAAGCCACTGGGCTCCCACTTCCAGGCTGTGCCAGCTCCTTGGGCACAGCTTCCCTGCTCCTGCCAGTTCGGTGCAAAATCCATGTTTTCAGGGACTCTGTGACTCACCACGAGCAGTTTATAGTTTCCTGTAAATATAAATTCAGGGCTGTACCAAAGAGTGCCAAATGAGTGTTTTTAAGTCTATATATAAAAGTATTTGATCTCGCAGGGCATCGCATTTGCCAATTTTTCTCTTGGGCACGTAGATATTAAAATCATATTATGCCCAATATGTGGTTGTAAATTGAAGTCGCAGTGGAAAGGAATATTACAATTTTTCCCCTTTAATGTTAGTCTCAAAGAATGTGTCCTTCTGAAGAAAAGGTTATTTGTCTAATATGCTGGAGAACAGTTCATAAAATTAACTAAGAGTTATCCCCATAAAATGAGCTGCAAAGAGAAAGCAACCAAGGAAACTCCTGGGAAGCAAATCCCCCTTGGTTTTCCAGCACCAGTGCAAACTCTTGATTTTTCAAGCATTGTGAGTGTTAGGGTGGCATTGAGGGAGATTTAAAATATGCCCTTCTTTTGGGGGAGAAATAAATCCCACCACAGAATCACAGAATGGTTTGGGCTGAAAGAGACCTTGAAGCTCATCTTGTTCCACTCAGCCTCTGCCATGGGCAGGGACACCTTCCACTAGACCAGGTTGCTCCAAACCCCAGCCAGTGTGGCCTTGGTGTCCCTCTCCTCCTTCAGCGTTCAAAAATAAAAGCATTTAGAAATAACATTTATTTAAGACTACACTTAATAGGTGAGAAATAAATTTAAAACATCCAGGGAAGCACTGGTTATGTTACCTGTCCTGTGAGTGCTTAATCAAGGCTCTGCAATTTCAGACTGATAATTTTAGCTGGTTTTGGGGGTATTTTTTATGGCAGACGTGGTGGGAGGAGAAGGAAAATCAGTGGAATTGGTTTACATATTGCCTTAACTACTCTCACAATAGTGGAAAGCTCTCATCAAGTATGTATCAGATTATTTTATGCCAACATTAATATTGGAAGCACACATGTAATCTGGAGTCAGCAGGTTCATACACTACTATCTCATTAAATTTTCAGGCAAAAGCTGCAAAAATTAATTGGAGGCGTGTAATAGTTTAGAATGTGAGCTGGCTTATGGTAATATAAATTACATGAGGAGAAGACAGTTTTATATACTGAGAGAGGGAAAACTGGTTTACTTTAATGAGAAGAGATAGAAATGTGGAGCTATTTTTTCATTACAGATGCACTCTAAACTGTTTGGACTTACTTGATGAATAGAGTTAATTCTCTGCTACAGTTCCAATAATTCATGTTGCACAGTTTAATGACTTCTAGATAAAAACAGGATTGAAATGTTAATTTCTATGAAGAAATTGGAGCACTCTCATACATCAAGCTTTTTTTCTATTAAACTACTAGTTAATTTCACTAAACAAGTCTCTTAGAGATATTTCATGCTACATAGATTTTTGTATTTCTCACCTGCTTTGTTTTATTCCATTGGCCCTGAGCATTGGCTAGTGCAAAGCACTGCTGGGATGCAGAAAAATTTCAGTTGTACTTAACCTGTCCTTAGGATAATTAATTTTTTTTTTCTGCAACTCACCCAGTGATGTTTAGGCCTGTTGGTGCTTTCTCCTGTATTTCCCAGCTGATCCATCTGGTGAGGGGTTGAAGCTCTCTGCTGCCTGTGCCATCCAGGCATAGCTGAACCTCCTCCTTAATTCAGTGTGACTGCTGGTCTTCTGTGTGCTGCCTAGAGGTTGGGTACTGCTGGTTGATGCTGTGTAGAGAGGACAAAATTGGGTTTTTTTCTTTTGCATATTCCTTGTTTCAGGAGTTTCTCTGCTAACTTGGATTTGTTTCTGTTGTTCCAGCCCAATTTTCATCATCAGAGATGGGTAGTTCTCCCATCAGCCTTGCCTTTCCCCTGTTTGCTGCCATCCCACTCACTCTTGCATGTCCATTCCCCTTCTGTCACTTTGATATTTGCAGTTTCATGTGTGTAGTTTGATATTTCTGGTATTTTGCAACATCTGCCCATGGCAGTGCTGGAGTCACCATCCCTGGAAGTGTTCAAAAAAGGTCAAGATGGGGCACTTAGGAATATGGTTTAATGGTGAATTGGTAGTGTTGGATTAACTGTTGGACTTATGATCTTAGAGGGCTTTTCCAACTTACACAATTCTATGATTCCATGATCTTCACATGGAGACTTCATCATACAGCCTCCCTTAGTAGAAGCCAAGGGTCCTACTCGGGTTCTGCTAGGCATGGAAATTCCCTTTTTCGTGGGATTGCAGAACACATTCCCCTGATGGAGGTGCCTCCTGCCCCTTCACCTCTAAACCATGTCCTCAAGTGCCTCCCCCAGACAGTTTTTTAATGTTTCCAGGGATGATGACTCCACCACTTGGACTGTAAAAGGGCAGGGGGATGGAGAGCCAAGAGTCACTGATGGGGGAGATCCAGCTCCCACAACATGACCTAGGGCAGGGAGGTGAAGGCATGGGCTGCCCAGCACAGGTGGCACTCCCTTGGGCTGTTGTGCTTCTGAGGAACAGGATTTCACCTGATCTGTTCAAAAAAGCCTGAGTTTTGTTGCAAACAAGAGAAACTTCTAACCTCGCGCTCTAGATGCCCAATTTCGTGGGGTTTTGTGGGTGTGGTGAAGAAGGAAACATCACCCAGGTGCAGGTTTTGCAAATTTAGCAAGACAGAGGTGAGCTTGGCCAGTGAGACGGTGGCTGTGGGGACACCACAGTGGAGCTGTGGATGGTTTCTCCTTTGGGGACACCACAGTGGAGCTGTGGGTGATCTCTCCTTTGGGGGACACCACAGTGGAGCTGTGGATGGTTTCTCCTTTGGGGACACCACAGTGGAGCTGTGGATGGTTTCTCCTTTGGGGACACCACAGTGGAGCTGTGGATGGTTTCTCCTTTGGGGGACACCACAATGGAGCTGTGGATGGGCTCTGCTTTGAGGCCCAGTGCTCACACCAACTTCCCACCCGGTAGAACATGGCCAGTGCCTCCTGCTACCCAAAGAGGGAGGAATTTTGGGGTGTAGTAACATCAGCCAAGTCCCTATTCAGGTGGGAAGGTGAGACATGGATGGGAGAGAGCCGTGTTTCTCGGCCTGGTTCCCCCATTGCATGCCTGGGGCCGTTGATCCTGAAAGGCACTTTTATCCATGGACCTTGTTCTGCATTGTGCATCCCCGGTGTCCAACATGGGATTAAACAAAGTGTCACGCGTGCGAGGTGTACGGGGCAATTATTTTAACCCATTTCGCCTTCTAGTGTGGAAAATCTGCTCAAAATAGGACTTGCTAAAGTCATTGTACCATATACAAAGGGGTTATTAAAATGCACTCTCGAAATAGAAAATAGGATTAGAAGAGACACTTTGGCTTTGAGGCCTTCTCCAGCCGAAAGAAGGCCTCGTGGCCAAAATGTCTCCTTTAATCTCATTTTCTGTTTTGTGGTAGGAATTTTAACTCTCCTCACCCCCTCCCAACCCCCCTGTGTCTCTCTGCCCACATGCTGGTCTGGCACAGCTCAGCTCCCTTCCCACAACTGGGGGATATTTTCTCTTGTCATAATATCAAGACATTTTATTTTCTAGTCTAAACAAATCCCTCCCAAAACACACAACCTGTTTCCATCAACCGACTTTTGGTTGTTTGCACTAAGGCTTCCATCTATCAGGAATCCTTGCTCTTCAATCCTGGTGAAGGCTTGTTGTGCTTCTGAGTCCTTGGGACAAAAAGCACCTGGAAATCCTAATTATTTAGTGTGGAATGCTGAATTTTCCATCTCTGAAGGTAGTTTGGTAGGGAACACCTGTGATATGTATACCTCTATATATCTATATGCTCTTATATCTGTATATTAGTTGAAATGCAAAAGCTGCAAGCTACACCAACAACTTAATGTTTTAAACATGTCCTATAATTTAAATTTGACCTTTCCTGGATAAAATCAAACTGATATCTAGTTGCTTCACCACCTTCTAACATTTTGATTCCTAAATGGAGTTTTTAATTTAACATGCAAAAATTTATGCTCCAGATTAGGGGAAAAAAACCCTCCAAATCTTGCTGTAACTCTTAATTACAGTTAATTACTGTATTTCTTAATTAGATTCTTAATTTCCAACTATTTAACTTCAGTGAAACAAATGGAAAAGCAGCAGTCCAGAGAGAGCCTGAGAGAAGTAGTCTGAAGAGCTGAAAGCAGTCGTGTTGTTTTTGTATTTTTGTATTTTGAAGAAATCCTGAAGGCACTGAATTTTATTGCCATAATGGGAAGGGCAGCGATCTGTGTTTATACTTGTGGCAGAAAAATTCTGAGGGGAAAATTACTCCTTTTTGAAAGGGTTTGCATCCGTGTAGCAGGTTGGAGAGGGAGAGAGAGGTGCAAGAACCAAATGCAGAGAAATATTCAGGTTACTCATCAGTTGAGTAATAAGTATTTGAAGAGCTTGCTGGTGGCTGGATTTTTAAATGTGAAAACCTTTAGGATGTTTGCAGTTGGAGTCTCAAAATTCCTCTCAGCTGGGTCACATCAGTGTGTACGCACACATTTAACACCTGGAAGTGTCTAAGATGAGCATAGATGGGGCTTGAAGGAACCTGGTGTAGTGGAAGGTGTCCCTGCCCATGGCAGGGGGTGGAATTAGGTGAGCTTTCAGGTCCCTTCCAACCAAACCATTCTGGAATTCTCTGAGTGCTCGTGGGGAGGTCCAGCTCCAGCATTTGGGTTTCCTCAGAAGACGCTTCACCTGCCCAGATGCCCCAAGCCAGAGCCTCCCCAAGCACCCCAGCTCTCAGGATTTTTCCATGTTTTTCCTCACAAAACAAAAATAACCATTAAACTCCCCAAACCACGTAGTTTGAATGCAGAGCAGCAGCAGACACGAGTGTGCCTCTGCCTCAGGCAGGCTGAGTCTCCCTCGGAGGTGGATACGAACGGTCAGCTTTAGACCTTATAACAAAAGGTTAATTTTTCTTCCTTGACGTCTTGCTGACTAAGTCAAACCCCGAACATGAGGTCGATGGCTGTTTCCTACGTTCCCAAAGACAGCTTTACTCACCAGTGATATCAGTTTTGTGTCTCTTGGCAACAGATTGGTTCTGGCACTCCGAGGACGGGGCACCCTGGCATTCTTGAGCTGCCAAGAGGCACAAAGCGGATACTGGGGGGATTCGGTGCCTTGCTGAAAATACCTTAAAATATGTTTTGGGACATAATAGCGTGTTTTGAAAAATGAGCTTTTTTTGTTATTGTTTTTTTTTTTTTTTTTCTGGAACTAGTCCTCCCCCAGACTCATTTATGCCTTGGCTCCCACTGCTCTTTGTGGATGGATGTGTCCTCGCTGGAATGCTGCTTGCCCAGGGGTGATGCCTCCATTGCAGAGCTGTTTTATTTCACTTTTTCCTATGCATAGGAAAAGGAAGGAAAAACCTGATAGAACCGTAAGATGAAAACATTAATTTGTGGTTTTTTTCCTTCTGTCCCATCTTTGAAAGAGCTGTGAATTCAGCATTTTGTTGAGGTGCTTATCTCAAAAATAGAAGAAAAAATGTGCATCAAAGGAGGTGATTTTTTTTTATGGGGCTAATTATGATGTGTCTATTAGATATCTTGGCAAAATCTTTAGTGCCTTATGTGCATAACCAGGACAAGTGGTGAAACTGTGTAGAATAATTTATAATGAACGTCACAGCCAAAAATTTACTGTCATTCAATCAGTGAATTAAATAAGCGTCATCTTACCAAGCTTTGAAATCACCCATTTCATTATTGCAGATTTCATTTACAGTGATGAGGAAGGGCAGCAGCTGGGAGGTGCTGCACAGACTGGGCTGGGAGGGTGAGGATGCACCTGGGGATTCCTGAAGATTCCTTGCCAGATGGGGTGGAGAAGCCACAACCAGAGAGCAGATTCCTGCTTTTGTTGGATCCACAGATGATGTGCTCTTGGCTTCTGGAGGGCCAGGCTGAGGTGGTGATTCGGGGCAAAGTGTGGAAGACCCAACTTGGAAGAGGCCATGTGGGAAAGAGGAGCTGGAGGGAAGGGACAGAATGTGAAATTTGGGTGTTTCGAATGTGGCATGGATGTGCTTGAGGAAGCTGAGGGAAGAGCAGACAGCAGGGCAGAGGGTTTGGGTGGTTGGTGTGTAAGTGGCTCTGATTGGAGGGACCTGGGGAGATGCAGCCACTTTGCCTCTGGCCTGGAGGTGGTGCAGAGTTCTCTGGGGCACATGTGATGGTCACCTGAGAGCTGCAGAAATACCCCTCTGCTTTATACCCAAGGGTAGATTCTCTTCTCCTTGGTGCTTGTGCCACTAGAGACCTCTTACCTGCTGTTAGGGAGATGCTCATCTGGGTTTGCAAACACCAGTGAGAGATGTCTGAGGAGCTCTGCAGTGGCCTTCAGCGAAGGAGGCAGTTCTTCGAGACTCAGAACAAGTGGTGATCTCGGCATTGCTTCCTTTCATCTTAAATGACACCATCCTCTTTCTTGTTATTGTCACAAATCTTGAGATTGTTCTTCTTCCCATTTTAAATAGAGCATGTGGGAAGATCTAAATAGGCAACTTACTCTAGTGGGAAGTTGTTACACGTGCCATCACGTACTCTGGTATTTATTCCTCTCCATTAAATTATATTCTCAGACCATTTTTAAATGTGTTAATTTCAAGGAGACGGACTTTTAAAAATACATACACTCAAACAGTGTTGGAACCCATTAAAAAAATCTATTTAAAATCAATTGTGTGCGAGAAGAAGTCTACAAACAAAAGGGCAGAGACAGGCATATCAGCTTTAATTTAGCACTGGATTCCCTTTGACAGGAGCCATTTAGATAGAGGGCAAAAAATTATCTCACTGAAAAAGGCAGTGATTGATCACATGTTGGTAAGTGAATCAAGTCTGCAAAAAACAGAGGCGATTAAGGGACAAAGAGGAATTATCATATTACAATGTTGCTGCCTGTCAAAGCTCCGTCTTGTTGTGCATTCATGTGTCACGTTGTGACATTCGATCAGCGCTTAACTCCCTGGGACAAAGGGATGGTCGTTAAAAATCTTTAAATGCTGCTCGGAATTGTGCTGGGGGTGTAAATCCGTGTTTTGACTGCTGACAGAGATCTTTATGCCCGCAAGAATAGATACACAGGACCTGGCTGACAACTTATTAAGTGGATCTTAGCACCAGGGCGTTTCCAGCTCTTTCTCATCTTTGGTGTTGCTTTGCTGGCCGTGATGGGATGGGTTGGGAGGTGCCAGGGAGAGCAGGTTGGCACTGCTCATGGGCAGGTAAAACAGCTGCTGAAAATTGGTGAAACCAAAGGTATTGATCTCCAGAAAATGGAAACTGTGGAGGCAGGAGGTGGGCTGGTAAAACCTGCAGTGAAATGGGAAGGATGAGGATGTGGTGGAAGAGAGTTTGTGGGAAGTCTGTGTGCTGGATGAACTCTGGGGTTAACAGAGTGAGGCTGGAGACAGAGGAGACAGGACGTGCAGGTTCTGTGCCAGCGTTTTCCCCAGCCAGTAAGCACCCAGCTCAGCTGCTTCCTGATGGCCGTGCTGGAGAGGAGCGAGTGGGACGTGGGCAGTGATGAGCAGTGACAGGTACAGGGGAGCATGGCAGCTCCATGGCTCAGCATGTTCCCTGCTGAGGTGCTGGTGTCCTGCTCCTGGGCCACAGAAACTTCTGGAGACCGTGGCACGTTCATAAACCTTCTCTAGAAACACGTGCAGAGATGTGCTAAATCTTTAAAATAATGGACTGCAGTTTTAAAAAGTAAGAGATCTTTAGTTTTTCTGCATTTTGTGGCCTTGGCAGTTGCTCTCAGGGTGCTGCTGATGTGGCTCTCTCTGTCCTTTGCCACCCATGTGGGTCGTCGTCTGGACACACACACGTGGATGTGCAGGAGCTCTGTTGGAGAATCCACTTTGCTCTGCTGAGTTTCAGGGTCATGCTGATTTGGGGGCTGGAACTAGATCATCTTCAAGCTCCCTTTTTAAGCCAGACAATTCCTTGATTCTATGACACCTCCTTTTCTTGGATTTTCTGTCTTCAGTACATGCAGTTAACCAGGGTCTTGCCTGCCTGGCTCTGTACACAAGATTCACCTGCTTGGAGTTCTTTTTAAGGAAAAAGGAATGGAGAACAGTTGTGTGCCTCATCTGAGTACTACACCAAAAAAGCACAGTTAAAGATAGGTACATGATAAAGATCAGATAAAAAAACAAAAACCACAAACCAGCGAAGTGGTAGATCTCTGAGAACCAGGCTTTGTGATTTTCAAAGAGCCTCTGTTAAAGCAAGTGTCTTGCTTGGATGAGAACAGAAAACAAGTAAAGCATCAGCTTTTTGTCAGGGAATAGGTGAATACTGGACTGCTCTAAGTATTTGCATCATGACTGTGTGTCTGAGTATATAAATCAATAATGTGGAAAAAAGGGGTGGACAGGGACTTGGTGGCACTGAGGCCATAAGGGATTCCATGAGGGATTCTGGTGGGAGACAGCCCTGTGCAGAAGGAGGCAGAGCTGAAATTAAGGAGGATCACACAGTCAGATGAAAGCCAGCACTACCAAACCCAAGGCTTGGTGTCCAGGAAGGAGCATTCCCAGCTCCTCACACACATTGCTGTGCTTTCAATGAACTGGAACCACTGGGGAAAAAGACCTAAGGGTCGCTGCAGACAGCTTGATGAAGACATCTCAGTGTGCAGCCAGTCACAAAAGAGCAAGCAAGGTGTGAGACCATGGGAAGAATGGATGAGAAGATACAGAAAATATGATAATGCTGTAATGAGGGTGCTCAGAGTGTCCCAGTGAGTGTGTGCTGGGGAGGGTACCCCTCACTCTGAAGCTCAGGTGGTTCTTGGGAGGTGATGGCTGGAATAGAATCACACAATTATAGAATGGTTGGGTTGGAAGGGACCTTAGCGACCATTTCCACCCCTCCTTCCACTAGACTAGATTGCTCCAAACCCTGTCCACCTTGGCCTTGATCACTTCCAGGGATGGGGCAGCCACAGCTTTTCTGGGCAATCTGTGCCAGGGCCTCACCCCCCTCACAGGGAAGAATTTCTTCCCAATATCCCATCTAAACCTCCTCTCTTTGAGCTCAAAGCCATTCACCCTTGTCCTGTCAATAGTCACAGCTTGTAGCCATGTCTGCGTAGTTGAAGAGATTGGGGCTGTTTAGAAAGATCATGTGAGTAAGAGGATTTGTGTGAGAGGTTTTGTAGACTAATGTTTGACATATTTAACCTTTCTCAAAATACGAGAGCAAAGGAAAATCCAATAAAACCAGGGGCGTGCACTGGGCACTCTGCAATTGATGTTTCCCCCCAGTGCCTGCTGAAACACTGGGAATGTTGGGCAGCCCCACACTGCCCCTCAGCCTGACCTGTTTCCTCCTGCCTTTGGAAGTTTCCCCTTCTCTGTGGACAAGCATATTTTAGCCTGTTTGGCACTTTTTGGCAGCGTGTACTGAAACTGCTTTTCATACTGCGTTAGAAATACGGTCGGTCACAGCGTGTTCTCCTCTGCTACCAAATCCTTGCTGAGAATCTGAAATATTTTGAAGCCACATTCAATTAACGTGACTTCTTTGGGAGCACAGGACTTCTCTCAGCGGTGTTTTCAGCAGCCTCAGCGTTGCCTTTGTCAGACAGAAATGCTTCTTACACTCCAGTCTTGATGGAAGCAATAGGGAAACTCATAGATCCTGTGGGGGGTCCCTGGCTGGGGATGGGGTACGTGGTAAGGGCTGGGATACAGGATGGTTTGGCTGCAGATTTTGTGGAGGGGAGCTCCACACACATTCCTCTTTCTCATACTTTTTCCTTTGAACTCAAGAATAATTCTTGAACTGGCAGGGATGATTAATGCATAGATACTGAAAAACATAGTTGGCTTTTTAAAACTGTAGTTACTTGGAAATATGGGCTGGCTGCCATGGATGAGGGTGCTGTAGGAGTTTATCTGAACACAAAATACTGGAAAGTCAAATTTTACAGTCGTTTAATTTGTCCAGTGTTTTCAAATAAGGATACTAAATGAATATATTTAAAACAGTGTTACTCGGGAAAAATATTTATTTGACAGGGTCACTGTGAGTTCACTGGTACAATACTGGAACAGCACAATATTGTTCAAAGTGGAGATGGAGAGGAATGCCTGCTCAGTTAAAGCCCTGGCAGTGCTGCCCCAAATGTGAGCTTGCAGATGGCAGCGAGCAGCCCTGTCCCTGGGGTGTGTCCCTCGAAGGTGGCTGTCTCTGCAGGGACAGCTTCAGTGGCTCTGTGTTAGAATCACAGAATGGTTTGGGTTGGAAGGAACCTTAAGGACCATCCAGTTTCAACCCCCTGCTGGCAGAGACACCTTCCACTAGACCAGGTTACTCAGAGCCCCATCCAACCTGGCTTTGAACATGTCCAAGGATGGGGACTCAACCCTAAGGGATTAATCATCTAATCTGTTTAAAATCTGTGAAAGCAGAGCTCTCTGATGGGCTTTGTTTGGGACACTGGTGGTGGAATAAGAGTGAGTGCTGTCCCAGGTGGGTCACATCTCATGGCCACAGCTCTTCCCTGTGTCCTGGGCTAGTGAGTGCACATCTGGCCAGAAGAGACAAAGGAAGGCCCCCATCCTGCTGGGCACTAATTGCATGTTAACGAGCCCTCACCACGGAGCAGGACACTGCTCTGGGCTTTGTGCCTGGCAGGGAAGATGGTGGGACACGAGCGCTGCTGGCCGTTGCTGAGACCATTAAAAGGATTCAGAAATGATTTTAGAAACCCTACTTCTGCTAGGAGTCAGGAGCAGCTCCAGCCAAGCCAGCTCGGTGCCAGGAACAGCTCGGATGGTGGAGTCTCCTGCCGGCAGCACCGCTCTGCCAAGAGCTAATCCCCTGTGAGAGCACGGGAACAAAACAGCGCCGCTCGCACGGCTCCTCCTTGGGCACAGGGAATCGATATGAGCCCTGGATCGCCGTGAAATTCCCGCTCTGTTTTCCGTGGCTTACGCTGCAGGCACACCTCCTTGCCAAGGATCAGCCGCCCCAACACGGAGCGCAGGAGTGAGCTTGGCCCGCGCTGCCAGGTTTGCTCGCAGGCAAACAAAACCCTGGCACCTCTGCAGTGCCAGCCTGCCTTGCTTTTTCTGCTCCTTTGGAAGCACTGGTTCTCCTTGGGAGCAGGCTGGCCAGCCTGTGGAGCTGTGGGGACCCACTCCATAGCTCCTGGGCTGTGTGCAGAGCCAGGCTCTGGAGCTGCAGCCCTCATCTTGGTGCCAAACCCAAAGCTTTTGTGCCCAGAGGGTGGATGTGGTGCTTGCTTAGTGAAACGGGTTAATGCTTCGCTGGACTCCGACACGTCAATGGCTTGGACAGCTCAAAGCAAACAAAATTCCAGTTTGGATTGAGCTGGCCCAAAATGAAAATCCTTGCTTTCTTTTTCCTCCTGGAGTTTTGGGCACATTGTCCCCACATGAAACTCTGTAGCTGGCTGGAGTGGCACGTTGGTGATGTGAAATGATTCCAGAGGAAGAGTAGATAAACGTTTTTATATTGAGGTGTCTAATGAGGGAAAGTTTGCACGTAGACAGCCTTTAAATTAGGGTTTAGGTGGTCTCTTCATCTCTGTCCAGGATTTTTTCCTGTTTCCAACTTGTAATCTGTGGGCCAGGTTTGTAAAAGCTTTTCGAAATTAATCCATTCGAAAAATGCAAATAAGAGGGCAGCTGAAGGCAGGTCTCTGCTGCCTCGGGCAGTGAATTTGGCTCACGCTTCCAGTGTTCCCACTCAGTTCCCAGAAGAAGGATTTTAAAAGGAGAAGGAAAAAACCCCACAACAGAGGAATTGCTGCAGGTGATTCAGACGGGGATGCTGCTGTTCCATCACTCTTGCTCTGCTCTCTCGGTGGCACGCTGTATCCTTGCCCATGGACACAGCTCCTCCCTTGGCTCTTCTCATCATCTGTAAAAATGCTTCGATGTTTTTACAAGAGCAGAAAGGCATGAAACCATCCTTCCTGCTGTCTGTAGTTGCATTTTTATTCCTCAGAGGCTCCCATTCTCCAGTGATGGGCCACGGGAAGGGTTCTGTGAGCAATCGTGGGGTCCTTGAGGAGGAAAATACAGTAACTATGTGGATCTTTTGCTTTAGTTATTCAAAGGTTGCTTTTTCAGTTTTGCAGGTTTTAGGTATAAAATGCAGATGCTGAAAGGAAATCTGTGGGAATTTAGAGACCAGACAGGTTTAGCCAGTGCCTTCTTTGTTCACAGCTAGTAAACCCTCAGAGTAATTTTTAGTAGACCTAAGGCATTGGAAGGGATGATCTTTGAAAACAGGCAGAAGAAGCAACCCCAGCTTGCACTGAAGAAAAAACTACAACATGAACATCCAGTGGGCAAAGGAAGCTTTAAAATGTCCCAGTTGTGGACAGGCTTTGGTCAGCATTTTTGTGGTCCAGAAGGCATGTAGGAAGCCAGGTTTCAGGAGCTCCTGTGGTCAAAGAAGGGCTTGGTGTTGAGCATAGCTCCCGTTGCACATCTGTTGGTGTCCTTTGGGTACGTGTTGCTGCAGTGGGTGTTACTCCTAGGTGATGTGTACATGGACAGCCTGCTCCTAGGAGTTTTCCATGTGCATGAAGCCTGTCTCAGAGCCCTCAGCCTGTTTGTTCCTGTGTGTTTGTAGCCATAGGGAGAAAATTCCCGCTAGGCGTTGTTCTGTCAAGTGCTCTTTGTTTAAGTCTCCTAAGTTTTCTAATCACTTTGTCTCTTTGTTTTCGAGTCAGTAGTTTTTATTGTGAAAGCCATGGCGTATTGATAACTATTGGGGAAATTCCCTGAGGCTGCTGAGCAGGAATCTGCCTTGATGACAGAGATGCTTCCAATTTTTAAGCAAAACAGCCTGTAAATTGTGCCATCAACTAACAAGTATGGGATCCCTGCTGTGTAATGTGTGGGATCCTGGAGTATTTTTATTTCCAGGGTGATACCCTCATGGTAGCATGTGGAGCTACAGCTGGGCCGCCAAGGAGCATCCTGCTTTGGGAAGATGAACAGAGAATATGTTCCTCAGGATTGCCATGCCTAATTAGCCTCAAGTTCTGGTATTAGGAGATGTTAATGAGCTGCAGCATATAAACTAACCGCAGGAAAAAACCTTTTTAATGGCTCTGCCAGCGGTAGGAAGAGGAGTGCTGCTGGGGGAGCTGACTCACAGCTCAGGACTGGTGGCACTGGGCAGGGGGTGGCCGTGCCCAGCTTGGTCACAGGGACCTGATGGCACCCGTGGGCATGGCCCTTGTTGTACCAGTGGTACCTCAGCAATGAGTCTCTCTGAGCTTTGCAATTGCAGAGGGGTCTGGTCATTTTCTGTAAAACAGTTTAATCAGCACAAAGGTGACCTCTGTTAGTCCTTATTTTTGTTGGTTTTGAGGATGCATCCCTGGAGGTGACCAGTGTATCCAGTAGTGCAGGCTAACAGTGCACTGCCTGCTCCTGTTTGGATGTTATACTGCATTTACCCTTAGTTTTCCCTTTTTTTTCCCTATAGTGAAGATAAAGGTTTAGAAAAAGAGATAGGAGGTTTAATTTATTTGTGCTTCTGTATCAAAATCAAAGAGACTTTAAGAGAAGTTCGTTCTTTCTGATCCGTTTTGACTCCTTTGGCACCTTTCTTAAGAGACAGGTGAGGAAGTTGCACTTCATTCTCTCTCCTTTCCACAGACCTCCTCTGTGCACTGTTTTACTATGCTGTTCATTATTTTTAAAAAGTGCCCTATTCATGGGTGAGCTGAGCTGCTACAGTGTAAGATTGTTATTCATCATACTGGAAAATATGCCTTCTCTTTTTTTTTTTCCATTGCTTTGAAATTGTGTAAAACAGACATGGGGGGAAAAAAAAACATACCAGCTTGCCAGGCTCTTAAGTGAAATGATTGCATTGAAGAGCAGAGTTGGAGAGGAGCCAGCACAGAACCTCTGATCAGGCAAGAAGGGAAAGGATAACGTGGCCACAGCGAGGGCATGGGGCTGGAGAAAAGCTCTGAGAGGAAGAGCTAATTGAAGAGGGGATTCAAACAAGAAATGTTTAATAAAAGGGTGTTGGTTAGTTAGTCATGAAGAAAAGTTGTGTGTGTCAGGTGGGAATTGGCAGAGAGAGGTGTTAAGAATGCCTCTGCGGAGCATCTGGTAGACCCTGCTGGGGATGCTGCCTGTACTGCTAACCATGACACTGAGAAATTTAGGCTGAATGTAAAAGAAAGTGTATTTTATTTAAAGAGAAAAATTTCTCAAACTTCATGGCCCAAAGGTGTCAGTCAGTGAAGTCCTTCCAGCCCTGGGTTGCTATTGGGAATTTGCCTTGGGTGAGTGGGTCCTTTGTCATATTTCAGCTGTAAACTCAGAGTGTGTGTGCTGGAGCTCTGGATTATCCTGCTGGACCTGGTGGAGCTCATATGTGTGTGCTGCAGAGCCAGCCCCTGGTCCTGCAGCAGTGGCCAGGGATGAGCTGCCCGTGTCATCCTCTGCCAGCAAGGGGGACAGCTCCTGATGGCCACTTGCTCCAGCACATGGCCATTCCAGAGAGGCTTCAGATCAGAGTTCTGCCAAAGCCTGAGACATGCACGTGTTTCCAGGATGGATGATAAAACTTCCGAGTGCTCAGTTCTGATAACAATAAAACTGCTGCAGGATGCTCTGCTTGGTCATTGTGTGGGCAACACAAAGAGGTTCTCTTTGGAAGATGCCTTCCAAGCTTGACTTTGCACTCTACAAGTGCCACTGGAGATTCCAGAGGCACAGAAAAGTTTGGGACCTTAAAGGGCACCCAGTGCCATCCCAGCCACGGGCAGGGACACCTTCCACCATGCCAGGTTGCTCCAAGCCCTGTCCAACCTGGCCTTGGGCACTGTCTGGGATGAGGCATCCCCAGCTGGCATGGAGAAGGCCATGGGGCAAATGGGATCCTGCTGAAAATGCCTCTTCTGGAGACTGAGGGGTGGTGGGACTCAGCTGTGCCTGCCGGAGGGGAGAGCACTTGCACCCTCACCAGAGCAGCCACTGGTGGATGGAACATCTCTCAGATCTGGCAGCCAGCATGGAAGAAAGCAAATAAAGAAAGGCCATCCTCATTTCAAGCTGTGGTATTTTGACTTAGTTAAAATATTTATCTAAGAAATCTAATGGGGAAATGTAAAAATGTAAGTTTATTGAAAGTTCCAAAGAACAGGAAGAAAAGACAAAAGGCCTGGGAGGAATACCACAGTGTTTTCATTCTTTTAATGATTATCTGCTGGGTTTTTTAAGTGCTTGGGGATGAAGGACTTTACTGTATTGGTCTGACTACAAAGTACTGACAGAGCCCAAGTGTAACTGTTCCAGGCAGGGCTCATTTTCTGATATCCCGGATTCTTGAGCTCTGTCAGTGTAATACCAGCCATTCCCCATCCTATTTATTGCATCCAGCTTTTTAAGTAATGGGCCAAGTAATGATGGCAGATGCTATAATCATTTTTTTTGTTAATGATTTAGGGCTCTATTTGCACAATAATTAATTCTGCACAGCTCCCTGGCGCAATACAAGAGGAATGCTCTCCTAACTTTTTACTCCACATGTTAAATGAGACTACTGAGCCTGGAGGGTGCAAGGCAGTCCAAGGGTGAGCCTGGGAGCTTCAGACCCAGGATTGTTGGAGCCTGATGGGTGTCAGATGAGCTGTAAATGTTGTCTGTGGACTGTACTGGATGCTTGGAAGAGCCCACTTGGTTCCTGATGGCAGCACAGCAGGGTTGTAGCTGCTTACAGCAGCAAATGCAGACAGTGCCTGACTCTCTCAAACGTTTTACCCACCCTTACTGAGGGGCAGATGGATCCTGAGAGCTTTAAAAACCACTTGAAAGAATCAGCTCTTGGCATAGAAAAAAAAAATAAATTATGTTCTCTGTGTACTTCCAGGATGACCAAAGTGGTGTTTGCGTGGGTTCTGTTGCTGCTGCAGCTCCTGGTCACTCCAGGCAGGATGATTTTGTTCCTTGCTCAGTTTTCCCTTTTGTCTGTTTGGATTTTCAGCTGATGAGCAGAAAGGTCTTGATTCACACTTGGCACAACACAGCTCTGATCTCAGCAGCAGATGCCAGATGCTGCCGGAATACAAAGAAATAATGGAAGTAACCCGAAATGTGAGTCAGCTGTAGGTGTGATGGGGGTGCCTCCTCTGCTTTGTCTTCCTCTGGCATTTCTTGCTCCATCCACTCTGCCTTCAGCTTTAGTCTCAGCTCCTCGTTTCTCCCCTGTATTCGTGCTCCAGCTTCATTCCCTTTTGTCTCTCTTTTCTGCCTTTTGCCATTCTCTTACTGCCCACTCCTGTGCCATGACCACGTGGTGGGCGAGTGATGTTCCCCACAATGATAATGAAAAACCTATTTCCATTCCACTTCAGTTCCCTGGCACCCCCCAGTACCATTTTTAGTGCCATCTCAGCAGCAGACATTTCATTTATGGAAATTCAGAGTGTTTGTTCCTTCTCTAGGCACGACCCTGAGTACTGGTGTCATTGCAGAAGTGCTAACTGCAGCCAGTACCTCTTGGAAAAGCACTGAATCACTTTATTTCTTCATTGTGAATCACTAATTTTATTTTCTCTTAATGCTGCGTGGAGTTTCTCTAGTTCTGGAGGTCACTGGAGCCTTGTAACTGCAGCCAAAAGCGTTTTAAATGGTCATTGTGCAGTGTAGCAGTGCCCATCAATCTCCTGTGCCATTATTTTATCTAAAAAGCTGGATTTGATATCCATTTTCATGTTTAAAGCAGAATTACTGGCAGGCTGCCATATCGTGTGAGGCACAGAGAGTGGGAACTTGTTCATAAAGGTTTAGTGTGAGTGTGACTATTACCTACTGGTTTGGGATATTTTTCAACAAATCAAGACCTGCTGGTAGCCAGGTGGGTTCTGAATGGGGTCTTTCCTTCTGAATTGGTCTTGTTTTATTCTTTCATTTCCAAGCCAGTCTGTAGTCTAGCTCAGAAAATGATTAGATCTTTTTAATTGAAGTCTCATCAGCATCAAATGCTGGCTTGCCTGGAAATACCTTACTTTTGGGCTTATATATGTATATAAAAAAAAAGAAAAAGAAGAGAAAACTCTGAAAATAATAGCGGAATGTAAGTCTGGGGCATATTGAATTAATTTCCTGTTCCACTTCTGCATCAGCTAACCAGACAAATAACCAATTTGTTAAGGGCTCTGCTACTTCCTTCAATCACTTGCTCACAATACACTTTTTACATTTTATTTCCTGGTTTTTCCATTTCAGTTCCTTACATCCCCTGCAGGTCTCTCTGTTTTGGTGCCAACAGCAACATGGCCAGTGAGGGAAGGCAGGGTGAGACCCTGTACCCCCCAAGCTGCCCCATCCACCCTCTGGATGAGGGTTTTCTGCAGGGACAGCGAGCTCTTGGATGCACATCCCTTGGGGAATCCAAATTAAGGATCTCCCTGGTGCTGTGTCTTCATTGCCTTGTTGGTGGCAGCAGGAATTGCAGCTGTTGTAGGTGGGTTCCCAGTTTATTGAGCTGTTTCTGAGAGCAGTGAAGTGGGAATGCCACTGTGGCATGGTGGGGGGAAGGTGGGAGGTATTGTGGAACCCCAGAATGGTTTGGGTTGGAAAGGACCTTAAAGCCCATCCAGTGCCACCCCTGCCATGGCAGGGACACCTCCCACTGTCCCAGGCTGCTCCAAGGCCCCATCCAGCCTGGCCTTGGGCACTGCCAGGGATCCAGGGGCAGCCCCAGCTGCTCTGGGCACCTGTGCCAGGGCCTCCCACCCTCTGTGTAAAGAATTTCTTCCCACCATCACATGTCAGGGTCTGTACTGCGAGCAGGATTAAGCAATCTTAACACAGGGCTTTATTATTTTCTTCTCCTGGTGCATGATGGATTCCTTTGAGGACTGGTACAGTGCTGGTTAACAAAGTATGGTGTGGCTTTTTGCTCCATTCAGTGCATTTTGTGGGCTTATGGTTGTGTTTAGGAAATTGATTCTGGACACTCTGCCAGGGGTGTCATTCCAGAGAAATGGAGGCAACAAGGAGAGAAAAGCCAAACAGCACTCTGGGTTTCTGGGTAAACTGCCTTAATGCCAAATGGCTCCTTGCAGAGACACAATCCTATAGGAAAAGCTGTAAGAAAAATAAAGATATGTAACCTGAGAAGTCTTGAGCAGAAGTTGCAGAGGGCTCCAGTGTTCTCTGATGGAGAGGGGAGGAAGTACAGCCAGTCAGTTGCAGCGTTGTAGAGCATAATGAATATTTTATCACCACACAGTATCATTTGGTTCCTAAAGCGTGGGACAGACTCTGCTCTTGGATTGTGTCCCCGCATTTGTGACTCTGTGAATATCCAGGGTTGAGGACAGAATTTGGGGCACACCCTGCAAAGTCTGCCTCTAAAATATTCCAGAGCCACACAAGAAAACTCTCCAGGCTGGCACTGTACTGGTGGATGTGAGGGTAGCAGTTGTTATCAGTCTAATGGTATTTTGGGGTTGACCATAAAAAAAACCTTGGTCTAAGGCTGGAATTTGATAAATAAGATGAATTGGACCTTTCCAGTGCTGATACACTTTTGATGTATATTTTGAAACACACTACAGCCTTGGCTGTCCAAAAAGGGGTGGATAGGAAATGCTGATTTATAAGGTGAGTAATAGGTGCAGTGAGTTAAAAAATCCTGGTCAGGGGGAAATAACTTGGGCAACTTTTTACCATTTGAGTTTCTTTTTTGCAACAAAGCCAGAAAGTCAGTGGGAAACTGGGGAGGGAATAAGTGTGAAAAGCAGCAGCAGAAATCTCCTCATTTTCTGGTAATTGTGAGCTTTCAGACCAGCCACCACAGTAACTTTTACTTTCTGATTTTCCTGCTGTCATACAGTAATAATTTTAAATTTGTCATGCTAGAGGGAGATGCCAATATCAAACTGAAAATGAAGTAAATGCTTTTGATTGGAATTGAAAAGGAAGTGTTTCCTGCTTTAAGCTAAGTTTTAATTTAACCTAATTACACAATAATGCAATCGGTGTTTAGTTAATCATGAAAGGTAAAAATTCAGCAGCAAGGCAGGAGGCACATCCTCACCCAGCACATGGTGTGAGCTCTGTGGGTTGGCAGGGAAATATGGATTTCCTGGCTTTACAGGTTTACATCTGAGTGACTCTCCATGTCCCTTCATGTGCTTTTCCCTCTGGGGCTTTTCCAGAGCTGTGTTTAATACAGAACTGCTAGGACACCCGTGAGTTATGGGATAATAATTCCGTGTCAGATACTGGGAGAGTGAAGCTTATTTTACAAGAATGCCCTTTGATGGAAGTAGGGCCCCTAATTCAAACTTGAGTGCGTTCTGAGAGACATCTACATGCACACAATAAAATCCAGGGAGAACAATTTGCATAGAAAAGCCAGGAAACAGCTGGGCTTACACACAGCTCAGATTTTAGGGGTGGTTTTCTGGGGGAACCAGGGAAGAGTCAAGCAAAAGAATTTAATAGCAGACCATTTTTGAGGATTTTTTATAATATTGCATATGTTAGAATAATTTTTAAAAACACAGCTGTGTGCTGGGTGCTTAAACCAGGTGGTTTTACCTTACATTCATATTTAGATTGTTGTTCTTTGTAATTATCAGCCAACAGTAATGGTAACAGAGACTTACTTGTCTGGCTCATATATGTCTGTATTTGCTCTTACTTTAAATTCTTTCCCATAGATATAATTCAGCACAATCAATGCCAACAAAATTATTTTGAAAGCAGATTAGATTAAATATCTCATCCCTTACTGAGCTTCCCATTGGCATGTGAGATGATCCTTAGAGAATTAAGATCTGTTTCAGGGACAGAAATGTTCACATGAGATTGCACAGCCTCTTGCTGGCCATTTTTTCTTTAAATATTTGACAGAAGTGCCTGGCCAGGCTAAATTCAGCCGTTTTTATATTTGGGAAGGTTGATGACTAACACAAGAGAGGGGGGGAAAAACTATTTGGGAAGTGTTTTTCTGTACAAGCTTGTAGGTGGTTTTATTCCAGGTTGTCTTGCTGGTGACTTGGGGCTTTCCTAGAAGGATATCATGGGATCATAGAGTCAGATTGGTTTGTGTTGGAGGGAACCTTAAAGCCCATCTAGTTCCTACCCCCTGCCACGGCCAGGAAACCAGGCTGGACCAGCCTGCAGGTCAGGGAAGTGTTGAGATGGGACAGTTGTGTGAGCTGGACCATTCCCAAATCCCTGCTGACTGGGTTCTGCATTGGGAATATCTCAGATTTGGGGCTGATTTTAAGTGGAGGTGTGCTACTCTTTGGTACTGGTTTAAGCCAAATCTTTGCCCTTACAGAGCCAGGAGGATGTTTTGAACTGGGAGATGAAAGAATGGTGTGGGCAACATGGGTTAGAGTGATGGGATTTGCACCCTGGCTGCTCCCCAAAATTGCAGTGCAGGGAAGGCAGAACAGGTTCATCCCCTTGTCCTTCCCCATCTCCTGGATACCTTGAAGCATCAACCCCATCATGCCGAGACACACCCACACCTGCTGATGAAACTGTGGCAGCACCAATGGGTTCACTGATGGCACTTGGAAATGAGCCTTTCTTCCCTGGGTTTTGGTGGATCCGACTGGTGTCCATCCCACGCCCCTCTCTGCAGGGGTAGAGCCAGGTCTGGTCATGCACACCAGGTGTCTGTGGGATTTGGACCTCAGAGTCTTGGAAGCAGGATCCTACCTGGCCTTTACATTGTGTTAAAGCAGGCTGGTGCAGATTTGTGCCTAATAAATATAAAGTCTCAGCCTCCCCCTGCTCTGCCTGTGACCAATCCATGGTTTTTATAATCAAGAATAAGTCCCAAGACTGGAAAGCTGCCCACCAGAACACTGTGATTCCAGATGGTTTAGGGTGATAATTTTGTATAGGTTTATTAGGGTGATTTGGTGTCTTTGCTACTTCATGTCCTTACTGTAGCAAATAATTTAATGGAAAACGAGCGATTGCTGTGAGTCTGGAAATAAAGTTTGGGAGTTTCCTATTGTTACTGCTTTTGCTGGGTTTATTTAAACCACGAGTCACTCTTAGCCCAGCAAAAAAGGGAAGGGGGACGACACAGTCAGCAGTGATTTATTTCTTTAATGCATTTTTAATAAGCAGCCCCCCAAGAATGAAGCAGTGGTGCATAATTACATTACCCTGGCCACAAAACTTGGGCTGTTCCCACTGTGAGTGGGTTATTTAACACCTGGTGAGCAAAAAGTGAGAGCCCTGCTGGGCTTGGAAGCCGGCACTGACTCTGGGGTACACATCTATTCTCTAGCAGCAGTTTCTCAGTTGCTGAAATGTTCTTGCCTGGACTTGGCGCCAGGGTTTCCTGCAGCTCTGCTGCCTCTCCTGTGTCCCTGCCCTCCCTCTCCTGTACCCTTCGTGCACTTCCTTCAGAGGAGGAGGCAGGAGCTCCTTTCCAGATTGCAGTCTCCTAAATTAAAGCAAGCCAAATCGATTTGAATATTACATTTGCCTACAAGGACCTCCTGCTAACTTCTGTGTTTTTCACAATTGCGTTTTCCTGGTTTTGTTTAGTTTTTTTCATCTTTATCACTTCCCTGCTGCTGACTAAAGGAGCTACACAACAGGGGAAAGTGTGACTAACTCACTGCCTGCACAGGGGAAAGAGTGAGGCTGCTTCTACACATGCTGGTGATAAATGCACAGAGTAAACAGAATGGAAAAGTGGAGAAAAACAGTGCTTTTTTTCTACAATCTCTTTTTTTTTTTATAGCAATGTTAGTCATTCCTTCCAGCAAGTACAGGTTAAAACAGTTTCCATCATGAGATTTCTTGCAGGAGAAGCAGTATCAGCTGAAAATTTGTGCTTCCTTCTGAAATTGTTTTTCATGTCTCTTGTTGTAAGAAAGTCCAAAAAATGTTTTTCCTCTTATTTTCGGTGTGTCCTTTGGTTTGACAGCAAGTCATAGAGATGCAATTTTTCTCTTTCTCCCATGTCCTGTGTCATCTTGGCAGCTATTTCCTATCTCAGCTGGGAGGAGAAGCATTTAATCAACGGGAAAAGGGCAGGGGGATTCACGCAGGAATAGGTTTGAAACTGGTTTTAACTTTGGTTGAAACAGAGTAGATTCCAGATGATGTGGTCCCTTTAATTAAGGGACATGGTGCCCTTGTTTTAAAGCCTGCTGAAATCAGTGGAAAGATGCCACGGACTGCAACGGGCTCTGGAGCAGGTCCAGTCTCCTTTTGTGGTATAGAAATGCTTCTTCAACAATTTAAGAGCTTGGAGGGGCTGATCAGAAGCCAACAAGTGACCTGCTCATGTATTAGGTCAGGAAACAGGTCTGAGTTCAGCCCCCACTGATTCAGGTGCTAATGAACTGCCCTGTTTTCCCTTCATGTAGTGTTACAGCAGACCTTCTTTCCTATTTTTCCTTCAAGTATCCCAGCATGGCTTTGGAAAGAGAAGGGAAATCTAATTCGTGTGTAAATACAGTATTATGGTGTTTGTTTAATGCCTTTGTTTGCTTTGAAAGTTCGTCCTGTACTAATGAATTTACAAAACCTACATTATCCATAAAACTGTCACTGGTGCAGAATCCTGTAATAACTCAGATAAAGTATTTAAACCACGAGTGAGTTTGCTCTATCCTTGAGTTGATAAATTGTGTAGCTTCATTTGGTAGGAATCAGCAATTTTATGTGGCAATTAATTTTAACGGCAGTAGGGAGCCGAAGGACTGAATTTTTATCCTTGGTTTTCTGCACATGTAGGGGAATATCCTCATGTTTACTGTTCAGGTTGGTGCCCTGGGATACAGTGTGTGTGTGTGTGTGTGTGCAGGGAATGGCACTTTAGAGCCATTATGGCCACGCTGCTCCAGTTCATGGTCCAACCCTCAGGATAAACCATTTTGGGGATTTCTCATCTCTTAAAATATGTTAGGAAGAGGGCAGATGGCCAAAAAATCCCTTCCCAGAATCTCTGTTGCTCTTCCCCCTCTCTACTGCATGAACTTGCTGTTTGCCTTTTTTATTGTTTAAGTCACCACCATCAGGGATGATGCCAAAATCATGGAGTCAGAGAGGAAGACATCAAGTTTTTCTGAAGTGATTCCCGTTGTTTGTTTTCGCTTTGCTGGTCTCTGATATCCAGCCTGGAAACATCTCGTTTGTACAGTTGGCTGCAAAACTGTAATTGTGTAGGACCTGATCTGGGAACCAGGAAAGCCTTAATTCCAATCTCAGCTCCTGCCACCAGAGGTACATAGTGGAGCAAGTCATTTGACTTGATAATTTATGTGTGTGACCCTGACTGCATCCTCAGCAGTATGCACCAAGCACAGGAGTTCCCTAAAGCTAAAATCTGTCTTTAGGCAATAAAAAATGCCACGGGAGGTAATTTGAAAGGGATTTATTTAGGATGCTTTTAAGTAACATCCACATTTTGGGCTTTTGCTGTTTGTGAAACAGGCTGGAGAGATTTGGGGGCATTTCTGGGAAAAACCAGACAGACACCATGGGGTAAATAAAGGTTTTATCCTAGAACCACAAGTGTTGGTCTCCCCTCCATGACTGTGGAGTCGTTGGTGGCTCTGTGGGTGCCACCAGGGGTTTGTCCATGTCTGGGTGTGGATTTCCAACATAATTTGTGTTACAGCAGTTCCCAGAGTGGAGTGATGGCTCCAGAATGAGGTTTGGGGAAGTTATGAACAAGGTCGTGAGCCTGATGGAAATTTCATTTTGTTCCATATTTATTCTGCTGCTTGGGGTTGCACAGAGCTACTGGTCTGTAAAATGAGGTCGCAGCCAGGAAAGAAAGTTTGGGAGCTGTTGCTTTAGAGCTTGGGTTGAAATTAATTATTTGTGTACCTCAGAGAGTTGCACTTGTTTTTAAACAAGGCAGCTGGGTTAGAAAACAGTGGGAATTCATTGTGAAACACTTTGTGTGATGGCCAGCACTTGAACCTTGCACTCCCTTGGTGCACCACCAACCAGAAATTTAAAATTGGCTGCCCAAAGTTGGCTGTGTAGTCACCCAGATATTTCATCGTGTTATTTCAGAAATCCCAGTGGCTCCAGATGCTCCAGGGCCATGGAGGAGTTCATTGTAGTCACAGTTGGAAAGGTCTGGTGTAGCTTGTGTTAAATTCCCACATGTTTAGACAGGAGAAAGGTGGATACAGAAAAGAAGGCCAGAATAATACTGGTTTGAGAAGGAAAAGTCTAACCAGTGTGGAATTGGATGTGAAAAATGCAAAACCAAAGGTGTCAGCTTAGTGTCTTCAAAGGAAAATATTATCTTACTTTTTCTAAGATGAAAACACCTATGAAATAATAATCTTTAAAAAGCTGAGTCCTCCTCAAACACCAACTCAAAATGCCGATAATTTGCAGAAAGGAAAATCTTTATTTTCTTGCACAAAACCTGTGGGCTGTGTGGAAAGCAAAAATCTGATAAAATAGCTGAGCCAGGTGCTTGAAAGTGCTTTTCAAGGGGATTTTTCTGTCCAGATGCTTACATATGCTTTCCAAGGGGGATTTCTCTGTTGGGCCCCTCTTCCTGACAGCTTCCCCATCACCCATTCCCTCTTTTTTCTGCCATGAGCTCTGTCATGTCCCCACCACCCTCCTGCTCTCCTGGTTCAGTGTTGCAGGATTATTTTTCAAGGTGAATGTTTATATGCAGGCCATGTTCATGAGAAATGAGTCATCTGTGTAGCTTTTGAGTCGTGCAGTGCTGACTCTGGACATATATTTGTTTTTGTATTTGTTGCTCCCTTCTGAAAAAATCCCAAACAAACATTGAAAGGTGTTCTGCTTAGGCTGGAATTGCTAATTCATCTTTAAATCACTGTGCTTTGGGGATATTTGGCGGAGGGAGGAAGAGCAGCCCTCCCTCACCATCCCTGCCCCAGGGATGCCACGTGGGAAGCTGTAGGTAGCTCCTGCTCCTCCAGCTGCAGACTCAGCATTTGAAGGAGAAATTCTGCCTCATTTTTATGGTTTGACTCGTGACTTTGTTGTTGCATGTTCTGAGTTCCAGGGAGGAAAATAAATAGCAGGAAAGGAAAGGAGAGTAGGGTTTCCTTATGCTTCCTGCATGTTGGGGACTCGTGCTCCGTGTTAGCTGCTGATAAGGAGGTTTTAAACTCACAGGTTTTAAAGTGTGGCACATGGGTAAGCACTGGGAAAAATAGATGCTTTTTTTGTCTCTAAAATAGTCATCCCCTGGCAAAGACTGTGCCATTTGGGACACCTCTGCTCTGGAGACAGGCTGAGAGAGCTGGTGTTGTTCAACTTAAAGAGAAGAAGACTCTGAGGAGACCTTGGAGTCCCTTCCAGTACCTAAAAGTGCTCCCAAGAGAGCTGGAGAGAGGATTTGGGTGAGGGCCCAGAATGACAGGACAAGGGGCAATGGCTTCAAACTGACAGAGGGCAGGATAAGATCAGGTATTAGTAAGAAATTCTTCCCTGTGAGAATGATGAGACATTTGAAGCCCAGAGGAGCTGTAGCTGCTTCATCCCTAGAAGTGTTCAAGGCCACACTGGACAGGGCTTGGAGCAACCTGGGATAGTGAAAGGTGTCCCTGCCCATGGCAGGGGGTGGGAATGACATGAGCTTTGAGGTCCCTTCCAGCTCAAACCAGTCTGTGGTTAGGCTGCAGCTCTGTGTGTGTGTGCATTGCTGCTGGTCAAGGTTTGGATAAAACCACTTCATCTGTCTCTCACTTTGGTCAATAAAACATGTTTTAATTAGGAAAGTCTTATGTCCATCCTGTTCTCTATCAGATGCACCTTCCTGGTCCTCAGGAAGGGCAGTGTTCATGGCTCATAAGTCCCACACAGCTCTTGAAATGCTGAAGCTTTCATATTGCTCCTTCCTGCACACTCCTCTTCATTCCCCAGCTTCTCTTGAGCCTACTCTTGAGAACTTTGCATTTTTGGGGAGCTGAAGAAATTAATCTCCTGTGTTCCTTTGGTGACACCATGACCGTGGGTGCAGATGTTTATGTTCCAGAGCTCCTCCCTGCCTGCAGTAGGTCCATGTTCACATTGATATTGTACAAACCCCAGCCTGTGTGACTGTTTTACCTGCTGGCACTTCAGACAGTGCCTACGAGTGTTGGCAGCCGCAGCAGCGGCGTTGCTGCGGGCTGCCCCAGAGCAGGGATTGTGTTCTCCTGCTCCCTAGCAACTTGGTGTGCTGGTTCAATTACAAAGGGCTCGGGAAAACGCGCTCCATCTGGTTTTCCAACCCCAGATGTGACCACCCCAAAGAGTGATCTAATTCCTCTCTATATAGACTTGAAAACTTCTCACCAGTTGGTGGTGCGGGAAATCAAATGAGAGTCCTTAGGAGCAATAAGATCCACATGCTGGCCTAATTGCACATGGAGCTACACTGCTGCTCCTGCTCCAGTGTGTTTGCAATGCTGCTCTCAAAGGCGTATTGTCAGGCGAGGGGAAAACCCACAAATCTTAATTTGAGAAATAATTTAATGTGGGCCAATAATTAGCTATTCACGACTGGGGCCCCTTCGTGTCTGGTGTGGTGTGTGAGGAGAAGGCAGGCAGGGCTCACAGGCAGCCTTGGTCTGTAGGCCAGGGGATGTGGAAAGGGGTGGTATCTCATCCTGCTTTTCAGTACAGTCTTTTTAGTCTACACTAGATCATCTGAGAGGGTTATTCTTGCTTTAATATGGTTGAGGTTTTATTTTAATTAAGACCAAAACTATGGTGCTGGCTTTCCACCTCTGCAGACTGAATCAGGATAGGACAAAGGGGAATGGTATTAAACTAAAAAGGGGAGATGTAGGTTAGATACTGGGAAGGAATTGTTCCCTGTGAGGGTGCTGAGGCCTTGGCACAGGGTGCCCAGAGAAGCTGTGTCTGCCCCATCCCTGGAGGTGTCCTAGGCCAGGTTGGACAGGGTTCAAAGCAACCTGGGATAGCGGAAGGTGTGGAAGGGTGGAACTGCATTATTTTTAAGGACCTTTCAAACCAAACCCCTCTATAGTTTTGTGATTGTGGGGAAGGAGAGGCAGAAGCCCAACTGGGGAGTTACTGAGGAATGGGAGAGTATCACACAACCTTGGAGGAATGCTGAAGCATAAGATTTCCTCCCTCTGTTCTGCAGAAGATTGCATCCTGAAATTCCTGATTTAGGAATTTTGTTGGCTCTAGGACTCAGGATCAGACCATTATCATTTTAAGCTTGGCCTGAGGTGCCAGCAGCTCGTCCTGCCTGGCCGGCCTTGCACTCTTCTACGTGTAAAGAGCAAGCGAGGGAAAGTCTGAAACCAGCACTAGTCCTACACCCTTAGACCTTCAGACTGAGCTTTATCGGGGGTGTGCCAGCCTTGAACACTGTCTCTGCCTGTTGGAGCGAGCCCTCGTTCGCAGCGGGGCCGTTTTCCGTCGGGGTTTCCTGTGGGAGCCCCGAGCCGCGCACAGGAAGCGCGGCCGGGCCCGTGGCCATTGGCCTCCCGGGCGGGCACAGGGAGCCATGCCAGGCCCTGGCCGAGGGCAGCAGAGCCCCGGGCAGCCACGGAGGTGCTCCTGGCAGCCCGCAGGAAAAATAAAAACCTACAGAAAGTCACGACCCCTTGGGACTCGTGTTTTGTCAACAAATCGAGCGGGCGCTATTTTAAGCCGCTATGTACCTCACGCTTCCTGTTTTTCAGAAGAAACTTCTTGTTTTTTCGCTTTTATGTTGACGGATTTATTTTAACGGCTTGTTCCTGAGCCGGTGTGAAGGACTTTTCCCTCCCATGAGGAGGGAGGGAGGCTCCCTGAGGTCTGCCAGGGGGAAGGACAGCCTCATCCCCCTCACAGGGGCTGCTCAGGGGGCTCCTGGTGCACCAGGGGGACTGGAAGGTGGGCAGCTGTGGGGTGGCTGTCGAGGGGACAATGCTAAGCTGAGCCATGTGTGCTTCTCTTTCGAGGAGCAGTGGCCCAACCAGTAAGGACAAAGTAAATAGTGTTCATTTCCTGCTGACCTTTTAACACCAACAGATGTTTTCTCTTACAAGTACCGTAGGCCACTTCAGTCCCTGACCTCATCAAGTGGGCTGCTGCCGTTTTCATGCTCGGCAGTCTATAAAACTCCTTATTTAAACTGTTTTGTTGAGACCTGCCTGCAGAAGTGGATCTCCTACCTTGGGCAGGACCTGTGTGCTTCTAATTAGAAATTTAGTATTTCTGACTTTCTTTTCTCTGGATGGACCAAGCACTTCCTCCTGATTTTTGTCCTCACTGGAGGATGGCAGATGTTTCCTGTGATGGGCTCTATCAGGCAGCTGGGGGAAGTGAGTTTCCCTTTATAATATTTTCCCTAGCATTCCTTGCACAGGTTGGATTTGAAACCCCGTGGCTGGAGCAGTAACTCCATCACCCTTAGCCCTGTTTGTGGTGGTTAAGCAGAATGAATGGGATCTTGGAATCACCTCCAAGCTCAAAAAGTAAAAGAATAGCAGTGCTGGAGCTTGGTCTTTCATCTGTGCGGAGCCATCCCAGGACCTGCTGGTGCCTTCTCCTCTCTTCCCCATGGGTCTTGGTCCTGCCCAAGGGAATCAAGAGGATTTCAGCTCCATCCCGGTCTGCTCTGCTTGGAGATCACATTGGTGTTGCTTTTTTACCATGATGTCTTCCTCTCTCCCACACCACCTGTGGATGGTGATGGGTGGGGATCTCTGCAGGAGCTGAAGCAATTTGGAATGCAACTGTGGTGGGAAGAGCAGTTAAGCTCTCATTCCTGACACGGGCCAAAGAACATGCAAGTCTGGCCATGACTTGTGTGCCCAGGAACATCAGAGATGCCTAGCTCATCCAGGAGACATTTAAACATGATTTCTCTGGTGGATTTCCTGGCCAGAGCCTGTGTTCTTCTGCCAGTCCTGCCTGGAGAGCACGGGACCAAGCTCTGCAGTGAGGTAATGGAGGAGAGAAATGTGGAGGCTGACTGGTTTGTGTGCCATCCATTCTTTGCAGACCTTTCCATGTTGGTGAAGAGCCTGTTTCCAAAGCTGACGTGGCAGTAGTGTCTCATGGGATATCATCAAGCAGGATGAGGTGTCTCTGTGATGAAAAAAGCTCCATGTGGTGCTTGTGGGCCAGTTTATTTGCTGTGCTGTGCAGTGCAAAACTTGTCCTGAGTTCAGAGAGAAAATCCCAGAATGCTGCATTGGTTTGGAAGGGAACTTAAACCCCATCCAGTCCAACCCCTTCCACTGTCCCAGGCTGCTCCAAGCCCTGTATAACCTTGAACACTTCCAGGGATCTAAGGGCAGCTACAGCTTCTCTGGGCACCCTGTGCCAGGGCCTCACCACCCTCTCAGGGAAAAATTCCTCATAATCCTTTTGGTCGCCTTTACCTTTCCTGTGGGGGACATTGGAGGTATGAATAATTAGCAGTATGATTTTCAGTTATTGTGTTATGTATCTGGAAAGGGATGTATGTTAATCCAAAGTTCACAGATTTACCTGTGTAGATTCTTTTTTAATAGCATACTGAACAGAAGTTGGTAGATACTCCCAGGTTGTCACTTGCTGGTTTTTTTTGTCTTTCTCTAAAGAGATATTTTGTTTTTTATTTGTTTTTTCATTACTCTTTGTTTGTACTTAGTGAAAGATGTTCAGAAGTTTTATTTCATGAGTTGTGATTCTATCCAAGAGCAGCATTTCTGTGCAGGACAAGGGGAAACAAACCCTCTGTGAGTCAGGTTACCCTCCTTTTCCTGTTAAATCAAAAAGAGAAGAATGCAAATTCTTAAAAATTCCTAACTACTACCCAAACATTACCATTTTTAGAGTTTCAAGTTTAGAGAAAATGACTCACAGGCACTTTTAATAAAGGATTGCTCAAAATAGAGTGGAGTGTGATTCACATTAAAGAATGAAGACCCAAGAGAGGCAGCAAAGCAGCCTTTAACCTGATGCTCACTCATCCCCATGAGGATATTAGGGAGGGGATGGTTGGGATTCTCCTCATGGCACCTGGTGTTGTGGGAGCAGCGTGCAGGGATCCTGCCCATCTTGTTTGTTGGGTTTTATTGGTCAGTGTAATTAGGCAATGCCTAATTGTTGAAGGCAGACCTGAAGATGACACCTTTGAGGCTGAGGCCGAAGCAGATCTGCAATTACAAAAACACCTGCCTTTTGTTCCCCAGCACTGAGCGTGTGTCCAGCACCACACTGGGCTATTCTGAATTTTAGGGTCACCATGGCAAAAGTGATGTCCCATCCACAGCAGTGTGCTTCCTGGAGGGACCTGGAGTGAGGAGCCAGAGCTGGCTCTACCTGAAAGCGAGGAGCACTCACAAAAAGCCTGTAATACAAGCCTTGTGAGAAGAATTGTTTAACAAATAGCCAGATAATCTAGTTTGCCTTTTCCACAGTGTTTTAGTCTGCCCTGCACTGGCAGTCAGCCTTTCCCAGGTTTAACCGTGCAGAGATTTTATCTTGCCAGGCTGCAGAGGTGGCTGCTGGTTGTGGAAAGCATCCCTGACTTACCAAGTGGATTACTGGGCAAAATTGATTTTACTTGGTACATTCATATGCTGAAAAGCAACATAATAGCGTCTGCTTTGCTTCCACGGCAGTAAGGGGGAAGTGCCCCAACATGTGCTGGAGACCCTACACGAGTCTGAGAGGCAACTGGACCATATCCATCACCAGTGTAATTCTGACAGCATCGTTTTGGCTGACTGAGCAGGACCTGCAGAAATGCCTTAGGTGTACGTGCTGATGTATATTTTGTGGCTGTCTCTACTTAAGTGCTGTACATTCCCTGTGAGCTATGAGAGCAGAGACCTTCCCCGTGCTCCTTGCAGCTTCTTCAGTTGATATATGGTGTTTTCCTTCCTTTTTGTCAAAGTGTCCTCTGTCCCAGAGATAATGCAATTGCCATTCAGTGCCGTGCAAATACTCTTTTGTATTTGTATCTCTTTTCTATTTAATTACACTGTATAAGTGTCCTCGGTAAATTTGATAAGTTGGGTGAAGGATATTGATTTTCTAGTCTCTCTTGTGCTGGGCTCCTTGTAGTAGCAGCAGCCATTCCCCAGGCCTGTTTCCTGAGGAGGTTCTGAAGGTTCAGTGTTTGAGTAGTTGGGGATAACAAAGGAATTTCTTTCTCTACACTCACATTTGATCTGCTGATTGCAGGGTTTAAGGCCAGGGAGAAAACATTGTGTTGGGTGCTTTGTTTTTTACAGCCTTAGACTCACATCTTCTGCACAAGCAGGTGGGAGGGGAAACCAAGAATAGAGCCATTGCCTTCATTCCTGTAAATAAAGCTACGAGCTCTGGGATGAAATGAGAAAGGGATGCTCCCAGGGTCAGATGAGGTCCTGGGCAGCAGTGGGAGGACCCTGAAAGTGTTCAAAGGCAGGTTGGATGGGGTTTGGAGCAAGCTGGTCTAGTGGAAGGCGTTTGGAGTTACCAGTGTGTAAGGTCCCTTCCAACCCAAACTGTTCTGTGATTCCATGATTCTGGGACTTGCAGCTGGGCAGGGCCCCCCTCACCCCTCCATCACCCCGTGGCTGACAACAGGGCAGGAGGGGAAGGAGGGACCAGTGAGTGTGTGGGGAGGCAGAGAGGAGGGGAGGGAATTTGCAGGGCTAAAAGGGGAGGACCAATGGTCTATTTTTAACTGCAGTTTTGAATGTGAAGTGTCACCGACATTAAAAAAAGCTCCTGGTAAATGGTGGGGAAGATGCAGGCAATAGTGCAAAGCCAGCTGCAGCTTTTTGAACTGTTTGCTGATGTTTGTGAGGAGGCTGCAAACACTTGATTCATGGTGATGTCTTCATTTTCCTTTCCTCAGCCCCAGGTCTCCCTGTGCCAGTGACTTTCTTTAAACAGTACTTAGTTCTCAGCCTCATAAGGTTATTTTTGTTCTTTAAGAAGCAAAGAAGAGAGAAATACAGATATTTGAGCACTTTTCTTTTGCGCCTGCTTTCGTCGCATTCTCTTGGAACATAATTTTTTTTTTTTTTTTTTTAATGCTGAAAATTGGATGCTGATTTTTTTCTGGCTAATTTCCATGTATTTCTCAGACGGGATTTTTAGCCTTGATCTATAATGCAGGCCTGTGGCTGTTCTTGCTAAAAGTTTGATCCCACCAGGGCTTTCATTATAAATCCTTATTTTCAGTAGCAAATTGCTGTCTGCAAATGCCACCTCTCAGAGGTTCGAGTGGGTAGTGGGGCACTGTAGGTAGGAAGGCCAGGTCCTGCACCTCTCTGCCATCCTCCCCATCTTCCCCAGGATTTGGGAACGTGAGGTTTGGGCGTGTTTGCTGCTGGCTGCTCTGAGGCAGGAGGCTGGAGCCATGGCTGTCACGCCAGTGATCCGTGGGATAATGCATCCCCAAGTCGTGGCTGTTTCTGTCTATTGTGTCACCGATCCGCGCATTAAAGGGACCCCGAGTAGGTGTTGCTACAATAAACCCTAACAGCTCTATAGGAGCCGTCACAGTTCATTGCATCAATAATCTGTGTATTGAGGAGTCCTGAGCGGGCCTGGGCACACAATGGACCGTTACGGCTCCAGATGAGCCTGGCCGAATTTAGGTCAGTAACCTGAGTGTTGTTAAATCCCAAAATTGCCCTGCTACAGGGAGCTGGCAAGGCTTGGAATAAAATCTGTAGATGATGCAAACCTGGTGGTTGCAGAGGGTACTCTTGGCTAAAAGTTGGTGGTGGGAGAATTATTTCATCTTATTTATTGCTGTTATCTAAACCTGTCCACTCACTTGGCTCCCTCCCTCCTCTCCTTGTTCTCCGTGTGAGTGATGCTGGAAGCAGCAGGGAGAGGCAGGGATGGAGGGATGGGATGGGATGGGAGGGACAGGAGGAGGCAGCGTTCCTCAGTTGAGCCTTCCTGCAGCCACCCCACATCCCGACAGGCTCTTTCCCACGGGACTTCATGGAAACACTCACACATTACCATCCTGCCTGTGCCTATGCCTGACCCCGTGGAGCTCAGAATTGTCTGGAGCATGGCAGATCCTTGGGGGCTCCCCAGACCCTTGGTTACTCCAAAAGCCATCCTCCATCCTCATTGCTGACCCATTTCATGATCCAAGCCCTCCTTGGTGCTTGATGCCCCAACACCTGGTTGGGCTCTTCTCCTCTCTGCTGTTCTTTGCATCCTGCCCCTTCCTTCCTTCCTCATTTCCCTCAGACAAGGCCCTTTTGTGGGTAGGTGGAGGGAGAGGAATGCCTCCAGCGCCGGCCGGAGAGCCCGGTTCTCATTGTGGGTGTACGCCTGAATGGAGACGTAGCCTTGAACTCTTGAACTCTCTTTTTTTTTTTTTGTCGAGTAAAGCTGCTGTGTGCTGAAAACAAACAGGACTCACTCCGGTGGAAAGAGATTGTATAGTGGGAACAGGTCTCAGACCATGAGAAAGGGGTTTTTCCATGTTTCCATTCTGAGAGTTTCCATTTGAGATTTTGCCAGCAGTTGGGCAGCAGAAGATGAATTAGCTTAGCTGTTAAAGGTATTACACGTGTTTCCCCCTTCTGAGACTTGTTAGAACATATTTTCTTCAGTGATAGTAATAAGTGTTACAAACAAACCACAGTTTTCCCCTTTGAATATTCCTTTACACAGAGCATCGTCTACATTAAAAAAATAAGTACGTTAAGCAACATGAATAGCTTCAGGCTATTTTATTTCATGTTGCTAAATAAGTCAATGCAGATGAGTGCTTTTTATGTAAGAGTGGCTTGTAAATATAAGCGCTAAGATAAGGGCAAACTATAACTCCAAAGATTTCCTGGAGACAGAAGAGTGTCACTGATGCCTTTCACTATTCCCAGTCCAGGCAGAGATCCCAGGACAAAGATTCCAAGTGATTGAATTTGTGCCATGTGTGGTGGAGTTCAGTGTGCTGGAGGAAAGCTGAGTCTCCTGGTTTGCTGGGGCAGGAGGGGCTTCATTTTTGCTCTTCCTTTGGGTGAATGGTGAAATCTCCTGCAGGGCTGAAGGTTCCTCCTCTGGGCCTCAACTGCGATTTGAAGAAGGGGGCTGGTGTGATCTTTTCCCAGTGTGGGTGTCCATGTAATATTTAATTGTCTGCTCCTGATTGTGGAAGAATTAAGAAATTAGGAGTGAAGGCTAGAATTCCAGACTTGGAGACACTCCAGTTGAGCGTCCTGTACATCTGTAGGGCTGGGATGTGGGTGCCATCATGTCCTTGTCAGGTAATGCAATGCAGCAGCACCTGGTTACAACTCAGGACACTGAGTATGCCATGGCTTTGCCTGTAAGGATATCCTCATCCTTATTTTATTATTTCTTTTAATTAGGAGTAGCGATACAGAGCCAAGGACTTGCAAGAGTCTCAAAGAGAAATGGTCCTGGCTGTAGTCTTGGTACTTTGGCTTGGGCTCCCAAGGGAATGTGCTGATCCTGGAGTGGTTCAGATTTTTGTTGCTGCTTTGAACTTTCTACTGAGGAGGAATTCAGGAGTAACTTGTGAGTATTGCAGGAGTGTTTGCTACATGCAGATGTTCAGTCACATCCTGCAAGGCAGGAGCTCTGGGTGCTGCTCAGGTGCCTCTGCAAACCCCAAGATCACAGAGGGAGGTGGGCTTGGGGGATCAGCAGCATAGAGTCATGGGGATGGGAGAAACACAGGGATTCACAGGGGCATGGGATGTGTGTGGCAGGAAGGGGTACAGAAGCTGGCTCTTGGTACATGTGGCTCTTGGCCCCATGGAGACTTTGGTATGCAGCTCATACTCAGGAAGTTTGGCCACCCTGATTACAAACATACGTATATTTGGAGATGTATAGTGAGATATCTGCCTCTTTCCTAATTTGATTTGCATTTGTATGGGGAGAGGAAAACCACTGGAGTGGGGGAGTGGGTGGCTTTGTGTGGTTCCCTAGCCAGCAGAAGCTGAAAGCAATTTACAGTTCACGTTTAGCAGTATAAGTAGTCACCAGAAGGAGACATCTGAAGGTAAGTGGCCATGTCCTGCCTCTTGGCACTGAGGAAGCTGGATTTGCCTTTGTTCAGCTCCAGAGATGGATGAGCTCTCCCATCTAGCTCCAGTGATGGGTAATGATGCCACGGCACAGTTTGCAGTTGTTCTCTGTTAATCATGTTCACAATTTAAAATATAAAGTGCTATTTGTGAGAGGGAAAAGATGAAGTTTGCTGTGTTGTAGCTGGGGTGGCGGGGGGGAAGAAGTGAGCTGAACAAAACCAAACCTTGGAAGCAACAATAGCTGCACACCAAAGGGTTTTTTTAAGCAGGACTTTTTTCATAGCTGTTTCATCTTATTTTCTTCTTGTCCTTGCTCTTGCTTGCTCATCTATATGCAGCATATGGAAAGGTTGAAAAGTGGCAATTACTAAATGAGAGTCGACAGAAACTGTTCTCCAGCAGCTCCAGATGGGGTTAGTGATGCTGTTCCCAAGCTGCCGGCACTTCACTCCGCAGTATAAAATGCCCTCTAATGGACAAGTAACTGCATAACTCATCCCACAAACCAGCAAATACTCATTTTTCTCAGGATTTCTAACCTGCTGTGCTGCTTTTGGTACAGGAACAATTAATGGCTTGAGTAGAGAAAAGCTTTTGCTTATCCAGATGTGCAAACAGTGAAGATTCGCCTTTCTCCAGCGTTGATCTTTGTGATTAGTGCAAGTCAGTAATTTGTAATTTAAGGAATTTTGGTAAAAAGTAGAGTGAGATTTTATTTTCCAGTATGACAGGGATCCCTGGAGAATGTAAAATTATTTATGTATCTTTTCCTCTTGTTTCATTTGAAAACTTAGGGGTACTTTTCCAGCCTTTTCATGCTTCAGCAAGATCGGTGTGCATGTTATCAGCATCAGATACTTAGAAAAACAAGATAAGAGAGGTTGAAGGAGGCCCATGATTAATTAGCAAATAGATTAGGCACTCTCAAAGCTAAGTGGATAATTGGGGTTCAGCTCCTGTTTATTGTTTTGCCCACCACCAGCCTCTGAAGGCTGTTGGTGCAGGGTAAGCAGAGCATCGACCTGCTTCACTTCTGGTGCCAGAAAGAGAGATGACAGTTATTTTCTTTAAAGCAATTTTCTTGCTGTCTGTTGGGGTTGCTTGTTTGTATTTCAGCTTTAGGAATGAAAGGAGTGCCAGTTCTGGTATTTCCTAGTTTTGCTTGAAAGCTCACAGAGGATCTGTGGAGGGCTGTTACTACTTGACAAGGGAGCATTGTCTGGATCTTCTTTTCTCGAAGTCAAGAGCAAATCACTAATGTTGAAAATTGAAATAGGTAAAAGAAGTTGAAAATAAAAGGGATGTCTCACTCCCTTATATTTGTACCATGGCTATTGAGGCAACTTGAATACTGTCATTTCAATTGATCTTCATAATATCTGTCTGGCTGCTGAGAACCCAGTCTGGAGAGGAATTTGTAGCCTGACACATGATTCTTACAGAAACTTTTCTAAAAATCCAGTTCCAAACAAAAACCTTTCCTGTGCTTTACGCATCATTAAGATGGAGAGGAAGAAAAATGCTACAAACCCATATGTCTTTTTTCCCTTTGAAGGGCACCTGTATATAATTGTGATTCTTCTTCTCCTGAGTCAACAGGTAACTTTGATGGAGTAGAACAGCTGAGGAATAATCACTGTGACTTTCAGGGTCTGTAAGGGCTGCAGGATCAGGCTCTCTGTGTCATCTTTGAAGCCTCATTATTTTGGCAGAGTCTCTATCTCGCTGCATAGTGTTTTAAGATGTGGTCTGCATCATTATGTAGCATGTTTAATTTAGCAGCAGATGTGCAGGCTCATATGCCATTATGGTACATTTTGTTCACTCATATAATTGCAGGTTCCTCAAAATTGTTACCACTTCTTCAGCACAAGACTCGTACAGGGTGTTATTCACCTTTTCTGTGTGATGAGGAGTGGAAGAGTCCTTTGTGTGCCACCAGCAGGTGCTCACGTGGGAGTGCTGGCTCTATATGAACACGTTTAACCTGCTGCCTCCCTGTTTTCCCTGCATCCAGGGAGTGCACCTTCCCCAGCAGGTTTTGGGGGAAGGCACCAGGCAGGCAGTTGAAGGGTGAGGTTTTGGTTGTTAGGTTTCTGAACTGGAGGACAAGCTGGACAAATAATTCTTCCTGCCACCCCCAGCAGCATCCAGGCATTCCCACGGAGAAGCCTTAACGCAGAACATCACCCAATGTTCCATGGCAGCAAAATCATAATAACTGCTAAAAACATTAAACCTAATTAATAATGGCTTCATAGCAGGAGTCCTGCCCTCACTGTTTTGAGGGTGATGATGGTCTGGGGGGGTTGCAGACTTCTGGGAGGGTGTTGAGGTTTAGTCCTAGCTGACAGCTCAGTCCCATGCAGTCACTCACTCCCTCCCGAGGGATGGGAGAGAGAATCGGAAGCATAAGAGTGAGAAAACTCGTGGGTTGTGATAAAGGCACTTTAATAGGGAAAGCAAAAGCCCTGCATGCAAGCAAAGCAAAAAAGGGAATTCACTCCCCACTTGCCATGGGCAGGCAGGTGTTCAGTCATGCCCAGGATAGCAGGGCTGCATCATGCATAGTCGTGACTTGGGAAAACAAGCACCAACACTCCAGACATCCCCCCCTCTTCCTTCCTCTTCCCCACTCTACATGCTGAGCATGGCACCTCATGGTCTGGGATATCCCTGGGTCAGCTGGCATCAGCTGTCCTGGCTGAGTCCCTTCCCAACTCCTTGTGTCCCCCCAGCCCCCTCACTGGTAGGGCAGTACAAGAAGCAGAGGCCTTGACTCTGTGTAAGCCCTGCTCAGCAATAACCAAAACATCCCTGGATTATGAACCCTGTTTCCAGTGCAAAGCCAAACCAGCACCCCACACCAGGGACCACAAAGAAAATTAACTCTACCCCAGTGAAACCCAAGGTGTGATTTACAGCCAGGGTAGTTCTCCAAAAAATGAGAAAAAGCCTTTTTTTTTCTTTCCCCTAGCATCCTATTTCACATATGATGGCTGAGTGTTTAGTGGAATGGGAGAAGTCAAACCCTGGCCCCATAGAAACTCTGTGATTCCTCTTCCCAAGTGAGTGAGTTTATATCTCTGAGGCATTATTAAAAAAAAAAACCCAACCTATTTTGGGTACTGAAATTCCGTGTTTGTTCTCACTATTTGTATAAATGTTTAATCTGTTTTTGGTTCCTACTGGGCTATTTGGTTTAATGGTGTCTTAACACTGTGAGCTTCCCGAGTTGTCTCGTTGTGCTTTAAGAGACAATATCCCAAAAAACCCATCCCCAGAAGGACCGTGCTGTCTGTCTGTCCCTTCCCTTCCGTGCGTCCCTCCTCCCCTGCAGTCTGGGAGGGAGAGGCAGGTGATGGGGGCTGAGCAGGGCATTGCACTGAGGGCTGGCTGGGAGGAGGGATGACAGAATGTTCTCCAAGTGCTCCTCCTGCATTGTGCCATCTCCTTTGTCCCTTCCCTCCCCTGTCATTATCTCTGCGTGGCTCCTGCTTTCTTTTCCCTGCCTTGCCTTTCTTACACTGAACTCTGGTTCCCAGCCCCTCCTGGCCTCCCCAGGCAGCTGACACACTGAGCAGTGGGAATGGCCAGAGCTCAGGATAGTGAATACCCAGGGATGCTGAGGCAGGGCTGGGGCAGTTCACACCTCTGAGGGCTGTTCTTGCCTTCAGATCTCAATTCAAGTGTGATTGAGCTGTGAAAAACTGGGCCTTACACAGAGGAGGATACAGGGAGAGCTGCCCCTGGTATCAGCAGATACTGACTTCAACAATTCTGCTTGGGCACCCTGCTCTGCTTCCAGCTGAGAGGACTGATGTTCTGCAGTAATCATGAGTACAAAACCTTCTCCAGAAACTTCTCTTTTCTTGAGAGCTCAGGAAATACCCTGCAGTACCATCAAAACATTTGGACTTGTTGAGGTAAGGAATTGTACATGTAAAAACCCAGTGTAGATGTGAGGAAAGAAGGATGGAATTTGTCCTTTGCTGTTTGGAAATGGGACCTTTTGCAGTTTGTGGAGCTGGTAGCTTTCTGTAGTAGAGACTCTCCATTTTGTTGCTGCTTATTTCATAGAGGGTAGAAAATGTAGTCAGTTGGTTTGTCACAGAACAGGGTGTAGGGAACACCATCCTGCTTTCCCAAGGCTGTGCACAGACAGGGAACGTGTGAGATGTTGTGTCTGGAGCACTGGAAAGGGCTTATCTCAACCCCCTGCCAGGTGCTGGGTGGTTTGGTGGCAGGGCCTGTGATGGATGCCCTCAAAGAGATGTTGCCCCCTGGCACAGGTTGCCCAGAGTAGCTGTGGATGCTCCGTCCCTGGAAGTGTCCAAGGCCAGGTTGGACAGCCTGGGTTAGTGGGAGGTGTCCCTGCCCATGGCAGGGGGTGGCACTGATTCATCTTTAAGGTCTCTTCCAACCCAAACCCTTCTGTGATTGATATTTATGCTCCTCTCCTACCTCATGTGCCGTAAAAAGATGATACAAAAGAGTAAGTTGAGAAAGAGCTTAGAAGACAGAATGTTCTTCATGAGATCACTTTCTCTTACTTTTATCTAATTGTGCATCTTATTTTGGAAGATCACCTTTATTTCTTTCCATTTTCCATCAAAAGTCAGGATAAAAAAAGCCCTAATACAGCTTTCTCTGCTCTTATTTTCTGGCTTGTGGATTGTGCTCTTTAACAGGCAGTATTTAGAAGTTATTTAAATGTGTTACTTCAGGATTGAGGTTTTTCCTAAAGTGTTGTATTTAAGTAAATTCCTGCCTTAAATAAATAAATAGCTATGGGCTATCATCGTGTCCAAGGGTTTTCAAGAAAATTTACATTTTGAAAGACACTGTTGGAGGCTAACACAGGCCATGCAATTACTATATGTAAATCACTTCACTTGTTTCCTAATCTTGCTGAGGATGAAGTACAATTTTTGTGCGCGTGCCTCTTCCTCTCAAATTTCCTTAGACAATGAGGTTTTCTTGTCTTTTAATTGCTGACCACGATTTTTGTTCTGCCAAGTCTGATTGTGTTTATTTTATGGTGGGGGACATTTAGCCCTGGGATTGTTTTGAGATTGGGCTGGCTGTGGAATCCATTGGGGATAGATTGAAGTTGGGTGCACAACTAATTGCATCTTCCATCCCACAAATAGAAGAACTGCTTTCTTAATTACAGCCTCATGAAAAGGCTGGGGAATATCCTCTTGTTTCTGTGCCCCACACATCTGCTTTTCTCCATTTTATCCATCCCTGCCAAATCTGCTCAGCAGCTCCTGCCACATTTTCAATAAGTCTTCTGAGCTGGGCTTTTATTGCTGGTTGGTACCACCAAGGACACCTGTCAGACAAAGATGGGGCAGTTCATGTCATTAGGAAGGAGCTCATTCATGGGCATTACATTAAGCTGTGTAGGACTCTGATGAGCAGTAATTTCTCTGATTGTTATTAGTTTCTTTTGTAGGAAGTTTTCCTCCAGGGAGTAATGCAGGGAATTGAGATGGCTGGGGAAAAAAAAAACTTTAATGGATGCATTTGTCCATCAGAAAATGCACTCTGTCAGAATTAAGTACACTTTGCAAATTGGTTTTGTTTGGGGAAGTAAAAGGGGAAAGAGTTGCAGCCCCAACACAATGAACCATTTGAGTATTTTCAGAACAAAATGGAAACTTTCTCTTCTGATGTGTTTTTTTTTTTTTTTATAACCTGGTATTTCTCCCTGAATGTGGAATGGGATGTAATAGAGGTTAAAAAAATCATGTGTGTGCCTGTAAATGTTGATCATGGAAATGCCACTAGCAACTTGGGCTTTAGCTACACTAACAGCTTAATTTTTGTTGCATGAAATATTTTGACTGTACCAAGCTTCTGCCTCCGGAATGGAAGTTTTCTGCATCTCCTAGAATGTTGCATTAATTTTTAATATGAGTGGGAATCGTGCTCTTTAGCATCCCTATGTTTTAAAAAAATCAATTAATTATTGCTATAAATCTCAGTGATTATGCTGCAGTTGTGCTGCTGGGAAATTGGCCATTAACTACCAGGAAATCGCCGATCATCCTTAGTTGGAATTCAGCTGTACCGACACGAGGCCTTTCCTTTTGGAAATTAACTATCAATGTGATGCATAATTGATAACCATTTATGATAATAACAATAATCTCCATGAAATTGTCATCCCAGAGTGCAGCAGCTTTGTTAGAGCCTTTACCCCTCTCATCCTCAGCCTACTGCACTGGTTAACTGGGTTTTCTGTGAAGTTACTGGAGTGTTTTTGGGAGAGCCAGTGCTGGTGCAGGAGAATAAAGTGCAAAGTAGAAATGCCTGACTGGGCTATGTGAACCTGCCAGGGTGCTCCAGAGGATGAGTTAAGTGTTGCTTCTTACACAAGGGGAAGCAAAACTCCAGGTTACAAACACTGCCCAAGGTCAACTTCTGGACATCAACCTGGATTTTCTGCTGTGGTGTCTTCTCTTGTGTCCTGCATTTCGTGAACCAGACCTTTTTTTGGTTTGTCACAAAAATTTTGTTTGCAGATGCTGAAGTGTGAAAATTCACCTGCTGGAGAGGAGCTGTTTGGGGCTCAGTTTGAATGAATGGTGCCAAGTTTGTGGTTACTGCTGGCTTTTCAGAATTTGTTTCAATTTTTTTAAACCACTGTACTGTATGCAGGCAGAGAGGTTGGGACTCTACAGGGTGATACAGATGGCCACTCAGGAGAGGGTTTCTTGCTGTTCTTGCACTCATTTCTAACTTCCTCTTCCTCTCCTCTCCATGCAAAGCTTCTGAAAATTGGTGATGCTTTGCTTTGCCTCTAGAAATCACAGATTTACACTAATTCTGTTCTTTTGGTGCCTTGCAGTGAGTGGTGGATGGCTGGGGAGGGGCAAAGGCCGTTTTCTTGAGCAGGATCCCTCCTTGGGAAGGTTTGTAGCTGCTACCAGGGTCATCTGTCTTCACCTTGAAATACAAAAGAGGATTTTGAGTCAGCAGTTGCATAAAATATTAGTGTGTGTTATGTTGGATTGTTGGAATCCAGTTGTCAGCATGAGGTCTCTTCTTCCGTGTCTTGATTCATGAGTGCTGTTGTGGAACTTGCTTTGAAAAACTCTCACCTGGGTTTTACATCAAAAAATCCAACCTGGTAGAAGTACCTCAACAGCACATTCAGAGGCCACAGCTGAATCAGGTCAGTGTTCAGGGATTAAACAAACCTTTGGCTCTCTGTAGGAGCAAAACGTGTCAGACCTCAGAGTATCCATTAAGGGTCATCCTCTCTGCCACCTGAATGCAGAAAACCTTTAGCTGCTGTCTCTTTGGAGACAATTTCTTGTCAATCAGCCCCACACGTGGCTTCATGGATGATTTTATCTCCCTGGCATTGAAAATGTGTGCACTAGAAACAGTACCCGAAGTTTAAGGCTGGCCCTTCAAGTATGAGGGCAAGGACAGGCTGTGGTGACAGCTGGAATATATATCAAGGTCTTCTTGTAAATTCAAGGTCCATTGATGACTTTTACAGGGCAAGGTTTAAACATGAAAGTGTTTTGTGTATGACAGTTCTGGCAGAGCAAGAACTACTTCCCCTGTTTTATATACTCTCTAAGAATCTTTCAGCATCTGTGAGGCTACAAAATAACCTCATGGATTGTATCCACTAGGAATAGATTTTTCAGTCAGAAATAAAACTGGGAAGCCCATGCAGTGCTTTGGCAGTTCTTGTGTGCGAGGCTGGTTTTCTGAATATCAGGGAGGACAAAGAGACTGATTTGTGGTGCCAGCTGTGTGACTTGTGGGGGGCAAGCTCAGAGCTGTCCTTTCCAAAACCCGCTCTGCTGTTGGGCACAGGCAGATCTCACCTGGTGTGCTGGAAATCTGGCATTGGTTTGGGCTGGAAGGGGCCTTAAAGCCCATTTGTTCCATCCCATGCAGAGGGCAGGGACACCCTCCACTATCCCAGGTTTTGAGATCCATCCTCCCAGGCCTTGAGCACTTCCAGGGATGGGAAGGGAGCAAACCTTACGAATGCTCTCCTTTCTCTGCAGATCCACGGTGGCGGTATGCATGCCGATTCCTGTGAGTTCTCCTAAGCTCCTGGGGGACTGCTGTGCTGTTTGAGTCAGAAAGTTGCAAAATCCCATCAAGAATGGCACTTGTGGATAAACACAAAGTCAAGCGGCAGCGACTGGACAGAATTTGTGAAGGTAAGAGTGTGCTTTCATTTTTTTGATATATGATTAGGATAGGATATCTAATTTTTCCTTGTTTCTTTCAGTACTTAGGCATGAAGCGATCCAAATCCAGGGCTGGATTCCCTGTCTTCTCTGTAGGTTCGAAATACATTCACAGTTCTCTGGTTACTCCCTTGGAAGTCATGTGTAGTCCTGTGAATAAGATTTTTGCTTAATTACCAAGTCACCTCCTCTTATCCTAATTTCTACTAAAACAATTTGGTCAGTCCCAATTTAAAATATATTTACTGTCATCCTGTAAGAAAATGATGGAAAATGTTGGAGTTGTTGTTCTTATGGTTTTGAGCACATCGTTGTAGCAGCTTTTATTTGGTCAGTGTGTGGGGGTCAGGCAGGTTTGCTGCAATTCTTCATTCATAGTGTCTTAGAGTGTCTCAGCACAGGTGACTTTTACCTTCAAGAGTAATTTTCCAGCAGAAAAAGTTTTTAGGAAACATTTGCTATTGCAGCTCACATGCTGTTAAGTTACTTATGACAGAAATCAAGTGGTGGCAAAGAAGCTCTGACTTTTTGGTGTACACTCCAATAATTCTCCAACGCTCATGCAAGTTCTGCCATCAGCAAGAAGTGCAGAGCAGAGTGTTATTTTAGGAGGAGTATCTCACATCTCTTCAGGAGTTCCAGTGTTCAGCTGCTCTTAAGGAGATGGATTGTGGCCTGCAGGGTAACAATTTGCAGTATAACTTGAATGCCAACGAGATTTAGTGGTGGAAGAAAGCACAGAGCTCACAGGGGAGTTGTGCTGCACCCGTTTGAGCAAAACGTGTGGGGCTTTGTGGAGTTTCAGTGTGAAATGCTGACCAGCAGGACGAGGGTAGATTTTGCCTTGACTTTTCTGTGTTATTGCTTACTCTACACTGCTGCTGTTTTAAACTCATCATTACTTATCTCTTTTAATTTTGCTCTGCTGATTTTGGAAAAGGGGAGGCAAAGCAGAGCAGAGGAGTTAGGAGGGAGTATCCAGGTATGCTGCAGTGTGGAGTTGCCTCTTTCTCCTACTGAATGTCATAAACGCTCAGGTGTAGCACACTATCTCATCTTCAAAACTTACTTTGAACTTGACTTAAAAGAGTTCTATCAGCTGAGCCTGGATTTTCAAAAGCTGCCTTTCTGGTTTGATGTTTACCATCAGATCTAGTTGCTGAGTGTACAAGAAATTCAAAAGGATCGTACGACAAACCCGCTAACGGAGCTTTAGATGTGATTGAAGTTTAGATTATTTTTCTCTGATATATGAGCTTTTTTCCTTCTTTCTTGGTCAAAAGATATTATTTTCTAATCTGTAAATGTGCAGGAGACATAACTTCTTTAAGTATACTTTGTCATTTGCCACCGGGTTTGTAATTTGATGGAAATGATGGGAGACACTGCTGTGTTGTATTTGGAAGCAACAGACAAGGACTGAGTGTGAGAAGCATTGTAAAAATTACCTTGAGAAATGCAAAAAGCTTTGGATTTGCCAAAATACTAGATTTGTAGGACAGCTGAATACTCTACTGGCCTCTCTGATGGCTATTTTTACTATAGGCTCCTAATCTTGGATTATAGCATAGAAAAGCACTGAAAGGGGCCATCCCAGCTGCTGTAAAAACACACTTTGAAAAAAAATTATCATTTTTCTGGAAAGGTATATTGAATAATCAGTGAAAGATGATGAGAAATTAGGGAACTAGTTCAGCAGATGGAGGAGTCTTTGCAAACAGAATTGTGTTCAATGAGAAGAATCTATTGCTCCATCGAGCTTAGGGCAATGTGGTCCAAAATAGCTGCTTTTAACGATTTCCTGTTCTGTGGAAGCACTTAAGAAGCTTTTCCCTTTAAATGTGAATGGCATACAAAGCTGCATTTACCTGATGAAAGACTAAATGTCTGGCAGCACAGAGGTGGATTTCTGTGCTTTTCCTGAGGTTGCATATACCATCCCTTTTACTATTCCCCACACAAAGCCTTGCAGAGTTTGCTGGGAATGGACTTTATTCCATGCAGCAGGATGGTGGCAGGTCTGGAGGTGAAATATCCTCGGGCTACATGTTGTAATCACTGTCCAAACTGCCAGACAGATTCTTCTTCTTCCTGCAGGCTTGCTGAAACCATAACCAGACACATGTTGAGGGAAATGCCTTACAAACTGTCGGGGCATTAAAAGAGTTTATTAAGGAGTTGCAGTGTTTGTATTACTCTGTTAAACGTACATCTGGCGTGGAAAAATAATCCAAGCCATACAAGGAGGTGGTATAGTTTAAAAAGCCAGTTCACAGCCTTTACAGGCAGGTTTATGAGTCTTCCAAAGAGAGGAGCTGTGCAGTCTCAGCGCGTGGCTCAGCTTCACCAGCTCCTCTGGTTTTGGTTTTTTAAATATTTATTTATGACATCTTTGTGTGACAGCATGACTTTTTGCTCTGAGCAGGCTGGTTTGAAGATGTGAGCTTTTTGACCAGGTCACAGATTTTGATCTGTAGAGGCATATGGGTGGGATAAAAGTCCAGACCTAGGGGCATAAAGGAATTTCAGGGCAGCAGCCTGCAGCAAAGATGTTTTGAATAGTCTGTCAGCAATTAAGTGGGTTGCTGATGCCCACCCGAATGAAGTGAAGTTGGACTGTGCTCACAGTGGTCTTGGCTTACCCATTTCTTTCTCTTCTGCTTGTCCCAGAGACTTTGGGTGCCTCTTCTGTAATTGGATCCATATGGGTGGTGGGATGGACCCATTGAATGGCTGGGGCTTTTGCAAATAATATATGCAGAGTGGTTTACATAATTCCTGTTTGTGGAATTGTGTCTTATTCCATAGTGGGTCAAAGTATGCTTTAGAGGTGGAGCTGCTGGTGCTGTCAGCAGTCAGACTTGTCCAGCAGCCCCTCTTTTGGGTCCTGTTCCCATGAGCTTGTGATTTTGCCACATTTAACATTTGTTTGAGCTGAAATTTTCTTTCCATGACTGGTTTTTACCTCAGGGTGAATGAAGGAAAAAAAAAAGAGTTCCAGTAAAAACTGTGGAGCCGTGTCGGGGTGGGAGATGGAGAGGGAGGGATGTTGGCTTTGCTGTGTGTGAAACAAAGCTGAGGCACAGTCCTGCAGCCATGGATGTGCAGCTGCCAGACCTGCCTGCTCTGCCTGGGATAAAAGGGCCTGAATTTTGCAGCCAAGTTGCTGTGTGTAGGAGTGGGCTCCTTCCCAAACCTGGTGCAGTTTCCAGCCTTTCAGAGAAATGGCAGCAGAAGCCCTCAGGGCAGAAGCTCACCTGCCTTTCATTTAGGAAACAACAACAGAGAGATTAGATGCAATGTTTTCTTTGCTACCTGTGGCAGAACAAGGTGTCTGACAGTGCCTCCAAGAAACCCCACACTCAGAAGACCATGGCACTCCTGGTGCATGGCATCCATCCCTCCCATGGGACTCCACTGCTCACACACAGCATTCCTGGGCAAGGAAATAACTTGCAGCATCATTTTTGCTGCTTGCTCAGCTGATCTTTATCCTGTGCTTCTGTCAATATGGTTAAACAAATACTAAACATCACCAGGAGGTAAGCAGGGAGTGAGAGCAGCCCATGCACAGCTGCTGGTTGTGTCTCTGGGAGCAGGCAGGGGAGAAGGTGCTCTGGCACTGTGTCATTTCCTTGCTGAGTGTCAAAAGGCAGCAGTGGGGGCACATCCTGGATGCAGGATGGCAGTATCTTGTCTGTGTGTAGAACATGGCTTTCCCAACACCACTGAGTGATGATCCCAAGTGCTGCCTCTGCCCCAGACCATTGCAGCTCTGCTAGCCTGTCTTCAACACCATGGAATGGGAGAGCCTGGCTTTAGAGGTCAGAGCTTGCACTAGCATATACGAGTCAGTTCAGCCTTCAACACGTGCCCCAAAAGTGGCAGCCCTGAGATGAGCAAGAAGCAAAGTGAAAAAATAATAGCAAGGCCAAGCAGAGCCAGACATTTTCTGACAGTTTTTGCTCCAGGATTTGCCATTATCCAGTGGGAAATCATGTCCTTATGTGTCAGTTTGTGCCACCAAAGTTGTCTGTACTTTGCAAAATAGAGCTGTTTGCAGGGCAGACAAGCCATCCATATTCTTTGTTTTCTTTCAGATCCTTTGATATGTCTGATGGCTGATAAATGCCAGCACAGTCACATAATGCTTTTCAGTGCTTAATGCACCAGTCTCTGGCTTTTTGACTTACTGCCTTACATTCTGAGTGGCACCCTGGTGTCCTCTTCAGCTGAGGCTTCTGTGGTGATAGTTCCTGTGGGAATTCCTCATGGATTTACCTTCCAGCCACTGTAGTATCTGCGTGTGGCCGTGACTCTCCTCAAATCCTTGTTTCCCTGTGGGAATGTGACCCCACCATGGTTGCTGAAGCCTCTTGGGTGAGTCTGAGTCCTTGATGCAATAATTTTTCTTGGAAACCTTGAATAGGCACCTTCCCATGACACAGTGTCCAGCTGGGATGATGGGATTATAGGGTGGGTGAAGGGGCTGCCCAGGGAGGTTGGGAGTCCCCATCCTGGGGATTGGTCACAGCTTGGATTTATGGTCTCAGAGGTCTTTTCCAGCCTCAGTGATGCTATGAAATGGAGGAAGGAATTTGGGGTAGGAATTGATGCTTTCAACACCACTGAAGTTATCTCTGCTGTGGCTGCATTAGGCTGGTTAATTCTTCTCAAGGGTAGACAGAAATTTTGAATTCCACTCTTCCCCCTGTGGCAGAAGTCAGTGCAGACTGTGTCCAGTGATATTTGAATAAACATACTATGTAATGGTAGGTACTCTGGTACCTGCCTGGGTCTGTGGCAGCGGTGCTTTTTACTTCTTTATTTCAGATTATCCTCCACAGAAGTGGACTTAATAATCTCAATGATAATTGTTGCTTATTGTACACTTTCTTGTTGTTAAAAAAAAAACAAAACACGCTAACTCTCAACAAAAGTGCCCCTGAAGACCTGTGATATTTCTGGCTTTTCAGGAGTATTTGAACAATGTGTCCCTGAGGTCTGGGCTCACACACCACTAACAGCAGACTATGGAACAGGTTCTCATTCAATAGCCACAGTCCACTCATGCTAAAAAAGAGAGGAACCTTGCTCCTGGAACCAAAAGGGAAAATACACATTAAAACCACAGCTCTGGAAAGTGGCTGCCTCCAATTCTTGCTGCTTTGTATAATGTAACAGCAGCCAAAATGAGGGCATTTGATATTTGGGTGGAGAAATTTTCTTCCATTCTTGCAAATTTGCACACCAAGTAGCATCTGATAATACTTATTTTTACTGCTTAGAAATAGAATCTTATTATCTCAGGAAATCCTTATCACCACTAGACATTTGATGAGAAACAATGAGTTAAAGATGATATCAAGCACGGAAGAAACTGCTTGTCCTGAGTAAAAGTGACTTATTTTGAATAAATGTAGACCTTTTTATCTAGTGGATTTGAGTTTCTTTGTTCCATGAATATAAAACACAGTACAAGGATTTCCCCCCCACAATAAAGCTTTTTATACTTTTTTTTAAGTTTCCACCTCAAAGCACATAAACTATCAGGCTTTTAAGGAAGGGTTGCTTACCACATTTAGCCTAGAGAAAAAGCAGTATTAGCTTGTCAGATCTTCTTCCACTGCACCCTGTGCTGATTTATGCAAACTGAAGATCTGTCTGGCTGCTCCTGATGTTTTGCTTTTCCAAAATTAAGTCTTTGGCTTTTATGAAGGTTTCACAAAATCATTTCAAATTCATACAAAAGCTGGATTTTACACCTCTTTTTAACAGTGCAAAGTAATGTTCTTAATTATCTCTTCTCTTATAGAAGCATGGCATATTTGGGAATTACTTGTCATTAATAGTTTTGGTTAAAATTTTAAGAATTTTTTAACAATCAGACAGTATCCTGTGGATGAAGAAAGTTCAAGCAACCTCAGTGGGTTTACGGATATTATTCAAGCTTATTGACCTTATTCCATGCTTTTCAACCCTTTTGCTGTGCTGAATCAAGAACTCTGTATGCTTGTATGAGTCCTTTTTGTGCTTTGGGATGGAGCTCGTATCCAGGGGTGTGCTGTTGTCCTTGCATGGATGCACAGGCTGCTCCAGTAGCTTCCAGTCCTGTGTGGATGTTTTTTCCTGCACATTCCCTCCCGTGATGTTCCGTGGGGGAAATGTGCATGACAAGATGTAGGACTCCAGCCAGATCCAAGGCCAGCCTGACAAAATGCCCCAGGCATCCAGGCAAGAGTGAGACACATTTAGATAAGGTTACAGACAAAAATTCCATTAATTTGGTGTGCATCATAGTGGATGTGTGGCTCTAGCTGTTGGAGGAGGGGGAGCTCCCCTTTCCCTGGACTTGAGGGCTGGATGCACCAAAATAGGAAAAAAACACTTCTCTTGTGTTTTCCTTGTGTTTAAACCCACATTGATGGGAACTTAATACATGTCTAACTCTTAATTCTGCCTTGTATTTTTCCATTTTCCCCAGCCTCCAGACAAGGTTCCATGTAACACGCTTTACAACTTCGTGTCATTAATTAAGAAACAATTACAGCGGATGACTTCAATACCATCAACCTAATTTCCATCCTTACCACATTTCCCATTTAAATTAACTGGTTTAGGGATTAACATGTTGTCACCCTATCTGGGTTTTTTTTTTGTTGTTTTTTCTTCCTTACTCTAAATCCTTCTCCTGCATTTTGAGATTACTCAGAAAAGTGATATTATTCCCAGAATATTCACTGGGAAGGGGTTGTTGGAGCAGGGCCCTGGGGCAGCCCTGGCTCCTCTTCCTGAGCTCTGGAATGCTGCAGAAGCTGCCTCCAGCATCCAGGGGTTGGAAGTTGTCTGCTTCCAAATATGTGATGAGAAATGATCTCTCCTCAGGGACAGATGAGAACAGGATGGGGTTTCCTTCAAAATACCAGGAAAAAATCTTATATCTGACTCCCAAATTACACTATTTCAGGGGTGGATGGTGTTTGGATCTGGACCAATCTTTTCAAATTTATCCTGATTTCCTGAATATTTGCTGGTAAATATTTTGACAGGAGTAGGACATCTGGCTGTACTAAAATAAAGCTGCAGGGAAACACATTACACAACTTTTCTTTTATATTTTTTGGTCTCCACAAACAGATGTAATGCATCGAAGTGCCAAAACAGTGAAGGTTTTCATTAGAGAGCTTTCTTCAAAGAGCAAGTTCTGAGTTGGTTTTGCAATTCTTGAAATTGAATGACATTGATCATTTCTTAGTGACACTTTTATACAGCCCATTAGCTTAACACTATTAATTTGGTTTTTCTTCTTTTTTTTTAGATTATCTTTTTAATTTTTATTTTAAACAAAACACTCTCTGCTGCCATCTAGCACCTCAAAACTTAGTAGTAAACAGATAAGTTCACAAAATATCCTTAGTGTAGATTGACACCCATTTTTGAGAAAAAACTCTGTTGCTGCTGCTGATGATACAGATATTTGATTGACTCAGCAAATGAACATGAGCAAGGATGGGGAGGGAACACAGTGAGATATAGCTCACTTTTGATGGTTGCAATACAATAGTACAGAAGACCAATCTTTTAAAAAAGCAAGGCATAAATGCTTTTTTAGCTGAAGTAGTATTTCCTCCTGTTTAGTTTTTGTTTTTATCTGTGATGGGTGTGGAAGGGAAATGCATGTTTCAAGCTCTTGGCATCATCAGGGAAGTAAGGCAGAGACACCCTGAACCCCAGCCTGTTTATCTCCCCAGGCCCATGTTATAGTCTAGTAATTAATTATTTTCTATGCAAAGCCCAGGCAGGCATGGCAGAGTTCAGATTTACAATATATATTCATTTAACAGTGGATTTCTCTACTGCTTTCTGGGACAGATATAATTCCCACTCTTTCCATTACACATGCTGTTCAAATCTTGATCCTGAATTCTTATTAAAAATGATGAGATTTGACCTCAAAGTCTAATACCCAGTTTTGGAGACAAGGTGCTTGATGTGATTTCTGGAGGATTATTTTTAAGAGCATTCATAGATTAGATCTTTGGAATGGTTGAGGGATGTGCCCAATGAACCTTGTCTGCTGCTTTTCACCCGCCCTTCAGCATCCAGATTGATTTTTATTTTGCAGTCCTTGAGACTGTGTAGCTGTGTGCTGTAGGGATACATCTGATGTTTTTATTACCCCTTTGTTGATGCAGGAATGTGACAGTGCTGTTTCTGCCAACTTTTATTGGAGTTTCCCCATACTTGAAGGCAAAATGGTTTCTGATTGAAGTTTGAAGAGCTTGTAAGGCTCATTCCAGTGGCTCAAAGGGTGTTTCACAGCTGCACTTCTCTTTTTTAGCTGCAAGTGTGTTTTAGATCATTGCTGCCTTCCTGCATTTGTTACCTGAAGGGTGATTTTCTTCCTGGATGGCAAATCATGGAATGCTTTAGGTTAGAAGGGACCTTAAAGATCATTTAGTTCCATCCCCCGCCATGGGCCTGGGCACCTTCCACAATCCCAGGTTGCTCCAGCCCAATCCAACCTGGCCTTGACCATTTCCAGGGATGGGATATGTACAATTTCTCAGGGCAACCTCCAAGGCTTTGCCAGGGGAGCAGAACATGAGGTGATGAGTTACCACATGCCCACTGGGGTGCTTCTGGCACATTCCTCATTCTGAAATAAACAGAAGATAATTCACAGAATGTCCTGAGCTGGAAGGGACCCACAGGGATCATTGAGTCCAGCTCCTGGCCCTGCACAGACATCCCAACAAACCCATCCTGGGCATCCCTGAGAGCATTGTCCAAACACTCCTGGAGCTCTGGCAGCCTTGGGGCTGTGACCCTTCCCTGTTCAGTGCCTACCACCCTCTGGGAAAGAACCTTTTCCTGACAGCCAACCTAAACCTCCTGTGACACATCCCCAACATTCCCTCTTATCATAGGGAAAGTTGGGGTAAGGCACCCATCTGTGAAACGGGATATCCATGGAGAGTTGTTGTGTGGCAGTGATTGGAGGCATGGCTGGCTGGTCATGAGGGTGGGAAAGAGCACATCTCCCACATCCAACCCCTTCCCTCCAGAGATTAGCACAGAACAGCAGTGGAGGGGCAGCTCCACAGGGATAAAGGGAAAGGTCACTCATTTCTTTTCAAGCAGTGCTCTTTCTCAGCACAACTCTGGCTCGTGGGAGTGGAAAAGGCCTCACACCCTCTCTGCTCACCTCGGCTTGTGCGGTTTTGGGGGAGTTCTTGAGGAATGACTCAGAAGGGCACTGCAATACGGTGTCACCAGCTTGGAGAGGACCTATGCTGGCTTTGGCATGAGAGGTTCTTTGCTGTGCATTTGTTGGGGTCCCATATTGACCTTTTATTTTCATGTGCCTGGGCCCAGTTGTGTGTCACTGCTGGGGATGGTGACCAAAGCCAGTCGTGGTTTGCGCGTCACATTTCGGGGCAGCTCGTGTGTGCTCACACATTCCTGGAGCCCATCACGCCAGTGCTGATGGCACATTCCATCCCAACACTGCAGGGGTAGAAACGGACATAAGCTTTTGGGTTTTTTTGCTTCAAAGTCATCAAAATGCAGAATTTCATGAGGCAGTGATTGTTTAATAACCGGCTGGTCTTCAGAGTGTTTTGTTGTGCGGCACCGAGTTGGTGTTTGGGAGCGTTTTGTTGGAGTTACAAAGCATCGATGCTTTTGGTTTGGAAATTGGTAAAAGCATGTGGCAGGGCTTCAAGCTCTGAGTGCTTTCAGATGCTGTGCTGCTCCTTTGATTATTGAAAATGATTCCAGCACAATCCTGCTAATTTTCTCTTTGTGCTCCCTTAATTTCAGGAGACTGTTAAAAAGTCCATCTAGGCAGAGTGCTTATTGCCACTGTGAGGGAGATTTTGCAGAGCCAAATTTTAGCAAATGGTGTAGTTTCAAAGGATTTGGAACATTTTCTTGCTGCTTTTCCTCTCTCATTTTTCTTTTTAATTTTGTTTCTTTTCAATTGGTGTGCATGCATGTGTGTGTGTGTGTGTGTGTGCATTACTCATACTGCATCCCATTCCTTTTCTTCTCCACAGCATCCATGGTACACCACAGTACAGAGTAGCTCATTTCTGCTTCCCTGGCATCCTGCAAGCTGAACATGGGAGGAGGATGTTCAGGAGAGGCTTCCTGGGCTTTGGGGGTCATTAGGCACAATCACACGCAGTCCTTGAAAGCCCAGGCAGGGAGGGCAGGAGCATTTATCCTCCCAGTAGCTTTGTACCTTGTCACCTGAAAACATATGACAAACACTGATTAATCTTAACACCATCCGAGTGTGAGAGGTGTATATTATTATATCCCTCTTGATGGAAGGGGAATCAGCAAGTAAGAAATTAAGCAATTTACTCTCTGACAGTGGCAGAGCGAGGTATAAAGGCTGGGTGTCCTAATACCTGCTCTCTCCATTAACAAGAGATGTATTTGTTCTCCAGTGGATTTTTCACTCCCAGGGCTAGGATTCCTTTGCCTTTGAAAGAGAAATAGCCTTTCCCAGACTGCTGCATCTTATAGTTTTTGCCAGAAATTACATTTGGCACGCTGTTCTGTTCCACTCTCTCCCAGAAGAAAATAACTGGGGAGAAAACATCAACATCTTAATCTACATTAAAAATATTTTCTCCCTAATATAAACAGGATTTAAATTTGTAATTGAAATATATTTTACAATAGTAAGAAGCAAAACTAATCCCAATCTGTTTTATTTTGCTGCACGGAATAATTTTTCCAGCAACTTGCTTTCAGAATAGGTAATGAAATGTTTTATATCAATATGAATGAAATTTTGCAGCCAACCTCTCTGAGTCAGTGCTACGAGTTCCAAAAAATGTTGTTTACACAGTTGTGTTGCAGATTTAGCATGCTGATTTCCTACCCTGGGTTTTAGGTGTAAAACACTTTCCCCATGGGAAGAGAACACCACTTCGTAACAGTGCTTGTTTCACATCCACTGCAAGAGGGTTCCAGGCACAGATTTCTTGCTGTTGGTTTTGAATGCAGTGTCTCAACAATGGGCCCACCTTTCTTCTGCTCTGTCATCAACTTTTTTTCAGAGCAGACTTCTGTGGTCATTGTATTGTAACCAAATATTGTGGCCAAATTGTATTGTAACTGAATATTTGTGACCATGTATGAGATCAATGCTAAACTGAAAATCAGGGTATTATTCAAAACACTGCATTTTTCACATGGTCTGAAATACCAGAGCATTTAATCTCTTGATCAGCTTTTTTTTTCCTTCTGTGTGTGATTTTTTTTCCTTTCCCAAAATACTTCTAGAATTAAAAGATAAAGGGAGAATAAATTTTCTGCCTGTTCCACAGTCCTTGTCTCCCCCTCATGCTGAGGACGTGGGTGCTGGTGCCTCCTGCACTCCTGAGAAACACAATGGGATCAGTTGCATCAGGTTGGCCCCCAGGGCCTCTGGATCTTCCTGGCCATCCTGCTTGGGTCTGGATGCAGAAATAGGAGCAGAATAATTTCATAGAATTTCACAGACTCACACAATTGTTTGGGTTGGGAGGGACCTAAAAGCTCATTTAGTTCCACCCCCTGCCATGGTCAGGGACGCCTTCCACTATCCCAGGCTGCTCCAAGCCCCATCCAACCTGCCTGGACACTTCCAGGGACACATGGCAAGCCACAGCCTCTCTGGGAGACCTGTGCCAGGGTCTCACCACTCTTACAGGGAAAAATTCCTTCCCAGTATCCATCTAACCCTGTCCTCTGGCAGTGGGAAGCCATTCCCCCATGTCCTATCAGTCCATGCCCTTCTAAAAAATCCCTCTCCAGCTCTCTTGGAGGACCTCTTCAGGTACTGAGAGGCTGTGATAAGATCATCCCAAAGCTTCTCCAGGCTGAACAAGCCCAATTCTCTCAGCATTTCCCCATAGCAGAGATGCTTCAGCCCTCGAATCATCTTTGTAGCCTCCTCTGAGCTCACTCCAGCAGCTCCATGTGCTTCTTATGTTTCAGTCCCCAGAGCTGGACACAGCTCTGCAAGTGGGGTCTCACCAGTGGAGTGGAGGGGGACAATCACCTCACTTGCCCTGCTGCCCATGCTGCTTGAATTTGCAAGGGGGCTGTTTTTAAGACTGCAAAAAACAGGAAAAGAGAAGACCCTTCCTGCCCATCCATAAATATTTAATTCTGATAATTTCTTATTCATTCCTTGGTTCATGGGGGGTGTGACATTTCCTTTGCTGCCCTGGTGGCACAGGAGGCAGCCCAGCTCCATAGCTCATGGCCACATCTTCCCCACTGAATGCAACTCTTGGTCAACAAAAACCCTCCAAAGAGGACATCTGGCCCTTGGCTGCAGCGAAATGTGCAAATCTTGCAGCCCCTGGTCCTCTGCTAGGCTTGGAGCACAGGAATGATCTGTTTGTTCCATTGAGGTCAGCACTTACGGGGTGAACCATGCATATGCATGAGTGTTCCAGTGGCAAGGCCCAGTTTGGGTTTCCTGGCCCCTGTGAAGAGCTGGAAGAAGAGCACATCTCCTGCCCAAGATTGTGAGGGCAGGATGATGCCAGGGGGGCTTCCAGAGCCCAGGTGTGCTCCTGTACATGGGATGGAGGGGGTTTGGAGGTGGCTTTCCATGTGCTGCTTTCACCCATGCGTGCCCTGGGCAGGGCACGGCCACCAGTCACAGATGTGTTGGTTTGGGTGAGGTTTCTATTGTTAAAGCCCTTGGTTTTTTCAGAGGTAGTGAATGCTTCAAGCTCCCTCCTGGCTTCCCTTGCAGTTGCTGAAAATCAGCATTTTCAAAATTTCATTTCTCTATGGCATGGTTTTTTCCATTGTCAACCAGGGCTTAACATGGTGATTGTTTGTTAGTAATTTCTTTGAAGACAATGGTGCGAGATGCCCTTGATCTATAGACCAGGATTTCATTATTTTGTCATAAACATTTTTGGTAGATTTCTTCTGCTGCTTCGAAACAAATGGCACCAATCTCACTGTATCCAGTTGGGAATACATTTTATTCTTTAGCAAAATGTTGTTGTAATAAAATGTTTTTGTTGGTTAAAATACTCTCTGCTTTATTTGTAAGCCACAAATGTGTCTTCCCATCTTGATTCTCACAAAAGAAGAAATTTTCCAATGTGTCTGAAGTTTGTTAGTTAATTCAGTATAATGCCAATCAGATATTCTCTGAGAAGTGCATAAATAATATTTTAGCCCCCATGTTTTACATGTCTGTGTAATATCCAGCATAATTTTCAAGATCGTGATTCTTGAAGATGGAATTGGAGGAGAGAATGTTTGAAGAGGATTTGTAATATTTACTGCAATAAAGAAATTTAGGGATTACTCAAAGATCCTGTCAGTATTTGGGTCAGAAATATAGCCCAGAGGTATTAGTATGATAGGCAAGTTTAAGCATTAGACTGTATTAGTGATTTAGCTATCATAATAGCACAATAGTCCATCATGTGATGGCTTGTGCACGAAACATTTATTGTGGATTAGCCGGGAAAAATGCTCAAGCTGTCTTGCAAACAGGCCAGGGAAGGTGACTGTTCCTCCTTTCAGTGGGTCTGTCCTGGAAGGGGGTGTATTGTAGGGGAAGAAATCTGTTGTTGTAGCAGAGAAAAGCAAAATTGTTTGCATCTGAGTTTTCTAATTCAAAAAATAAAATGTTGCCTCTGTAGCAGTGGTCAGCAAAATAAGGAGCAGTTGAGCTATTCCTTCTTTGAAAAGGAATATTTGAGCATGAGCAGCCTGTCATAATCTGGGTTATGTGTTTTGGGGAGCCATTTTAATATCTCCTCTGAAAACAATGACTCTATATGGAAATTTTTATTACATTCCCAAATAACAATTTTCTGTGCTGTGATTCCATCTAAATCCCTTTGCCTACTCCAAGTGTAAAAAAAGCTTAATCCACATGAATGTTGAAATACTGCTCACTACAAATTGAGTTTTGTGTGATGTTTCTGAGTGTTTTCCTATTTCACAAACATGTACTTTTTCCAAAGCTGGAGATAATGGGCAAAATTCTACTATTCTTTTTTGCTTTGTTAGACCAGGCTTTAGATCCTTTCATCCTCCCCTCCTTCTCCATGACCTGTGCTAGGGTCTTAAAATTATACATTCCAGATTACACCTCCACAATTTTCTGCCCTGGGATGATGAAAGGATTTGCGTATTATGGTAATATTATAAAAAATCTTTCTGGAGCCTAGTTAGCATGGCTAATTTGAAACTACCAAAAAAAAAAGTAATTTCCAACGCAAATTATAATATTCATAAAGTGCTAAACTGATACCTAATTTCTGACCGTTCTCGTATTCCCAAGTATCTTGCACTGGCCTTTTTTAGGCCTGTGTGCCTGGCTCCCATTTGATTTGTCCTTAGCTGTGTGCAGTGGATTAGCATTTCATCAGGTTGGATTAAGATTGAGCTGACACTGAAGCTTTCTTTTTTATTTTTACATGCGCCTGTGTGGGGCCGAGCGGATCCGCGCACGTTCCGTGATCCCGCTGCCCATCCCCGCTGGGTGCTGGGACAGCCTCCCCCCAGCACGTGAGGGGGGAGACAACCAAAACAGAGGAAACACATGCTAAAAAAAAAAAACAAGTTAAAAACAAACAAGCAAAAAAAAAAAAATCATCATTCCCTGGGGGAAAAATTGCATTGAGGTTGCTGGCTGGGTCAGTGCGTGAGATTTCATCGGGCTAAAATGATGTCACATGGAGCGAGGGCTTTAGTGGTTTTATTTAGCTCCTAATCCCCACACAGTGCTCGGCCAGTTGTCCATGTGCTCTCGCCGTCCCCAGCGGCACAGGATAAAGCATCTGGGCTGAGCGCGGCCGCTCTCCCGCGCTGTGGCTGCGGCGCACGGCCAGGGGCAGCCCCTCCGCCGGCCGCCGCATGCTCTGCCTGCTAAGGTTACCCAGGATTAATAATTCAGGTGACACTCGGAAAGGCAAAACCACCGGCCGCTGGTTTCTGAAGGCCCAGGAGGGCTCTGGCGCAGCACGGCCCGGTTTGGATGCGTGCTGGAGAAGCGCTGAGAAGGAAGGCACCTCCTCTTCTCCGTGCCTGCGGGAGCAAGCGGCCTCGTGGTGATGCCCATCCCCAGCAAGCACCCCAACATTGGCCGCTCGCAGAGCTGGGATGCTGCCGGCTGGTATGAGGGGAACTGGGAGAGTGAGAACGCCTTCGAGTACCAGAGGCCGCCGGGCCGGAGGAGCTCCCTGACCTATGGCGGTGAGGGCGGCTGGTACGAGCCATCGCGGGCAAATGATATCATCTTGCAGGGCGGTGCGGAGCTGAAGCAAGAGGCGTACCCGTACCAGGATGCCACCTTCGCGCCGGGGCCCCTGAGGAAGGGCTCTGTCCCCGACTTCACCTACTGCGACCGGCCGGCGCCCATGGCAGGGCCGGGGCTCTCTGCCGCCCCAGGATTACTACAGCGACCCGTCGCTGTCGGCGAGGTCACCCAAGGACCCCCGCTGCTACCGCGAGCACGTGGCGGGCAGGCCGCTGGCGAGCTATGGGGCGCCTGGCAGCCGGCTGTCCTGGGACCAGAGCGCCGTGCGCCCACCTGCCCCACCCGATGCCACCCGCCTCTACAGAGACCCCAAGCTCGCCCTGGATGGGCAGCGGCTGCGTGGCAGAGATGTGTCCCCAGCGTGGTACGGCACGGAGCCCTCCGGCCCGCGGTACGCGGCAGAGCCACCCGCATTCCCCAGCAGGCCAGGCTACAGCGACGGGGCAGAGAGGGCTCCTGAGGCGGCAGTGGCGGCCAGGCAAGCCGTCCCCACCTGCCTGGTGGTGGATCCCACCACCAGCACCGGCAGCAGCTACGGGCCAGGCAGGGAGAGCACCGGCGCCAAAGGTCCCTACGACAGCTACGAGGCGGCGGTGGCGACGCCTTCCCATCCGCCAGTGCCCCCCGCCTTTCCTGGGCCAGAGGGCAAGAGGAGCTTTGACCCCGAGTTTGTGGCACTGCTGCGTGCGGAGGGCGTCTCGGAGAGCACCTTTGCTGCCCTGCTGCAGCAGGGCTTCGACTCCCCAAACCTGCTGGCCATGATGGAGGAGAACGACATCAAGTCGGTGGCACCCAACCTGGGGCAGGCCCGTGTGCTGTCCCGCATCGCCCACAACTACAAGGCAGAGATGCAGCTGCAGAGACAGGAGCGCAGGAGCGGGGCACTGCGCCCCAGGACCCGCTCCAACAGCTTCAGCCACCGCAGCGAGCTCCCGGCAGAATACGGGGTGCCCACCGTGGATGGCCCTGGCACCTCGCAGCACCCGCCACCGCTGCAGCCGCTGTCCCCAAGAGGTGTAGAGATACACCGCCGGCCATCCAGCGCTCCAACCCAACACTTGCTGGAGACCACCACCTACCCAGCCCCAACGGGGGCTCCTCAGGGGCCGCACTTCCTCCCCGGTTCAGGATACAACACCCCCCTGCCTTGCAGCACGCACCCACGTCCTGCCTCTGCCTACTCCGCTCCGGTTGGCATGCCCATGACGGCGGCCAACCCGCACGCCAGCCCCAAGACGGCGTATCCCACCACCTACACCGTGCCCATGGAGCTGATGAAGAGGGAGCGGACAGCGGTGGCGTCACCGGCACCCAGCCCCCACAGCAGCCCCCAGCTCCTCCGCCGGCCGGGGACAGCAGGGGACAGCAGCCTGGCACCCACTGGACCCACCTTCCCTGCCCAGCTCTCCCCGTACCCGAAGCTCAGCAGGCGCACGGGGCCCCCCGTCATCGTCTCCACCATGGCGTCGCCTGAACCAAGTAATTACTGAAGGGGCTTAGTCCATAGAGTAGTTTAGAACCGCCTTGTTGTTGCTTGTTTTACCCCTCAAAAAACCCACAGTCAAATGTCATGGGGGTTCATGCCTAAATATTAGACACTGTCCTACGTAGAAAATGAGGTGAAGGGGATTTCTTTGCAGGGCTGTGCTGGCCGTGCAGAGCTAAAGATGCTGATTCTTGCACAGTGGGTTAAATTCCAAATATTTTATTTGTTTAGCCAACTTCAGTTAAACATGAGCGGCATCTCAAATAATGCTTCCAGGGTTAATCTTGCCGTTCCTGTTGTTTGTCGAGAACAGGAGATTAGACACTGTGCTGGCTGAGCAATTAGGACTACAGGGTTTGCTGCAGATTGACTTTTTACCGCTGTTATCAGGCACAAATGTGTCCCTGTGAGGAAATGGTTAGCATTGTTTTGACTAAATTCATCAGATAGTTAATGGTGTTATTCGAGAATCGACTTACCTTTGGTCATTACCTAAGGCTTTGCTTCTTATTATTAATTTGCTGTTTTATCAAGCATACAAAATAAACCCCTTGATTTCCTTCTCGAGATGCCTCTAAGTGAAGCGATGGAGCTGTTAAAGTAATAGGGCTGTGCTTAAAACTAAAAGCCTGTCATTAAGCACTGGAACAATAAAAATGAATGGTGGCTCCTAGACTTCCCTTCCTTTTCTAGAAATGCTCAGGCTCTTGGCTGCTCAGATGAAAAGCTGAACAATCCTAGCAGGATCTGCTCCTCCACTTTGGAGATGTGGCACTCAGAGCCTGATAGAAACTAACCCCCAAAATCACCTGGAGAAATACAAGGCAATTCATCAAATACATTCATTTGTGCCTTGACCTGTTTGAAAAAAAATGTGGAAAGACACCCCTTGTAATGTTTTTTTGCTGGTAATGACTCTGTGAGCAGGGAGTTTCCTCCCTGGGCAGCGCAGCTGAACTCCCATGCAAACGATTCCCGAACAATTTGCCGTACCAGCACACACACACAAAGCCTTAATAAGAGGGAGACCATTTATAGGCATCGAGACAGTGCCAAACTGGTGATGCCATTCCACAGGAATCTAAATAAAGAATGATTTTGTGAGTGGAAATGATAAAGTTGTCAAAATGCAGACACTTGGCACACCCCTTTCCCTGCCATACCGTAATTACACAGCTAGGAAGTAAATGCCGGTCCTTTCACGCTTATGAGTCCTTTATGTAGTTGGTGTAATGTATTGATTTCTAAAAAATGCTTCAATATTAGGCAACATGTTCTGTGTTGACATGGATCAGATGCTAAAGTAGTACATCCAGGCAGTATTTTTAAATAAATGCAGCTAAGAAGACGAACTGGCATAATGTGGGGAACACAAATATGTTCATTTATTTGCACTGTGTCTGATTGAGCGGTCGATGCCGACGCAGCGACAGCTCTGGGCTTGAAGGACCTTCAGAGCACAGGGATTGGGAGCAATCTCCTCCACCATGGGAAACAGATCCCTCCTTCCCTGGCTCTCATTTATAAACTGCAAACCCCGTTCTCTAAAAATCTTGAAATTATCCCTTCTCTTCACCAGAATTACTGGTACACAGCAAGAGGAAGCCAGCAGCATTTCTGTGCTGTTGAGCTCTTTCTTGCTACTCAACCCTCTTTTTTTTTTTCTTTTTTTTTCTTCTTTTGCCCACGACCATCTCATTTGCATGAGGATGACATTTGTTGCTCCAGTAATTTCATCTGATAATGGCCAGCTTGCAAAGCGGATCTGAAAACATATTCCTTAATTATGTGTTGCCAAGCAACGAGAGGGTTTGGCCATAATCACAGAAAGATTATCTTCTCATTGAAGGCCCTGAAAGGTTTAGCTGAAGTAGGACCTGTAAAATTGTCTTCATTTTTATTTATTTCCCCTTTTTCCTTTCCATATAGCCTGAGAGGTTTTCTTCCTGTTAAACTATATTTTAAAAGTAGAAGCCAAGGTAAGGCACATGGCACATGGAAAGATTAAAAATGGGGAAGTGTGTGATGGTTTGTAGTTGTTTGAGCTGTGTTGAGCAGGAGTGTTCACACTTACCCACGAGGGGATAAGCTGAGGTTAGAGATATGTTAAGATGTTGTAAAGCTTTGAGTGGATGGCAGAAACTTGACTAAATCCAGGAAAATTGTATTTGCCAGCCAGGATGTGTTTTCAGGAGTGATGAGCCTTCTCTTGGCTGTAGCTTTGGCTGTGGATATTCGAGTTAGAAGGTGAAAGGAAATTCAGTATTAAACTCTGTCTCCAAATGGCTGCAAATATTTTCTGTCAGTGTAAGTTAATGTCTGCCCAGCCAGCAGAGGGTTATAAAGTGCACATTACAGCCCAGTCATGTTTTGAAGCTTGTTCTATGGATAAGACCTTCAACAAGACCATTTTGAGCTTTTTTAAAGTCTTGTTGAACTATGCATTGTAGTCTTTCTACAATGAGTTGTTCCTAAATACCCCATTTGTCATTTTATGTTGAGTTTGACACTCTGAGTGCATTCTGCACTGTTCACTTTGGAGTTTGGACAGAGGGCTTGCCGGAGGGAGGTGTCTTCTCCTGCCTGGTATTAGAGGCAGGGTCCTGGGCAAGGATACAGGCACGTGCCACCTCTTGCTTTGGAGTGGTCAGAGAAGGGAAAAGGAGCAATGAGATTTAGGGCTGGAACTGCTTGCTTTTCCTAAAATAATTAGGAATAAGTTAGGTAAATTGCCCTCCCTGGGAGTTGGAGGGTTGTATGAAGAGGAGGTGGTGAATGAGCACCTTGAACCCTCTGCTGTGGTGGTAGAGTGACGTCTCCAGAGATGAGCCAGCTTCCCATGCCAGGAGCTCCTCTGGCAAAGCTGCTGCTCTCCATGTCACTGAGACCTTGTCAGGAATAGCTGGGGGGAGTGCTCCTGCAGCCTGGCCATCAGAGGATCAGCAGTAGTGAGCACACCAAGGCAGCTCAGTGGTGAGCAGCAAGAGAGCCCTGCAAGGTCTGGGTGACAGACACATGTCAGTAGGAGAGCTGAGCCAGAGAGGGTTTGTGGCCAGCCCCGTGCTGAGCTGGGAGGGAGGGCAGGGAAATAAATAGTCCAGGTCAGCAAAGCTGGTGAGGGCAAACAATATCTCACGGTCACTGATCACATTGCTGCAGCTCCGCCTCCAAATTGTGCAACTTCAGTTGATGATGTTTGCTAGGATTTTTTCTTAGATTACTTTTTTTTTAACCCAATTTTTTTAGTAGTAAAGCAGTTGGCAGATGAGAAGTCTTGTATTTTTGTAGCTAGCCTGAATTTCAGTGGCCAGTCCAGATTTCTGTTTCTGATGCTGGACTTAGGGAGTTTAAATGAGAAATGGTGATTCATTGCAAATATGCGTCTTGAGTGGTTTATCAAGCTCTCATTTGCACATGAAGATGTGAAAGTGAATTATCAGAAAAGGGAAGATGCTTCCCACAGGGATGAGGAGCAGGGCTGCCCTGTAAAGTCAGGTGGGTGTCATCAGGGAGCAAGAGCAGAATTACTTGGCTGTAAGATTTGGTTGAAAGCCTGACCTTCTCCTGAGCAGGGAAAGCCAGGCTGAGGACAGCTGCCCTCCTTGAACAAGTTGTTCTCTCCAGTGTGAAGGGGACTCATCCTCTCTTTTATCAGCTTAGAGCCCAGCTAGAAATGCCTTTCACTGTGATTAGCTCACTTCTGCTTGTACTCTTTAACACCTCGTTGTGATGCCTTTTATTGGTATTTCCCCCCTGTGACAGATAAAAACTGTGTTAACCACACATAGTTGTAGGCTGAAACTCTGCACATGGGCAACCCCCAAAGAGGGAAGGACATAGGGAGGAGCAAGGAGGAGCAAGAGCCTTGATGGTTGGTAAAGGATGGTTAAAACAGCGCATCAAAGATGATTAAAAGACTGACATTTGCCCACTTTTGTAAGCTATGAATTCTTTTAACCTAATTAATTTAAGCTAAATTGCCACCATTTTCTATGGGCAGAGTTTAGCAGGATATTTCCTGCAGAATATAAATTTCCTGAGCATTTGCTGATTTATTCTTCGCCCAGTACAGTGGACAGCTCAGAAATCGACTTCAGGTTTTCTTCCTTGTGTTTTCTGTACAAACCTCAGCATGGAATCCATGTAAGGTCTCTCAATTAACAATCTGGACTGAAACAGCACCAAGGGAAGCTCCGTGCACTGAATAAATCTGATTTCATTTGCACATTGACCTGACAGACCATAGCATGTCCTTGGAGCCATTCCCAGCCGGTGTGTTAGTCCAGGTAAACCCTGCACTGCCCTCACTAACAAAAACATGGAGTACTGTTTTTAACTGGGATCATGACTCCCATACAAAAATACAGGTTGAAATAAGCAGGTGGGTCTTTCTCATGTCTGCTCTCCCCATGGTCACAGCATCAAGACACTAATATGCAAAATGATAAGGGAAGTAGCTGGAAAACTCACAGTGAATTTCTGAAAGCCTTTGAAAGGCTCAGAAGGACCCTCACCAACCTCTGCTGAGCACATGAGTGTGTGGATCTTAAAACCTTGGGCAGGGTGAATGGCTAAGGAACAGAATGTGCAGGAGATGTGCTGCTGACTATCTTGATATAATACTGACTGTCTTGGCCAATCTGCACATACACTTCATGGGTGGCAGGGAGTATGCTTTTAAAATACTTCTTTAAAGGCTGAAATACGCTTTTTATAATGGTTTTATCAAAAGCAATATAAAGTGTCAAACTCATTCCAGTTGCAATTCATTGACTTTAGTGCCATGGCAATAAAAATGAATTTGGCCTGTCGAAGGAGAACGTGTTGTCAGATGCACAAGTGTTGTCATCTTCAATTTACACTTTTCTTTCACCCTGTGTCTCTGGTTCTCCAGCATTGTTAGGACTTTCATATATCCAGATCATTCTCTGACTATATTTGCTGACATTTTTTTAGCCTTCTCATAAGTAGTTTCCATAGCTACAAACTTCGTGTTCACAGAGGGGAAAAAAAAATTTAAAGGTTTCTTATTATTATTGTATTAAACATTTTTTATATTTCTTCTCCTTGTCATTCTCATATCATCACACTGCAGCCCAGTTTAATGAAAATGCTGCACAACTGAATTGCCTGTTATTTTTAAAAGCAAAGTAGGTGCTGAGCTGAATCCTTGAAAAGCAGAAGACCAACATCATTAAGCCCCTGATGTAAAATAAATGTTGCAGACGTAGGACTGGTATTAGTAATGTTTATAGATGGCAAGTGGCAGGCGAGCTTTTGACTTTTACACCTAAATAAAACCTGATATTTACAGCATTCTGCTGCCTTTTGGTAAAAAAACCTAATTTTTAATCTCTTTTGTCTACTGTTGGTAGGATTTTGTTTAAGATGAAGAGTTGCTTCTGAGAGTGGGATTCACATGGGTTGTGTTTCCAATATCTGGTTCTGCTCCTCTGGTAGGGACATGATGGAGCAGCCGTGCCCTGAGGAAGGGTTTGGGCAGAGGTGTTGGGCAGAGGTGTTGGAGCAGCCATGCCCCACTCAGGGCAGCCCTGAGGAAGGGTTTGGGCAGAGGTGTTGGGCAGAGGTGTTGGAGCAGCCATGCCCTGAGGAAGGGTTTGGGCAGAGGTGTTGGAGCAGCCGTGCCCTGAGGAAGGGTTTGGGCAGAGGTGCTGGGCAGCAGTGCTGGAGCAGCTTTGTTCAGGGAAACAGGAGGCTCTGAGTGCCCAGTGCTGTGGCCAGGGTCTTGCCTTCTGCACCCTCAATCCAATTAGCTGCCCCAGAGCAGATGGAGCAGATTAGTGCCCAACTCTCCTTCCTCCCCCGGTGCAGGGGGTGTCCGGCCAGCAATCGGCTTAACGTGGGTCGTGTGGCACAGCCCCTGCCCTGGCCCTCAGCAGGGAACCCCCTCAGCTCTGGGGCTGCTGCCTCTCATCCCCCAGCCTGCTGGCTCCAGTTCTTTGGCAGTTTGGAAGCCCTATCTAAACTCATTTCCCAGGCATAAAATCTTTTTTTTTAATTGTCTGCAGCATGGCCCCCAGGTGCGTGAGCTGTGCTCCACAATGGAACAGCCACTCCAGCAGTGGGGTTGGGAGTGAAGGATTTTGGTCCTTTCCCACCTGCAGCATTCCCTCCCAGAATCTCATCCAAAAAATCTTGTGTGGCCAAGGGAGATCACAGGCTCTTGCCTCATCTTGTAAATGAAAGCAGTGTCAGGCAAGGAGAGGCTGGGAGAAGTGACACCACAGGGCTCTTCCTGTAGTTCCCAAAAGCATCACTGTCCCTGGGAAAAGGGTGGTTTAGGCTCTGCAATCTGAGACATGAGCAGCTTGTCACAATAAGAAGGAAACCAGCAGGGCTTATCTGCTGGTGGAGATCCTTGGTAAATACTGGTGTGAACAGCCAAGATGCCATTCTCATGTTTTATTTATGTATGGAGATATGTATAGATATTGAAATGAGGAGAAAAAAAATCTCAAAAATATAATCAGTGTCTCAGTCATTATCCATTTGAATCAGTGCTTCTGCAGTCTTCATTATTTGCCAGAAGTGTCTTGTTTTGGTTATCAAGCAATTTATTATTTCCTAGCTGGCAAGCAGACAGGCAGACAGGACTTTGTTTAGACAGCAAACACAGTGAAGAGAAATAATTTAGGATATACTTTCCATCTAAAAAGTCAGAAAAAGAGGATCAGAACTGAGGTGTCATGGAAACATTTGGCATGTATTTCCCAGATGTGAAGGTGGTACCTCCAGGTGGGTTCCCTCCACCCAGGGAGCATCAGGAGGAGTAGGGGGTGGGATGCAGGAACCTGGCAATACCCACCTGACTTCCTGCTGGTCTTCTTAACCTTAACACGTTTCCTGACACTTGTGCTAAACACTGCAAATCCCTGAGCTGCCTCCTACACATTCCCTTACTGACCCTATAGATTATCAGCCTTTTCTTAGGATGGCACAGTCTCTTATTGAATTCTCTCACTGTTACATGCAGAGGGAAAATACCCAGGAATGGACATGTCACACACATTTGTTTTGTTCTCTGCCATCTTCTGAGTGTTTTGTTAGAAAGGTTTAAATGAATATTGAAAAAGTACAGTAGTTCATGCAGGTGCATGTATTTTGTTTTGTCAATGCAAGGAATCTTGATTAATATTGTGAAGGATAAAAGAGAGGATTCAGTGTGGACAGCAGAGAGCTTCTCAGTATCTAGACCATCCTGCTGGGACACTGAAATAATCAAGAATGCTTAAATGTCACTTTAGTTATCCCACCTGGCCAGCAGTTCCTGTAATCTCTCTTATTTGAACATCTTTGAATTCTTCCTCGTGTTGAGTAGACCTGCATAAAAGTGGGAGCTGTTATCTTACCAGCTGAAACATTCGGCTTAAGAGTCTTAAATTTCCATTTCGTTCTTGTCTGCAGAGAATGTGATCTTGTTTCATCTGCAGTCAGGGCTAAAAGGTCCCAAACCCAGGATTACCAATAACTAATAACATCATGGCAGTGCCAAACAACCTGTCACGTTCTGCAGTGGAATTTTTCCCCTTGGAGCTCATCTTTATTCAGCAGGGACGGTGCTTTCTGTACTTGCTGCTCACCCTAAAAGCCCAGGCTCCCTTGGAGCAGCGTGGCATCTCCCATACCATGCTCTGGCCAGAGGGAGAGCCAGGGGATCATCTCCCTGCTGTGAGATAAGCAAGATACAGAGGTACATCCCATGGACCAGCAGCCCCACGCTCTGGCTCATCAGTTCTTTTTCACTCCAGTTTTCTGTTCCTGAAGCTTGCATGAAAAATGCCAACAAAGTGATTATTTGTAATTTTTGTACAATATCTTTCCGGAGGAGCAGTTTCCAAAGCGGGGCAGTGAGTCAAGTTCACTTGAAAAATTGTGATTTTGTCATTCATTTCAATAGGAGAAGGATTTTTACTCTCTCCTGCAAAAGGAGCCAGCTCTACATCACTGACTTTTATTGCATTTCTTAAAATTAGATCTACAAACCCAATGGTTTCTTAAGCAGGAGAAGCTGTAGGTTTCATGCATTGGAAGCCTGTGCATTATTAAAAATAATAGGGTAAATTTGTCAAATGGATAATGAGTAGGTTTCTTCCTCTATTTTTCAGTGTTTTAATGAGTGCAGGAAATGTTTGCTATTTATTTGCTTTCAGGTTTTACCAAGGAGCTCTGGAGATAATTGTCAAATTTCCAAGGGTGTATCAATATTTCATGAAGCTCTGTTTTCCCTCTGTACATTCACAAGTTGAGTCATTAGCACTGGGACTGATACTAACAGGCTGAAGCAAGGCATGAAAAGGAATTCCACCAAACTCTTGCAAGTTTGAGGATTTCTGAAACAAAATTCTAGTCAGGTCTTCTGGGTAAAATAAATATAGGTGATGTTGCATGGTTTCAAATGTTAAATTTGTCAGAGAATTTCGTGTTTGATCTTGGTTTCTGTGGTTTGTGGACCTGATCCAGAGAACACCAAGGCTTTGTGTGTGTGTTCTGTGTGTTCTGTGTGTGTGTTCTGTGTGTTTGGCCTCATGCCCAGCACTTACCACAAATTGGGGTGTACCTTACAGAGATAGGATATCCATCCACGTCATCCTTCGGAAAAAAGCAAATTCCACCTTTCCTACCACCAGCAAATTAAATTGTGTTGAATTATTAAAGCTCAAATTGCTTTTGGATGTGTTACCAGTCATCACTGATGCTGGCTATTTTGTTTGCTGCTGGCTATTCAGTTTTAGGTTATTTTTGTGTGGCCTTTGAGGTGCAGTACTGGCTGTGTGTTAACCACTGTTGTTCTGCTTTGGCCATTTGCCATTTATAAGAGGCTACATTTTGTATGTTGAATGTTTGTTTTTTCTTAATTTCTGACATTTTTTATGTAAAACCATCATATCCCTGTTCTCATTCTGATTAGGCAGCTTACCCCAGTTTTGGTTTGTTCAGCCTAAAACTCTGGTGTCAGGCTGGCTTTTGCTCCTATTCATCATCTAACCCAACTAGCTCAGTGCAATGCTCTCAAGAAAAAAAAAAACCAAACTCAGGAAATGAAAATTATTCATAGATATGGACCCATTGTGCTTTGCTGTAGAGAGGGTGCAAAATTAATTGATAAATTATTGTGGCTTTTCAGCCATTCTAAATGGTTGCCATAAGTGCTTCACCAGGCACAGCTGAGTGGTAGCAAAAAGTGAGACTTCAAACTTGATTGATCTACACAAAGTCTGGAGCATTGATGTGGAACTCTGAAAGTGTGCAGAGAGCTGGAAGGTGGATGGAAGGAGTACCCAGGGCCTCTGAAACACAAAAGTGCTTCAGAGTTGGAAGTGATTAAAGCAGAAAGGGACCAGTGGTGCTTCCCTGGAGAGGGGTTCTGTGGGAAGGGCAAAGCTGGATGTTTGACAGAGGGGTTTGAAGATCCTTGGAGCTAGCAGATGTCAGAACTGGCCTGTCTGTCAGTATTTTGGGATAATTTTAGGATTTGTGACGCTGTGGGCCACGGTAAAGCAAAGGAGGTCACTTGTGAACACAAACAGCAGTGTTAATCATGGTGGCAGTTCAGGAGGAGAAAGAGAAATGGCAATCATGTAATATTGACACAACAGGAGTGTGTGGAGATAATGAAATTGGTCACAGCTCAATATGACAAAGTTCCAGACTGTAAACAGAAATATTTGTCAGAGGGGAGACAGTGCTCAGGGTGAAAAACAGGTGCTTTGCTGAGTAAAAATCACCTTGTAAAGGATTTGCAGCTGTGGGGGTTTGTAAGGGAAATCCAGGGCAGACCCTGCTTTGTCCTTCTAGGAGGAAGTTTGCAAAGTTGGTGGTAAATACATCTTGTAACTTGTGCTTAGCTCTGAAACTGAGCTTTGCTCTGAGCTGGACTCAAGAAGACCAGAGTTAGCAATGCAATTCCCACCCAGCTTTTGGTGGTTTTGGTTTGATCATTGATCTCCTATGCCAGGTGCCAAGAGGACAGGATTCCTCCATGTGATGCTGCCTGGGAGAACCTGGCCTTACTCTGGACCATTTCCTTTACTTCCACTCTGGGAAGTTCTTAGGTACACTGGCTTAGTATGTCTCTTACCTATTTGTTTAATGTGTTCATAAGGCACTTGGAGCCCCACTGCTCTTTGAAGAAGCACATACTGAGGGATGCTGGAAAACCCAGGCTGCACACAGTGCTGAGAGTAGGCAGGGCTGGAAACTGCCCCACTGAGTCAAGGGGAGCAGCTTTCCTCCAGCACAAACACATCTGGAGAAGTGGGAGGGGAAGGAAGAAGGTAGGGGAGGAGAACAAAGAGGAGAATACTGGAATCAGCAACAGTAATCCAACCAAAATACTGCAGCAGGACAGAGGGTGCCCTAAAGGTAGCCAGTTTCTAGGAAAGTATTCCATGCTTGGGAAGAATGGTGCTGGTAACAGTCACAAAATGTTTGTGATCCAAGTTTTTGGTACACTTCCCCTCTCAAGCTGGCACGGTTACATGCTTTGTTTGTTTGCCTCCAGCTCCTACCCTTTGTGGAGTTAGAAATACTCTGATTCAAGTCCATCCAAATACAGCAGTGCCATGCTTGGTAAGTGGGTCATGAGCCCTTGGGGTCTGAGCAAAGAGTTTTAATCAGAATTTGGCAAACGAGCAAGTAAAAATTCTTTTCTAAAAACCTCTCGATTCCAAGATTTCGCTTTAAGATTCATTTTCTTGTTAACACTGTGTGACCTGTGCTTTGATGCTTTGCATTAAGCCACATGGAGCTCCTGGGTGTCAGTGTAAGGCAATTATGGAGTTCTCCTGGAGTGATATCCAGTCTCCTGTCAAGTTTGGGATGACTCTTTTTCATTTCCTGCCTGGAAGTGCACAGCGAGGGTGTGCTGAGGCTTCCTTTTGGAGCCATACTCAGAAAACTCATCCTTACTGCAGCCATTGCTCTGTGGTCACCTCTCTGCAGCTCCTCAGCCTTCCTCACATCTGACACTCATGTTTTGTTTCATTCTGTGGCTGGTTTGGAGCAGGAAAACCCAAACCCCCCACGCTCACTTGAGCCAGAGTCCTGTGCTGAGGAGAGGCATCAGCATGGTGGTTTCCTGCTGCAGCCAAGGAGTCTTTTCTTCTCCCTTTGCCTTCCCAGTCTCCCCAGATGCTGCCTCTTCCCCGGGAGCTGCTTTGGCACCAGGCATTGGAATTTCCATTGAGGGATGTTCAGTTGTCTCAGCACCACAGGTATCAGCTTCTTTCTGATCACAGGTGTCAGGTGCACAGGTCAGATTGACAGATCACATGTGACCAGCACGGGGAAAAGCTGCAGTTTCTCTACCTGTGGCTTTCTTGCCTTTTCTTTGCAGTCTTTCTGTCCCTGATTTGAGAGACACACACACTCTGAAATGTCTATTCTTAGAGAGTTTGTTGTGCTTTGTCTGCTGTTTAAAAAAGCTACACAGCCTTCCTGGTTATTTTTTTCCATCACCAAGCAGGGCAGAGGCTGAGGAGACCACCCAGCACTGCTGCTGTGCTGACAGGGATTCTCAGATGCTGTTGAGGATGGGCTGCCTGATGCTCTCAGAACGTGCCAGTCCTCTCATGGACCACGCTGGGTGGTTGCAGCCCACCCTGTGAAATGCAGAGCCACAGTGGGGATGTCCAGGGGATAGAGTGACAGCTCGTCACAACTAGACAGCAGTTCTGTATTTGACATCTTGAGGTCAAAAACTGTCAGTTCTTTATTTTTTACAGTGTCTTAAATCGCCTGGAGAGTGTTTTGAGCCGTGTCAAAATGAATTAATTAAGACCAAGTGATAATCACAAGCCTGTGTTGGTCTGATTCAAGCAGGACTGTGCTTGATTTTCAGCCTAATAAATACAAATGGTTTTGGAGGATCTGGGGGGCTGATAGAGCCCGTTTGTGTTTCCTCCAGAGCTACATGTGCTACAGTTTTTACTTGCTCTTTGCCTTGGCAGTCTGTAGCATTGTTTTCCTCCTCCTTAGGACCACAGCCAATTTTCTAATTAAGGAAATCACTCTGCAGCCATTGTCGCTGTTCATTTGAGTTCTTTGTCCATACCAAAGTTTCCAGCTCCCCAAAAGATTTGAAGTCACTCCTTACTACAGCTGGAGGAGGTCAGAAGTTGTGGCTCAGGGCAGGCTCCTCCCCTTAACTCTGTAAGAACCAGGCACCAAGCGCCTCATGGGCAGCACGTTCACTTCATAAGAGCTTCAAATCCACCTCTGACTATGACAAATTCTGCTGGGTTATTTTTCTATTGGATTCATATATAAAAACATAGTTACAAGAAATAAATATCACTTTGTGCTGGGCTTTACTGCTTACTGGGCTTTGAGCCTAAAAGGATTTAAAAGTCATCATGCTCCAAGGGAAAGTTGTAGTGAGAAGGAGGATGTGGAGGGTTGCTCCAGCCAGCTGTTGTGATTTGGGAAAAGGCTTGTCCTGACTGATGGAAAGGAGAGTGGGACAGACAGAGAGGCAGCCAGGGCTGACACAGCCACGCCCAGTGGGATTAGGACCAAATTAGAAAATTGGCTTGCAGGGGTTTATCATTTCCTTTATATTGTGACATTAATAAATGCAAATCTTTATCTTCTAGTTGTTATCCTCCCTTGTATCTTTTGTTAATGAGCATTGTCTCCTGTTCAGGCTGTGCTGATAACTGGATGGAGAGGATTCATGTGCACACATCCCTGTGTGTTCTTGTGCTGTGCAAAACTACCTGGGGGTGTGAGGAGAGGATTTGGGCACTTCTCAGTGTCTGTGTGCCAGCTCCTCCTGTCAGCCTGGAGTTGGACAAGGGTCCTGGAGACAATGCCACGTTAATGCAGCACAGTTCAGTGCTTTTGGTATTTCACAGTGCAGCACAATAACTTCTTTTCTCATTTTGTTTGTGAAGTGCATCAAATTCAGAACATATGCACCATGTCAGGGCTGCTCTTTCCAGTGAGCCCAGAGAAAATGCTCAGATCTGGCCTGGTTGGTAACTCAGAGGGAACTGCTGAACTGAAAGATGCTGGGTTTAGGTTAAATATTGGGGAGAAATTCATTACTGTGAGGATGGTGAGGAAGCTGTGGCTGCTCCATCCTTGTAAGTGTTCAAAGCCAGGCTGGACAGGGCTTGGAGCTAGAGGAAGGTGTCCCTCGGGGTGTTGGAGCTGGATGAGCAATCAAGTCCCTTCCAGTCCAAGCCATTTTGTGATTCTGTGGCTCCTGCACAACTTGGCTTCACAGTGGAGGCCACGGTGGCCTGGTGCTCAGCTGGGGTTGGGCTCTCCATCCCAGTCAGTGTGCTTTCCATCCCAGATAGGTCCCTTATGGAAGGGAGCTCTCTACTAGCCAAAATAAAGACACTCAGCAATCTGCCAGAGCTGATTAAAGCTTGTAGTCTGTTACAGGCAGAAAGAAATACAGTTTGGGGTAGAGGATACAAGATACATTTGCAAGGCATCTGAACCTGATGCTGAGAAATTCTTTCTCTCAATGTTGTTGTTGCCAATAGCTTCTCTGTGCTCAGACCAAAAGTATTTAGGGTGGAACATTTGCTCCCTACTTTCTAGCAAGCCTGGTCACAGGAATGAAGAGTGGATTCTTTTAGTGGCTGCAGCTGGTTTGAATGATCCCCACACTGAACCCATTGAGTCCAGGCACTCCTCATGTGAATCTCAAGGAAGCAGCAACTGGGATTTTGTTTTTGTGCCTGACAGGGGCAGAAACAGCAGAACAGCCACAAGTTGATTGCTTGAAATCAGGCAGAGGAGGGTGAGATGTGTTGCTGCCTGGGTGTCTGTGCTGCATCCTCACCCACACCTCCTGCAGGGCCCCAGAGAGGACAGCATGGCTGCACTTGGTGCTGATCCATCCTGTTCATTCTGTGAGAGCTGGAAGAGGAGTTCTTCAAGGATTGCGGCCTTTACATTACATACAAAACAAAAAAGAAGTCATGAAACCCTTCAATGTCAGTTGGCAAGACCTTGAGCAAGGCTCTGAGATGGAGCTGGACCTCTCTCAAAGTCTGCTGCTTCTGAGGAGCAGCAAAATAGCTTATTTTGGTAAACTCAGGGAGTCATTTCCACACCCTGTGTCAAATCTAAGTCTCTTTTTATGGGGGATCTCTCTGTTGGTTTTTAAAGTGAAGTGAAGTCAGTTTTGATTAGGTATTGGGAAGAAATTGTTCCCTGTGAGGGTGGGCAGGCCCTGGCACAGGTGCCCAGAGCAGATCCACTGCCCCTGAATCCCTGGCAGTGCCCAAGGCCAGGTTGGGGCTTGGAGCCCCCCTGGGACAGTGGAAGATGGACTTTAAGGGGATGGACCTTCCAACCTAAACCATTCTAGAATCCTGATTTTACGTTGAGAGCAACTTCTAGTAAGTTTCTGCACAAGAATCCCCTTCCTTTTTCCTTCCAAAGGATGAGGGCTTCAGGCAGACAAATGTTACCTGCTTGCAGAGAGGACAGCAGGTCAAGGAAGGTGACTCATGTTGGGCTGAGAATCAGGGAGAGATGTGGGAAAACCCTTGCTAAAAGTAATGCTACCAAATAGAAAGAGGTTTGATGGTAATTAAAAGGCCAGCACTGTATTCCTAAGTATGCTTGGGAAAGTCAGCTGGCCACGTGCTCTGGGGTTTTTTCACAATACTGGCTTTTTCTTTGTATTACCAAAGGTATTAATTAGAGGAATAGATTACACTGAGTGCTGTACAATTATCTCTTGGGTATTTGTGGAATGAACGGTGCAAACTGTGTGAAACTGTAAAATGCTCATTTGGCTGGGTGTCTTGATGAGCACCATGTCTTACTTCCCCTCTTTGCCACGTCTCCTGAACCTGTTGATTACAGCCAGCAGGGTGGTTGTGTGTCAGTGGCAGCCTTGGGGGGGCTTTGGGTCCCCCTCACACAGAGGCACAATGCAGGATTGTTGTTGCTGCAGGAGCCTCTTGTTTCAAGATCACGGGAGTTTTCTCAACACACTCAGTTTGATTTGGTTTGTTTTGTAATCTGTATGATCTAATCAAGTGTATAAACTTCTAGACAGGGGTGGGATGCATCAGAATCCTTCTTTGCCAACTGCCTTCTGCTGAAAGGCAGGAAATTTTGTCAACTTTTTGAAATTTCAGTGCAAGACCCCTTTCCCTACCTTCCCCAATCTTATTCCCAACAAAGAAATTAAACCTGATCAGTTCATTTTGCCATACCTCACTGTGGTGGGTTCATGGCACAGTTTTAAGACTGAATAAATTAATTGAGACTCACCATACGGTGAATAACTACAGCTCTTGGGTTGATAGGTGATGGGTTTTATTGAATCAATAAAATATAGAAAATGGTTGGAGGAAAAGAGCTTACTGCAGTGATATTGTTCAGTGTGATTTACAGTTTTATAACTGTAGGCAAATGTGAAATATTTTTCACTGTCTTGGGTATACATTATTAGATAAACCTATATCCTGTGCTTACCTGCATCAGCACTGTGATAGTGAAGAGACATAAAAATGAAGACATTTTCAGCCCATTAGAGTTAACGTGGTTTCAAGAGCAGTCAGTTTCTCTACAGTTTGGATTTTATTTGTCTCTCAGTGCGCTGAGGATGCCTGCAGGAAATGCCTCCCAGCAGCTGTGGGAGCTGCACTGTAGCAATCCTTGGCATGCACAAGAAAATCAGCCCCCTTAAATATGAATGTTGTCGGCCAAAACACCAGCTCATGAAAAACAGAGAGAAAATACTGATCTGTGCAGGAATTCTTTGTGGAGCATCCTGATCTGTCTCCTTTGACTCTTGATACGTTGCTGAGGTTACCCCCATGAGAAAAGCCATGGGGGACAAGGGCAGGGCTGCTTCAGGAGGTCCTTAAAGCCCCTTTCTGTGCCTAGAGGAGCGTGGTGGGCTTTGAGGGCTCCTGGGCCACAGCCTGGAGCTGGGACAAACTTCCCAAGGGAGTGGGAGGGCAGGAGACACCCCTGGAGCTCCAGGAGGGTGGTGGTCAGCCCCAAGTGCTTGGGGAGAGGTGGGTGTTGAGCTGCTGTAGCACAGGAGTAGCTCATCATTCTTTGGAATTGAAAAATAAGAATGTGCCAGTGAGTTATCTGGATTAATGAAGATGAAATGTGCTGTATAAATCCATCAGGAGCGTGATCGTGCCGTTATCCCTTGGGCTACTCTGGCTCACAAGGAGAAAAGGTTGATTTGTGTTTGTAGATGATTTTGCTTGCTCTGCCAATGCTCATTTTTGTTTTAGTATGAAAGCCAGGGAGTGTGTGTTTCTTTTGCTCAAAGATGGAGCAGATTAGCAAAGATTTTTCTAGATTATCATCATTTAAATAGCTCTGGTTTAAGACAAATGTTTCAACTACAATGACTTATTAGTGATGCTATTTTAAACACTGATGATAAATTAGGGAGGGTATAAGCTCTATTACTCAAGGATCTGTGCAATATTTGGACATTGAGCATGGTTTTCCATAAACCAGAAGGCAGTGATGTGCAGCTGACCGGGCTGAGAGCCCTGTGGCTGGGCTGGGAGAGGAGGAGATGGAGCAGCTTCAGGGGCAGGATTTACAAAATGGTGAGAGTTTAACCTTGCTTTGACTCCAGCCCACCCTGGGTGCAGAGGAAAGCCCTTGGTGGGGTGAGCATCACTTGTGCTGCCACAGGGAAGGTCACAGGGTGAAGGGGCACTTCGGTGTCACAACGTTGGTGACCGTTTTCAGTCAGCATTGCCCAAGTTCCCCCATTTTAATTTAAGATGTGAAGTGTGTGGCTGGGGATTATCACTAATCCACAGAACCTTTTAGGGTCAGGGAGAAGGAAAAATGTTTGGTATGTTCTCAGCCATTGCCAGTGCATGCAGATCCCAGGACAGCCTGGCTGGCAGATCTGGAGGGGTTTGCTTCAGCCTCCCAAACTTTGGGAACACTGAGAAGGTGAGGTGGGGTGGCAGAAGCACCTCAGCTTCCTCCTGGGTCCTTACTCCTTACTGTACCAAGAGAAATCACATCCCAGATGCCATTTGAGAATTTTTGGGAGAGTTTTGGCCGGTTCCAGCCCTTTTGGGTCCTCAGGCTCTTGTCCAGAGCTGCAGCCCATGTTTTGCAGCCAGGCAGGAATGCTAGTGGCCAGGAAAAGGCTGATAAAGAGGGAAAGTAGTGAATGGGAAAGTTAATCATTGAACTTTTTGTTATCTTTATTCAGCTTGGAAAACTGAAGCTTTCCAGGGGGAGATAATATCCTTTATTAGAGCAACTTCTGTAGTTAGGAAAAACCCCACGTGCTTCTGGGATCACATGCTTTTCCTCAGATCTCCACAACTGCACATTGCATTAAAAATAAAATAAATTTAATTTTCAACAGGTTCAGCAGATATTTGAAAGAACTGAATTTGAAAGCAACTTACAAAACAAAAAATCTCATTTGGTTTCATTTGATTTGAACGTTTCAAGAAAGATTTAATAGCCCTGAATTACAAAAGACTTTTTTTTCTGGCTTGAATTTTACTCATAGGAACATGACATCTGTGTACCAAAGGGCAGTGGTGGAGTCCCCAGCCCTGGGGAGGTTTAAGAGCCATGTGGATGTGGCACTTGGGGACATGGATTAGTGGTGGCCTTGGCATTTCTGGGAAATGTTGGACTCGATGATTTTCAGGGTCTTTTCTAACCTAATTGACTCCATGATTCAATGAAATTCTAGAAAATTTCTGCATTTAACCTCATTTTGTGCAAAATCTCCATACCCTTGGTAACACTCTCATTTCTTCCTGAAATAGCCACAAGGCCCTTGGCACCTTGAGGGTGCCCCCAGCACAGGAGTTATTGATGAGGGGGGCTCTGCAAAGTCAGAAGGGTGAGTTTCATATACAGAGTTCCCTGCTCTGAATAGCACTTCTTTGTCCTCAGTCTAAAAAACTGATTAAATGATAATATTCTAAGATGCCTGAGTTTGTAAATAATCAGTGTATTGTTATTAATTAAGGTAATTTCTCTGTTGCAAGAGATAAGACATTATTACTAATGAGCTTTCCAGCGAGAGGTTTTGTGTGCTCACCCTGACCTCATGAAATCTCCAGCCTACAATTCAGTTTTGTGTTGTTTTCTTTTTTCATTTTTGAGTGGGTTTTTGGTTTGTTGGTTTTTTGTTGTTTTTTTTTTAATTTTTGATAGCCTTCTACATCATCCAGCAGACCAATTTAAAATTCCCTCAATCCAGTTTAGCCTCAGCTGCATTAATGCATGGCTCGAGGGCACAGATAGCTAAAAAGGGCTGTATTGTGTGGCATCTCTAAAATCTTTTTTTCTGAGAAGTTGGATAAAGAGACTGAGGTTTCTCGGGGGGTTTGGGATGTTTTTTTTTTCCCCAGCTGAGTGAGCAGCCTTGCAGGTGGCTCAGAGAGGAGATGTCAGGCCAGGAGATGCTGCTGGACCCTGTGTCACCCCATTCCTGTTAAACTGTCCAGCAGAAAATGCTGCTCTGGGAAGGTGGCTGCAAGCACAGTGTGGGATCCTTCATCATTTTCCTGATGGATCTCGGGAGGCAGCTTTACAGCAATATTGAAAATAATCAAATATATTAGTTAGGGAACATGGGTTGAAGCAGGAGTGATTTTCTCTTCAATATTTTTTTCTAGGGTATCACACTTAGAGCTCTGTCTTCTTCATGCTTGGGAAGTCCTGCCTGAGGTGCAACCAGAGATTTTCAATATTAGTTGAACCAGAAAATCCTGGAGTTCATGAATCACTGAATGGTTTGGGCTGGAAGGGACCTTTAAAAAGATCATTTCGTCAATCCCCTGCCATGAGCAGGACACCTTCAGCCAGGCCAGGTGGCTCTGAGCCCCACAAGGTGATCAGGTTCCCCCTTACCCTGTTGCTTGGGGGATACAAAGGACAGCAGCTGGGGTTTGGTGGTCACTGCCGAGCCCCAGCTTTGTTTGCTCTGTTTTTATGGTTCTGGGCTGCTTTAAGTGTCAACAGGAATGTAAAGTGTGCCCTGTTTGTTTTTTAAAGTGCAACCATGATAAAATCCTGTGATAGACCCATAAAGCTTTTGTTGTGAAAGTAAATCAACTTTAACAGCAAGTAGGTTGTAGTTAAGTGCTTTTGAATGTTGGTATTTAGGGGGTTTTCCTCACTTGGTTGTAATCCGGTGCTGCAGGGAAGTGAGGGTGTTTATCTCAGGGAAATGAGTGGGATTTGCAGCCATTCAGCACCTCCCAGGGTTATTCCATACTTCACCATCCTTTCTGCACTTGGAGGAGCTGCTCTCAAACCCCTCAAAGAGAGGAGAGCACAGAGGAGCTGTGGGTGCAGGCTGGGATGGGGAAAAAAATGGGAAAAAAAAAGCGAAGCAAGAAACTGGGACAGAAAAAAGCAGGAGCAGTGGGAACATGGCAATACTTGGCCTTCCTGGCCGTGCTGAGGGCTCCTCCACTGGCTCTTTGCCATGGAACAGGGGTGGGGATGTGAGACAGGAGAAAGTTGCCAAAGGTCCAGTGGCCTCAGCTGCAGCGTTCCCCTTGTGGCTGAGCCCTGGCTGTGGGGGTGACCTTGCAGCAGGGTCACTGAACACACGGTTCCAGCTGGCCCTGCGCTCTTGGCCAGAGCCCAGCAGCTATTTTGGGAGGGCTTAGAAGGGACAAGGCCTTGGCAGGACCTGTGGCTTTGCAGTGAGCTCTGGGCTCTCCCTGCAGGGGCCAGCAGGCATCATGGAGCAAGCTGTGGAGGAGCACACAGGGCCCAGGGACAGCCTCTGTGCCCATGATGGGGCTCACAGGGCTCAGGGACAGCCCAGGGACAGTCCATGTGCCCCTGGGAGCACACAGGGCCCAGGGACAGCCTCTGTGCCCATGGTGGGGCTCACAGGGCACAGGGACAGCCTCTGTGCCCCTGGCTACCTGGCACTGCACTCCCTGCTCATGGTTTTTAACCCTTTGAGCAAAGTGCTGGAGATGTGCAGGTGGATTTGAAGGGTGGCACTCATCCCTTGAAGGGTGGCACTCATCCCTTGAGGGGTTTGCACTCATCCCTTGAAGGGTGGCACTCATCTCTTGAGGGGTTTCATTCATCCCTTGAGGGGTTTGCACTCTTCCCTTGAAGAGTTGGAGTCATCCCTTGAAGGGTTGGAGTCATCCCTTGCCCCAGGTGCTCCCTGGCCCATCCACAGCAGTGCAGCAGGAGCTGAGGCAGCTGCAGCTGTTCTTGGCACTCTGGGTTTGGCCAGAAATTGCTTTGGGGAGGCTCCTAAAGTCAAGCTGGGCTCCCACTGAAGGGTCCCCCTTTGCCCTTATGGAAAAAGTGCGTGGTAAAGCCTGGGCTGGATCCTTGGGGGGTTGTTGTCCCTTCTGGCTGTAAATGAGTGACTTGAGATGACAACAGCTACAGGTGGACATGGAAATGAGGATTTATCTTCCAAAAGGCTCTCCAGGCTCCCACCCCAGCATATGTTGGGGTGGGAGCCTGGAGATGTTGTCCCTGGTGCATCCTTCCATCCTTCTCTCCAGAGACAGAAACTCCTACCATGCTGTCTCAAGCCTCTTCTGGGATCTAAACCTCCAGCAGATCTCAGGAATTCCAGCAGCAAAGCAGAGATGCTCAGAGGAAGCCCTGTTGCTTAAAAGATCAAGAGCACTTTCTGTCCAGCATAGTAGGAAGGACTGATGTCAGTGGTTAGCAGCATCATTTAATTCCTACAACTAGCTCTCAGTATTGCCTTTTCTTTGTTTTCCACTCAGAATCTCTCATTATCAATGTGCAAATACAAGTTCCATAGGTGCTGCTGGCACACAGACAGCTGGTGGGATTGAATCCTTTCCACTTCCCAAAACTGGATCCAAGTGCTTGCTTTAATACTTCACATTTTCTTTATTTTGAGGGAATTTCTGGTCTAAACCATAGGGCTGTCAGTGGTCAGTCTGTGCTGAAGGCAGGTTTGCACCCCTCAGTGCTGGTGTGTTGTGGACAGCCTGGCTGCTGCCCTGGTGGGGGTCTCAGGCAGCAGAATTCAGGCTGTCCCCATGCCAGGGCTGTCACTGCAAGTCGACAGACTCATCTTTAGTTAGCCTTGATTTCAGTAGCTCATATTCCAAAACGTCTTTACAGCCTCTGAATCCCTCGGGGCAATGTGAAGTTTGAGCAGCCTCCTGCCCAGATGGCCGATATCAGCAGCTCTCCCCTGGCAACAGCATCCTCCTTGGGTTTATTTATTTTATCTTTTCAATCAAAAAACTAAAAATCCAACCAAAAACCAAAACAATGAAAGCTGTCCGTTTCCTGGAGCAGCTCATTGGTTTTTTTACTGCTGTAGTTTGTTTCTGTTTGGATGGAAGGGAGAAAGGTAAATGGATAAAGAGGACAGGGAAGGACCCAGAGGAGAGCTGGAATGGGATGTTGTCCCTGGTGCATCATTCCATATGGCTGGAATGTGTGGCTCAGAGGTGAACATCCCACCCTTGAACAATAAAGGATCTATCCTGCAGCTGAAGTGCAGCACAGGAGGAAGTGCTGGATAATATCAGGAAAGCTGCCCACTGAGCACCAGGAGTACAATTTGTTCCCCACACTGGGCTTAGTAATGGAGCATACTCAAGGAGAATTTATTGGGGTTTTTTGCTACTTTCTCCATGGCTTTTGTTATAATATAAGCTGCAAAGCTCAGCCCTGGGCAGTGGAACAGTTTGAGGGTCCGTACGGTGTCTGAATCATAACCACCAAACAAACCCTAACTTGAGCTTTTCTCCTCTTTCTCCCATCCCTCTCTTACAAAAAACCCAAAAACCCAAAAAAACCAAACCAAAAACAAAACAAAAACCCCCACAAAAAACGAAAACAAAAGAAAAAAGAAACCCCAAAGAAAAAGAATACAGAAATCGGAGCTGCTCTGAGCAAGCAGTTTCTCTCCCAGGTGCTTCTTTTAGCTTTCTTGGTAGCATCCCTCCCTCCCCACCCCATATGGCCTCTCCCATCTGCTCTGCCTCTCCCGTGCCCTGGCAGCTCCCACGGCCTCCCTGGATTTGCCATCCCCTCCATCCATGCCCTGCTCACGCATTCTCCTCCTCTCAGGGTCTCTGCATGGCCCTTGGGCCAGCACATCCCTCAGGCACCCCTTGTCTCCCATCCCCTTGTGTGACCATTAGGATTTTGATGTTGCTGTTTAGCTCCTCTTGAAGTCCCTCCTTGGTGTTTGGTGTTCACAGACACGGATTTACCAACCTGGCAATGTGGGAATAACCCAAATACCCACATTTTGATATACAGCAGAGGCCATGCACTACTCTTCTATTATTCTCTCATTGCATTAACATCAGTTCATGTCCTTGCAGCTGTATGTGCAGAGCTTCTAGGAACTTCAAGTGTTTTAGCAATGGTTTATGCTCAAGAGAAAGTTGTACCTAAATCCCCTTGTCCTGTAGTCAGAGACTGGATTTTAGGGAGACTGACAGGTCTTTTGATGTCAGTGTTACTGTCAGTACCAGGTAATGAACCTTTGTTCTCCTTATTCCTGCCCCTCCTCCAGTTCTAGGATTGCCCTGGGGGTCCCAAAGCTCCTGCAGGGTGGGAAGGACCCATCTGCAGCAGGCTGTGTGTGCTCAGGATGATGCTGCTGGAACCAGCAGGATGGTGATGAAATGGGGGCACAGTAACACTGTAGAGAGGCAGTGCTGATGGTGTGGAAAAGGACTGAGGTGCAGATATTTTTGTTATTTCTTGGACGGGGACTGTCTGTAGCTGATGGTGCCGCTGGCAGTGGCAACTGGAAGGAGGGAAAAACAACTGCTCCAACAACTGCTCCAAGCCATGCTCTGGAGATGGGGCACTGCACAGGGACAGCCTGCCCTCATTCTCAGTGCACAGCAGCAGTGTCCCACATACTCCTGACAGAGTGGGGGATTGGGATGACAATTATAAAGTCATAAAATATCCTGAGCTGGAAGGGACCCAGAGGGATCATTGAGTCCAGCTCCTGTCCCTGCACAGACACCCCAGCAATCCCACCCTGGGCATCCCTGGAAGTGCTGTCCAAACTCCTGGAGCTCTGGCAGCCTCAGGGCTGTCACCATTCCCTGGGGAGCCTGGGCACCCTCTGGGGGAAGAACCTTTCCTGATATCCAACCTAAGCGCCCCTCACAACACTCCAGCCATTCCCTCAAACAATGACGTGGGGATGCTTTTACCTGTTTGGGACAAACTGGGCAGGACCAGGAGATGGACATGTCCAAGAAGATGTGAATCCTGCCAGCAGTCGAGTGTCATTTCTGATGCTGAAAACTCGGTTGATTCACACATCAAGAAAGAATTGGGCCCTTGGTTTCTGGGTGCAGCTGAGATCAGCACAGCCCTTGCTTTCCTCAGTGCTCTGTGTTTGTTTTCGAGGTGCTGCTGCTCAAGGCTATCAGCCTTTTTCTGGAGCCACGCTCTGCATGGAAAGAAAGGCATGTTTCATTTTTAAGTTGGGGAAAAAAAAAAAAAAGCCACGCACACAAAAAAACCCAAACAAACATAAAACGCAGTGTGGCACAGATTAAATCCATTTGAGACAACTCGAAAAAAAACCCCGTCATATGTGCAAGTCAATAGGAGGAGGGGAGTGGAAGGGGGAAAAGCAACTGTGACATATACAAACCCTTTAGTGTGCATAGCATAAGATTTTTTGGCTGGCACTCACATGATTTTATTCAAGGGCTGGGAAAGAACTATGATTAGTTAAAAGCTTCGGCAAAGTCTGGAGGGAGTGCTCTGAAGAGTTGGGAGCCGCGCAGAGGTGACTGAAACTCCTCTTGCAATTTCAGACCATTCTTCTGGGGCTCAGGACAAAAGCCTTTTCTTTTCCCTGCGTGTTCAAAGAGACATTTGTCTTGAGATGTTGCAGCTGTGGGCCGCGGGATCGCTTGTTTGAAGATACCCCCTCGTAGACGAAAGGAGAGGCAACGCACTGAGAAGTGGTAGTATTTTATCGTGTGTGGGTCCCCCCTTCCTCCTCCCTCCCTACTCCTCCACTGCCATGTGTGGTTTTTAATAAGAAGAAGAATGTGGAGGCAACATTTTCCAGGCAAGGGGAAATTTCCTGTTTTCTTTTCTGTTTGTTTAATAAAGTGTGTAGTTGACTGTAAAACTGTAGCTACTTGGTTGTGAGCGGGTAATTCAGGCGAGTGTCAGGATCGCTTCTTGATGCACTTTTATATACTACAGGGGCACCATGTTTAAAGCCTTTTTTTCTGTTTTCCTTTTTTTTTTTTTTTTTTATTTTAATGCTGCATGGCGCAGGCAACTGAGATTAATAAGAATTAGGCAAATGGCTTCTGCTTTTGTTTCGGTGAGATAGTACCAGCCGTCTTGCGGTCACACAAAGGCTGCCATTTAGCAGGGAGCACTCCCTAATTCTCTTGGCAGGGGTGCCATTGGGATCGGATACAAGTGGGTGGCAAAGGGGAGGAGCGGCAGGAAAGGACAAGCAGGCTTTGTGTATTAAAAATGAAACAAAAGCACTTTATACGCGGGGCTGCGTGCAACAAGCGGCGCTGCCTGTGAGCCGGGGGGGAGTTTGAGTTCTCTGTGGCTGAAAAACCTTGCTTTTTTTGCCTCTTCTTTTTTTTCTTTTTCTTTTTTTTTTTTCCCCCCCCAGTAAACCATTCCTCCTCTCCCTCTTTCTTACCAAGCTCTCCCCACACTGCTGGCCAGGCTCCGCAGGCTGCCGAAAACGCCTTAAAAAAACCAAAACGTATTGAACAATACTTGCCCCAACTTTGCAGGAACAGCTGGGGGGATTCTCAGCAAAAATCAGCTTCAGATGGCGTGGGAGGCACCAAAATTGGGAGGCACCGAAATTGGGAGGCACCGAAACTGGGAGGCAGAGCTGATCCCACCCCAGCCCCAAGGAGAGCTGGTACCCAGCTCCACAGGGGTGGTGATGCTCGTGGTTTACACGGCATTGTGCCCTCGGTTTGGCAGAGTGAAAGGGTTAATGGCTGCGATGTTTTAGCACAATTTCGGGAGGAGTGGCTGCTGTTTAATTACTTTCTGATCCCTGGCATACCTCGTTCTCAATGAAGCAGTCGCCTGCAGAACAAACATGCTGTATGAGCCGGGTGGTTTGGTTTTGCCAGCCCAAATGTGTTGGTTTGGATGTGTTTGTGCAGAGGTGGGAACTAGGATGGTTCCTGGATGCAGGGTGGTGGAAAGGCAGTGGGAGAGGTGGGCAAGGGAAACAGAGCAGGGTTTAAGCTACAAACCTGCCCATGGTTTTCATTTAAACGTAATTTCCATACATTATGCACTTCATCCTGTACTGAGTTGCTTCAGAACTTTCCTTGTCGCGCTGAAATAAATTTCATTCTTGAGGTAGGAGAAACAAGAGCAGTTCCTGTGAGTACCTCACGGGTTCCAGCCACATTCATCCTCAGTGACTGCACTTGAGTGTGTGGGCAAGGGTGACGTGCCTAAGAAGCCTGTGTCATCATGCACAATTACATCCCTAATCCCAAGCAAAGACACAGATGCTGCTTCAAAAAAAAAAAAAGGAAGAAAAAAAAGCTGTGTTTCGTTTGACTTTCAAAGAAGCTTATGTAAGGGCAGCATAATAAACCCGTTATTTTGGGGCTTGGATTAAATGTCAAAGTTTCAGATAACCTGTGGTTTCATCTTCCACCTGCCACGCTCACAGGAAGCCACTCAGCCTCTGTGTGCCCACTGCTCTGCCTTGAGGATGGTCCTGGTCCCTGGTGGGCACTGGGCTCCAAGCTGGGCACAGGGCTGGTGGCCACTGGGACAGCCACAGCCACCTTGGCCCTGCACCAGATTCCTTTTAGTTTGCAGTTGTGGTGTGAGGCTGGCAGGTGATGCTCTAAGCCTTGGAGATCATACACATTAGAAAGCATTTAAGTCAGTGTTATAATTCACTTGCTTGTTAACCTGAGAAAATAATCTAGCTGGGGTGCAGTGCTGCCCAGAGGGATTGTGTAAGCGCTCGGAGATTTGGCCATGTTTTTATTCTTGCTTATCTGCTTATCACAAGCTTCTTTCCCTTATCCAGATCGTCTTGGCACTCTACCCTGCCTACTGACACACTTGCACTCCCATCTGGATGAAATGCAGGCAAACATAATGGATTACTTCCACTAATGGAGACCTAGTGGGGAAGGGGGAGGGAAGGACAGGTTCCAAAAGCGCCCACCTGTAATGCTGAAAACCTTCAGTCGGGTCTGCTGGGTTAGTTGGTTCTTCATTTCTTTAAGCACATTTCAGTAGAAAAGGAATGGAAAGCCACTAAACCCACTCCATTTAACCTGCCTGTTTCCATGGAGTTATTTTTTCCCATGTAAAATGAGTGTAGCTGTGTGAGTGTGGCAGCAGTGCAGGGTCCCTCCCTGGGACCATGCTCTTGGTGCCCACAGGTCTGGGGTTCATCACTGTGGCCAGCAGTGCCCATGTCTGTAACACCCACATCAGCTGGGGGAGATTCCCCCACAAAATACCCCAAAACAGCCCCTGGAGTTCCCTCAGCCAAGCCCTGGGCTTGTTCCCCTGCGCAGCACAACCACTACATTTGAAGGCCAGAGAGGTGTTGGCTGGTAGCCCTGGCAGGTTCTTGTGCAGATGTGGGGTTTGGTAAGGAGAGGCTCTGCTGGGGCTGCTTCTGTGAGGGTTTGGGGACTCAAAGCCAGACCCTCCAGCTCCAGCCACCTCATGGTGCAGCAGAAATAAAGCATCACATTGTACCCTGACACCTGGTCCCCTCACCTGTGCTCTGCCCAGAAACTGCCTGGGCAGCTGAGAAAGGTACCTGAGATATTTCATAGTGTCCTAATATAATAAACACCTTTACTGAAAGGGAGGTGTAGAGATTTCTAAGTAACTTGTCCCAAAATGAACCAGTTAATCTCCAACAGAGCAATAAATAGGATATAAAATTCAGCCTTCTGTGGCCCTTGGTGATCAATTCCTTCCTCATCTCAGAGGAGAATGTTGGGTTTACAAAGATGAACTTTGCTGTTCCCATGAAGCCTTTGGTAGCTGGTAATACATCAGAGTATAACCTTCTGTGCTAAAGAGCTCTTCAGTGTCCTGCTCTTCTGTGATTTTCCAATAATCCTATTTTTTGAGTGATTCTCTCTGGACTTGTTTTTCTGAGGTGATGATCAGAATGGTAAAGCCATTCCCTAACAAACCAGGGGCAAACCCACAGCTGCGTTCCCAGGGAGTGCTCCCGTCCCTTGGCCAGGCCTCAGCCCCTGCTGCTGTCACCCGTGCCCCTGCTGTGTCACCAGGATGTCACCAGGTCCCCTGCAGTCCCTGGCAGCACCCCTGCTGAGGTTGAAACGCCTCTGTGCCCGCAGGTATCCGCCCGCAGATCATGAACGGCCCCATGCACCCGCGGCCCCTGGTGGCACTGCTGGACGGCAGGGACTGCACCGTGGAGATGCCCATCCTCAAGGACCTGGCCACCGTGGCCTTCTGTGACGCACAATCAACTCAGGAGATCCACGAGAAGGTACTGGGACAGCTGGGGTGGGCTGGGGGCACCGGGGGCTGGGCTCTTCCATGTCTGTGAAGCACCTTCCAGGGCCTGAAGGGGCTCCAGGAGAGCTGCAGAGGGAATGGGACAAGGGATGGAGAGACAGCACACAGGGAATGGCTCCCACTGCCAGAGGGCAGGGCCGGATGGGATATTGGGAATTAGGAATTGTTCCCTGGCAGGGTGGGCAGGCCCTGGCACAGGGTGCCCAGAGAAAAGCTGTTGCTTCCCCTGCATCCCTGGAAGTGCCCAAGGCCAGGTTGGACAGGGATAGTAGAAGGTGTCCTTGCCCATAGCAAGGGTTTGGAAAAATGAGCTCTCTTCCAACCCAAACCAGTCTGTGATTGTTTGATTTTTGAGCACAAAGTGTACAAAGCTGCACTTTGAGTCAATCAGCAGATAACATCAACAGAAGCCACTGCAGATTAAAATTCATTCAGGCTGTTTCAGGAGCCACATGTTATTTTGGAAATAAAAAAGTCTCGTTATCTCTTTGCATCAGGTTTTTCACATCAATGTTATTAACGTTTCTCATGTTTTTTGAAGCCTGTGGTGCTGCTGCTGTGGCTTTGCTGACACCACCCCAGCTGCAGCTGGTGGGACTTCACAGGTGCTCGTGCACCTCCAGCAGCTCCTCCCTCTCCAGGGGGAGTGGAGGAGGTTTGGGAATCATTCAGGCAGATCCATGCAGTGTGCATGACTGTTTCTGCTTGGAAGCTCAACTGCATGTAAATACTTCCCCTAAAAGTAAAGTTAAAAGATTATATTAGATACCTCAAATGAGGTTTGAAGTGATCAGAAATCACTTCCAAGATCTGGGAAAGAGGAGTACAAATAGCATCAGTGCTGGTCTTTGCAGATATTAATTTTGGGGGAAGGAGAATGGGAGTTTTTGGTGAGACATTAATAGGTGAGCCAGGCTTGGGGGGTTTGGATGGGTCTTGGGTTTTTGGAGCTCTGAGGTAAGTTATGGTGAGGACAGATGAAGGTCTGGATCTTCATTGAAGGATTCAAACCCCAGCCCTGTGTGACTGTGCAGCCTCTGCAGAGCTTCTCAGGCCCCCTTGAGAAGAGCCAGGGAAGGTGGGTGGGACTGGTGTGGCCAGGGTTTCACAGGCACAAGGAGGTGGAGGCATCAGGAGTGTCACACAGTCCTGTTCAAGCCAACAGACCCTGCTGCAACACCTCATTCCTTTCCAAAAGCAGAATTACTGCTGCTTGGAAGCAGAGGGGTTTGCAGATAACCACCTGGAAAAGGGTCCAGGTGAGAGACAAACGTGGTTTTCATCTGCCTGGTCTGCTCAGATGTAACATCATAATTTTCAGACATTCACCAAGTCCATTCCCAAAGCTGTTGGTGGGTCACACCCCTGCAGGGTTTGGTGACACCTGGCTCAAACAGCAGGTCAGCAGTGAAAATGTCCAACTCCCTGGGTCACGTTCCTGATTCTTGAGCTGCAGGTGTCTTCCCAGGTGTGCTGGTGGCTCCTGACTGCTGTGTTCTGTTGCAGGTGTTGAGTGAAGCTGTGGGGGCCATGATGTACCCCACCATCTCCCTGCCCTGACTGCTGTGTTCTGTTGCAGGTGTTGAATGAAGCTGTGGGGGCCATGATGTACCACACCATCACCCTGACCCGGGAGGACCTGGAGAAGTTCAAGGCCTTGCGGGTCATTGTCCGAATAGGCAGCGGCTACGACAACATCGACATCAAAGCTGCTGGGGAGCTCGGTAGGTCCCAGCTCTGCACCCTGACTCCTTCCCCTGCCCTTCCAACCCTTTAAAATCAGCACAGGGATCTGCTGCTTCCATGGGACCATGCTGGCACAGCACAGTTCCAGGCAGAACCTCCATTCAGCCCCTAAAGTTACAAGTGCAGTTCACATTTTTTGCACACGGAGAATATTATGACAAGAAAACATGACCATGAAGTGAACAGAACTGTGCAGTTTTAGAAGGCAGCTTTTGAGTTCATATCATGTTAAATTTGCTCTGTCTGAATCCCTCATTCCTGCACTGTTCCGAGTTCCAGGTGACCCCTCATACCACTGGATATTTGTATGGTTGTTCTGTTTTTGGCACAGGAGAGTTGATACAGCTTTAGAAAAATTGGAGGAAGGGTGTTTTATTATGTTTTGAAAAGCAAGATCAGTCTCTTGATCTGAGCTGGTTCTCTGAGTCATGCCTGCTGCGCTGGGAGGCGCTGGGTTGGATGGTGGAGCAGGAATTGTGTGTTGGGTTGTTGCCACCTCCTTTGCCATCTCATCAAAGGTGCCTCAGGAACTTGAGAAGGGCTTTTAGTGTGGATTGCCAAAAATAGGGAGGGTCATGTTGTAAGACAGTGCTGGGGCCACCCAGTTTCCAAACTGGTTTGGGTGGTCACAGAGACTTTTGGCTGCACACCCCCAGCTCCAGGAGCTTAGTTGTATCCCTGGTTTCAGCAGCTGAGTTAAAACAGGCTTTACTCATCTGATCCCAAGATTCAGTCTGTGGAGCAGCCCTGCAATGGTGTTTGGGATGTGTTGTATTAAAGGTTATCTCTGGGGAAGTGAAGAATAACAGCCATTCCACCTGAGCTGTTTTACAGAGATAATTGCGATAAGAGAGTCGCAAATAGTCATTCCTAAAAAAAGCAATTCTCAATACAGTGAATTGTTTTCTTTTTTCAAGAGCAGAACAGTGTCTCCTCAGTGTAATGGTTTCTTCATGTTTTTAACTCTTATTGTTATTATGCATTATAACAACGTTCTGAGGCTTTGAACATCAGGAAAGGAAAGATATAACGAATAAAGTAATGGGATACTGCAGCATAATCCTTCTTTTTTTACTTGGCAAATTGGGTGGCCAAATGATGTGGTTCCGAGTAGAAAATGTAATGACTCCCCACAAATGTAGCATAAAGTTTAATTGGTATTGCTTTCCATAAGGTGGTCTTTAAACTGTGCAGTCAATCAATGACCAGTGCCTAAACAACAGTGCCTGGCCTGGGCTGGGCTGGGCACCAGTTTGGACCCATTAAAAGGCACTCCCAGACTGGGATGATGGGGTTGAACCATCATTCATGGGTGTTTAAGGGGCACAGAATGTGGTGTTTGTGAGGTCCCCAGAACAAGGTGAGAGATGAGAATTTGATTCCATGTTCTTAGAAGGCTGATTTATTATTATATTATATTATATTATATTATATTATTTATATTGAATATAATATAAATTATATTGTATATATTATACTATTATATACTATACTATTACATTACATTATATTATATTATATTATATTACGCTATACTAAAACTATACTAAAGAAAAAGGTACATCAGAAGGCTTAACAAGAATGAATAATAAAAACTCGTGACTGACTCAGAGTCTGACACAGCTGGCTGTGATTGGTCATTGATTAAAAACAATTCACATGGAACCAATCAAACATTCACCTGTTGGTAAACAATGTCCAAGCCCCATTCCAAAGCAGCAAAACACAGGAGAAACAAATCAGATAATTATTGTTTTCATTCCTGAAAACAATAATTTTGTTATTGTTTTCAATAACAATTCAATTTGAATTGTTATTGAATTCAAATTGAGGCTTCTCAATTTGAAGAGCCTGAGGCTTCTCAGCTTCCCAGGAGAAAATCCTGGGCAAAGAGGATTTTTCAGAAAATATCATGGTGACACAGAGTAAATAGCAGTGTAAGGAGCTTGTGGGCAGGGCAGCTGGGAGTCACCCCATTCCACAAATGGGTCCCTTAGCCAGGGGACAGGAGCTGGCAGGGCTGGCATCGGGCAGGGCTGTGATCTGTGATGTGTGTGTGGGATCTGTGATGTGTGGGTGTGATGTGGGATCTGTGATTTGGGATCTGTGATCTGTGATGTGGGATCTGTGAGATCCATGATGTGGGATCTGTGATGTGGGATCTGTGATGTGGGGTGTGTGGGATCTGTGATGTGTGATCTGTGATTTGTATGTGGGATCTGTGATCTCTGATGTGGGATCCGTGATCTGTGATCTGTGAGTGGGATCTGTGATCTGCGATGTGGGATCTGCGATGTGGGATCTGCGATGTGGGATCCGTGATCTGTGATGTGGGATCCGTGATCTGTGATGTGGGATCTGGGATCTGTGATCTGTGAGTGGGATCTGTGATCTGTGATGTGGGATCCGTGATCTGTGATGTGGGATCCGTGATCTGTGATGTGGGATCCGTGATCTGTGAGTGGGATCTGTGATCTGTGATGTGGGATCTGTGATGTGGGATCCGTGATCTGTGATGTGGGATCCGTGATCTGTGATGTGGGATCCGGGATCTGTGATCTGTGAGTGGGATCTGTGATCTGTGATGTGGGATCTGTGAGTGGGATCCGTGATCTGTGATGTGGGATCTGTGATGTGGGATCCGTGATCTGTGATGTGCGTGGCCTCCGCAGGGATCGCCGTGTGCAACATCCCGTCGGCGGCGGTGGAGGAGACGGCCGACTCCACGGTGTGCCACGTGCTGAACCTGTACCGGCGGAACACGTGGCTGTACCAGGCGCTGCGCGAGGGCACGCGCGTGCAGAGCGTGGAGCAGATCCGCGAGGTGGCCTCGGGGGCCGCGCGCATCCGCGGGGAGACGCTCGGCCTCATCGGCTTCGGTGCGTGCCACGCACGGGGGCGAGCTGCTCCTGAGGGGCTCAGAGGCTCCGCACAGCCCTGGGAAGGACCCAAATGGAGCATTTCCAAACCCAGAGCCACCACAGTGGGAGGGTGTGAAATGGGGAGGATATCTCATGTGGGTTTTTGGGGAGGGAGCTGTTTGTGAGCTCTGGTTGAGTCCCTGGAGGAGCACTGGTGAAACACAGTGGGGTTTTAGAGGGACCACAGAGGTAGTGCTGCTGTCCTCTCCCAAAAATACCCCATCCCTGAGCCAGAGCTACACCAGCCTGGCCTTCTGAGCCACTCTGGCCTGCACAGTGGCAGGGCTGTGTAAAACAGAGCTTAAGTTCAGCCACAGCTGTAGAGAGTTTCAGCGTTAGAGGTGGGATCAGCTAATTAAATGCAAAAGCTTGTTTAAATGGGGAAACTGAGGCAAGGGAATGCCTGGGAAGCCCAGCAGCCCCCATGGGACAATCCTCAGGTCCTGCTGGGATCTCAGCCTCATGGACACAGGGGATTTGGCTCAGTTAACTCGCCCTGTCCCTTCCCTTCGGCACAGGTCGCACTGCACAGGCGGTGGCGGTCCGAGCCAAGGCCTTTGGCTTCAACGTGATCTTCTATGACCCGTACCTGCAGGACGGCATCGAGCGCTCCCTGGGCGTCCAGCGGGTCTACACCCTGCAGGACCTGCTCTACCAGAGCGACTGCGTCTCCCTGCACTGCAACCTCAACGAGCACAACCACCACCTGATCAACGACTTCACGATTAAGCAGGTAATTAATTCACCCTCACGTGCGTGCATGGCCGAGGAGAGCTTGGGGGGTGGCAGGGCCTGAGTGCAGGAGCTGGGCACAGATCCCTCAGCTTCCCCAGCAGCTCCAGAAGAGCTGCTTGCACCCAGGTGTGTCTCCCCACGGTGCTTAGGGGGAGCAGTGTCCTGCCAGGTAAGTGATCCCCATCCCTCTGGTGCAGAGGTGATGGCAATGGTGGGTTTTGTTTGCCAACTCCAACCAGAGATGGAAAACCCATGTGCAGCGGGGTGGGGTTGCTCTGGGGCTGGAGCAGGAAAAGCAGGATGCTGCTGCAGCTGGGGCAGCATCCCTGGGTGGGGGTGAGGACAGGAGGGTGGGTGCACCCAGCTGACCCCACCCCTCTCTGGGCCGTGGCAGATGAGGCAGGGGGCATTCCTGGTGAACACGGCCCGCGGGGGGCTGGTGGATGAGAAGGCCTTAACCCAAGCCCTGAAGGAGGGACGGATACGAGGGGCCGCGCTCGACGTGCACGAGTCGGAACCGTTCAGGTAACGCCGCGGCTCGCGGGGTGCCATCGGTGTCACCATGCGTCCTGGCACGGCCAGGGGTACCCAGCATCCACTGAGAGCCCCTGGGCACACAGCCCAGCCCCAGGGGACAGTCCTGCTGCTGTCACCCTGCAGCAGCCATCAGTTTAGTCCAGCACTGGGGCTGTGTGTGCTCAAAGGGACACTGGGAGTTTGGAATAAGAACCTAGCCTGTGTTTAGCAAAAACCCCAAAACATTCACTAGCCCTTGAGTACAAATTCACTGCACTCAGTGCTGGGCATTTTTGTCTGCAGCCTGGGAAGGGCTGGGTTGTAACTGAGGGTGCAGCTTTTCTCACCACAGAAATATTTAAAGAACAAAAAGTTTGCTCCTACACAAGGGGAACCCCAGTGTCCACCCCTCCCATCCTAGGATCACCCACAGCCTGTCCCTTTATCCCCACACTGCTGCAGACACCCCCAAACATTATTCCCATGGGAGCATTTAGCCCAACCACCACATGGGTTGGTGTTTCAGCCCTTTTTTCGTGCATTTTCAGAAGGCTGCATTTTCTGAGCCCTGCACAGAAGCTGTGCTTCCTCCCCAGCACTTCTGTGGCCATTTTGGGCTGGCAGGACTGTAAGGCCAGGGAATCACAGAATGATTTGGGCTGGAAGGCACCCTAAAACTCATCTAGTTCCAATTCTTTGCCATGGGCAGGGACATCTTCAACTAGAGCAGGTTCATCAAGCCCCATCCAGGCTGGCCTTGGAAAGAGTGTTGTATATGCAGAGGGCAGGCCACAAGCCTTTTGCTGTTCATCTTTCATTCTTTGTTCAAACATTGATTAATCTGTTTGTTTGTTTCCTCTGCTCCCAGTTTTGCTCAAGGCCCCTTGAAAGATGCTCCCAACCTGATCTGCACCCCACACACAGCCTGGTACAGTGAGCAGGCGTCCCTAGAGATGAGAGAAGCTGCTGCCACCGAAATCCGACGTGCGATCACAGGTACCAGCCCTGGGGATGCTGGGCTTGGCTCCCTGGGTGCCTGGAACAGGAGCCAGGAGGAGCAGAGACAGGATTCACCCTGCCCAGGGGAAAGGGATCTAACCCCAGTTTGCTTCCCAGGAAAAGAGCTGAGAACCCAAAGTTCCCTGTTTTGTTGTGACTGGGTGATGGGTTTTGTGTTAGTTTTATTTTTTTAATGGATGGGCAGATACTGGTGTCTGTGACTGGGGAGAACAGGATAAGGAAGCTGCTCCTGTTCCTGGTGCTGACCCACAGACACAGCACTGCATTCCAAAACCAAATCCCAAGGTGGTGGGCACAGCACTCCAGCAGAAGAGTGCTTCTCTTCCCCTAAAAGTCATCCTCAAGGGAGCAGCTCCTCTGAAAGTCAAGTGTTGGGAGTGAGGGTGGGTCTCCAACCCTGCCCCTCAGGACAGCCCAAACACCCTCCTGAAACAAGGAATGTGGATATTTTTTCCTCCCACCCTTGACACTGACAGACATAGTGGAATTACAAGCATTGCAGCTCGCTGGAGGGTGATGAAGGCGGGCCCTGCCCGACACAGACTCACCTTTCTCTCCAACTCCAGGGCGCATCCCGGAGAGCCTAAGGAACTGCGTGAATAAGGAATTCTTTGTCACGACGGCCCCGTGGTCAGTAATAGACCAGCAGGCGATTCATCCCGAGCTCAATGGTGCCACGTACAGGTGAGCGGGGGAACGGGAACACACAGGGACACCGGGAACACACAGGGACACCGGGAACGCCGGGAGCACCCGCGGCCAGTGGCACAGCCAGGGTGGGCACCCGGGTACCCCGGCTGCTTCACCCCCTCCCCGGGGACCAGCACTCACAGCTCAGGGGTTCCTGAGGGGGTTGAGCCAACCCCAAAGGCTGGGTGATCCCTCCCTTCCCAGAGCTGCATCCCTGCGGGCTGGGAGTCGCTGGGCAGCGTCTCTGGAAGTGGCAGGACCCCCCCAGATGCTGGATGTGAGTTCTGAACTGCAGCAGCAGCTCGGTGCTCCTGTCCATGAGCAACCTCTGTGAGCCAGGCCCAGCTCACAGGTAGGTTAATGAGCCAGGGGAAAAGCTCCAAAGATAGGGCTGTAGTCAGGTGACCCAATTTCCACTTAATCCGAGATTAAGGGCTACTTACTGCTCTGTTTAGATGGCTCCAAGTGTGCTGGTAGGAGACATTAGGCTCAAGGAGCTGGAGCATGGGCTCATTCGGGGTATCACCACTGCCAAAAATACTCTGAGCTACAAAATACCCTGCAGGGCACATCAGGTCATGTCAGGCAGAGCCAGGCCAGAGTTACCCAGCAGCAGAGCCCCAAGACAGCTCCTGGCAGCTCCTGGGCCGTGCAGGCCCCAGGCAGGGAAGGCTCCCTCTGACCTGGAGAAAGCCTCCCCTGTTGCCACTCTTGTTCCCAAACACGTGGGCAGTGCCAGCACCCAAGGACAGGCCTTGGCTCCCCAGCTTAACCTGGCTCTGCAGGGAGCTGCAGCCCTGGAGCCCCTGTGAGCTGGCTCAGCTCACCACCTTCACAGGCAGGTGGAATTCCCTTCCCCTCCCAGCTTCCCAATCCACCTTGCCTCAAGGCAGTGCAGCTGCAGGGAAGTGGGAGCCATCTCAGGCCTCACATGGCCACAGAGCTCCACATGGTTTTTTCCTCATTGCCCCCACATCACAGCTGAAGAAATATTACTCTCCTTTTTCAAACTCACTGTTGCTTCTTGGAATGTGTGCAATTCCTCTTGCTGTTGGAAAAGCTAGATTAGATCTGAGCCCATCTTTGAGCTGTGCTGTTCCACAAGGAAGATGCAGCTCCAGAGAAAACTTACAAACCAGGTGTAGGTGTTCAAGGTATCCACACACAGGGATGATGGGGACAGCACACCAGCATCTGGGCTTTCAGAGAACATTCCAGAGGGTTCCTTACCCAAATTTCCAAAGGAGAAGGGCTTCCCCATGGTGCAGGAGGCTGTGAGAAGGCACAGAACAAGCTGCAGGCCCGGTGGTGAAGCAGAGGACACTTACCCAAGGCACAGCAGTTGATGTTTAACTCTGAGCTCTCCCTTGTAACTTCAAAGGAAAAGCAAACCTGGCTGCAGGAGGGAGGTGGGATCTCTGCTGTGTTTTCTGCAGTGGTGGTGGGCTGAGGGGCGTGTGATGAGCTGTGCTGTGACAAACCTGCCTCTCTGTGTCCCCTGTGCCAGGTATCCCCCTGGGATGGTCAGTGTGGCACCAGGAGGAATCCCAGCAGCTATGGAGGGCATCATTCCCGGAGGCATCCCTGTCACCCACAACCTTCCCACAGTGGCACATCCTTCCCAAGCTCCATCGCCCAACCAGCCCACGAAACACGGCGACAACAGGGAACACCCCAACGAGCAATAGCAGATAATTTAAAAACCATTCAATAAACTTAGGACCAAGAGACATTGGAAAAGAAGTTATACATGAACTAAAAGAGAAGAATTTGATACGAAATTTGTAATGTTGATTTTGGACAGAGGCATCATTGATGTTCCAGTGTTCCCGACAAAGTGACAGCAACCAAGACTGGGGAGAAGCCCTGGAGAAGTCACCTGCTCCCTGCAGTGCTGAAAACTAGGATGTGATACATTAATGAGCAACTTCTGTTATTGTGTGTTGAGTTTCCTTCATCTGTGCATCAATCACATGAATAAAAATGAATTTCTTTTCCCCCCTCAATTCCTTGGGAAGGACAGGGCTCCTGCACTGTGTCCAGGCCACTGAATTAAGCCATCTTTACAGAGCTAACAAGAAACCATTGTGTGGCTTCAGCCCTTTCCTTTCTCTTGCATCTGGTGACCTCTCCTAACAGGGGGCAGCAGTCCTGGCTTAGAAGTGGAAGAAAAAAAAAAGAAAATGCTCCTCCTCCTCCTTTTTGCAGTGGCCAGTGCCGTGTAACAGGATTTCTCCTGCCAGGTCTAAGTTCCAGCCATTCCAGCTGGGATCTGTGGGATGGGAAGGGCAGGAAGGGCTCCTGGCAGTGACTACTGCCCTCCCAGGCTAAGGAAAACCAAACTGCCAGTCTCTTCTCTGCCCCAATACACTGAATAAAGTAGCTGTGCATCCACCTACGCCCTGCAATGATGCAAGAAAAAATAAAAGAAAAAAAAAAGAAAAAAAAAGGAAAAAAAAAAGAAGAAAGTATTAAGTTTCACACACTATTTGTACTCAGATATATTTTCTCAGTTTTAAATCTGCAGCTATTTTATCAAGTGGAAAAAGTCTTGAGCTGGAAAGGGTTCAAGAATAATGTTGCATTTCCTTATGTCTCAGGAAACACTTTTTATGGTAACTTGTCAGACTGTCTATGAACAAAATCCACTTTTTTAGACATTGATAAAAGTCCTCTTTTCTTCACGTGATATTTTATACAAGAACACTTCAAGATGTGTTATTAGATGTGACTGATTTTAACAAATCCTATTAGATTTGTATCAACTAGTTACATGTTATATTCATAGTCTTTTGTGAATCACCGCCTTTTGTTTTTAAAGATGGCCTGTTTTGAGCCTTTGTATGGGTACATTCCTGTTTCTGTGACAAAAAAAAAAAAAAAAAAAAAGAAATCTTGAGCTGTCCCAAACAGACAAAAAAGAAACCAATGGCTATCAGTATGTTTTGGTTTAGTGTGTTACCGTTACTGTATTTGTTTATTGTAAAGGTGGACATTTAGCGTTCAGTGCAGTTTTCAATAAAAAGTGATAAAATTTCTATAATTTCTGAAAGGCAAGAGCTCTCGCTGCAGTCTGGGGCTTGGAGACACTGAGAGGTAACCATAAGGTACAGAAACATAATTCTGGTCACACTTGGTGCACGTTTACAGTCCAGTGGGAGGGGAAGGTCCCTTCCAACTCAGACCATTCTGTGATGAAGAGATCACTGTGGGTTTCCACTAAGTACAAAGGCAGCTACAACTCAAACAACATTTTCTGTACATTCTCAAGAGCTGAAGCATTATCAAACCATTGGAAAATAAAGCCAAAAAAGTGCTCAAGAGGTGCTGCTGGCTTTGAGCCTCACTGGGCAAAAGGCCTGTCTGTCCTTGTTTCCACCCTTCTTTACCACTGTGTCCAAGTGCCACACACATGGAGTTAGATGGGGACTAAAATAAGCTGAAACCAAAGTGTCCAAGTTACAAAACTCTGTATTTTGTTTGCTTAAACTGAAAACTTGGTTACCAGCTTCAAACATCCAAACAAGAGGTCACCTGTTACAGAATGATTGCTCCTTGTCAGTGCTCAGCACAGCCCAGCAGTGAATTATCCGTGACCTCTGTGAGAAACTGGGATAAATAAAACAGGTCAGATACAGGTAGCGTTTGGGAGACACCAAAATGACCATCAAAACCAAGAGGAAAACACTGAATTGATGTTAAGGCTTTAGAGTTGTTTTAAAAATAAACGAGCCCTGGTACTTTGTCTCTCGATAATCTGGTCCCTCCCTGCGCCGCAGGATCCGTGTGCCAGCACTGACTCCGAGCTCACAAAATGCTGGAGCTTGCATCCAACACCCAACTTCCCTTTCAGCCAAAACCAAGGTCAGAAGTGCCACAAGCTCAACAGGAGCAGAGGTTAAGCCATCCCAAAGGTTACAAGTGCCTGCAGGGAGAACACCAGAAAAACATGCAAAGATTGGAGCCATGGAAGGGGAAGATATCATCACAGCTGGGAGATGCCAAAGCACCAGGAGCTGCAGCTCTCAAATGGAAAATTACTGGGCAAAGAAATTGGAAATGAACAGTTGCTGCTGAAGGTTTGTGGCTGACAGAGCCATGCTGCTGTTGTCCCACTCAGGGAAAGCAGACAGGAAGGCTCTCCTAGGATAATCATCTTTTTCTCTAGGGAGAACTCCAGAGATGTCAAAGTAGCTGTCAAAACAAGCAGCTCCAAGGTGACAAACACTGAATAAAACCTTTTAAAAAGTTATTAGGGAAGTTACTGAATAAAAGGGGGAAAAAGGAAAAGCAGAAATTAAAGTCTCCACACACACAAACCAACCTGGGTAATGGAGGAAATGCAACTCAGGGGTATTTGCCATAAGCCATGCAGCAGAACTTTGGAAGAATCCAGAATTACTAAATTTTAATATATTAAAAACAAAAGAAATACAGGGATTTTCACTGAGGAGGTCATAAATAAAACCAGAAAAAAAAATCTTGACCAGCTGTAAAGGAGGTAGCAATGAAAAGCTAAGTTCTGTGCTAGGAAAGCATGTGCTGCTGCAAGCAATATATGAGGAAAATAACATTGAGAAACCCAATTTTTTGTATGTATTTTCATGGCTGAAAGTGCAGAACTTGCTGACAAGCTGCAAGGGAGTGTGTGCAGATTAACCTCAGTGCCTGTAAACTTTCAGGTGTGTGACTGAGGAGCCACTGACATACACTGACTGCAGTGCGAGCACAAAGCCGGGGGTTGCAGCTCTTCAATCTACCAGTACAGGAGGTTTGGATTACTCTGATTCTGGAAAAGATTCTGGAAAAGCTCCCAAAGGGCCTGTGAAGCATGTGAACCTGAACAGACCATTGAACAGCACATCAGAACAAAACAACAATGATCAAGGAATCCAAGTGATCCAAAGTACCAGGACTGTCCTGCCGGAGCAGTGAGGAATTCGTCGGTGCATGCGTGTGAGAAGAGCTGAACTGAGCACGGGGACTCCACTGCCTGGGGAGGGCTGGGGGACAGGGGCACAGTGCAGGCTGCCCATGGGCACCAGGAGAGCAGGGCAGGACAGCTGGGCCACTGTGGCTCAAGGTAGACTTTCACATTGGCAATTCTCCCCTTGGGACAAGCTTTGCTTCCCCGAACAAACAGCACTGCCAAAAGAACGTGGGTGCGAGGTGAAAACTCCACAGCATCCTTGAGCAGCCCATGGAATCAGGGGCTTTTCCTTCTGTCCACAGGGCAGCTGCTCAGGGGCAGGCTGGGATCTGAAGTTACAGGTCTGGCCACTGAGAGCTCCTCAAGCTGGCTGAGTTAGGACCCCCGTGGTCACAGCACGACACATAAACCACTGCAGCACAGGCTGCACACCAGCTCAGGGCACAGAAATCCTCATCCCAGCTTACCCTGCATTCAGCTCCCCTGACAGAAAAGCTTCACATCCTCAGCTAGACGAGGTATAAAAGGATTTCACTGCAAGGTAAGGTTAAAAAAAAACCCAATTTAGAAAGGGAACTTGAAGCAGGACCGTGTGCTCATGAAGAACCCCTGTAGTATCTGGGGTTGGGTGGTGAATTTGGGTCACTCACACATGGCAGAGCAGCATTCATCCTTCACCTGGAAATCTGGGCATGCACCAAGCAGAGGAAATCTAATGGCCAAAAAAGGTGAAGACATAATAAACCTCAGTGGAATCTGGGACGGGAGAATTGCAAAATTAATACAGTACTTCATTATTTCTTTACTTTTGGTGTCATCACCAAGTTTCTGTAGGAGTTGTGCACGTTTCAACACCATCTAAGCAGCATTTGGAAGAAAAAGCAGCAACTTCCTCAGGGTTTCCATAGCTCTGAACTACATAAAAATAGGTGCTATGGGGCTTCTTTCCAAATTCTAATTAAAACAATTTCATCTACTGCAAAATTTCTTATTTAACCACCACACCAACAAAAGTGCTTTTCAAGACAACCTGAATTGCACTGTATATGTAAAAACTGGCATTAACCTTTAGTGTTTCAGTGAGATTTTTAGATAAACTTTATCCATTACAGGTTACATGGCTAAAGTTATCAAATATAATAAAAATTTCTACTGGAGAATATACTCTGAACTTACAGTCTTAGGAACTTACATAAGTTTAAGTATGGCCACATCAATCAACATGCAAGAAATTCCCAGGTTTACATACTGAGAAATACATAACAGTGCTTTTAAACAACTTGAGCATAGATTCTTTCTTTTTAATTAGAACTGCCAAGTGGATTCTCACTAGATTCAGTGACCGAGGAGTAACCTTTAAAAAGGTGTTTTTTCATTTGCAGCAAAGTTTGAGTGATCAAAGAATAAATGATAAAAATGATGTAATTTGTAACACAGCAAGACTGAGTTTTGACAAGATTAAATTCTCAATTGTGTTCAAGTTCTCAGATTTCACACAATTTTGTTTAGTGTATGCTCACAGGAATAAAATCTTTTAGGTCACTTCTCTGAATAAATATCCTTATGTATACTGAAAGGAATCTATTAACTATTAGAAGAAAAAATAAAAGGCAAAAAAAACCCCAAAAAAGCTTTTTCAGGAAACAAATCATTTCACTCAATGTAAATTTAGCTTCTCTTCCAGTTTGTTCCGTAGAGTTTAGACTTTATTATGTGGGCACAGCAATAACTAAAATATTAGTAAAATAATGAACGCATTTTTGCTTATGACTTGCTGTGGATATCTGTGCAAACAAAAAAAACCTCTCGCAATCTGACCTGGGCACTAGTGAGATTTCACAGGAAAAGGCCTTTCAGGGAAATGTGTCAGAGTATCTAAAAGGTGATGGAGAAGACCAGGTTTTACTGTAAAAGAATCTCAGAGGGAGGAGATATCCATCCAGCTCACATGTGCTTTCAGAAGTGCCCTTAGTTGAAGAATTTCTCTGCAATAATTAAGATGCTGGTATACGTTTCCTATTACACAACCTCTTACACAACCACATGCGGTACATTTATAGACAGATTTACAGTCAGAAAGAAAAATGGGGTCGGTTTGGTTTGGTTTTGTTTTTTTTTTTACCATCTTGATAATAAAATTAGCTGTTTTTTGTTTCTTTTTCGTGTTTTTATACAAACTGCAGTCCAGCCCACTCGGCTCTCTGCGGGCAGCAGGATGAGCGTTCCATCCTCTCCCCGTGCCGTCGGAGAATCCTTCCCAGCATGTATCCCCTAGACCTGGGTCGCTCCACACCCAACTGCTACAGCACAACGCTCACTCGGGGGCGCACACTCTGCGCTGCTCATTTGCACTTTATTCCCCCTCACTCATCGTCGTCATCCTCGTCCTCCTCGCCGTCGGACAGGGACGTGCAGGGCCGGATCTGGCGGTAGCGGTCCAGCCACTTCTCCACCATCTGGGTGACCAGCGGGTGGTTGCGCCGGCGGGAGCTCTTCTGCATGGCCACCAGGACCCCTCCCTCGGTCACGCAGCAGTCCAGCCACTCCCGCAGCAGCTTCTCCTGCTGCTCCTCGTTGCCTATCTTTGGGGCACACAAAACACCAGCAGTGAGGCTTCCCGAACGCCCAGCGCCGGCCCTCGCGCCCCACTGCATCCTCTCATCTCGTCTAGGATTCTCCCCATCTCGCCTCTCTTCTAGGCACTCACTCCAAAGCATCACACCCACAAAAGGAAAACTGATGCCCACTGCATTTTTAACCAAAGGCTCTGGAAGTACTCTCCAACTCTTCTCCTCCATTTTTCTTTCTTTCTCCATTTTTCACATGTTTATTTCCAGTACGGCCTTCAGTTATTTTTAAGCAGCTATTTATCTACAGTAGGCACCATATATAAAGAGGGAAGTCCTAACAGAGCTTTCTGGCTTTACAAACACATTTTTATAAGTTCTCAACATGAAATATTTTCTCTTGTAAAATATAACAAATATCATGGCTTGCTAAGGAAACATCACTTTCTAGACATGAAGCTCGTATTTTTCTCCTTTTATTTACAGAATGCCCACTTTCTGCAATTACTTCAGTTTTCCAGCCCTCCCCTCACCCATGCACACCCTTCAGGGAAGTAATTCCACATTTTTATCATAGTTATTAAAGCAAAAATGAGTTGAGTTTCATTAGAATAGAAGGTGGAAAATGCTGCAACTGTAGGCCAATATTTGTGTTTCATCTTCTAGGAAAAAAAACCCCAAAAGGCAGATTTCAGTCTTGCCTTAGTGACAGAACCCTTATTTTTGTGTCCTTTTCTAGGCATGCTGATATTCAGTGGTCTCAGGCACAGGGTGGGATTGTTGGGGTGTCCTGTGCAGCACCAGGAGTTGGACTGAATGATCCTTGTGGGTCCCTTCCAGCTCAGGACATCCTGTGATTCTATGATTCTGTGATTTACATGGTCAATGAAGTTACATTGTCAATGGTCAATCAGTTATTTACAGCTGATTGACCACTGAGCTGTAAATAAGCATCAAATTTGTGGGAAAATACCTTCCAAAATCACCTGCAATGATGGGGAAGGGAGCAGCAATAATTAACCAGAACAGCACAGTCCCAGGAATTCTTTGGACACTAAAAATTCAGGAGGCTACAAATATTGCTGAGCTTCAGGGAGCAGCTGTGACAAAGTCCCCAGCACACACCAGGTGTTTCTTTCTTACCTCTTGAGCAGAAAGGAAGTGAATGTGCAATAATTTCCTCTCGCTGTCCACCAAGGGTAGAAAAGTAACAGTAACATCATCGTCAGTGTTCAAATTAGCACCAGCGCCTCGATTGCCATAGCCGTCATTCTCCATGGCAACCAGGGCGGAGAAATGGCCCCTCGTGTAGCCCAGAGCTATGGGACTTTTCCAACAAAAACTCTGTTCCCATAACAAAGGCAAATACACACCTGTGGGCAAGGAAAGCACAGGGGAAGGCTCAGAACCGCTGCTCAACAAGGAAGGATTTTGATACAAACCTTGTGGTTTGGGCCAAAGAGAAGCACATCACATTTAAAACATGCATGGTTTGGTCTGCACTGACACGGGCCACACTGTGCAGTAGAGCTAATTGTTGTTAATTAACACAAGTCAATCTTTGCAATACAAGTTTAAACATAGGAGATTACAGTCAACCACTACATTACCACAGCCCTAAAATTTATGGTCTATAGTGCAGTGATGAACAAAAAACAAGATTAGAAAAGCTGCCTTTCATGTTTGATAATTCTTCTTAAAACTGAAGAAAAAAAAGATTCTGCATGACAGAAATAAAGGTTACAGTCAGATGTCTATTTTTACCAGAGCAAAAATTCCACCATCTGCTCACAAAACTTATCATTAAAAGAACTCACTGCACAAAATGTTACTCAGCACTGATGTAATCCATCCCAGAGAATGGGACTGCTCATATACAGTACTCACAGATTAAATTAACACACATCAATTAAAAAAAAAAAAAAAAGGAAAAAGCACCAAAAAGCTGATACTACTTTGCTCAGCTACAACTAACACCTGATGTCACAGATTCTGAGAAGAACTGCACTTTTTCTCATCACCATTTTTAGCAATAAAGACAGCAATTTGCTCGAGGTCTCAAAATAAAACTGGAACTCCTTTCTTCCAGGAACATAATTCTTGGTGTGTACTGCTGCAAGACAACTTAAGCAAAAGCACAGCTCACCTTGTGACAGGTTAAAAATAGCCCCACATAAACTCAAGTGCACATGTAGCATAGCAACCCCTCCTAGTACAGCTGCTGCTGTAAACAGCTCTTCCACAGCCATGGAGAGGGAAGGGCAACGCTAAAATGGGAATCTGAGGCAGGGCTGGCTTTGGAGGCTCTGCTGAAGTGTTGAGCTCATCTTTTTGTACTGCAGTAAAAATTAATGGGGGCTACCAGTAAATTATTGTGCCTTTTTTTCTCCCCTCCTTGTTTTTGAATTAGCAATCAAGAGCTACCTGAAAGTCTTGCCATTTGTTTAAAGTTAAGAGTCATACAAGTTTTTACAACATCTCAATTTAAAGACAGATCCTTTCAATACCTTCTTAGCCCTCCCTCTTGTCCCCCATTATTAAGTCTCACTCTAAAGCAATGTTAAACACAAAAAGTGAAGAACACAGGATAAGTGTTCACCAGAAAGTTTCAAACCTCTGCATTAAGGGAAAGAACCAAACATCCACTCAAAATTAAAATTTACACTGAAATGACATCCAGTCAAATGTAAGGAAGACAGTCCCTCAATTCCTGGGAGCACAGCTTTGTCACCTTTCAGGACTGAAACTCATCTGTTTGCCTCCATCTCTACACTGAAATTCAGCAAGTGTTTGGAAATCTTCTTTCACCATTGTTTCATCCTGGTGAAAATTCCACACTAATCATTTCCCCAAGACAGAAGGCTGCACTGCACTTTCCATTCCTCCTCAACACCGTGATGAGCTCCACAAGAAAAGAATTTCAAACATTGCCAGGGAGACTATCTAGTGCTCTTCAGAGTTATAAAAGTCACTCTGATATAAAGCCAGAAGGTCATGTAACAACAGTTGACATGAACACAAGCCACAGAAAATAAAGAGTATGGGCTGACACCTATCCTGAAGCCACCCAGACAGGATTTAGTTTCTGCAGCCTGACCTGATGATCACTTCAGTCAATCATTGCTTTTCCTGTTCAATTTTAAAAGCTGTACATTTGTACCACTAAATACACGTGGCTAGACCAGGAGGGTCATAGCTAGGGCTTGAGAAAACAGATCTTCCACCACTGAAGCTTTAAGATTTAAAGAATTAACAGTCAGCTGGAATCTGGGGAACAAGGAGGCTGGCAATTATGGGATTCACAGCAGCTACAGCAAAGATGACAAGCTGGAACAAAGAATCCCTGGGAAAAAAAAATTCCTGTCAGGGAGAGTATTTTAGGGGTGGCTAAGAGGGTGCTACAAACTGAACCATCGTGTTGAACAAGCATTAAAAAAATTCAATTCCCCATTTCCATTACAGAGTGGTTTGGGTTGGAAGGGACCTTAAAGCCCATCCAGTTCCACCCCCTGCCCAACCTTCACCTTCCCAGGTGGTTCCAAGCCCGGTCCAACCTGGCCTTGGACACTTCCAGGGACTTTTCTGGTGGATGTGATGTTAAATAGAGGCAGGGACACCCCAGCACTCCCCAGAGCTCCAGGTGCTGAGCAGAGCCCACACCCAGGCCCAGGGCAGGAGACTCCTCCTGGCAGCCCACCCCATGCCAGGCCATCAGCTGGGTCTCAGCTGTGCCAATGGCACTGGATGAG